>NC_053164.1:17279570-18482070 GCF_016835505.1 Polypterus senegalus | reverse complement strand
CAACCCCTTGCCCCAAGTGAACTTACAACTGAGGATAAACTTGAAAACAAATGCTTGAGGGCATGAAGTAAAAACTCACACCTACAGCCGCGTTCAATTCAGTTGGCTTGCCACCGTTGTGTGATGTATATGTAGTGCGCATTGCAAGTTTAGATTTGAAATAAATCATAATTTTAAAAATAAAACAATTTTCCATTTACAAGCAATTTTGAGGTTTATTTTAGCTCTTATAGGTTGCAATTTTCAGTCCCCCACTTTCTCTGAGGTGAACTATTGTTTCCACACACTAAGCTACTTCAATTTGTGTATTGCTTTTGCTCTAACCCCCTGAAAACCTTTTAACAGTGCAAGTCAAACAGTTATACTGAAAACTAATTGAAACTGCAATTTTTACAGGATATACTAGAGAAAATATTATATTTATATCAAATATTCCTACTAAGTACATGTTTCAACTCCAAAGAACACACTTTCTGGTGAAATTGTGTTTTGCAGTGACCATCAACAAAAGCCAAGATAAGAAAAACATGAATTGATCTATGGCAGAAATATTTTACTCAAGGGCAACTGCACATAGAAATATTTGTCCAGGGACCGCATTGCTACTTTCACAGCATCAAATATTTTAACAAGAACATCTTTAAGCATTCAATTTAACAACTAAAACCATAACAACTACTTGCCTGACTTAGAGGAATGGTACTGTGTAATAATGTCAAGCAGATGTACTACATTTAATTTTTAATAATATGAGAAAAGACAAATATCTCTGGAAAGTCAAATGTCTCCTCTGTCTGTCATTGACTATACCTTACATGGTTGCACTCTAGGATTTTACTTTCTCAAATCCTATTAAAGTAGCAGTGGCAAATGTAGCATTTCAGTGTTACAAAGCTACTAGCACAAAGTATCAAGCCAAAACAGTTGTAAAAACGTGCCAGACACAGCACTAGAGATGGAAAAGCTAATTCTTCATGAATGTGTTAATGATATATTACAAATAATAAAAATTGTAACAGGATTGTAACTCACTCCAGCTTTATTTCTTCACAGTAATATCACGCAGTAATGATGCAGTGCAGAGTGAAGCTCTTTATGATTGCAATTTAACATCCATTGATTTATATTTTAATCAATTTATTCAATTACAAGTATAAAAAAAAAGTCAGGTGGCAAGAAGTTCTAATGTCACAAACATAACATATCGGAGTGCAGCTTAACAACAACAGTATGTGGAGATGTTCATTGCACGGTGTTTAAAGCGATAAATGTGAACTGGAGAAACGAATGTGCAGCAGGCACTAAAAGCACCACTGTAAGTAGCTGTAGAGATTTGCATAAACATATTAAAAACAATAAAACGAAAACCATCCTAGACAGGACTAGGAAGGACACCTTACTACACAACAAGGGAAATAAATGTTACATTACATTATATTTACAATTATTTAATTTCACAAAATAATCATTTTAACAGCATTTTAAAACTTAAATACATTAATGTATTTTAAAGCTGCAGAGACACAGCCCAAGTCATGTCACCAATACCATTTTTCATTGCAAAGCAATTCATTTTAGACTGTTTAAAAGTAAGCAACTCAATGTTCTAAAACAGACCTAAGGGACAATTCATGGGCAAAAATGTTGTAAATCAAACTTCTACTTTTCAACAAGAAAAAACACTTTCTTTTATAAGGACTTCAAGTTTTTTGATGACAATAGACCATTCAGTCCAAAAAGGTTTGTAGTTTCCTGTTCACCTAAAGTTTCCAAATTATTGCTGAGCTGAGATTCAAAGGCCCCTGGTGTTCCTACTTGTTAATGTGCTCAATGTAAGTACAGTTCTTTATAAGAAGAAATAATTTCTACTACACTAACTTCCATGAAAAAAGCAGTTAATATAAACATGAATCTAGGCATCAATTTATATGTTAAATACCCCTGCTTCACATTTTGTCCTTCAGGAGCAAACACTTTAAATTACAATAAATCACCCGGTGCAGCTGAGACCAAGACAAAACTAGTGAGGAAAATGCTTGATGTTTCCCAACTTTGCCAGGATTATTATTTACAGATCTACATGTATATGTAACATTGGAGAAAATTATTATATTTAGAATAAATATGATCAGTAATCCCAATTCATTATTAGATTTGAGCGAGCTGTGGAGATGCAATCACTTGCTGCGACCATGAGCTGTCCTTGTAAAGCCATATATGAAAAACCTGACTTATGGTGAGTATCTGGATGCCAGATTTCAAGTTTTATGACATGAAAAACAAACCAAGACTGTGGTTTATATAGATAGACCAGAATATTAAAGAAAACTAACATGACACAAATCTTTGTGCATTATAGCTATATGCTGGATTGAATGAGATGTCATAACTGTAAATGAATAAACCAAAGTTTAACATGAAAAGTTGGTCTTAACCTCCACTGAAAGTGACTGCTCAATGAACTTTGTGACTGGCAAGTTTACTATGACTGTAGTCTTGTTAAATTTATGAGACAAAGTTGCAAGTGAAAAGACTATATCACATGACTACTGTTTTGCATGTGTGCAGTACAAACAATGGACACAGTGTTTACTACACGTAGAAAAAGAAGTAATGAGGAAAGTTCATCTGCTCTGAAAATGCTTTTTATAATGACAAATCTTAAGATGAGCTCCAACATCATTACAGTAAAATGGCAGTTAAAATTTTAGTTGAGTATAATGTTTCACCTTCTGTCATTAAAAATATCCTTCCAACAATTACATTTCTGAAACTATTTTTTCTATTACAAGGCAGTAGGAACCAGAGGCAACTCTAGAAGTTGAATACACACAGCATAGGAACCAGCCTTGGTTAGGAAACACTTCATAATAGGGCACAGTCCAATTTAGATGTTCTAAACTAACAGCTTACAAACACCTGGACATTAAGGGGAAATGCATTTAGGACTGAAGCCAGAAAGTACGTCTTTACTCAGAGGTGTGGGAACCTAGAAGCTAACAAGTTATTTAGTTGAAGTAGGATCTCCAGCTAAGGATAATCTTCAGTTTCTGGATGGGATACTGGGACATCTTAGCTATTAGCTAAACAAATAAGCTTGATAGATTGAATGGTCTCCTCTTACTTGTAAAATTTCTCAAGTACCTTAATGTATTAGTGTATCAGCATATTTTAAAATCCTGGAAGGTTTACTTGTGGTACAGCACACACTGTATTGCGGGGAGGGACATAGTTTTACAGACATTTACCTGTACATTAACAAGTCAGAGGTATACATGGCCAAAGCTAGTCTGGGCTATGCAGGGAAAGTTGACATGGAAATTAATTCCTGATCAAAGAAATTTACTGGGTTTGTTTGTGTGTGTATAAAGCCATACATTTACCAGGTCAGCACACAAAAGTCAGAAATAGAACCTCAGCTAAATTATAATAATTATAAATTTATAATAAGTCAGATGCAAAAAAAGAGGCTTGAAGGTTTCAATGCAACCTGTAACAATGATGGTGATTCCCTAAGGTACTAGCAGCTAAGTAATGCTTAAACAAGAAGGGAAAAGGCAGCACTACTTAGAAATCGCCTTAGTGAATGAGTGGGCCTCTCTGGCAGTGTCTTAAATTGGTTTGAATCCTACCTGGCAGGTAGAAAATTCTTTGTGAGTTGTGGTAATCACATCTCAAAGACACATGATATCCGATATGGTGTTCCACAAGGCTCTATCCTGGGTCCGCTGCTGTTCTCAATCTACATGCTTCCGTTAGGTCAGATTATCTCAGGTTACAACGTGAGCTACCACAGCTATGCGGATGACACACAGCTGTACTTATCAGTAGCACCTGATGACTCCAACTCTTTCGATACACTAACACAATGTCTTACTGGTATTTCTGAATGGATGAATAGTAATTTTCTCAAACTAAATAAATAGAAAACTGAAATCTTAGTAATTGGCAATAATGGATTCAATGAGGTTATCAGAAATAAACTTGATGTACTAGTATTAAAAGTTAAGACGGAAGTAAAAAACATAGGGGTAACTGTTGACTGTAATCTGAATTTTAAAGCGCATATTCATCAGACCACTAGGACAGCATTTTTTCACTTAAGAAACATAGCAAAAGTTAGACCTCTTTTATCATTGAAAGATGCTGAGAAATTAGTTCACGCTTTTGTTTTCAGTCGACTAGATTACTGTAACGCACTTCTCTCAGGACCACCCAATAAAGACATAAATCATTTGCAACGAGTGCAGAATGCAGCTGCTAGAATCCTAACTGGGAAAAGAAAATCCGAACACATCTCTCCAGTTTTGATGTCACTACACTGGTTACCTGTGTCATTCAGAATTGACTTTAAAATACTGCTTATGGTTTATAAAGCCTTAAATAATCTCGCTCCATCTTATATATCGGAATGTCTGACACCTTATATTCCAAATCGTAACCTCTGATCTTCAATGAGTGTCTCCTTAGAATTCCAAAAGCTAAACTTAAAAGATGTGGTGAGGCGGCCTTCTGCTGTTATGCACCTAAAATCTGGAATAGCCAGCCAATAGGAATTCGCCAGGCAAATACAGTAGAGCACTTTAAAACACTGCTGAAAACACATTACTTTAACATGGCCTTCTCATAACTTCACTTTTACTTAATACTGATACTCTGCAAGTTCAATTCATCACAATAACTATTCATAGTGGCTCTAAAATCCATACTGACCCCAACTCTCTCTTCTGTTTCTTTTTCCGGTTTCTTTGTGGTGGCGGCCTGCGCCACCACCACCTACTCAAAGCATCCTGATGCACCAACATTGATGGACTGAAAGCCAGAAGTCTACGTGACCATCATCATCAGGTCCTTCCATGAAAACCCTAAATACAAAGAGGACTGTTTGACTTATGTTAGGTAGATTGCCCAGAGGGGACTGGGCGGTCTCGTGGTCTGGAACCCCTACGGATTTTATTTTTTTTCTCCAGCTTTTGGAGTTTTTTTTTTTTTGTTTTTTCTGTCCACCCTGGCCATCGGACCTTACTCTTATTCTATGTTAATTAATGTTGACTTATGTTTATTTTTTATTGTGTCTTCTATTTTTCTATTCATTTTGTAAAGCACTTTGAGCTACATTTTTGTAAGTATATGTGCTATATAAATAAATGTTGATTGATTGATTGATTGAACTTCATCCTAACAAAATTTTAAAAAATCTTGCCAACAGAAGTACTTTGTATCTATTTTGCAAATATGGAATGAGACCAAACAATACAAGTGTACATGAAAACACTTTTCTTCTGCTACTGTACATAATGACTGTAACAAATATTTAAAGAATAACATACTGGGAATTATTTTAAAAAGCCACTCTTGCATGCAGTAAGCTCGAGCAGACTTCAGTTCCTTATAGCATTAAAAGCTGCTTAGCATTAAAAGCTGCTTGAAAGATCATATTTCGCATCTTGGGGAAAAATATTCTGCCTCACCCTCATACACTTAAAGCTTCACTGCATTCAAAGCTCCTGGTAATATGACACAGCAAGTTTTGGAATAAAGCATACTGTGGAACAGAAACACTGAGTTGGCACATTCTTTTAACCAAAATTACCAGGAACCACTGGCTCAATTCTTTCAAAACAGGGACACCATTCAAATTGAACCAAAACTGCGCCTGCATAGAATAGGATATAATCTAGTTAAAAAGAATGCTTAAAAATGTATTCCTGGATTAATTGTTATAAGAAAACACCATATTAGAAATCGTAGAATGTTTAAGATGATGGCAAGTTTAATCAAACAAGGAGGGATGGAAGGGTATAAACTACGCAAACAAGTAAAGAAAATACATGATGATGGAAACGCAAAACAAAAATGGAGAAATATACAGGAAAAAAACTGAAACATGCTTCCTCTCTCAGTTGGTGATTCTTTTAAAGTGATTTAACTTTTAAAGAAATCTACTGTTTAACAACAAATAAAAAGATATTTTAGTCCCTCATCAGATAGTCGCCTTCAACAATATAGTAAAGACATATTCCATATATTCTAGCTCCATTCACGTCCCATTTTAGTTTAAAAAGAAAAGAGCCAAGCTGAATTAGATGTGGAGGCTGGGATTGAAAAATGGGAAGGCCTCCCAATCCTGCATGTGTTTAATTCACCAGGGGGTAATAGTCAAACATACTTGGTGCACTTCCCCAGAGAAATGCCTTCTGACTACACTAGATACAGAATTTATTTAATGTTTGTTGTTCATTGTCTGCAGGAGTGAGCAGCTTGCAGCGTCAGTATGTACATATTTGCAACTGCCATGATATCTTTAGAGCAGGGATGGGCAAACTACGGGCCATGGGCCACATCAAGCCTGTGGCATTGAACCAAGCAACCCAAAGGCTTCTTGTAAAAAGATCTCATATTTCTGGTTCTTAACAAGATGATGTTACAGTTACATTAACAGTTAACCATAAAAGTATGGACAGTACGTAGTTCCGACGCGTGTATGCTTTTAGCGGCTTGCTTGTCTTTTATCAGTGATTGATTTAGTTGGCACCCTAATGGCAGAACTTTGAGTGTGACTTGAAATCTGTGCACAAATCAATATAAAGAGCTTCATTTACAAATGTGAAAGAATGAACAGTTTTCAGGTAGTGGATTGACCAAAACAGATTATTCTTGTGTGTTTGGTGAGACAAGGAACAAAATGCACCTACCAGTAGCTGATCCAAACCCTAGCTTAGCTAATTTAATCTTTTTCCATTTTTCAAGTTCATACTTTATAATAATTAGCTTAAACAAGAAAAACCTATTCATTTTCCCAGTTTTAAGGATCACTGTTCAGATGGAAATGAGGACTTTATCACATATGCAGCTCAGCTTACCATCCTTCATCATGAACTCGAATCTTACTTTCAAGATCTACAAGACACATTTTGCAGTTTTTTTCTCCCTTTCGCTGTTAAATTGGGCAATGTTCCATATGTCTTGCAGCTGAAAGTAAATAAACTAGTGCAACTGCACTAGTGCACTTGCACATTGCCCACAGACAATTTATAGCAGTACAGTATGAACAGAAGACAATGAATACAACACCATGCTGCATTAGACCATGATTTTGCCTATACAAGCAGCTGCTGAGTAGTCTTATAATATGAAGATTAAAAACTGTCCCTGAACCTAGTGGTGAGACTCAATAGTCAAGTACTGACTGAAAGAGCAGAAGAGCAAAGAATAGGGCCTGTGCAAAATGGCTGCTGTCCTCAATGATAGTCTTTCACTTTCTAAGGCATTACACGGTGCCTACTGAAAGTATTTGGATCCCTTCATTTTTTTTCACATTTTGTTATGTTGCAGCCTTAAGCGAAATCTTTCAAATTAATTTTTTTTCCCCTCATCAAGCAACACTTAATACCCTAGAATGACAATGCGAGAACAGGATTTTTATAATTTTAGCTAATTAATTAAAAATTCAAAACTGAAATATCACACTGACATATGCATTCACTATCTTTACTCCATACAAGAGTTGAAGCATCTTTGGCAGTGATTATAGCCTGAAGTTTTCTTTGGGTATGATGCGACACCAGGATTTGGGAATTTGCTGCCATTCTTCTCTGCAGATCCTCACAAATTCTGTCAGGTTTGATTGAGAGTTGAAGTGAGCAGCTACTTTCAGGTCTCTCCAGAGATGTTTAATTGGGTTCAAGACCAGGTTCTGACTCACAGAGCTGTCCCTAAGCCACTACTATATTGTCTTTGTTTTGTGCTTAGGGTCATTATCTAATTGAAAAGGTAAACCTATGGCCCAGTCTAATGTCCGGAGCAAGTTTTCATTAATGATATCTCTGTACTTTGATCTGTTCCACTTTCCCTTGATCCTGGCTAGTCTCCCGGTTCATGCCACTGGAAAAAACACTGCATGATGTTGCCACTATCATAGAGTACTTCACCACTGCAATTGCACTGTGCAGGTAATAAGCGGTGCCTGGTTTCCTCCAGGCATGACAACTGGTATTGAGGCCAAAAAGTTCAATCTTGCTTTCATCAGACCAGAGAATCTTGTTTCTAACCATCAGGTGTCTTTTACTTCCATAAAGATTACACATATGTAGTATTGCTGTGATGGTTTTCCTTCTACAAGTTTTTCCCATTGCCACACAGGTTCACTGGAGCTCAGCCAGTGTAAGTACTGTACTGGGATCTTGGACTAACCAATTGCTTAGTTTGGCAAGGATGAACCTCTACCAAGAATTGTGGTTGATCCAGACTTCTTCTGTTTAGGAATTATAGATGCCACTGCGCTCTTCAGAACCTTCAATGCTGCAGATTTTTGTTTTTTGCATCCTTCCCCAGATCTGTGCTTCAACGCAATCCTGTCTCTAACCTCTGCAGGCAATTCTTTCGACCTGATGGCTTGGTTTTTGCTTAACTGGGGGACCTTCTATAGACAGGTGTGCACCTTTCCTAATCATTACCAATAAATTGAATTTATCACAGGTGGACTCCAAACAAGGTGAAGAAATATCTCAAATATGATGGGATGCACCTGAGCCAGATTTCAAGTGTCATAGCAAAGGATTTAAATACTTGTATCAAATTGATATTTTGAAATTTCAGTTTTTTATTTTTAATAAATTTGCAAAACTTTGTAAAATTCTCTGTCTGGACTATTTGCCTCCTGTTAGAAACATCGGTTAGAGTTTTTTTTTTTAATGCATACTGTACATTTTGGCAACTAATTATAACTCTTCAGCTTCCCAACATCAATAGACAAAGTCTGTTAGTTTGACAGTTCAACACTATTCACCTATAAATCCTCTGAATCATTTGTGGGTAGTTGTGGCAAGCAAAACATACTCATTATTTTCAAGCCATTTTTGGAAGCAGATTTTGCCCTGGAACCCACTTTCAATTGGATGAAAATGTCAGGTTTTTATTTTTACTGGGGCCCTTGGAGTGGTCAATTCTACAAGAGTGGCAAGTGACTTTTAGAGTTAAAAAAATAATAATAATACAATAAAACAGATACCATGGCTGTGTAATTTCAACCAGAATATTCAGCAACTGAATTTCAGCCATGCAAAGCAATGAAACTTAGTAGCTCATTTCTTCAAGGCTTACTCGCTATCAATCTAATATACTCTTAGATGGCTGAAGAGGATAATGCTTTCCTTAAGAAGCCTAGACTGATTGCAATAGCCTTGTGTTTTTTTTTTTCAGAACTCCATGGCAATGTTCAAATTTCACAAATTAAAAACAGAAATGCAATCTCTTTTGAAAATGTGGTTAAAGTTATATTAAGCTTTTTATCTGCTAAATGAACCTTCTTGCAGTCTATTTTCAAAACCTTATGTTAGGCTGCCAACCTAGTAAGGGTGAAAAGAAGAAAAAAACTATTATTTGCCACCCACTAAGCTTTAAAATCTGAAGAGCAGTTTATCTGCACTGCTTAATGGCTATCAGGGTTGTGTGATTATTGGCTCACATTCTGCCTTTGCACAGCTTAATCACAGCAGCAAGACAGGCACATTGGGAGAAAAAAAAAAAACAAAACGAAAGGCTCAGCCAGTTTAGGAACCTCTTTGCTTTTTTTAATACACAAAAATCACATTTGACTTTCAAAAGTGCCCCCTCACAAGGTTCCAAAGGTATTCTAAAGACATAAGAGCCCACGTAGATGTAAGATTTTTTTGGATGGATATTTATTTACAACACGTGTACTTCTCCCATCTATTTTGTTTACCATGCTAATAAACCACACTAAGTGTAAAAAACTGAAACACAACCAACAGTTTATAGCAAAACCATTAGTGTCTGGCAATACAACACATAAACAATCAGAGAAGGCCTACAAGGAACAACTGAAAAGCTTCTCTAGGATCTCCAGACGGGTCAGATGTAGAATTCAAAACTTACTTGTATGGACCTGTGGCTTAACGTTTGGCGCCTGTCCCATTCGTACAAACCCTGCTGAATTTCTGTTGCATCAAGTTCAGCAAAAAAAATGGCAAAGTTCACCGAACTCAGCGAAATGCATTGAAATCATTGCAAAAAGAGAAAACAAACTAATTCTGAGTGGACTATCTATTTCAAATTATTACTATTTATTCACTTACCTGTTATTATTTTATCTATTTATATAATACAGTTAACTTCACTACTTTTCCTATGTTTACGAGTATGTTGCGCTTTGGTCCTGGGGAACGTTATTTCATGCCACTGTATGCTGCAATATGGATGGTATGACAATAAAGCCACTTCACCTGACATTGTTTTACTTAAAGTATCGTAGTCCACCTTTCATAAAGCGAAGAAAACAGAGCAGCCATTTTCATAAAATTAGAAAAAAAAATTAACTTTACAAGAAAATGTTCAAAGGCTCTTTAGAATATGAGAGGACTGTGCCCCGGTCCAGGGTTGTTTCCTACCTTAAAACCAGTGCTACCATGAAAAGCTTTTATTAATGATGCCCTCAATTAACTTAGTATGTTGAAACATTCCAAACCTTAAAAATACTTCCATACCTTTAAGTAATAACTTAAATGAAAAGGGTACGAAAAGTTTAGCTTTACATGCATAAAATGAACAGCAAACTGTTTCACAAAGATATCAAGAATCATCATTCACTTTGTTGAACACACGCCTCCAAATATTTACAGTTTCATCTTTGGCTTAGTTCTCTTCAGGAAATATAGGATGACACAGCTGGCTTGAGAAAGGATCAAACAAAAAGTCTACAGTACCACCAGATGGTATGCTTTTCAAATGAACAAGTGCCTACATTTCTAACACTATCCAAG
The DNA here is from genome assembly GCF_016835505.1 of Polypterus senegalus. Taxonomy (NCBI): domain Eukaryota; kingdom Metazoa; phylum Chordata; class Cladistia; order Polypteriformes; family Polypteridae; genus Polypterus; species Polypterus senegalus. The sequence goes on along the minus strand of NC_053164.1, from coordinate 18,471,289 downwards.
CCAAAAAAAAAAGTTTACAACACCCACTGCTGTTCAGCACTGAAGCAGAAGGCATGCTCCTTTGAATGCCACACTAAAGAAGTTCCCAGAGATAAATATTGAAGTTAACCAATACTAGCCTAACACATTTAAACTTACATGATACTTCAGAATTTATAGGTAAGTAAATATGCATCTAAAAAGTGTTGTCTTTGTCATGTGCCATCACACAATAAAAAGAAGCACTGAAAAATTCAGCAAGAAAAAGAATTGAGTTTCTGATGGGAAAAAGTTTGTAATGGGTCTTTTTTTAAATACCTTAACTATCATCAAAAACAAAATTACGATTATGATTTTTTTATATAATTTTGTATTACAGTAGTACCAGTATATCACCCAATAATATCCTGGACTTACAAAACATTCATACATTCACTTTATATCCTGCTTATTTCATTCAAAGTCAAGGGAAACCTAGTGCTTGTCCAAACAGCTCCAACTCAAACAAAAGAGCTCAATTTTTTCTGCCTTTACCAGGGAAGATGCTTCTGATTATCCAGTTCAAGTTCTCACATTTCTCAAGTCAACAAAGGAGTAAAACCAAGTTAAAGGCTTTCATTACAACGTTTTAACAAATTCTCAAGGGCAGGTGTGTACATACATGATAGAAATCAGTGAGTCAGAATTTAGAACAAACTCTACAGTTACACTACAGAGCAGTACACTGTGCTCCTTCAAGAAGAGAATAATAGATGAGATATTTGGGAGTCTAAGGTATTAGGGGAACAGCCAGTGGTGGTTTCTTCATTGTACAGTTGAAGTCAAAAGTTGAAAAACACTTAGGGTGAATTCTTTAAAACTCCACAGATTTTCATTCTAGTCAGTCAGTCATTATCCAACCCGCTTTATCCAAACACAGGGTCACGGGGGTCTTCTGGAGCTAATTCCCAGCCAGCACAGGGTGCAAGGCAGGAACAAATCCCGGGTAGAGCACCAGCCCACCACAGGGTACACACACCAAACACACACTTGGGACAATTTAGGATCGCCAATGCCTACCAAACTATAAATTTGACGTATCACTTAAGATGTCTACTTTATGCAGGGTAAAAGTAATTTTTTTTTTTTTTAACCAACACAATGTACACAGGCAGATTATTTCACATCTTTCTGAAGCCTTGACTGATTTCTTTTGATTGTCCCATTATGTAAAGCAAAGAGTTTGATGGTAGGCCTTGAAACACATCCACGTGTTGACTCCAATTGGGCTAATTGGCTATCAGAATCTAATTATCTAATTGCCTAAAGACATCTTCTAGAATTTTCCAAGCGGTTTAATGGTATAGTTAAACTGTATGTAAACTTTTTGTGACCCACTGGAACTGTGATATACTCAAAAGTGAACAATGTTAAAAAAAGAGAGTATACAGGCAGTCCCCGGTTTGTACTTAAGTTGAATTTGTATGTAAGTCGGAACAGGTACATTATTTTAATAAATGCTTTTGTTGACCAACTGTAACCAAGTGCTCTGCCAATAAATGATGGAGTTTCACCTGTCTCTGACCTTTTTATTATTTTTACTGTATTTTCCATGGTGATGGTTTTTCTCTTCTTTACTGTATCACCAGCACTTGCATCAGATTTGTGTTTCAGAGATATTGTTGAAGGGTGAAGACAAATGTTTAAGATGAGCTCTTCTGCACAGCGCTATACACGCTATTACAGCAGGAAGGCACCAGTCATCAACACGTCTGATGTACTGACAAGAGACAACTTCCTGCTACGTACGTAGCAGTACAAGCAGGCTTGCTATTGAGAATGACTGAAGGCATTGACGGGCGGTTCATCACCAGCCCACCTCACAGTCACCTCCACTACAGTATGCTGCCTGCAGCGTTCGACCACCAAGAACGAACACGGTGTGGCCAAAGGCAGGTAATGAATCGCCCCCATTCAACAAGCAGCCATCCGATCAATGCACACTACAATGCTAGCCCCCGCCGCCCCGTTCACCCTCAATGGCATCCATTCAGCCACAACCAGGTCACCGCTTGCAGCATTACCAGCCGCCCACCAAGAACAAACGGGGCAGCCGTGTGTGGTGGGCAAGCAGTGAAACCACTTTCCACCCGGGAGCCACCAAAGGGACACTACACTGCACGAGCAGAGAAATCGCCTCTGTCCAGTCACTGCTTGCAGCATTACCAGCCGCCCACCAAGAACGAACGGACCAGCCATGTGTGGTGGGCGAGCAGTGAAACCGCTTGCACTTGGGAGGCGCCCGAGGGACACTACACTGCACGGGCAGCGAAATCGCCCCCCTCCAGCCACCGCTTGCAGCCTCCCCAGGCTGAAGATGACGGAGCGGCAGTTAGTGAGTCGCATGCGTTGCAGCTGCGGCCCTGATTGCAAGTCATAGGTCGGATGTCCGTAACCTGGGGACTACCTGTATATCATTTTAAACTACATTGAAAATTAAGATCTTGCATTTCTTTTTACCACATAAATATATTCAAATAGTAAGTTCTCTGAAAATACACTTTCATTAAACAAAGGTTCTACACACAAAGAGAGAGATAAAAAAACAGCAATATCAAGACAGAAAAGCAACATGTGTGCAACATGTAAAGCATACTGATCCTGCATATGAACATTATCCACGACTAGGTGCAATGCCAGCCTTGATTACATCAATGTAAAGACTGCTAAAACCTAAAATGCTGCAAGGGACCTCCAGTTAAACTTCCAGAACCCACGCTCACTGAATTCCAGCCTTCTATCCTCTCCTTTGAAGACAGACTTTAGAGTGTTATGGCTTTTCATGTCATACTTAGGCTACAATGAGAAACTTGTTTTCCATAAAACTAAATCAGAGTCTAATATCACCTCCCTTCTTCTGTTATACTGTTACATCTTTATTATATTTGGATTACCCCAATTTGTATTGGTGTTCTAAGATGAAGAAACTTTAACAGGTTTAAAATGCAGCTACCCACCTAAAAACAATACCTGAATACCTGCAACCATAATTCTTCTATCCATCAATCTCAACACAAATTAATCCAATCAAGGTTGAAGAGAGCAGAGTCGATCCCAGCGGCACTATGCAGAAGACAGGAATCTACAGAGCAATGCAAAGTAAACTCACTTAAATAGGCTAATTTAAAACAACAAAATTGAAACAATGCATAAATAAATAAATTAATATACAATATACCATTTTGCTTCCCAATTTTCCAGGGTATTAAAAAGTCCTCCCAGTCCAAGTCCTGTGCTTCTTCAGACAGAAAAAAGCAGCAATTTAAAAATTTGAACAGGTGTTCTAAGTGTATCCTTCTGATCTTGTTAAAAACATTACGCTTCAGGAGGTGTACTATGTAAAGTAAGCTACTTAAAACATAATGGCCTATTAATGTTATTTCAGATAAGGATGATGCATCCAACCTCTGCTCCTAAGGGACAAGCTGACAGAGATGGGAGTAGATTCATACCTGGTGGCATGGATTGTGGACTATCTTACAAACACACCTCGGTATGTGCGTCTCGGTAACTGCAGGTCTGACATTGTCGTCAGCAACACAGGAGCGCCGCAGGGGACTGTACTTTCTCTGGTCCTGTTCAGCCTATATACATCGGACTTCCAATGCAACTCGGAGTCCTGCCACATGCAAAAGTTCGCTGACGACACTGCTATCATGGGCTGCATCAGGAGTGGGCAGGAGGAGGAGTACGGGAAGCTAATCAAAGACTTTGTTAAATGGTGCAACTCAAACCACTTACACCTCAACACCAGCAAGACCAAGGAGCACTGGTGGTGGATTTTAGGAGGCCCAGGCCCCTCATGGACCCTGTGATCATCAGAGGTGACTGTGCAGAGGGTGCAGACCTATAAATACCTGGGAGTGCAGCTGGATGATAAATTGGACTAGACTGCCAATACTGATGCTCTGTGCTACAAAGGACAGAGCCGACTAAACGTCCTTAGAAGGCTGACGTCTTTCAACATCTGCAATAAGATGCTGCAGATGTTCTATCAGATGGTTGTGGCGACGCCCTCTTCTACGTGGTGGTGTGCTGGGGAGGCAGCATAAAGGAGGGCACATCACGTCTGGACAAACTGGTGAGGAAGGCAGGCTCTATTGTAGGCACGGAGCTGGACAGTTTGACATCAGTAGCAGAGTGATGGGTGCTGAGCAGGCTCCTGTCAATCATGGACAATCCACTGCATCCACTCAACAGTGTCATCTCCAAACAGAGGAGCAGCTTCAGCAACAGACTGCTGTCACCGTCCTGCTCCACTGACAGACTGAGGAGATTGCTTCTCCTCCACACTATGCCACTCTTCAATTCCATCCCCGGGGGTAAACGTTAACATTATACAAAGTTATTGTTTGTTATACTTGCATTGTTATCACTCTTTAATTTAGTATTGTATTTTATCAGTATGCTGCTGCTGGAGTATGTGAATTTCCCCTTGGGATTAATAAAGTATCTATCTAATTCTTTAGTCTTCACAAAATCAAGGCTCTCTGAATAAGAAAAAAAAAGCAAAACCCATCTCATCAGCCTGCCTGACACACAAAAAAAAAAATCTGATACTGTTTATCTCATTAAAGTCTTGTTACCCAATTCCAGAAAAAATCACTTTCACCTTCATTATTATTATTGCTACTCAGCCCAATCTTTTGGTATTTATCAGTGAGGCTCATCAGTGTTCATGATGAAATTAAGCATCAAATTTTGGCTCTTCTGACATCCATTTAATATAGATCAGCTATCCAGGCGATTATACAGTTTCCTTACAGATTTAGTACTTTAAAGATGTACACTCTAAAAGTTAACACAGTCCATAGTAATATGGACATACCTTTTAAGGTTTTCTAACCCATTCACAGGATTTATTTCTCTTTGCTTTACCACAACAGATTGCTTTAGATTACCGTATCAGTTGAAAGATGATGTCTCACTATAAATTTTTCTGAACACTTCAGCATGAAGAACTATTAAGACATTTCTCACAATGAGTGAATAAAAAAGTGTTGAAAATTCATTTTGTGGAGAATATTATCAGAGGGGAACTAAAAGTGCTTTACCATTATTTCCTAATCATCCAACTTTGCAATCGTTTAGAATCAAAGAAAGGTCCTATAGGTATAAAACAGAAATTCTCTGCACCACCATGCCACTTACTATAAAATAGAATGTTAAATGTATAGTAGATAATGTCTTGTTAATCTTTGCCTTCAGATAAAGAAATAAACAAAATGGATGACAAAAGAGCAATTTCTCAAACTCACTATTATTGCAATAAATGTCAGAAAAATCACTAAAAGAAGTATACGTCCTGGGCCCACCCAACACTTCCATTACACTGTCATTTTTGATACATTCACATATAATGCGAAGAGCACCTATGCTATACTGATCTTCGTCTGTCAGCAGGAAACAACTTCATTCTCAGTTAATCGATTTGTTGAAAAATATTTATTCTTTTAGGAAATTGGATGAGACAGTATCATTTTATTGAGATATATTTAGCACAGCAAGCTGGTGACATTTTTGCAAATGTATAATCTCATACTGAAAAGCAAAGATATGTGTGAGTTCAACTTCAAAAATTTCTGAAATACAGCAAGCCATTCTAATTTGAGGTTTAATTTGAAGTTTACTTCATGTGGTACAAGTACACAATAAACAAGAATATTTGCATCAAATATTTGAAATATTAAAATGTGTGCATTGATTTAAATGTTTAAAGTCAAAATTTTCTCAATTGTAAGAGAAATTGTCATTTTGATCCTCTGGTAGAGGTCTAGATACCTAGTAAAGGGTCAAAAATCCAAAACTTCATATCCGTAATCAGTGACTTTGCTAAGCCCCATTTTTCCCCTTAAGTCTTGTGAAAAGGAATAACTTTGACACCTCAAATCCTACTAGGGGGTGAACCCCTGGGGTCAATTGATATGGAATGTACAAGTTCAAGTCCCTCTGTGCATTTTGCTATTGGTTAACTCTTTATCATAAGGGTGTAATTTCCTGAACAAAATACGGTCCAAGAATGGCATAAAAATGAGGATTTTTCAGGGGGCTAGAGGACAAAAAATATTGAGAAGCCCAAAAAGCTTGCCATGTTATATAACTAGACATCAACACGCATCAAACAGTATGTCATATGTGTGGGATTTCTCGTACTGGCGAGTCAGAAGGTACGGAGAAAAAAAAAAGCCTTAAGTGATTTCAAAGCGTCAAGAAGCAATTCTAATGAACACAGTAAGCTTACAGTTTTTTACTTTATCTTGAGAGTGGTTACTTCAGTTTGTGTATTTCTTTGATTTTTTTTCCTTCCACTCATTGACAGCTGTTCCTGGTGGAAAAACTGTAAAACACCTACAGTTGAGTGCACTGAAGCAATTATACCTCACTACAGGGACATCGGATGAGATGGGGTCAGATGACTGAGTATTACCTCAGAAGGAAGGAAGGCTTGATGTTAGATGCATATGTATTTATTCAACTCACTAATTATATTCCTAATTTATTTGATACAGTAGTAATAATACGGTTTGTTTATTCATCATCACACCAGGTAAGTACTGTCCCTTCCTGAACAGATGACAGAGTCTCAATATATGCTAACAGTCCGGCATCGCTCTCTGATCATCCATTGTGAATTTGCTCATCTTAAAGCACAGAAACATTCTGTGCCACTTCAACTACGAATATGTTTACAGTTTTCATTTTATTTTGAGGGTAATTTCTCTAACTTGCTTTCTAGCTTTACTGATTTCAAGAATACACTAATTATAGATTGCACTAAACACGTTAGAAAACTAAAATTAGTAGCACATGATATGGTGTCTAATCTGCAAGCCTGGGATCATTGTACCTATATTTTAGTCATATTCTGAAAGAAATTATTATTATTGTTAAATTACAGATGAAAGTAATAATTCTTTACATTTTGCTTTTCTAACTACTCAAAGCGCTCTTCTCCACACAGGGAGGATCTGGGAAGCGAAACCACAATCTCCATACTGCAAAGCTAATTGAACTACTGTATATGGAATAAATTCATTTTGATTTTATAGTGCATGCATGGAATCAACAGCTAGAGTTACCAGACACCTAGAGCCGTATTATTTCCAAGATGCAAAACACATGGACAGGATCACAGAACTGATGTATAAAAACATACTTCAAATGTAAACACGGGAATGTGTGGACTTTGTGGAGAGATTACTATTAAAGTTTGTGAATATAGTAAATGTCCTGAGTGCTCTGTCCTTGTATCTTCTAAACAGGGCCATGTTTGTTTAGCAAATGTTATTCTTTACAGAAATGCTGTCACATTTCTATGTCTTTGTGTAAATACACATACGTCACAACTATGGGTTGGCTAGTTCTATGAGACTAATGGGGGAAAAAGACAACGTTTCTAGCAATGAGGTGCTCCAACAATGTGGAAACAAGTAGGAAATACAAAATTACTTGAAAAATTTAGGGCAAAAAAAAAAAACAGTGACACTTGTGAATAAGAGCAACAACTTTCTGGTGTGTATACACAGGTTACACAAAGAGGGACCACGTCTCCCACTGTAGGGCTTAACGATTATTACAAGGAATGAAAGACAGCAATTTCCAAGAGTTGTAGAGATGGCATTGTCCAAAATATACTCACATGACCATAAAAGGAGCTTCAACAAATACAATTCCTCACAGACAAAAGAGAGCAGTTACTCGATGAGCTAAATACTAAGCGTCTGACAATTGTGTACATCAATGAGGATGCGTGTCAGAGATGGAAGAATCCACTTCACAAGGCCTCTGGGCACCACGACAACTAATAAAGATAAGCTTTCCTAGCTTAAATATATACTTTTAAACCTTAAAGCAAACATTGAAAAGTATATTTACTATTTGTTATGGATATGTTAGCATTGTGCTTTGTCAGTTTTCACACAGTAAACATTCATTATTGTGCAACATTTAGCTCCAGGGTCAAATAAGGAGGGGATAAAAGACAACACCACCTCCACAGATTTTGGACCTTTGCATCTGGCTTACAGGCAAAGTCACTCATATGTACTCTTCCCTGTACTGTTGATTTTTTCTTGCTGATTCAAATCTTTAAAATTCCCACTGATCTTTATTATTCTAATTCATAACCAGATGGCACAAGCATAAAGAACTAACAATATTTCAACCTACACTGTTTAAACTTTTAAACTTTCTCATCATGGTGCTGAAGTGTGGCAACAAGTTGCAAGTTGATTAGCATGCACAAGAAAGAATTTAATGACCCTATAAACCAGCAAGATGTATAGTAATGCAACAGCACGACTATCATAAATAAATCTGACTGCATAAGGTCTCTGACCAAGTGACTCATTTTCAGCTTGTATTTTCAAATTAAGAGCAATGATCTTTTTACACTTTCATTTCAGAAGACAAAGCCAACAGTATTGACATTTAAACATACTTTGATAACATTCTTTTATAAAGATGGTAATTTATTACTTTTACCATCATATTCCAAACACAGCGAAAATGTCGGTAAACTAAGATCCTGAGGGCACTGGCTTCTTTAACAAGCATGATTCACTTCCCATGTGTGGTTAAATTAGTTCAGTTATTGGAAAGTGTCTGTATAGAAATAGCACTGTCATAAAAATAAATTGGTTATTGAAACTGCTGAGGAGCTCTGAGGTTACACCTCATGTCTGTGTTCTTTCCTTTGAACTCTCCATAACAAACAAGACCTTACAAAGCACCCAGTCTAAAAATGTTCAGCACTCCTTTCCTTTATGAAAGCATTTCCCCTTCCTCCACGGTTTTAAACAGCTTAAATGAACCACATTAATCGATTCACTAAAATAGCCTTACAATACTTTATAAAAAGAATTGTAATGGTGTATACTTATTTTCTTGCTATTAAAGGATTTAATAAGAATTTGGGATCTTAAATCATTAATAAACTATAATCATTCACATCAGTTTTATACCTTAGACTTGCCCCTTTGTCATTTAACAGATGTTTTTATAATAAGCAACTTACAAAAACAAATTTTATGTACAATGTATTATTGAATATATAGCACAAAGTTAGAAAGAGAAAAGAAAACTTACAGTACAGTGTAGGAAGTTGCTGAGCAGTATATGTAGTTCAGTACTCCTGCAGATTAATAGAAAGAGAACAGGGGCACCCCGAGATGGACCGTGTCATCAAGAGGCACTGAAAAATCAGTAGGCTGGGGGCCATTTGCATGGTCATGGAAAGCTCGTTTTTACAAGTGGAACTAAGAAATTAGTAACAGTGCATTCACATGCTCACACATAAGTAGGTAAAGGTAAATAACACATTTATGGCAGAAACTGGATTTCTAAATACTGCGGTGGGCTGGCGCCCTTGCCTGGGGTTTGTTTCCTGCCTTGCACCATGTGTTGGCTGGGATTGGCTCCAGCAAACCACCGTGACCCTGTAGTTAGGATAGAGCGGGTTGGATAATGGATGGATGGATGATTTCTAAATAATCTGCATTTACATGTGCAAATAATCTTCCAGATTCCAGAAAATGCTCCAACGCAACTAAACTGCATAAAATAAATAAATAAAATCAGCCACCTTGAATTTGAAAATAAGCATGAGGCCTGCAATAATTTTAATAATGATAATGCAGGTATATTTAGTTCAGAATGTATTGCATTACTTCCTAAAAAGTAAGTAAAACTTTACGGTCAATGTAATGCTCATTATTTTTAACAGGTTACCCTGATACCCTCAAGGTTATGTTGCTAAGTTAAGGACTACACGTTCAGCAACATAAATATAGCAATTTCTGAAATATTGAGACAGATCATTTAATACAGGAGACAGAATAATGCAATGGCCTGAATATTTGCTTATGGATATTTATTTTGTGGAACTGTGTCCAAAATAGGCAACTGCATAGGCTGACGGAGTGTAAAATCAATAACAGTAAGCCAGTTATAAGTTTACATGGCCATATAGTCGAATTATTTATAGAGAAATCTACTCCGGTTAACCAAGTTTCTCAGAGGCCAATAACTCAATTTCTCTAATTGGAATAGGGGTTTACATGGCATTTTTAGAAATAAGGTTTCCGTGAATAATCAGGTTATTGAAGCGCATGTAGAAAAGCTAAAAGACCATTATAAAATTCTGTTTTAGAATTAAGACCAAGTGTAATAGTTATCTCATCTTTGAAAATTCTCCTTCACTCCATTTTAACCAATGATACAACAAAGGGGGCAGTACAGTTAACTATCAGGCATACTAATAAATAAAGAATAGAGAATTAGAGTAATAAAGTGCAAGTATCTATGTTTTAACTACTTAAGCTGTCAAAACTATGTTTAAGACCTTTTAAACTTTACGATAAAAAACATGGTGATTTGGTTTTATTGGTGTCAAGCCTATCTCTCTGATGTGTTTTTAAAAAGGACAAATTGAATTTTGTTCCAGGAATTTTCAGACTAATGAGTTAAATAACAAAGGCAATTAGTTTCTGGCAAGATTTTAACTTAAGTTTCAAGAAGAAAAATTGGAAAACTAATTCTTTAATTTGACTTGGCAACATATGGTCTCGCCAAACGCAAACTCTTTAAGAGAGTATAAACAAATGTAAAAAAAAATAATTCATGTAGCATGTACTGCAAATAAAGAGGAATTATGACTAGAAGAATTTTTAAAAGGCACCAAGGAGTAGGTATTGTAAATAAATAGTGCAAGTCCTATTTCTATCCTGTTTACTATATACACATACTTTTCCTTATCTATTGTTTTTATATATTTATGCAACAAACATAAACTAAACAAGAAGTGAGCAAGTTACATTTTGTTTTAGAAATGCCAGATGGCCCCATGCCCAAACCAGTAATAAATACAGGTTGCTTAGAAACAAACCAGCAGCAAACATGTGCCCTGTTTTAACTGAAACTGCATAAAAAGTTCATATAACTAACAACAGCTAAGAACCCTTACTTGCACGAAGTTAGAACTAAAATGAACAAAACACTGACTCTTACGTTTGTCAAGTTAACTAAAAGGAATTCCTTCGCTCTTGGTTTAAAAGTATAACTCGGCTTTAACTCCTGGATTTTCTTTATTATGTCTTCCACTTAAAGTCCCTACTTTAACCCAAATCCCTGACATTTGCTGAAATTATCAACATGTATCTACTTATTTTTCAGAGACTACTTTTTCCATTGCAGATTTGCAGGCAGCCTGAGGTTATTCCAGGAACATCAAACTTTAGGCAGGAACCAAAACTGAATGGAATAAGAGACCACTTTGGGGCACAGTCCCAAACAAAGCAGCTCTAATTCACACTAAGTTAAAGTCAAAAATGAGCCTAGCTGCATACAGTGCAGTACCTCTGGAATGTTTTTTCAGAAGTCAGAATACTCATATGCTGCATATTTTATACAGACACCGAAAGAACAAACTCCACATTCTGGATGAGCGAGTTGGAAATTAAAGCCTGGTTCTAGTTTTAAGTTCATTATTTTAATAACATAAATTTGTTCAGGCTTTGGTCTATTGTACCAGCAGGCAAATGAACATGAGAACATCAGCTCTTCAAACCTATCAATCTAATTGCTCCCAAATAACACAGTGAGATTTTTGAGACTCTGACTACCCCCCAACTGTGCTGTACATGGAAACCCTTTAATGCAGGCAGCGATTGGTTGTCTGACGCCAGTGCAACTGCAAGTTCACTGACTCATCATGTAACGCGTCTGTTGCCCAATGGTTGATGTGGGTAATATTTAAAACCAGCCACTGACCTGGCTTTGCACTCACTTTCTGTCTCCTCTCGTGTAGGAAGGCTATCTGTTCTTTTGTTCTTAGAAGGGAGTGAATGTCACTCCTTGCATGCTGTGTGTGTCACAGCTCCCATTTGAATAATTTCTTTAAAAGCCTTCCTGACTTCACAACAATAAAGCTGAATTTTTTGGGAAATCTGGACTCAACCTCCTTCTCTCTTGTGCAGGTCTGTGACCCATATGTCACAAGATCAAGTCGAAATCTGAAGGTCCCTAAAGTCACGCTGTCTTCTACACCTTTTGATAACTGTTTTCACATGTCTGTGTTTCACTGTGTGAAGAAAAATCTTCGTAATGTTTTCACAAAATGTATTTTTAACAAGTTTCCAACTGTGTTCCCTTGTTCTTGTTGAACTCATTATAAAGTAACAATGCGGATCCACTGGACTAATTCCTTTCATAATTTTAAACACTTCAATTATGTCTCCTCTTCATCTCCTTTTTCTTAAACTGAAAAGTCTCAGTTCTTTAATCATTCCTCCTAACTCATCCCCTGTAGTCTTGGAATCAGCCTAGTCACTCTTCTCTGGACTTTTCTAGTGCTGCTTTGTCTTTTTTGTATCCCAGAGACCAAAGCTGCATGTAGAACTCCAGGTGCCATACAGGTTATGCATAATCTGCCTTGACTTGTATTCCACATATCATGCTACTATATATAATAACCTGACAGTCTGTTCACCTTCTTAATGGTTTCTGAACACTGTCTGGATGAATACAGTGACAAGTCCACTGCGACTCATAAATGCTTCTCATAAGCAGTTCTTTCAATTTTCAGACCTTACACTGAGCATTCAAATCTAACATTTCTATGTCATGTGTGTAATATTTTACATTTAACATTAAATTTTGTCTGTCCAAGTATGCTATCCAAGTCGTCTGTAATAATGCAATTGATTCTAGATTATCTGCTAATCCAACAAGTTTGGTATCATCTGCAAACTTAACCGGCTTGTTATTAATCAACAAAAGACTGCAATACAAAGCACATTAAGGAAATTAAGTCATCTTATGTGTACCGCTGTAGAACTAGTGTGTTCTCTTTCCAGTTGTGACAGCATTTTATCCTTAATGTAACAAAAAAAAAAAAAAGTAAAACGAGTAAATTGATCAATGTTAAAAAAAAAAACACACACTTTCATTTAATCTTCATTTGCACTGTTAGACTTGCCTTTTGTTATGTGACAAAGGTGCTGCGGAATACATTTGATATCGGTTTGTTACATGCTCCAATAACTCAGACATTTCAAATATTTTGGAGCAGGCTGCCAAATGCAAGGAATGACATTTGCTATACACACAATCTGTCTAGGGGTGATAGACATTAACCTGTTTTCCCACTGTGTGCTGTTATTCCACTTACTGAATTACTTTATGAAAAATGGTATGCTTCTGTTCTACAAGATTACTTTGAAAAAGAGGTCCATGCATCAATTTTGGTCTAGGATTAAATAAACTGTCTGTTTAACCTACAAAAGACACTATTGCTTATTCATGCAAGATAAATGAACTAGCCAGTGTGGGGATTATTTAAAGGCATTAAGCCATGCGGCACAAGTTAGCTTTATGGTTAAACAAATTAAGAAAAAATACAAATTAATGTTAGCATGTGAACACAACAGTTACTGAGTTTCTTATTAATAAACATTCCTAAATGACTTTACCAAGGAACTATTTTTATAGCCATTTGCATAAGAAATGAAGATAAAGCAGTAAAATTTAATCACAGCTACTGACATTCCAACTGTATTTACTGTATGTAAACAAAGGTAATAATCACATTCATAAAATATGCTAAGGAGTTAAAAGTAAAAAAAAAAAAGTTTAGTTATTGCATACAGTATTTTCCACTTTATCATAATCACAGTATTACTGGACAAAAATCACATTTTTAGCAAAAGCACCAAATAGCTTCAATTTCCATATTACTAAAACTATTGGTCTCTTACACTTGGGATGTTACTAAATGTTTTTCCATAAACTTCCCCAGACCAATGCTCGAACCTCTGGAAAATATAAAATTCAGAACCTCAGCTTTATAACATTACAATATATCTGCTTACAAATGTCATATCCACTATGCCAATTTGATTATATGCCAATATCAGTATTGCGGCTATCTATAATCTCTTGTGAAAACTCAGTGTTCCTCTTGAAAACTATGTAGGTTTTTGAGTCAGATGTCCTTCAAGCTCTTAATTGGTTAAAAACTAATGAAACCACCAAATCTAATGGGATTATTCATTGTACTCAAAAATAAAAGGCATTTTTAATTGTAGAATGAATAGATAGATAGATAGATAGATAGATAGATAGATAGATAGATAGATAGATAGATAGATAGATAGATAGATAGATAGAGAAAGGCACTATACTATAGATAGATAGATAGGTAGATAGATAGATAGACAGACACTTTATTAATTCCATGGGGAAATAGTTCAATAGCCATATCATATGGGAGAAGCACCTGAAGTCTGGAAAGTTGCACACTTGACTATAATCTACAAGAGGAAGACAAATGGATCTTAATGATTATAGACTAACATGTCTTAGAACCACATAAAACAAAACTATGGAAAAAAAAAAACCAGACAAACAAGAAAAGTACTTTCATCTTTCGAAAAAGCATTTGATACAGTCTCACCCTGAAGAATCATTTGAACATAGAAGATTTGGCATCAGAAATAACTTAAAAAAAACAGAATTTCAAGTAGGTTAATTGGCAAGAGACAGAGTACAGATATGAGGTGAATGATCCACATGAAGTGAGGTCATCAGTGGAGTCCCCACAGTATATTAATGACAAATTCTGGTGTAGTTGGTAAATGTGATTACCTGGACAGTCTTTATAGCTGTGTGAACATTTGAAAAATTAAGTTTAATGTCAAAAAGTGTAAAGTACATGTTGGCAAATAGAACATTAACCATAAGATAGGAGACACAGGAAGCATCTTAAGAAAGAAAGAAAGAAATTTTCCTTTTTGTTTTTCATAAAAGAAAGAAAAATTTCCATTTTGTTTTTCACTTTTATATATTTTTACGATACATTCTTTCCATTACTAGGTTATAACTACATAAAGGAAAAAGTGCAACATATTTGTTTTGGACATTTCTTTAAACCAATGAATAGTCAAATCACTGTTATAGAACTGCATAGAAAATGTATTACACAGTGAGAAACTGAAGGTTTAATGTTGATCACTATGAATAATTACTGCAAAAGAATCACACAAAAAATCGGAAATTGTTCACAGTAGTCCTTGATACCTCTAACAAAATACATCACAATAGTGCAAATGTGTAATTATCAACTGCATAGACAGCTTCCTAATTTAATATACACCGGGGTGGGGGGGACGGTTTGGGGTGCAGAGGGGCAGGAGATTACTAGCATATTTTGTACCAGAAGGTGCACATTCCAGAGCGCAACGGCACTTTAGCAACTAACAAACATCAACATGTTTCATTCTGTAATGTTTTAGAAACGGAAAATGGTGTTTAAGGTCAACAACTATGAAACCCAATGAATTTACACAACACAACAAAATGTTAGGCTCCTTAAACAATTGCATATATGCATCTGACTGGACAGAATATTAGCCTATAAAGCACTTCATTTGAAAAATGAAACATAGTAACAAGGAAGTTAAATCAGTTTAGGGCTTTGGAGTTTTTTGGGCTGTCATTAAATGATCACTCAAAAATGTGAAAAATTAAAAAGTTCAGCCATCAACTACCCTGTTGTCTAATTACATACTATCAAATCATTAACTGTCAGACGTTTCATAAAGAAAGACATTGACAAGACTAAGCAATGCAGTCTAACATAACTCACCATTTTCTGTTTTCTAATACTTCACCTAGATAAGTGCCTACTTTTAAAAATATGGCCTGGTAATTCACTTTATGTTTATACAGGTGTTTGAAAGATTAAATAATTCCTCACATTTCTGAAAAATGTATCCTTAACGAAATGCCATTTGTGTCCTTTCGTTGTTGTATGAAAATTACATTTTAAGCAACAGCTGGCACCTACCCTACTTACTCCCTTCATAATTTCAAACACTTCAATATTGTCTCCCCTTAATCTTCTTGTGCTTAAGATTAAAAGATTCAGCTCCAGCAGTCTCTTCTCGTAGCTAATACACTGCAAATGCTGGAATTAGTCTAGTCACTCTTTTCTGGACTTTCTCAGGCTTTAGTATGCAATTGTGAACCCATGAACAAAACTACGCACAGTGTTCCAGATGTGATCCAACTAGCCCACCATACAACTTAAGCCTGACCTCCATTGTCTCATGGAGCATGAAGACATCCAGTTTTTCCAAATAGTTATTTAAGGAACTAGGAACACTGTACTGTGTAAAAAAAAAAAAGTACAAAATTTTTTTAAAAAGTCAGACAGCAAGTTTTCCTCTGGTTAGCCAAACCTTTCAAAGGCATTCCTTTATGCCCGTCTTTTTCAGCATGTATTCATTAACATAACCGTCTCAAATTTCAGTCATATTACAGTGCACCAACAGAAGGCAGAAGGAAACAACAAAGCAGTTGGTTTAATGTACTGAGCAGTGCCATTCAGGCAGCTAATGCCATAATAAACAGGATGCTTAGCATTCAAACCTTAAAAGATAAGGAGATCTTTTTCATTTTAACACCTACATTGGGTTCTGCACATTTGTTACGTGCAATTTATTGATATTTAAAGGAAAAGTATTTTAGACAACATTTAAAATGTTTTGATTCAGCATTTTACAACTACACTCAGTTGATTTGGAGATAGCCATTTCAAATCAAAGGGACAGGAAATGTCATCTGCATTGTTCTGATAATCCCATGCCTTAAGTATTACAGTTCAATGGGTCAAGTCACAGAGGACAGGCATTTACAAGTGACAGATGGGTATTATGCTAAATTTCTGCAATGACACAACTTTTTTGTTTTAAGAGGTTAATTGTATGTGCAAGTGTAATATACCACAGGAGGTCTTTCCAGGAAACAAGTCAGTAAGCTTCAAGGAGGAGCTTAGGATTGTGCATAGTACCGTATGTATAAAGCTAGTGGCAAAATTTAAACAAGTTAAAAAAAATTACATTGTTATGAACACAATTGGGTAATGAGAGGTGAAATAACTACACTACTGTGTACAGTTTGCATGTTGTAAGGATTTCACCAGGAACTCCTGCTCCCTGCCAAAGATGTGCAGTGCACTACATCTGTCTTAGGTGCTTTAAAGTATCTACACTGCACAACTATGTGTATTTTAATTTTGCTGAACATAAGGTATCCTTAACTAACACTTGTTTATTCTAAATAGAAATATTGGGAAGCCACAGAAGAAATGTACAATACTTTATAACCATGTAAATCATCACATATTGTTTTTCTATGTTCCAAAAGTGTTTTAAGATTATTTAGCAAAGTTGCTTTTGGACACAGTCACACAAAGTATTTTCTATGCAGTTATACAAAGAGTGTATCATCAGAATTAGCAAAACATTTGTGTTTATGGTATCCCTGGAGAGTGTGTATTACTTTAAAAACAACCAACAATTCAGCTTGACATAATTTTATTCTAGAGGCGTTTTCACACTTTAAAGTTTTTTTTTCCCCAAACACTTAGTTCATTTAGGTAGATGTGAACATGCCAATCATGTTATGGTGTCGACTAAAATAACCGTACACATATCCTTTGGAAATGGTTTTCCTGATGTGATACCGAGAGAAACCTAAATCAGTTAGCATGAGGTATGAATGTGCTTCCACAGTGGAACTGTCTGTATTTAGATTTTTTTTTTTTTAATCTAAAACCGATTTATCAGAACTGTATATTGCAGACGAACTTGCATTCACTGATTCACTAGAAAAATGGGAAGCAAAAACAGTTGAACTCTGATTTTATACAGTGCCCTCCATAATGTTTGGTACAAAGACATTTCTCCTTGATTTAGCCCTCCACTCCATTTTAAAATTACAAATCAAACCATTCAGACATGATTAAAGTCCACATTGCAGACTTTTATTTGAAGATATTTGCATACATTTCAGTTACACCATGTTGAAATGGTAACACTTTTTCTAAATGGTCCCCCCATTTCAGAGTACCATGATGTTTGGGACAATAGGTCCCACTGGTGTGTTTCACTGCTTCATTAGTTCAGACATAAGATACCTAGGCTTGCTCCTACCCTTTGGAGTATGTTTGTTCCAAAAATTATGGAGGACACTGTAGCTGTGTAAAATCGGAACACAATTAACAAGGCTAAAATACAAATTCAAAATCCCAAACAGCAGGTATATGTGCATATCACTATTTTATATTTTAGAAAGAGCACATCAAGTAAACTTTCCGAATTCCAAGATATAAAACATGTGTTATTTTGTCTCCTTTGCTTACTTTACCACTAACAATCTAGAAAACTTGCACCATACTTTCTGCAGTGATATGAAACAAAACAGAGAAAAAAAAACACATGGATTTACGACATAGTGGCATGCATGTCTTCTACAGCACAACAAGGCAAATAGAAATTCTTCTTTTCATGAATAGATGATATACAGTGGTGTGAAAAACTATTTGCTAATTTCTTATTCTTTTGCATGTTTGTCACACAAAATGTTTCTGATCATCAAACACATTTAACCATTAGTCAAATATAACACAAGTAAACACAAAATGCAGTTTTTAAATGATGGTTTTTATTATTTAGGGAGAAAAAAATCCAAACCTACATGGCCCTGTGTGAAAAAGTAATTGCCCCCTCGTTAAAAAATAACCTAACTGTGGTGTATCACACCCGAGTTCAATTTCCGTAGCCACCCCCAGGCCTGATTACTGCCTCACCTGTTTCAATCAAGAAATCACTTAAATAGGAGCTGCCTGACACAGAGAAGTAGACCAAAAGCACCTCAAAAGCTAGACATCATGCCAAGATCCAAAGAAATTCAGGAACAAATGAGAACAGAAGTAATTGAGATCTATCAGTCTGGTAAAGGTTATAAAGCCATTTCTAAAGCTTTGGGACTCCAGCGAAACAGTGAGAGCCATTATCCACAAATGGCAAAAACATGGAACAGTGGTGAACCTTCCCAGGAGTGGCCAGCCGACCAAAATTACCCCAAGAGCGCAGAGACGACTCATCCGAGAGGTCACAAAAGACCCCAGGACAACGTCTAAAGAACTGCAGGCCTCACTTGCCTCAATTAAGGTCAGTGTTCACGACTCCACCATAAGAAAGAGACTGGGCAAAAACGGCCTGCATGGCAAATTTCCAAGACACAAACCACTGCTAAGCAAAAAGAACATTAGGGCTCGTCTCAATTTTGCTAAGAAACATCTCAATGATTGCCAAGACTTTTGGGAAAATACCTTGTGGACTGATGAGACAAAAGTTGAACTTTTGGAAGGCAAATGTCCCGTTACATCTGGCGTAAAAGGAACACAGTATTTCAGAAAAAGAACATCATACCAACAGTAAAATATGGTGGTGGTCGTCTGATGGTCTGGGGTTGTTTTGCTGCTTTAGAACCTGGAAGGCTTGCTGTGATAGATGGAACCATGAATTCTACTGTCTACCAAAAAATCCTGAAAGAAAATGTCCAGCCATCTGTTCGTCAACTCAAGCTGAAGCGATCTTGGGTGCTGCAACAGGACAATGACCCAAAACACACCAGCAAATCCACCTCTGAATGGCTGAAGGAAAACAAAATGAAGACTTTGGAGTGGCCTAGTCAAAGTCCTGACCTGAATCCAATTGAGATGCTATGGCATGACCTTAAAAAGGCGGCTCATGCTAGAAAACCCTCAAATAAAGCTGAATTACAACAATTCTGCAAAGATGAGTGGGCCAAAATTCCTCCAGAGCGCTGTAAAAGACTCATTGCAAGTTATCGCAAACGCTTGATTGCAGTTATTGCTGCTAAGGGTGGCCCAACCAGTTATTAGGTTCGGGGGCAATTACTTTTTCACACAGGGCCATGTAGGTTTGGATTTTTTCTCCCTAAATAATAAAAACCATCATTTAAAAACTGCATTTGTGTTTACTTGTGTTATATTTGACTAATGGTTAAATGTGTTTGATGATCAGAAACATTTTGTGTGACAAACACGCAAAAGAATAAGAAATCAGGAAGGGGGCAAATAGTTTTTCACACCACTGTAGTAGAACACGTCAAAACTTGTCAGATGTGTCCAAGTCCTTGCAGGTTCAGATCTGGCCTGGATACATTCATCCATCAGGTTCATATTATCAGTTACAGTTGCAATCGGAAATATTCAACTCCCTCATCTCAAGCAAAATATTATGAAAATCGAGTGTTAAGTAAAATATACAACAAAAAACCTAATTAAACAACAGAACATCTATAGATGCAAAAGGAGTTACTGTGTGAAAATAAATTGACTTAAATTTGAATTCAAATGAAAAACAATTCTTTTCACAAATGTGCACTAATATTCAGATCTGAAACCTTCAGTACATTGTGAGCATCCTCTAGCTTTTATAACTTCGAATGAGCATTTTCAGTTAGTAAGTACTGACAAGCTTCTTGAACCTCTCTCTTGGAATCTTTGTCCATTCCTCACATGTAAAAGCCTCCAGCTCAGTGATGTTTGATGGCTTCTGTGCTGCAACTGCCTTCTCACACAACCAAAGTTTTTCTATGGGATTTAAATCCACAGACTGAGAAAGATATTCTAAGAAGTATTTCTCAACCACGCTTTGGTTTTATCAGTTGTGTTTGTGATAATTATCCTGCTGGACAGTACCATGATCACCAAGGTTTAATCTCCCAACAGGTATTTCTGAGAATCCATGATGTCCGTCACACGGTGAAGATTGTGAGATCATGCAGCAGAAAGACAACTTCTGGTCATAAGCCTGGCCTTTCTCAAGCCAGACGTATCGCTGGTCCATGTGTCTAGCAGTTCCATTTAGTTTCATCAGTCCATAGAACTGTCTCCCAAAACGTTGCAGGCCTATTCAGATTCCCTGTGGCATATTCTATTCAAACTTTTATATTCATCGTGGTGAAGAGTGCAGTGTGTCTTGGAGTCCAACTGTGAAGTCATTGTTTGTTCAGTGTTCATCTAAACCCTGCCAATGAAGCACTTGCCCTGGCCTCCATCTGGTCATCCTGTAAGTGTATCGCAGTAACATGGTTTTTTTTTTTCTCTTTCTTAATTTTCCCAATTAAGTTGCTAAGGGCTCTTGGGGAAATTTTGGGCTTTCTCCCACAGCTAGGCAGGTTTGCATCCATGCCATAAGTCTCAGTCTGCTACGCAACACGTGCACTTGAGGACTTTGCTACTGCACAAGCAGTGTACTGCCTATACTTGCACACATAGTTTAAGTAAATCTGGAGGACTTCACCAGGTGGCAGTGCAAGAAATCATCACAGTAAGAAAACAAGGCCCGGTTTCTCTGAGATGTTAAAGATAAAAATGTGTTGCATTCTGATGCTGTTGTGAAGGCGTAAAAAAACAAAAAAGGCAGCAGAAATGACACAGAAGGTTATGATGGGGAACATGTGATGCTTGTAGTGCCTATGCAAGAAGTGGATGAAAAAAACCACCATGAATACATTCGCATATTGGCATTTAAGTTTGATGATTTGCTTCACCGCATTAAACCATTCATCAAACATTGAAGCACACAGATTTATCCCGTTGGAGCGGCATCATGGCTTGCCATCACATGTTGATAGTATAAAAAGCAATGCTGACATCACATACCAAAACTTGAATGCACATATCACCCTTATTTTTGCTAGTACTGCACCTCGCGCATACGTAGCATTAGTTTCCGACAACGTGCTCAGAAGACACGGCGGTAAAACAACACTAAGAACGCATGGCAGCCTTGATGCATGCACATACTTGTTGTGAGTGTCAAGTATAAATTGGCCCTTACAGTTCCTTATAATGCCTCCAATGCTGTTTCTTGGAATAGTACATTTTCAGGAAATCTTCTTAAGTGAAGTGTCCTTCAGGTGCAATGGAGAATTTCTACCCTTAGCTTTTGTGAAGCAAATAAAGGCTCATTATTGAGTTCCCAAAGACTTACTTGTGTTTTAAAAAAAACTTTAGGCCATATAACCTAGCAGGCGATTTTAAAGGCAACGGTATTACATAGGAGTAAATAAGTGTAACATAACTAAATATCCTGTCACTCAGGGATACTACAACATGCATTTTTTGTTGATTCCATGTATCACTCAACTGATGAAGTAATCCAATGCACAATCTAGGATTTTGAAAAAAAACTTTAATTGGTAAACCCTTGCAACCTTTGGGGGTTGATTATTTCGAATTGCAACTCTATATCATACTAATGATCTTCAAATGTGTAGTGTGCTACACAAAAATATAAATGGAGATGTGTGTCACAAGATATGAAGAACTCTTCCTGACAAAGAAAAGCTTACAAACAGCAGGCAACGTGCATAATCAAATATAAAACTGCATCAGTTTCCATAATGAAAAGGTCAGAGTTCATCATCCGTACTGTTTAGGTGAACAACAGGTAACCAACAAGGAATGCCAACAGTGCAATATTCGTCAACAAGGAAGTAATTATAGACAATCAATTGTAATACACTTCCCTCATAGGATGATAAGTCCTATAATTAGAGTTCACACTTTTGCATTTTTATTTTCTGCATGCACCCAAGAGAGTCATGTAGCCAGCATTTATAACAAAATATTTAATTATCATTCAGTTTCATCTCAGGCACTCATCAGTAAAAAATCTTTAAATCAGTATGGTAAGAGGCTCACTTCTACCGGCACTTGAAACCTAATATGCTCAGGTATGTTAGACATGCAAGGAACGCAATACGTCTTCACAAAAACAAAACAAAATTGTATTTATAAGTAGGTGTTAAAATAAAGTGACATCAGGCACACTCTGTTGCTCTTTCACATCTTTCATTTTTTTTTTCCTTAACAGTGTGTACGTTATAGTTTTGTGTCAATCAGTGTTAAACTGAAGTCTAACGCTTTCTGTGTGTGAGGAGTATGTGATGCCGGTTTACTTATGAACTTTTTATTTGTGTTTCTTTATGGTTAGCTGTCTCAGGCTGGGTGGTGGGGGGAGTTTTTGTACTCCTTTTTCATTTTATCACTGCAAATTTGATCATAAAAAATATAAGGTGCTCTCAGTGTAACAAAAAATCCATTATTTGTATTCAGCATAGAAAGACAAAACAACTCCTTTGCCCCTATATCTACAATTTGGCTTTTTCAGTCAAGTGACTCGAATGAGTAGTTTTTTTGGGGGGTTGGGTGGGGGGCTGCTAATTTAATACAGCAAACACAAAACACCATCTCAGATGTTCTGGAGATCTTTAACTGCTCGAAAACTATTCAAGTACTACTAATTTATACAAGTCCTCAGTGTGGAAGCCAGTGAAAAAACATAAACCATATACTATTCATATACAGTAGGTAATGTTTAACGAAGGCTGTCTTATTCACATATGCAGTATGTATGATCCCTAAACAAAGAAAATGATGTCTGCATGTTCATAACTTCAAGACAGTATGACCAACAAAAAAGAAAAATGTATATTATTTAAGTATCCAGTCATAAGAGGGATTAATTTAGAACAAGATGGCAAGGGATGGATCTAATCGCCACAGAATCCTGCAATAATTCTACATGGCACAGTTTTCAAATATTCAGGACAGTGTAATGGGGAGTTGCAGTATTTTTAAGAAGGACGTAACACACACCACAATGAGACTTTAAACAAACCACACACACATATACACAGTGCAGCCTAGAAGTTGCAATCAACCTCACAGCTGTTCTTTGGTTTGTGAGAGAAACCTTGGAAGGAACATTGTATATCATTACTATTGTTTCAAAAACAGTATTTGAAAAAGCCTCTTCAGATCCTTAATTAGTTTTATTATAAGGCATTGTGGTGTATTGGCTAAGGCATTCAACTTTAAACCAAGGTTGTCAGTTCTTTCCCCATCTGTCACTCACTGTGTAACACTAAGCAAGTCCTTCAACCTGCTTGTGCTTCAACTGTAAGACATATCTATTAACAGGTGTAACACATTCTGAGCCTGAGTCGCCTTGGGTAAAGATGGGTAAAGGTGTTAACCAAATACACAACAATAATAGTAGCAAGAATAATGTTACATTTTTTATTTTTGTAAGGGGGAGAGGAAAGAAGCAAATGAGGTCAGCAAAAGATCACAAAATTCAGGGAAATTTGTATTAAAAAAATCACCTATCAGAACAAACAATGCTATCTAAATTGCATTATCCAATTCATTATATCTCCTGCAAATACAGAATATCATAACATGTCAGGCTACTAGTGTCAGCCCCAGCAGCCAGGGCTCAATTCCAAAGCTGATCATTCTGTGTTAAGTTTATGTGCCCTACCTGTGCCCACATAGACTTTCCTCCTGGTCTTCTGATTTCCTGACACATCCCAAACAAAGCCATGTGCATCGGGTGAATTGGGGTCTCTAAACTGAATCATAATAAACACATGTGACTGGAACCCTGCACAACGGATTATTCCTGCCTTTCATTCAAAGCTGTTCCAGATCACTGCACTGTTGTACTGAACTGAAAGGGTTAACAAGTGGAAGTACCTATATTCAGATCTAATATTTCATTATTGTTTATGAAACAAATTTACAAACGTTCAAAGGCAACACAATTTTTGGACATAAAACTCAAAATTATTACTGCTAGTATTAAACAGATATCTCTCTCTTGTAAAAGAAAAATCCTGGAAGGGAAACTAGAGAAACGAGACATGATAGTCTTGGATCTTCTCGGAAGACAATTTGACGTCCCGCGAGAGACACTAACATCACGCGAGACAAGGCAGTGAGACAACATTTAAAACAAGTTCACAGACATCTAACCTAGCATTTGTTGGAATGCTTTTGGCAGACACGCTTCATGTGCTTCCAGCTCTCAAAACAACAAGCAACAAGCAGAAGATGCAGCTCGCCAGCAGATGATCCGACTGCTACTCCTTAGCATGCGAAAGCCAAATCCCCCAACCCCCTTTAACAACACGGCGGCAGAGATGCGAAGTGGCAAAAGGACAGCTGCTGTACAGGCTTTTAAATGATCAACGCACAGCGCGACAAGCAGAATAAGCAGCTCGCCAGCAGCAGCAACAAGCCAGCGGATGATCCGACCACTTCTCCTTAGCATGCGTTCAGCCGCCACCCGTTCACAACGCGAGCAGCGTTATATGTCCTGCGAGAAAGAGATTTAACCACACCCGGGGAAGGAAATAAAGGACAAGTACAGTATTGTTTTTACAAACGTTTTAAAGTAAAAGTGAAAATAATGCATATGTAACAAGTCCCATGAAAATAATCTCTTTAAATTGTAAAACTATATCTGGAAAACCAAACCTGGGAGTGGGTGAGCGAATCAAGCAGGGGGTGGAGCCCCCAAGCATAGTATAAATAAATTAGAAACATAGGCCTGCAAGCACAAAAGAGGCAACGCCTGATTGTGCACGGACTTTAAGAACTTCTGAACATTCGAAGAAAATAAATCATTTCCTTTTCATTTGCAGAAAAAGTATACCTTAATTATTTACGTAAACAAATCAAAAACGATTAGTAGTTTTGTGGGGTTTTTTTTTGTGATTTTCTACCAACAAGCAGAAAGTCAGTGGAGAAACTGAAATGAATGCACATCTTATTGGTACATAATAACAACTTAACTACCTGGCTAAGAAGCCTAAAACACATATCGATTAAATACTAAGAAAGCTTACAGTACAAAGAATAAAGCCCTGCAACCCACAAATGTATGTTAGTGTGTTTTTTTTTACAAAATTGTGCAATTCAAACATAAATGTGTATGCACATACAAATTATTCTATGGTGTACATGAACAAGCTGCATCCCTTCAAAAACAGATTTCAATCATCTTGTAAACAAGCCAAAGGTGGATCATGCCTATTACAGAATTCTTACCATTTTATCAAATTATAAGATGGGTGTTTTTGCAGCTGTTCTCCCTCATTCTGATATTTATAATAATAATAATAACTCTTTGCATTTATATAGCGCTTTTCTCACTACTCAAAGCACTCAGCAATTGCAGGTTAAGAGCCTTGCTACAGGGCCCAACAGAGCAGAGTCCCTATCGGCATTTACGGGATTTGAACCAATGCAGATCCCTAGCCTGAGACAGCACAGGTCAATCTGAACAGCAATATCCAGTATGGGTTCAATTTATGGAGCAAAGGCAGAAAGGATTGACAGCACTAAGTGGACAAACAGTGCTTCTCCGAAAGTCAAGATGATAAGCATACAAGTACAGTTAAAAGAACACTGGTCTGCAGGTGTCAAGTTGCTTTGTTAGGAGAAAGAGACTAATGGGGTTTGGGCACACATGAAGGCAAAGAGAGGATGACTAGGTGAAATGAGATATGGTGACTAATGGAAGAGGTACTATGCCAAGACGAAACCAGCACAAAGCATGGCTGTTACTCCAATAGGTGGGAAAAATTATAAGGTAGAGGAATGAGCAATCAATCAGCCTAAGTAAACCAGGAGTGTGGCTCCTAAATCAGCTGTGAATGCAGCATATCACAGAACAAAAGAAAACTGACAAACGAGAAACTATTCAATTCATCAGGGTTATTTTGTCTAGTTACTAGCTAACCTGTCCCAATAAGTCTTCCAGATACTTCTTAAATGTGGTCAAGGTTTCTGCTTCAACTACATGTCTTGGTAGCTTGTTCTAGATTCCCACAACTCTGAGCCTAAACAAATGCTTCCTGGAATCAGTCTTAAATGCAGTTCTCCTTAACTTTCACTGGTGTCTTCAAGTATGTGATTCACTATCAAGCTGAAAGAATTCTGCTGGATCTAAATTTATCAATGCCTTTGAGGATCTGTAAACTCGGGATCAGATCCCCACACAGTGTTCTCTATTCCAGACTAAAAAAGTTTAATTCTCGGAGTCTGAAAAACATGTCCTTTGGTCCTGGTTTACATCTGGTTGCACTTCTCTGCACAGCTTCAACTGTCGCTATGTCTTACTTGTAGCATGGTCACCAGAACCACAGTACTCCATATGCAGTCTCAAAAAAACTGGTCCAAGCAGATTTTATCATGGAAATTCAATTTTTACTTTATAAAAATCTGATGGGGGCACATTTATAACAGTTTTAAAAGTAGAAGCGCTGAAAGTATGACTATGAAACTGCAGAAAATACTATAATTGGTGCCACATAACACGATTTCTAGTCAGAGAGGTTGACCAACTTTACAACTGGACTGCTGATCTGGATGTCAGATTGCATGACTAGGTTTTCCAAAGCCTGACAATATACAGGACTCCTTGACGACTTTTTAATTTAAAAAACAGCCAATAATGTTCTGCCTGTCTGTGCTGGTGCTGTACAAATACTTACCTGGCAGAACGAGTTAACACAGAATTGCTGCCAAGCTGGGTGCCGATTGGTTACCAGCTTTTGCACACACGCAGATCCCGCACCTATGAGTTCAGACAAAGATCAAACCTTTTTGATTTTATTGGGGCAATTTAGAGACCAATTGGATTGAGTCACTAGACATGTCAGACTACATGACTACTGTTCATGGAAGTGCACCATGATTGCCTCCAATTCACAAAAATTATACAAATTTAGTCTTAGACAGAAAAATTACTGTAAAAGTTGTGCAATGGGACAGGGCCTTTAGAAACATTTAATGCAAACTGTTTTAATTATAAGCATGGCTCAATTTCTTAAAGGCCAGGACAACACTGGAGAACAACACTGGGTCCAGGAATAAAAGAACCACAGTGCTCAGGTTCCTTCCCCCTTTTAAAATTCACCCATCAATTGTCTGTACCATTTTTATCACAGTTTCCGTAGCAGCAAAAAGCCACTGCAGGTACCTCATCAGAAGATGTGTTCTTGCAAATCATAACAATTCAAAGTCTCTTAAAAATAACTTGTTTACTTTATTACTAGTGTCTAAAATACAACATATTACCAAAACATCCATTCATCCATTTTCTAAGCCTGCGTTTTCCATTACAGGATTAAAGGGAGAAGAAACCTTTAATATCAAGGAGCAGGGAAGATGCCAACAACAAACTTAACAGCCAATGTAGTAGGATAAAAACTATATAATAATACATTTAGAGCTTGGTTAAGAATACCAGCAGAAAATAAATAAGATTACATAATTACCATTATTTTTATTTATAAATGTGCCTGAAATTATCATAATGCGAGACAAATAAGATAAAGTAGCATATGAAGGACAAAGTGGCTTCTGACAAAGCAGCTAAAGGGCAGACCACACTAAACAGTTAAAGGAATATTGTGACAAGCATCCAGAGAAACAGCCATCCCTGAAGCATCAATAATACATGCACCTGTTTTTACTGCAAGACTGTTGTGAACTAAGCCCCGAGGGTTTCACATGGCCCACCTCCACCCTCTGCCAATCAGGAGAGAGTTTTGAGCCAAAAGTTATGCTTCCTCAAACAAATGTTAACACTCATTCAGATCAGTCTTATTACAATGCTCAAATATCCAAAAACAGTTTTTCATACTGCACAAAGGAAGCCAACAGCAACAATTCCTTTTGTTTAGTTCTCAGCTAAGACTTAAAAGCCCTCACCATCATTTCATTGCCGTTATTCTCTGCCGATAATCCACACCAAAGAAGAAAAACTAGACAGTGTTATGTGACTTGACAGCATTATTCATGCCTGCTTGAGAAAAATAAAGGAATGTGTAGATAGCTTGGTCAAAACTCATCATGATTTCAGCCAGTCAAAAAAATTACACTTTACAGTGTCTGCCTCAGAACCTCCTTTGCCAGTCAAGGCTACAGTGACCAAACAAACGTAAAAGGTCAGAGCAACACAGCGACATTTTTATTGCTGCTTAATAATAATGTTCATCAACCATAATTATTTAATTCTTTAAATATGTACTCATGTTTGCTTTTGAATGAAGGCTGTTACATTTCAAAAAAAAGATAAAAATGAGCACAACATACCATACTGTATTGTGGACAGAAAATTTATATTTAACATACAAATATTTATTTAGTGTGGCTTCTTTAATCCAAAGTGACAAACAAATCATCGTAATAACGTTACGTTAATAAAAACAAGAGCGAAATGTGCACACAAGCGATATTATATTATATTATGCTGTATTTGCTTGTTGTGACACATGCAGGCAAAGAAACATTTTATAAAATAAATACTTCTAGCGAACACAGATGAGGTATTCACGGATACAATTTCTCCATGTTTTAGATTTATTCACAAACAAATGTACTGAAAAGATCAAGTTGTGTTCATCAACGCAAGTCTAAATCTTGTACTCTTGTTCAAAATAAACTCATTTTTGAAGTTCAAGTATTCCAATTGTGTCAGTATCATGTTCTCAGCATTAAAAATGAAATGCACTTTAATTGTATGATGAAACTCCCAACGCTATGCTCCACTTCTGTATAACACCTCCTTATTTTGATATCAAATGAAAAATGATAACATACAGTACTGCTTACCTTGAGCCTGAACAAATAAATGACCAACTCCCATTGCCCTCTCAGTCAACAATACCGTACTTGGCAGAATGCAATGAAACAAAGTATAATCTGCTAATTACAGCATGAAGCTGACATTACTACCACAGGAGCAATTATCCAGATTGTACATTATAAATTATCTAATCCCACAAAAAAATGTGATAAAACTAGAAGCTTGTGAGCATGTCTGACTGGGGCTAGGCAGTTCAAGATAACATGAACTGTTAGCATATATTAGATAAGATATACAGTATGTGTGTCATAGTCTTACCACCTACAGAGATCTGTGCTGAATTTCCAGCCAGGTCATAGTCTGTGTGAAGTTTGCACAACATCTCCACGTTTCCCCAAGTGTACTCTCATTTCCTTCAACATCTCAAAGATGTCTATGTCGAGTGAATTATTAATTTAGACTAAATAAACCATTATTCCACATTGTGTGCGTCACCTTGATCTATAATGGACTAGCATGCCATTGTAGGCTGCTTCCTGGCTTGCACCAGGATTAACCTGGATTAATAAAAAAGGCACAATTCAGTAAATCCTGAATGAATGAATCAATGCAATAGATGATGTGCTGATGACTGGAAATGACAAATTATTACTCTATGCTGGTAAAGGGGACATAACATTTACATAGTGATTAAAACAAGTTTGTCTAATTTAAATCATTCTGTGTTGGCTATATAAAACAGAGGGGACTGGGCGGTCTCTTGGTCTGGAACCCCTACAGATTTTAGTTTTTTCTCCAGCCTTTGGAGTTTTTTTTTGTTTTTTTCTGTCCACCCTGGCCATCGGACCTTACTTATTCTATGTTAATTAATGTTGACTTATGTTTATCTTTTATTGTGTGTTCTATTTCTCTATTCATTTTGTAAAGCACTTTGAGCTACATTTTTTTGTATGAATATGTGCTATATAAATAAATGTTGATTGATTGATTGATAAAACATTGTACTTTGACCCATCAACTGAACAAAAACTAAAGTGTACATAATCATGTTAAACCAGGAAATATTTTTAACAAGAACATGTGACCCTGTGTTGGTCACATGCAGGTACACCTGGCTGACCCACAAGCATCATAAATAACCACAAAATAAGCAAAAAGAAAAAGCACCAGTGCTTTCAGGCAACAATTAAAATACGTTAGGAACAGAAAGCAAGTGAAACAAACTAAAAGAGGTTTTATGCTTCTCGCATCTTACTGTACAATGATTCTTGTTACTGGGTGAAAGACAATGCAATAACCTCAAGTTCTTTAATGGAGTTAAGATAAAAAAAAAAAAAACACAAAACAAAATCAAAACCAATACAGTATCAACTGGTCACCTGAAACTCAAGAATAACACCAATCTTTCAAACCATTTGTCTTCTCCACTATTCAGTGAAGAGAGATGAAGCCTACAGGAAGGTGCAAATTAATTCTGGATGGAACACCAATCCTTCATTGAGCACTGTCATGCAGTGTTCATCAACCTGTCAGCCGCCATTCTTAAATACAGAAAGAAAACCTGAGACTAATCCACAAAGACACAAGGAGAAAGGACAAAGTCCTTACAGTGACCAAGTACAGAAGTGGTCATGCCAACATTCACAATAAAAAGGTGCCCTGTAAATATACCAAAATGAGCAATAAAGAAACATTTTCACAACATTTTGAAAGCAATTATGATCAAGATGCTGGTATCTCTCTTAAATCAAATGCCTGCCGTTGCCAAAGTGGTAAATTCAATCATTAACATTACGGAGTCTTCATAGGTAATTTCATTTTAGAGTGGATTAAACATGTGAATCCAGCACATACATTAATATTTCTTAAAAACCTTTTTTTTTTTTTGAGGGGATAGCACCCTTAACTGAGTACAGGAGCAGAGCTCTCAGGTAAAATACAAGTATACATTTTACAAAATACTACAGAATTAATACACCTAAAGACACATTTGTTTAAACACACAGAACAACCCAAGAAGTCTGAATCTGATACACAGAAACCAATAATGTCTCTCTATTAATTGATGAACTATGGCCAATTGACACGGACACCAATAGTAACAAAGCAGGAACCAACTTAGCACATTATGAAACAATACTTGACAACTTGCTGCTCCCCTGTATGTACGTACGACTGTAATCATCCACTGATGGCAAAATATTTACATTACATGTGCATCTGATGCTTTTATCCGAAGCGACTTATGAAAGTGGTCAACATAATCGAGTAAACGTCAGTATGGGGAACTATTTGGGTACAAGTTTTAATAGATCACCACAAGTGATGAGCTCAGAACAAAGTGCAAGCTAGTGACACTTCTTTAGTTACCAGAACCTATTAAACTCATTATCAATTACAAAGAAATTCACAAAACAAGAGAGTCCTCCAACACTTTTAAACACATTGAAGGAGTCCTCAATTACAAAAGGAGGGGAGCAGCTTATTTCACCACACATGACTGGCATCTGGATTGAGATCTGGCATAACCAGGCATCATTCATCAGTATACCGGAGTGGTCAAGAAGGATGAGAGAACCTCAGAAGTATCTATCTATATATATATATATATATATATATATATATATATATATATATATATATATATAGGTGCTGACCCATTACCTACTCTGTAAGCAAGCATCAAGGATTTAAACTCAACACAGTGAGCTAGTGTAGCATATGCATTAACGTAATAAGCCATTTGCTATAGATACGTCATGACACATCTGCCCTTTCTAGATGTTTGAGCATACACAGGCCTAAAACAACAACAACAACATTTATTTATATAGCACATTTTCATACAAACAGTAGCTCAAAGTGCTTTACATATTAAAGAATAGAAAAATGAAAGACATAATTATAAAACAAAATAAATCAACATTAACTTCGAATAAGTGTAAGGTTCAATGGCCAGGGGGGACAGAAAAAACAAAAAAAACTCCAGACGGCTGGAGAAAAAATAAAATCTGTAGGGATTCCAGACCATGATACCGCCCAGTCCCCTCTGGGCATTCTACCTAACATAAATGAAACAGTCCTCTTTGGATTTAGGATTAAATTTAAAAGTGTGAAAGGATTGCTTTATCTTACTCTTCTTACTCTTAGTATTCCTCTCCAACTTTCCAAAAAATAAAATGAAGTCACTTTTTTCAGCCTTGTTAACATGCTCGATGTTCTCAAATAATATCTTCCAATAAGGTGAAAAAAAAATCCAATGTTGCCAAAAAGGATGTTTCAAATGTCTATTTTGATTATGAAAAGTGAGGCAACTCGGAAAAAATGTGCAGACTGGCAAATACCAACTCTAACAGGATATTAAAAAAAAAATCAAACCTCTGTTAAATATTAATCTTCAACTTCAGTTCTAGCATCATTCCGAATAAACCAGTATGGTGGCAAAACCTATTGCATTGTTTTTATCATCCTAGTCCTAAACCCTGGGTTGACTCCCAACTTCTGCGTGAAGTGTGCATACCTTTTAACTCATGTGAAGTAACCCAACCAGCTAGGCTGACTGGTGACTCAAGACTGACCCAGTGTGGGTGTTATCATACCATGGACTTGTTCCTCCTGCTTTACAGCCAAACTATTCTCCGCCTCTTACATTCCCCTATACTGTAAAAAAGTAATCATATTTGGTTTTTGTAGAAGCTTTCAAACAATCACCGAACACAAATTAAAACACATCAGTCTTTACACTCTTACCCTGACCGTGGGTCGTTGATGGATGGACTATGCCCGTGCGGCACCAGGAAAAGAAACTGCAGCACTGGACGCAGGTTCACAGCTAAGTGCGCTGACGTTTGGGCCAATTTACGATTCTTATCGACCTGACAAGATAAGCCTTTGGAATGCTGGTAGAAACCCACAGCCGACCGAACACAGGAGGCAATAAAAAAAATCGTAACGTCAATGCCTGTGTCTAAATAAAATATGAAACCAACACTATCCAGGGACAACCTTCGAGGTCTCTTCGCTTACTGTTACAGTTCGACAGTTACGGTTGACTGTCGGTATACGCCACAGACTTTCTAGTTTGTCAATAAAGCGTGAAATGTGTTACGAGGCCTCCAGCAGGTGACACTATAGGCCATCAAGGTGTCGCGGTCCTGCCCATTACACAAACCCTCACCGTTCCTTTTTTTTTTTTTTTTGTAAAATCTCTCAACAGCGATCCCAACTTGGACTCGCAAAGGGCTTCTGGGATATGTAGTTCTGGTGAAGGTACGGGAGACGTAAGGAGCAATGACACACCTGGATGGCAAAAAACTACAAACTCCGACATTCGCGATCGAGGAGCGTGCGCACGGGTCTTCGGATAGGACAGATCAGGAAAGACTTCTTTATCGTGTAATTATAAAATATGTTTAGAAAAACCGCAACAGCGCGTCCAGAATACAACCTATTCCAGTGAAAGAAAAAACGATGAGCCAGAGAAATAAACCGACCCTTCTATAACCACCAGTCCGACGTCCAGCTGGCGACAGTCAACATGCCAGCTCCCCACACTACCAACTGCTATGAAACAAGTTGAGCAAAAGCTTCATTTATCAACTTTCACCGGTCTCTTACCTGCGATGCGACCTAACGTCTTCGACGTTTTGGGATGTTTGTGTTCTTATTAATTTTTTGCGCTCAGTGGTTAGAGAGTCTGTCCTTTAAATCCCCGGTTAAAAGCTCCGTGCATTCGCTTTCGCTTACGAGCCTGCTCGTTCAGTCAGCCAGTCTCACACACACACACTCTCTCTCTCTCTCTCTCTCTCTCGCTGTCTCCCCCCCTAGCGCTACAGCCAAGGCAACCGCAACCCGACACGCGCAGCTCGTCCCAACCACCAAATAGACATCAGTGCGCAAGCGCTCCGCGCCCTGTCCCTGAGCGGCCGCTGTCGGCTCCTCCTGAGCGCGTCACATGCAGCCGTGAGCAGCCACTAGAGGTCGCGCTGCCGTGTAAATTTCATTAGTATGCTAGGGGAGAACAGTAATTCATCAGTCACAGCTTTTCCTCCTCTGTAACACTTTACATATTCAGCTTGTAAACTTAAAAAAATATTAAGCTGAATTGTATTACAATCAAGTGAAATGACAAATAAAACACCAATACACTCTTTTCCTGAGCCTGTGTTTCCAAAAGTAAAAAGTGACAAAGAACTGGGTCCCACCCTGGCAGCATCATGAACCACCTCTGGATGGGGCACCACTTTACAGCAATCAGCACAGAGTGACAGTCGATATCACATCCAAACACTTCCTTATATCCTAATTTAACTAGGAGTAAGTGTAGGGCTGTGTCATCATACAAAGGAAAAAATGTTTAAAGGTTATATCCACAGTGAAAAGGAAAGAAGGTTAAAGACACAATGTTTTGACTGTAAAGCCTTCATCAGATGCGCAACTGAAAAAGAAAATGCAAGCAACATATGGGTTGGGATGGGGAACAAAGCCATTACAGATGAAAGATGAAGAGGTGAGAGAAGGGGAGTAAAAGCTGCCATTAAAGATGATGAAGGGAGAGACTAAAAAGTTAGATGATCATTAAGAAATTTGTAATTCCAGGCTGAGAATGAGCTCAGCTTCTTCTGTTTTTCTTTGTAGCCTCGTGAAATGAACAGATTGCTGTATCTATGATGAAGGACTGTGAAGTGATCTACAATTGGCTTTGTGAGGTCTTTGATCTTAACTTTTCAAACATGTATTCTGACTTTGCTAGCCATGTTCTCTGTTTCACTCTGTAGATGGATGGACACTTCCTACAATAAGATTTTTTGATTGGCACAAGGTTCACTGCTTAATATTGAATTTACAAGAAGGTCTAGATACAAGGGTATTGTCAGTGACATATTTGCAAGTAACACAGGGGCTCATGTTACAGCTTAAAGTGCCTGGTGAGGAATGTGGCTCTCCTCTATGAAGGTAGCTGTGGTGGAGAAATTTACATAGGTTAGGTGTTTGATGGAAGGAGATCAAAGTAGGGTTAGGTAAAAAAAAAAGGCTCATGTGAAAGGATCAGTCTGAAAAATGAGGAACTTTTGTTTGATGACCCATAGGAAAGATAGAGTATTAGGATTGAGATGCAAAGACCACTGGGATGTGGGTTTCATTATTGGGTTCTTAGAGTAGATGTTACAAGATCTACTCTTGGCTCGATTGAAGGCCTTGTCCACAATATCTATCAATGAGGAAACTCTTCATTCTGAGTGCTTCATTACAGAATTCAGTCTCATCATGGCAGAGTTGGTGGAATCTTGCGTAGAAAGCCTAGTTAGAAAGAAAAGAAATGCTCCTCCACCCAGCCGATGAAGATGTTGGCATAGCTAGGTCCCATTCTAGCACCCAATGCAGCTGCATTGACCTGGTGAAAAAAAGTTATCAATTATTGAGGGTACGAACCAGCTTGGCCAGTCTGATGAGAGTGTTCCTGGGAGGATTCTGGACTGGATATCTGTTGAATGCCTGGCTGAAGGCAACAAAACCTTCATTGTGAGGAATAACTGTGTGCAGAGAGGTGACATCTATGGTAAAGATAAAGCAGTCAGGACGGTGAAAACTACAGCTGTTCAACAACTGGAGAGCATGGTTAATATCTTTTAAGTATGAAGGGAGACCTTCAATTTAATTTAACTTGTGTGGATTGTTCAATTCCATTTAACTTCTGCCAGGCAGACACATGCATACTCATGCTCTCATCCTCACCCACTCAAGGACAAGGTGGAATAAAGATACTTTTGCATTTTGAGAGACAACCCACACACACATTGGGAGAACTCTCAAATTCCACACCAAAGGAACTAAACTTAAGTCCAGTAATTATAAGGCAGTGTGTCTCAGGTGTGCTCACAGTTATTACTCTGTCAAACACAATCATTTTCCTGTGCAGTACACGACTCAGATTAAATTGAGTACTAATTTAAGCATGCAGGGGTGATGAAGAAGACTGCGTGTCTAATTTGTAATCCTTCCCTCTGGCTGTGGATCCTCATAACCTTTTCAATGAGGTGAAATGGCAGCTAGGCAGAAGGTCAGTCTGGGACCACAAGCCACTGCCCATATGGAAGGACAGAGTGCAACCTACCTGGGGGGCAAGGATTATTATTTTAAAGAGCAAGCTGAAGCTGGAAAATCAGCCAAATAATGATAATCCAGAAATAACAAGAAGAAAAAGCACTCAGCACCCCTGCAGTTTAGTGTGGACTAGCTGGATAAGGCTGACAGGTTAATGTGCTACAGTGCCTAATAAAGTATTCACCCTCTTAGATCTTTTCAGATTTTATTGTTTTATAGGACTGAATCATAATCAGTTTCATCTGCGTTATTGACACTGATTAACAGAAAATGGCTTTTTAATGTCAAAGTGAAAACAGATATCTACACAGTTGTTGAAATTAATTACACATATAAAACATAAATGACTGATTATATAAGTATTCACACCTTCCAGTATGTTTTTAGTAGATGACTGGCTTGAGTCTGTACTAAAGTCTCTCTTTGTCTATCAGCTCTGGCAGTTTTCCCCATTCTTCTTCTTCTTCTTCTTCTTCTTCTTCTTCTTCTTCTTCTTCTTCTTCTTCTTCTTCTTCTTCTTCGCTAAACTGCTCAGCTCTGTCAAGCATCATAGTTATCATCAATAAAGAGCCTTTGTCAAGTCCAGCCACAAATTCTCAATTAGATTGAGTCTTTGACTCTGACTCAGCCACTCCAGGATGTTCACATTGTTCTTTTTACAGCCATTCCTATGTGCGTTTGTCTTTATGCTTGGGGTTGTTGTCTTGTTGGAAAACAAATTTTCTCAAAAGTCGTATGTTTCAGTTTAAGATGCCAGCTAAGAAGTGAGTGTGTAGGGCATAGTGATCTAAGCTCCATGATCAGAAGGGGCTTGATCAGAGATAACAATAGTGCTGTACTTACAAGATTTGATAGTTGGCAATAAATTATTATCTCTTTATTACATAAAAAAAAACTTGGGACGAGATGAGACCTGTTCAGGGAGACGAGACGTGACCTTCTCAGAAAGACAAAAGACACTTTCACGTCCCGTGAGACTAGACTTTGTTCCAAGAGATTTAACCACGCCTGCGGCTGGAAAAAGACAAAGTGTAGTTGACAAAGAAGAACGCCATAAAGAATGCAAAATCGTTAGTGTGATACACATGCAGAGCAGGTTAAAGATAATGGAAGTAAGAAAATTTAAAAGTCTCAAAAAAATGATAGAAAAGATTGCATTAGCACAAACAAACGGAAAATATTACTCAGTGAAATAATGGAACAGCGAAAAGAGATCAAATAGTGTTTGAGGATGTCTGGGGGAGAAGAGAGACAAGGCAGTGAGACAAAAGGAGAGCTGCTGTACAGGCTTTTAAACATTCGAAGCGCAGCACGAGATGCAGATCACACGGCACGGCAGCAGCAGCAAGCCAGCAGCTGATCAAGCAAAGAGGAGGTAAAAAAAAATGTATTTGTTTCCCATTGTATCACTGATGAAGAGGGGTCTCCTTGGGTGCGTTCAGCCCCTCACTTCCCAATGGTGCTAAGCGTAGACGGTTTAGCAAAACAAGCAAGGGGCAAAGCCCCCTAGTCTATAAAGAAATAATCAATTCTTGAATAACTATGATATGAGAAGAAGGAATATGCTCTTGAGTTTGGATTCAAAAGTCTTTCTGGGTCTCATAAGTTATAATCTGTTACAAGATGTGTGATTATTTTGGCAGGATTATTAGATGTTATCACCAATGTAGCTGAAGTCTTATCCAGGTTTGGATTTAAAAAAACATGATTAAAGTCCCCAGCCATTATAATTTTATGAGTATTCATATTAGGAATAAATGCAAATACATTTTGAATGAAATCTCTATCATCCATGTTAGATGTGTAGATATTTATCAAAATTACTTTAATTTTAAATAAATTACCCATCACTATGACATATTGCCTTTCAGGATCAGGTACTACATCTGATAATACAAATGGTTTTATGTATTAAGATTCCCACACCTCTAGTTTTCTTTGTATAGCTGAAGTGAAAGATTTAACAAATCCAATCTCTTTGCAGCCGAAACTTCTTCTTATTTATTAAGTGAGTCTCATGTACAAATATTGTCTTAGCATTTAGGCCTGTTAAGGTGAGAAAATACTTTTTTTCTCTTTAGATTTTGACTGAGACCTTTGACATTCCAGTTTGCAAAGATCCCTGTTTGGTCAGAGAGACACTGTTTCTAAACATTTGAGGACATTTTGTAATCTTAAGTAAAGATAGTACATTGTTTCATACAATAGGTTTAACCCTGGTATCATATTATTGTCAGGTAGAATGGCTAAAGAGCCTATTATTATGTTGGCACTTAAAGTTTTTGTGGTAAAAAAATAAGAAGTAACTTGCTATCTTTTTCTCCTTCCCCCAGCTCTCCCCCAATTTGTCTGCCAGTTGCAGCCTACACAGTCCCACCAGTCTAATCCACTGTAGCTTATAACTCCTTTTGAGTTCACTGAGGTCACTCACTCATCATCTTCCTGCAAGATCACTCAGTTTTGTGGACAGCCTGTACTAGCAGATTTTATAGCTGTGCCATGCTCTTTCACTGTACGGTGGCGCAGTGGTAGTGCTGCTGTCTCGGAGTATGGAGACCAGAGTTCAGGTCCCAGGTCCACCCTGCGCGGAGTTTGCATTTTCTCCCTGTGTCTGCATAGGTTTCCATCCAGGGTCCAAAGACATGCAGGTTAGTTGGACTGATGATACTAAATTGACCCCAGTGTGTGTGTGTTCAATGGACTGGCACGCTGTCCAGGGTTTGTTCTAGACTTGCACTCTGGGATAGGACTAAGTGGGTTACACAATGACTGACTGATTTAACTGGATATTCAGTGACATGGATATTCCCTAACTTATGTCTTTCCATGATCTTTTCACAGAGTTGCTTAGATTGCTCTTTTGTGTTCACACTGACTGACCACAAGTTGTGTCCTTCACAATTAGGTACATTTATATCACAAACAATTGAATTATCTTCTACTTTGCAAATAATGAATACAACTGAGCTTTCCAGAACTTTCAAAGCTTTAGAAATCATTGTTTGTAGCCTTCCCTAAATCACAATCCTGTTTCTAAGCACTGAAGGCAGTTCCTTCATCCTCTAAGCTTAGTTTTTGCTTAAATGTGGTGTCTTCTAATCTATAGACCAGTGTGGGTCTTTCCTGATCAGATCCTGTCAGTTGAATTTACCACAGGTGGACTCCAAATATCTCAATGGTGATCAATAGAATGGGGGGGGGACACCTGAGCCAAACCCCAAGGGTCATAGCAAAGGATCTGAATACTTGTGCCACTGTGATATTTCAGATTTTTTTATTTTTAATTGATTTGAAAGACTTTCTAACATCCAATTTCAGATTTGTCATTCTGGGGTATTGAGTGTTCCTTGATGAGAGAAAAAAATGAATTTAAATGATTTGAGCCCATGGCTGCAACATAACAAAATGTATAAAACATGAAGAAGTCTGAATACTTTCCCAGTAAAACTGTTACATAAAGTAAAAGAAGAATGTAAAGTACAAGGATGTTGGTTCAGACACCCTTACTAACTAACTAAAAATATGGAGACAGTTTTAACAAACGCAGTGTTTAAAGGGCAAGCACTGTTATTGGGAAATGTGCTTAATAATGTCTGGCTTAGCTGTAAAGTTCTGTTACAATCAGTAAGTAAGAATGTGGAGAATGTGTCTCTGTACAAGAAAAGAATGGCCTGTTAATAAAGGTGTTCACCTGTCAACCTCAAGGATGTCTGTTTGGTCCCCACCATTGTTTCCTAGTGTGCTCATAATGGAGTCAAGTTACCAGAAAGAGCTCGCATTGTACTAAAACAGAAACTGCTGTACAGCACAGGCCTAACAATGTGAAGTGCTAAAAGCATCTAAAGTCATCTAAAGGGTGACCCTGTAGCTAAGGGATTTAACTGTAAACCACAAGGATGTAAGTTCATTCCACATTACTGCCCTTAAAGAGATATATCAACTGCTAGCATTCATACTATAAAACAAT
Organism: Polypterus senegalus; assembly: GCF_016835505.1. Taxonomy (NCBI): domain Eukaryota; kingdom Metazoa; phylum Chordata; class Cladistia; order Polypteriformes; family Polypteridae; genus Polypterus; species Polypterus senegalus. Next base: position 18,430,876 of record NC_053164.1, on the reverse strand, counting down.
GAAAAGTGTTTAAACAAAAACGGTTTTCTTCCAGGTGACATGGCTGAATGTTGAGCAATGCTTCTACCTCAAATGACCAGTACTGTGAGTTCAAACTCCATGCTCAGTCATCAACTAGGGGGTGTGAAGTGTAGGACAGACTGATATTATCCATTCTTGTGCTATGGCTAAAACACAAGTCCTGGCTTAATATCCAGATGCTCCTGATGCCAGCTAAAGAGTCTCATTTTTCATGACACGACCCCTCTGCAGAATGCAGACTCCATGCCTCATCTGATAAGATGATCGATCACAGACCAGGTAACACTCAGGGTCAGAGGTTCGAGCTGGGCACCCAAGTTTGAACAAAGGCTCATAACTCAAGAGTGTGTAACATGTGCACCCAAGAAACCCATGACAAGACCTCTGTTCCTCCCTTTAAAAACCTCAAACACACGTTCACTCATTGCTCTCCTCTCTACAAAGCTAACAGCTCTCAACTTGGCCATAATTTATGCCATATAACAGAGAGGACTACAGTAAACCCCTGGCTTGAAAAGAGATAGGCAACAAAGAATCTTTATAAAAAGAGAATTTATTTATATAAAGAGAAACCTGTAATAAGGTGTACAAAAGATCAAAAAAAGAGGCAAAAGGAGTTGCCAAAACAAACAAGTCCTAATAAAATATACTAGCGTGTAAAACAAGTGACCCACTTCAACAACTCTGAGCCCTTCATGAGAGTGTCATAAACCTTTTATTTGAAATTAATCACATCCCTTTCAGTATTATTATTATTATTATTATTATTATTATTATTATTATTATTATTCATCCATCCATCCATCCATTATCCAACCTGCTATATTCTAACTACAGGGTCACGGGGGTCTGCTGGAGCCAATCCCAGCCAACACAGGGCTCAAGGCAGGAAACAAACCCCGGGCAGGGCGCCAGCCCACCGCAGATTATTATTATTATTATTATCTTTGTGTGTCTTCTGTTTATTATCTGAAAACTACAAAGCGTCATCATGGTTTCTAAGGGAACCACAAAACATCTTCTTGAATGCCATTTTGCAGCCAGGGGTGCCATAAAATTGTGACGTCATTCATTCTCAAGCATGAACCCCTCACTGAGACTTTGTGTGGACGCTTCATAACTATTTCTCATGTTTTACTCTGGGGTAGCACAAATTCAGTGTAATTCCTAGGAGTAATTCTGATATGCTTAAAAATTACCGGCACAGGAAATGAAAACAGGCCAAAGATCAAAACAAAAAGTCTTAAAAGGGAAGAAAGCTCAAAAATAGCAAACTCTTAGTTGAAAAGACACGCAAGGAGATCAAAACCAGAAAATCAGAATAAAGTTGAATGACATGTTGAAAAGGGCTTTTTTTAATCCATATATAGAAGACAAAATAACCCTGGTATATAATGTGCTAATGAAAGACTAATGTCTTGACAAAACTGATGTACTCATGACAGTGACCTTATACAGTAAATTTACTGAAGAAATCTATAAAGCACATGGCTGCCTGTTCGGTGAGTGATTGCAATGCCCCCTACTGGCTAAAGAGTTCAACTACAAGGCAGACGATCAATGATTACTTTCATGGCCTTTGTTTAGTAACTCAGATGATGAATTTGCCTGTTCTGTGATTGACAGCATGGCTCCCCAATTAGTGAGGATGTTTTTAAATCACAAGGTCATTGGTTCAATAATAAGCAGTGTGTTCATGAAGTTAGTAAAGATTTTAATTGAAAATGTATCACCAAATTTAGCATAGGCAGGGCTAGATTAACCATTACGAAAAATAAGCACATGCTTAGAGTATCAAGGAAAGGGAGCACGACATAAATTTTCCATGGCTGGATTTACCATGGACCATATGGTACAAAACTGCAAATGATGCTGAACCCAGTCCCACAAAATTAAATTAAAAAATGACACACACACACATATATATATATATATATATATATATATATATATATATATATATATATATATATATATATATATATATATATATATATATATATATATTATATATATGTGTGTATTTTATTATATATGTATATATAAATATAATGATAAAATAATAATGATACAGGAAGACTAGATACCTTATTTGTACTAAGTATAGAAGCACATGTGTTACGCAAGACTAGTTTTGAGGACCTGAGACTTTGAAATTGAAAAAAGTAAGAGAAAACTTTTCAAATGTAGATAAAGTGGAAGTATAAAAAATAAACAATATTTTCCATCTTACTGTAAGTTTTGTTTCATTACAAAAATGTATTTTTATTTTATGGTTTATTATTGTTAATATTTTGAATTAAATGCATATGGGGCCACCAAAAACTTTTAAGTGCTTAGGGCCTCTAAAGTCTCAGGATGTCTCGCTGGACAGCTTGATCAATTGAGTCAGAACCTCTGTGTTCTTCCCAGTTGATTTTGGGGTCTGTCAAGGGTGTGTTTTTGCTCCTACTCTGTTCAATGCTTGTATGGACTGGGTGTTGGGCATGGTCATGGGGTCCAGTAAATGTGGGGAATATCTTGGTGGGTGAGATTTATTGATCTTGACTTTGCTGATGATGCTGAGTCAATGGAGGCTGTGATGCAAGCTCTCGAGAGACTGAGCGAGGAGTCTGAGTGTCTTGGCTTGCAAGTGTCTTGATGAAAACCAAGATTCAGGCCTTTAATGACCTCGTGGGCACAGTCGTGAGACAGTGTGTCTGTTTGCAGAGAGAGTGTCAACCTTGTTGAGAGGTTCACTTACCTTGGCGGTGACATTCATGTCTCTGGTGACTGTTCCTATACAGTCAGTAAACGGATTGGGAGAGCATGGGGACATCATGAGGTTGCTGAAAAGGGGTGTATGGTGCTCCCGGTATCTCTACGAATGGACGAAGGTCCAAGTCTTTAGAGTCCTAGTGCATCCTGTTTGCGAGACATGGGCACTATCCAGTGCCTTGAGATGATGACAGGACTCCTTCAGTACTGTGTCTCTTCAGAGAATCCTTGGTTACCGTTGGTTTGATTTTGTGTCGAATGAGCAGTTGCTCATAGAGTCCTGAATGAGGCACATTACCTGCACTGTGAGGGAGCTTCAGTTACGGCACTATGGCCATGTGGCGCGATTCCCCGAGGGTGATCCCGCTTGCAGGATACTCATTGCTGATTACCCGAGTGGCTGGACCAGGCCAAGGGGATGCCCACGTTACACCTGGCTGTGGTAGATGATGGTTGTTTCTATAGGGTGAGACTGGACCACGTGTCTGCCTGGGGGTTACAATCGAGATATCGAACTGTTTTGTTGTGTGGTGGGTGCAGCAACATGCTATACTGGTGCATGCTCCCAAACTTGACATGACCTGACCTGACCTCTAAAGTTCTTAATCTGACCCTGGGTTTTGTGGCCCCCAGTGACTAATCTGTTCAAATGGAAAGCATAGCTCAGCCAGTTCACTGACTGGCTAACTAAGGCATTCAGTGGCAAACCAAAGTGTTACAGGATCAAGAAGAGTCTGTGTTGCTAACACCAGCAATTGTAACATATAAAGTTACAAGTCCAAGAAGAGGCAGGAAGGCCACCTTGTGGCTAAGGAAGGCAACTGTTAAACTTAGTACAGCATTTGCTGCAGTGAGATACAACAGTTTATGGTATGCAAAATATCTATTTTCCCGTTACTTACAAAATTCCATCCCGCTTCACATCAGTGATTATGGAGAAATGAATCCAACAAGGAAGCCAGGGATCACTTGTTCACACAAAGAGTTGTAAGAAAATGAAAAAAACTTTTGAGATGAAGAGGAGACCCTATGCACTTTTAAAGGGTATTTGAATGAAATGTGGTGACAAGCTACTAGCTCAATAAGTGTGCTTGATGGACACAACAGCCTCCTGCCATTTGTGGAAATTTCTTATGTTCAGTTTCAGCCATCCATTTTAAAACTTCCTCCATCTGTGTCGGTGCTGTGAGTGATTATTCCAACAACACTACCGATTAGCGCTTAGCAGCACTTTGTCCATATTCTTAGGAATGGGAATCGAAGCAGAACCTGTGGGCTTAGCCATCCAACACATTGACCCCTTCACCTTCCCCTAGTGACTATACTTTATATGTCCAGTCTCCACATTCCTAGTTGATGGTTGGGAGTCAATCAACATCAATCAACATCCTTGCACTTTATTATCCACAAATATTTGAAGATATATAGTATGGTTCACAAAGCCTTCAATAATCTTGTTCCATCTTACAGTATATTTTGGAATGTCTTTCACCTTACACTCCAAATCGTAACCTTAGATCTTCAAAAGAGTGTTTGCTTATTATTCCAAGAGCTAAAGAAGAGGCCTGAGTTGCCTCGAAAGCTTGCATATTGTAATATTTTCAGTTGACCAATAAAAGGGGGCATTTTGCATGACTTCTCACTACATTCATAATGGCTAACACAGTACAACACCCTAGTACTTATATCAGTCATTAAGAAATGAAGAGTATGATAGAGCTGGAAATCTGCTAGAGACGGCGATTTACAGAAAGTGAGTAATGGTGTAAGAAGAAGACCACTGAGAACACATAAGGAGTTACAAACTACAGTGACTCAAACTGGGGTGACTGTACAGACAACAAATGTGTCCTGGTTCGTCATCAGTTGCAGCTTTATAGGGGAGAGCGGCAAAGAGAAAAAGCACACAGGACATCTCCAAAGACTCCAAAGCCAGCCCGAAGAAGGTTCTGTGGTCTGATGAGACCAACATTGAGCTTTCAGGCCATTGGACTAAACGCCACCCTTGAACACTGCAATTTATCACAAGCACATCATCCCTTACACCAGGGGTGCCCAATACGTCGATCGCGATCAACTGGTAGATCGGAAAGGTAGTGCAGGTAGATCGCGTTGCATTAAACATTTTTTTTTTTAAATGTTAGTCTATCATATATCCTGCCTATGGCATTTGCCACTTTGTGTGGCCAGTCTGAGATCTCTTTTCTTTTCTTCAAACACACTGGTCATCCTGCACGCACGATCAAACGCGCAAGCTACTGCAAAACTCCGGCTATCTAAGTGATCTAGCTAGCCTTCCAATTTATATCGACTAAAAGAAGGGATTTAAAAAAAAAGTTGGTCATGGGCTGGATGTGGAATTGGAAGAGGATTTTTTTTCTCTCACAATGTCACAATCGACGTGCGTTTGTCTGATCTGTCAATCTATCATTGCTATTCCAAAGAAGGAAAATGTGGAAAGGCACTTTCAAACTGTTCATAAAAACTACGAAACTGACTTCCTTCCGAAAAACGATCTGAGAATGAGAAAGGAGGGGGAACTAAAATAGCTGTTCATTTCACTCAGCTGAATTCAAAAGCAAAGGCAGACACACCGAAGCATCGTTCTGGGTGAGTCACTCAATCATTAAGCATAAGAAGTCCTTCCAAGATGGAGAGATGATAAAAGAGGCCTTCGTTGAGGCAGATGGCTAGGGAGAAATTCCTGCTGAGATTTCAAAACCCCTGGTTGGAGAAAAAGGAGTTTCTCCTCGTCATTAAACATGCAGAACACAAGCAACTTAATAACGATCAATGGCCGCTAGACTTGGCATTTTTTTTCCGATCCGACCAACATGTTGAATGAGCTTAACTTACAGCTGCAAGGAAAAGAGAAAACTGTAGTCAATATGATTAGCTCAGTTAATGCTTTCAAACGAAAAATGCAACATCTGTCCTCAAAGCTGCAGCGCCTTGATTTGGGGAACATCCAAAACCTCGCCTCAGACCTGGAGACGCAATGGAAGGCGAGTGCGCAACTTGACAGCATACGCTACACAGAGCAGATTGAAAATTGTCTGTCAGACTTTATCTAATGGAAAAAAAGTAACGATTCGAGTGTTGCCCAATGTAACGGAGTAACAGTAGTGTTTCTTCTTCACAAATATACTCAAGTAAAAGTAAAAGGTATGGTGCAGTAAAACTACTCTTAAAAGTACAATTTTTTAAAAAAGTTACGCAAGTAAATATAAAAGAGTAAATGTAACTTGTTACTACCCACCTCTGATACTCAGTATATATATATATACATCTATACTAATAAAAGGCAAAGCCCTCACTCACTCACTCACTGACTCATCACTAATTCTCCAGCTTCCCGTGTAGGTAGAAGGCTGAAATTTGGCAGGCTCATTCCTTACAGCTTACTTACAAAAGTTGGGCAGGATTCATTTCGAAATTCTACACGTAATGGTCATAACTGGAAGGTATTTTTCTCCATATAATGTAATGGAGTTGAGCTGGAAAGACGTGGGGGTTTCGTGTGACATCATCACGCCTCCCACGTAATCACTTGAACTGACTGTCAACGCAGTGCGTAGAAAACCAGGAAGAGCTCCAAAAAGCGCTGAAGAAAACATGCTTTATATAATTGAAAAGGCAGCGAAACAATAAGAAGCGAGCAACTGACATTTACAACCATATTCATGAGTGCTGCTACTTCGGAAACAAAGCACGGTGTAAACTTAAAGTTTAAATTAAGTTCATAGACAGGCTGCCGCTGGTGTTTATCATGCCCACGGGTAATGCGGGATACAAGTTTAATGAGAGGACGCAGGATATAAACGAGAGTTTTGATCACTTTGTAACTAAGTTAAAATTGCAGGTGAGGGGTTGTGCTTATGCAAATTCCGAGAGACTGTGTTTGTGGGGGATTGACAGTTAAGGTGGGTGATGGAGTCACGTCATCATCTCCCCTCCCATTTACCTCATTTCGCTCTGAGCTGAGCTCCACGGCTAACGCTGTCTTCCGAAGCAACTTCGTCACACTGCCACCAAATACTCACAGAAAAATCCACAAGTTAATACACACGCTGTCTCTAGAGTTTCTCCACACTCAATGTATTCCTTGCGTCCCCTTTATACCCTCTGATCTCCCATTTCAATTCAGATGCCTCCAATTTCCAGTAAGGCTCTGCTGAGCGATGACAAAGTAATAAGTCTCAGGGACAGACCCTACAAAATGATGCGATTGCTTTTCTCCTGGACAACTATACTTGCATTCTCAAAAGTGACCTCGCGCAGCTTCGTCATATTACAACCGGAGTGCAGCCAGAAACTTTTAAGTGCCGGGTCTTACTTATCATTAAATTAAGCCGTGGACATCGCAACATCACACAAGAGAGCAGGTCACGTGAACTCACTGAACGCAGTACGAGTGATCACTTCCATGCATCAAACCTGTTCAAAAAACGCATTACACAATTGACAAGGTCATGGCTTTATATGGCGTTCGTTTATAAAACAGCGGTGAGGCTGTGTGAAGGCAACTACACAAAAAAAACAGCAGAGCGCCACACTCTGAATGTATTCCTGGCATCACCATTATACCCCCTGATCACCCATTTCAATTGAAATGCCTCAAATTTCCAGTAAGGCTCTGCTTCGCGATGACAATTAATAAGTCTCAGGGACATACCCTACAAAAGGTTGCCATTGATTTGAGGCAACATTGCTTTCCTCCTGGACAAAACTATACGTTGCATTCTCAAAAGTTATATATATATATATATATATATATATATATATACACACCCCGATCTACATACTGTCAAAAAAACAAACCACACACCCTAGCGCAACATGAGAGGCTTCGCTTTAGCTGACGTCTGAGGTTCGATTCGCGAGAGTGGGTGCAGTGAGTGTGTACTGCCTGATGAGCCCATTAGGCAGTTGGATTTAGTCTTTAAATTTCTATGGTGAAGAAAAATTTATGCAATGATGATTAAATTTAACTTTCATTCCTACTAAAAATATTTCTGTCGACCAAATAAAAATTACTTATATTTAAAATTTAAATAGAACTTGAACAAATACGATAGTTCATAATACCCACGCAGCACTAAGTGCACGTAAGATTAGGAGTCATCCGTTTTAACAAGCAGCGTATTGCACTGATACGAAATAGCCTGCCCATTTAATTATTTAGGAATGGATAGATAAATTAGGATTTTGTACAAATAATGTTTTTAATTTTTCTTCCTCAATGGATTCTGGCACCCCGAGCAACAGCTGCTCGTACCCCAAAGGAGATATATATATATATAGATATATATATATAGATATAGATAGATATATATATATATATAGATAGATTAATATATCTATCTATATATCTTATATATATACAGTATATATATATAGATAGATATATATGTGTATGTAAATGTGTGTCTGTGTATATATATATAATATATGCCAGCAACACTCATGACAATGACAAAACAATTACATTGTCAATAATGTTACGTTATTATTAAAATGTTTCCTTTTCTTTTTCATTACTTCTTTAACACACTACTTCTCCGCTGCAAAGTGCGGGTATTTTGCTATATATGTATATGTATATATGTATATGTATATATATATATATATGTGTGTGTTTGTGTGTGTGTATGTGTGTGTGTGTGTGTCTGTGTCTATATATATGACAGCAACACTCATATCAGTGACAAAACAATTACATTGACAATCATCTTACGTTATTTTTGAAATGTTTCCTTTTCTTTTTCATAACTTCTTTAACACACTACTTCTCCGCTGCGAAGCGCGGGTATTTGGTTAGTATATACTAATAAAAGGCAAAGCCCTCACTGACTGACTCACTCACTCACTGACTCCTCACTAATTCTCCAACTTCCCGTGTAGGTAGAAGGCTGAAATTTGGCAGGCTCATTCCTTACAGCTTATTTACATAAGTTAAGCAGGTTTCATTTTGAAATTCTACACGTAACAGTCATAACGGTCGATAACGGTTGACAACGTCCGCCATGTTGAACTATCTTATTTATGGCCCCATCTTCACGAAATTTGGTAGGTGGCTTCCCTGCGCTAACCAAAACCGATGTAAGTACTTATTTTGGTGGTATGATGCCACTGTCAGCCACCATATTGAACTTTCCAACAGTCTTTGTTACTTATGGGCCCATCTTCAAGAAATTTGGTACGCAGGTTCCCAACACTAACTGAATCCTACTTACGTACATATATACGTCCATAGCCTGCAGCTCAGTCACCGTGTGAGGTGGCGTTGGGTCCCCCATCCCAACGCCTCCCACGTTGTTGGCTGCCTTCTTATATAAGGCCGTCCGTCGCTCCGGTCTCTACATTCCCTTCCTTGATTCGCCACGGGATTCACGTCTCCCTGCTAATAACTACAGCCTTTTTATTTAATCCACAGCATCTCTACTGTTTTATTGTTCATTTATTACGATTATAGTTATTGTGTAGATATTTTAGACTTACTTTACATTGTTCAGGTACCCATTTCCTTTATCGTTCCAACTGTACCCCCATTAACATGTCTATCAAGGTGATCACTATCGATCAAAGAACCGTCACTTACCGAGTGGTTTCCATGCCCAGAGATGGCACCTGCCTTTTCCATTCTCTTTGTTACATATTGCACGGCCATATCAGGCTCAATCTTGATATCCGGAGGAACATTGTGTCTTATGTATTGAATGACTGGGACAGGTTCAAGGTGCGGACTGATGACAGTACAGGAGATAATTATACTACACAGGAGTACTATAAGAGTGAAATGCTTAAGCCCTTCACCTATGGTTCTGCATGTGAGTTGATGGCTGCCGCTGAATTGTTCGGTTGTCGCTTTCAAGTGTACCGAAATGGCCAAATATTTTACACCTTTAGACAACTGCCAATGCCTCTTAAAGATCTTAGATTCACAGGTGACGATTTCAGTAGTGGACACTTTGCTGTTTATGAATGTTTAAACTCTCAAAAGCTGGATGTGAAGTTATCAATGAAACTGGTTGTGTGCTTACAACGCTTGACAGATGCCGACTGTCTCATCAACACACCTCCTACAAATACTGTCGTAATTGAAACAAACCATGAAACTCAAACCGATTATGACAGCAGTAATCCAAGCTGTGAGATTTGAAACAACATTACTGTTCACATGGCCAACTGTACGTTGTATGCTCAAGAGTAAGCTCAGCGCACAGCTTGGTCATATTACAATCGGAGGGCCGAACACACAATGTGGTATACAAAGAGATCCTTAACAAATAATTATTGGTATATTTTCCCTCAGTTTAAAAAGGTTTTATTTTCTTCTTAATAAAAATTTTAAGGCAGTACTTCACTGCTGCAAAGTATATAGTATACAGTATATATATTTATATATATATATATATATTGTATATATATATTGTGATATATGGCCGACAGTTTATCCCGGCCAATACCCCCACACCGCTAGATGGAGCCCTCCCTGCAACATGGAGAAGCCCCGAATTCCAGCAGAGCATCATGGATATTGGAGTTTTACTTCACAGCCCTGTTGGATACCGTGGGGGCCACCAGGGGACACTGCAGGGAGGCACAGGGATTTGTATTTTCCATATAGCCTGGAAGTACTCCCTAATCATGGGGATGGAAGAAATGAAGTACTTCTGAGCTGAAGAAAAAGGAGTTTTCATCTGACCTAGAAGTGCTAGGGAATTACATGGACTGAAGGACAGAAGCACTTCCGGGTCAAGGACTATTTAAAGGACAGTGGGAAACCCAGCAGACTGAGCCGGAGTTGGGTGGGAGTGCAACGGAGCTGCTGGGTGGAGAGGAGGATTGTTTATTGTATTGATTAGTTTTTATTATTGATTTATTATTGTGAATAGTGGAGGTGTAGGTGCTTTGTGCACATTATTGTAAAAATAAATTTATTATTGGTCTTTTACCTGGTGTTTGGACGTATTGTCTTCGGAGTTCAGGGGTCAACAGAAACCCCCACTGTAACAATATATATATATTGTCAGGGATGCCAGGGGCTATGACCCGGCCGGGACGCCAGGAGGGACCGGAAGAGGGTCAGAGCCCGCCTGATCACGTGGGGTGCGCCTTCCGGTTGTTTTGGGAGCCACGGGTCAAGGGCTTGGAAGCTCTTCCCTGTAGGGGCCCGTGGCCACCGCCAGGAGGCGCCCCAATGCCTTGGGGATTTGTTTCCCCAGCACTCCTGCCACACCAGGAAGTGCTGGGGAAGACTGAGACGGTGCCCGGGAGCAGCGGGAGGACAGCCGACACTTCCGCCACGCTGGGGCGTGGCCAGAAGATTGCCGGGAACACCTGGGGCTCATCCGGGTCCTTCATAAAAGGGGCCGTCTCCCGTCATTCAGTGCTGGAGTCGGGTGGAAGGAGGACGAAGCAGTGGAGAGTGGAGGCGGCCCGAAGAAAGGCATTGTGACCAGTGAACTGGGGTCTTTGTGACCAATGAACTGGGGTCTTTGTGACCAAGGAACTGGGGTCTTGGTGACCAATAATTGTAAATAGTGTGTAAATAAACGTGTGGTGGTGTCAAAACAACATGTCCGCCTGTCTGTGCCCGGTACCGTTCACATCTGGCGTGAGTCGGCGGGATTCTCCGCCTGTTACAAGGCGGAGACCTGTACAAAAAAATATTGTTGTGCACGGCCCGGTGCAGCAGGGGACCCCACCCACGTATCGCGGGTGCTGCGTGCACACAGCCCCGCGGGGTAAGGAACCCCACGGACCGCCAGGGGTCCGCAGGAGGGCCGTTATTCCCTGAAGCGGGCGGGCGGCGTGCATTGGAAGAGTGCAGCGGTCTCCAACGAAGCGCGCCGTTGCTGGAGGCGCCCGGGACGGCATGGCGTCCGGAGAGGCCACGCCGAGGACGTTTCCTCGGTTTGACGGGACCTGGGAGGTGAGTTCCCTGCCTATCGGCAGCCGCCCTTGGGGCGGGCGTGTGTTTGTTTTTCAGGCAGGGACCTCCCGGATCCGCGTCAGTGGCGGGCGCATGCTGGTTTGCGGGGCTCCGGCAGCACAGCTGCAGCCGCGAGGGCTGCGAAGGAGGAGACGCTGCAGCTCGAGAGGCGCTGGCAACAGCGAGGCTGCCGGCAAGCACGTCGCCGCCGCAGAAAGGGAGCCAAGATGGCGCGGACCGGAAGTCCCTCCCCCTGACAGGCACGCGATTGGACGGTGTGTCTTGCGTGCCCGCCGATGACTGTAGAGAGGCAGGACCAGGGAATGTCCATCACGGGCAGGGGAGACCCGATTGGGCGGAGGAGAAGGCCCACAGGAAGTGGCGGCGCCGGAGGCCGACAGTCAGGTAGGCTCAGCGTCGGTTAACTTCCTGTCTTTGCCGGCTGCTTTGGCGGAGCTGGAGGCGTCCCTTCAGCCCGCCGGGCAGCGTGTGTTACAGGTGCTATGTGCCCTCCGGGCTGAGGTGCTGGTCCTGGAGAGGAAGGCGCCGCGCGCTGAGAACGTTTCTATCGACGACGGACGGGCGCTGACGCTGGAATCTCCAGCCGAGAGGTACAGCGGAGACGGTGAGTACAGCCGACTCCGTAAAGCATATGGGAGGGTCTGCTGAAAAAGGCTGTGAAGACAATGAGCAGTTCCGAGTAAGCAGCCCTCCGACAGGAGGTGCGGCGCCGCGGACTGCATGCGCGGCGAGGGGGGAGTCCGAGAGGACGCTGAAGGGACACGGGCTGCTAAGTGCCCCGGGTCCTAGCGCCCCCGCCCCGAAGTCGGCTGCGGTCTTCGCCGACTATAGGGACGCAGACGGGACAGAGGCGCTTTTATTCCATAAGGAGTCTCAAACCGTCATGGCGTCCCAGAGTGAAGGGAGGAATAAGAGGCTGGGTGCCGATTCCTCCGATATGTTCGGACGGAGACGGAAAGGGGCTCGTGTTGAGTAATACGGAGCCGCATATCGTCAAGGCGTCCGAAAGTAAAGGGAGGATTAAGAGGCTGGGTGCCGATTCCTCCGATAAGGTGAGACGCGTGCTGGGTGCAGCGTGCGGCTGGCTGCCCTCTGGGAGAGCAGAGGGAATCCCTGAGGCCGGCGGAGAGAGAGCGGGCGGTGCCGACGACTCCATCGTCGAGAGGACACGGAAGCTGCGGAGAGGGTGCCGATCAGGCAAGTGCCGGGGTGCCGGTTGGAGGGAGAACGCTGCCCGTGCGTGGCACGAGCTGGGTGCTTTGGCAGCGGTTCTGCCCCTGTGTTCTCTTTTGTAGGGACGGACCCCGGGCGAGTTGAAGGAGCCCCTTCGTGGCGGAACAGCCCTCTGATGTCGGGCCGTCTGCAGAAGGATCTCTCTGTCGGTGCGCAGGTGCGCTCGCAGCTGGAGGAGCCAACGGGGGAACGAGTGGCTCAGAACAAAGGGGCGTGGAGGTCCCGGAGGGGGTGCCTACCGAGGAGGCCCGGGGTGCGGTAAAGGGGAGCACAACCTGTGCGAGGCACAGGGATGCACCATGGGTTGGTGCGCAGATTGTGTCTCCGCCCCTGTCCCTGCTAGGAGTGCGGGGCCGGACCCGGCTATCCTCGAGTGGGACCCGTTTCGGGGCTCTGCTGCCCTCGCGGGACGGGTCGCTCTTACCCACGAGTGGTCTTCGCTGGCTGTGGGGCACTGTCAGGGATGCCAGGGGCTATGACCCGGCCGGGACGCCAGGAGGGACCGGAAGAGGGTCAGAGCCCGGCCTGGATCACGTGGGGTGCGCCTTCCGGGTTGTTTTGGGAGCCACGGGTCAAGGGCTTGGAAGCTCTTCCCTGTAGGGGCCCGTGGCCACCGCCAGGAGGCGCCCAATGCCTTGGGATTTGTTTCCCCAGCACTCCTGCCACACCAGGAAGTGCTGGGGGGAAGACTTGAGACGGTGCCCGGGGAGCAGCCGGGAGGACAGCCGACACTTCCGCCACGCTGGGGCGTGGCCAGAAGATTGCCGGGAACACCTGGGGCTCATCCGGGTCCTTCATAAAAGGGGCCGTCTCCCGTCATTCAGTGCTGGAGTCGGGTGGAAGGAGGACGAAGCAGTGGAGAGTGGAGGCGGCCCGAAGAAAGGCATTGTGACCAGTGAACTGGGGTCTTTGTGACCAATGAACTGGGGTCTTTGTGACCAAGGAACTGGGGTCTTGGTGACCAATAATTGTAAATAGTGTGTAAATAAACGTGTGGTGGTGTCAAAACAACATGTCCGCCTGTCTGTGCCCGGGTACCGTTCACAATATATAGTGCCAGATTAGGGGCTTTCTCTCTCCCTTGAACCCTCAGACACCACGTCAGACACCAGATAAAAAGTCCAATAAGTATTTATTATAATAATAAAGTGCACAAAGCATTCTCCTCCCCACAATTCTTATATAAATCAATCAATCAATCAATCACAATAAACAATCCTCCAAACTCCCAGACGCTTAGCCACCCTGCTTCCCAACTCAGCTCATCCGTCTGGGATTTCCCACAGTCCTTTATAGTCCTCGACCCAGAAGTGCTTCTGAGCCCTCAGTCCATGTGATTATCCAGCACTTCCGGGTCAGGTAAAACTTCTCTTTTTTCTTCAGCCTGGAAGTATATCATTTCTTCCGTTCCCATGACTTGGAAATCTTTCTGGGCTGTACGGAAAATATAAATCCCTGGGCCTCCCTGCAGCGACTCCTTGGCAGCCCCCCTGCTATCCAGCAGGGCTGTGTATTATGACTCCACTGTCCATAATTCCCTGCTGGCATTTGGGGCACCTCTATGCTGCAAGGAGGGTTCCATCTGGAGGCCTGGGGGTATTGGCCAGAATGAATGGCCGGCTATATCTCACAATATACTGTATATATAAATTGCATTTTTAATGTAGGTAGATCATTATAACCTGTTCATTTTAAAAGTAGCTCCCAAGCCAAAATAGTGTGGGCATCCCTGCCCTACATAAAGCATGGAGGTCGAAGCAGCCCATGGAACAGTTGAGAGGCAAAAACAAATGCAGCAAAATCCAGCAAAATAATAAAGCTGATGAGGTCTGGCATTTTGGGAGAAGATTTGTTTGCCAGCAAGATTAAGACACCAAAGGATAAAGTTAAAGCTATAGAAGTCAGAGTCGAGATCTCAATCCAATTTGTGGCAGTTCACTCACAACCACCATGACACCTGACAGAGCTGATCAGTTTATCAATGAAGAAGAAGAAGAAGAAGAATTGGGATAGAGCTGATAAAGAGAGAGAGAGAGAGAGAGCGAGAAAGACCAGTGCACACAGACTCAGTGCTGGCATGGCTGCCATCTATTAAACACAGACTTGAAGTTGTTTGGTGCTGCACGTTTAATTAATTTAGACCAATTTGATCTTTTTTCACTTTGACTTTAAAGGCTCTTCTGTTTCTGTTGATCACTGTCACAAAAGCCAAATGTAATCCATTGGGATTCAATGTTTTATAGTAATACAATTTAAAATCTTTTAATAGGTGACAACTTTCTAAAGTCACTTTATGTTCAGACACGCTGAGTCAGTGGCCAGGCGTTGGTTTGTGATGCAGTGAGGCAAACCTGATGCTACCACCACCATGGAGATGGTGTCTTTTTGATAATGTGCAGTGTTCAATCATGGTGTATAGTCTGATGTTCAAAAAGTTCAATTTTGGTCTCATGAGACCTTCTTCCAGATGACTTCAGAGTCTCACCCGTGTGCCTTTCTGCTGAGATGTCCTGTGAGTTTCTTCTCTTTGCCACTCTCCCATAAAGCTGTGAAGCACCCGGGCAACCGTTGTCATCTGCACTGCATCACCAATCTAAACTTATGTAGCTTGTCACTCCTTCAAAGTTGTCATTGGTCTCCTGGTGGCCTCTCTAACTCGTCTTCTTGCATCATCATTCAGTTTAATGTGTGCGGCCTGCTCTGGCCATACTCTCCTTTTCTTCATGATTCATGTAACTGGATATTCACTAATTTGGATGTTTTCTTGTCTCCATCCCCTGACTTGTGTTTTTTGGGGAATGTTTTTTTGTCTTCATTGTGTAGGTTAACTCACCATACTGACTCACTACAAGATGCCCATTTCACATTCAGGTACAATTAGATTACAAGCAACTGAAACCCAGACAGGTGACCTCCATTGTACTAAATCTGTGATTTCTCAATCCAGTTGGCTGCACCAGTCAGGACTTAGGGGTGTCATATTAAAGGGGGTGAACACTCGTGAGATCAGTTATTTTGTATTTTATGTTTGTAACCAATTTAGGCCACTTTGCAGAGATCTGTTTTCACTTTTGATAATAAAAAGTCATTTTCTGTTGCTTAGTTTCAATCTACTGTGATTCAAAGTTGTATAACAATAAAATGTGAAAAACTCCAAGTGGGTGAGGCCTTTTCCTAGGCACTGTTAGATTCCTGCACCTGTCACCATGGGGTTGTGACAGACTGAGGGTGACAGTGATAATCAAACACTGATGACATCCTGTCTATAATTGTTGAGTCTATCTTTGGCGCTACATATTGGCAGAATATTGATTGTCTTTGTATATTCTGCATTGTATTGTAAAAATAAATTAATTCATTCTTTATAGCACCTTGACCCTGAACAAACTCAAGTATGTTTATTGTATTTAACATAGTGAGAAGTCAAGCAAAATGACCCCTTTTATTGGCTAACTAAAAAGATGACAATATGCAAGCTTTCCAGGCAACTCAAGCCCCTTCTTCGGGCAGAGATGTAATAGAGAGACTATAAATAACAAATAATAAATAACAACAACACTAGAAAACCTTTAATTGAGACAACTTAGGTGGAAAAAATAAATAGACCTTTCCAGGCTAAGCTTCTTTAAGCACGAGAGGAGAACAATGTAGAGTCAAGATCTTTGGATAAGATAACTGTCCAAGTTTGTTAAGAAAATGTGGGTTTGTAGTCAGGTTGTCTGTGTTAGTCCGAGAGATGCAAGCTATACTCATATCTGGCCATAAAACATATAAAATCTTGAACCTGAACTTGATTAGCAATAAAGTCAATGAGAATTGTTCTGCTGTAATATGCTATGTTGCTAATTAAATGCATTTTAAGAGAAATTTCCTGAATGCTATCGTCTGTTTTATTCATTTTTTACAGTTATTTCAAGAAACATCAAAATGGAGAGCAACACAAAGAGAGAGAGAGACAGAGAAAGAGGACGAGGTCGCCCCCATGTGGTGAATTTGAAGTACTGGGATAATGGCTTTGAGTTTAGCTGCCTCTGTAGTGGTGCAACTTTGGCTTCCTAAATCCCCTTTTTGGTGAGTCAGTTCTTGTTAACTGAGGAGGCCTGTCTGTTGTTTAACTTGCTTCTTGAGTGTCTACTAAATACCAGGCTGAGCCACCAAACAATCCCTGTTGCGCAAGTATTGTAGTCTCCATCAGAAGACTTCCCTTAGTGATTGGCAAAAATGGATATAATGAGGATTTTAGAAATAAACTTGATCCATTAGGCGTAATTATTGACTCTGAAATGAATTTTAAATCACATATTAATCAGATTACTAGGACAGCATTTTTTCACTTAAGAAATATAGCAAAAGTTAGACCTCTTATAACATTGCAAGATGCTGAGAAATTAGTTCACGCTTTTGTTTTCAGTCGGCTAGATTACTGTAACGCACTCCTCTCAGGACCACCCAAAAAAGACATCAATCGATTGCAACGAGTGCAGAATGGAGCTGCTAGAATATGAACTAGGAGAAGAAAATCTGAGCATATCTCTGCAGTTTTGATGTCACTACACTGGTTACCTGTGTCATTTAGAATTGACTTTAAAATACTGCTTATGGTTTACAAAGCCTTAAATAATCTCGCTCCATTTTATATCTTGGAATGCCTGTCACCTTTCACTTTCTGTACACTTTATTGTCTTGTAGATTTTATCTTAAGGGGCCATATTTGTCATTTTTGCCAATCACTCTACAAATTAAGCAAATTTCTTAAAAAAACCATAAACTGAGATCTCTCATCTCTGTAAGTATTCAGACCGTTTGCTGTGGCACTCCAGTTTGTGTTCAGGGGTCTCCTGTTTGCTTGAACTCTTCCTGGACTCTTTTTAAAACTCAAAAGTCCACTTCTGGCAAATTGAATTGATTGGCCATCATTTATAAAGGCACACATGTACCTGTGTATAGAACATCCCATAATTCACACTGCATGTCAGGACAAACATCAAGCCTTGAAGTCCAGGGGACTCTCTGTATTCCTCCACAATCAAACTGTGATGAGGCCGAGATCAGGCTATTAGTGTAAAGCTGTTTGTAAAGGTCTGTTTGTTCCCAGTGGCATCGGTTACTGTGAAACAGAAGAAGTTTGTAACCCCCAGGACTCTTCCTAAAGTTGCCTATCTGGCCAAACGGCATAAGCAGGCAAGAAGAGCCTTCGTCAGGGAGGTGATGAAGAACCCAGTGGTCACTCTAGCAGAGCTTTAGAAGTCCTCTGTTGAGAATGGAGATCTTGTTGGAAGGGCAAACATCTCAGCAGCACTCCATCAATCAGGCATTTATGGTAGAGTGGCTTTGAGTAAAAGGACTCTAGAGAGCATGAGGAGAAAGATTTTCTGGTTTGATGAGACAAGAAATGGGCAGAACTCCAAGCAGACGATTGGTGAAGACTAGGCACTGCTTATCACCAGTCTAATGCCAGCCCTGCGATGGTGGTAGCAACATCAAGCTATAGGGCTGAAGAGACAGGGAGCCTAAATGGGATTAAGGGAAGGATCAATGTAGCCAAAAGCAGAGAGTTGCTTGAACAAAACCTGCTCCAGAGTACTTGTGACCTTACTGTAGACTGGGGTGATGGTTCACCTTTCAGCACAATAATGATCTTAGAACATTACAACATTAGAACACTCTAGACGAGAACAGGCCATTCAGCCCAACAAAGCTTGCCAGTCCTATCCACTTTTTTCCTTCAAGAAAACATCAAGTCGAGTTTTGAAAGTCCCTAATGTCTTACTGTCTACCACACTACTTGGTAGCTTATTCCAGATGTCTATTGTTCTTTGTGTAAAGAAAAATTTACCCTTAACTCCATTGGACTAATTCCCTTCATAATTTTAAACACTTCAATCATGTCACCTCTTAAGTTTCTTTTTTTAAAACTCTAAAGGCTCAGCTCTTTTAATCTTTCCTCTTAACTCATCACATGTAGCCCTGAAATCACCCTCGTCACTCTTCTCTGGACCTTCTCTAGTGCTGTTATGTCCTTTTTTGTAGTCTGGAGACCCAAACTGCACCCAGTTTTCCAGATGAGGCCTCACCAGTGTGTTATAAAGGTTGAGCAGAACCTCCTGTGACTTGTACTCCACACATCAAGGCGCTATATAACCTAACATTCTGTTAGCCTTCTTAATGGCTTCTGAACACTGTTTGGAAGTTGATAGCTTGGAGTCCACTATGACTCCTAAATCCTTCTCATAAGGTGTACTCTCGATTTTGCCCATTGTGTATTCAAACCTAATATTTTTACTTCCTATGTGTAATACTTTACATTTACTGACATTAAATTTCATCTGCCACA
This sequence comes from Polypterus senegalus, assembly GCF_016835505.1. NCBI lineage: Eukaryota > Metazoa > Chordata > Cladistia > Polypteriformes > Polypteridae > Polypterus > Polypterus senegalus. The sequence goes on along the minus strand of NC_053164.1, from coordinate 18,411,572 downwards.
AATCTGCCCAAGCCTGTATGCTATCCAAGTTCTTCTGTAATGATATAACAGATTCCAAATTATCTGCTAATCCACCTATCTTGGTATCATCTGCAAACTTAACCAGCTTGTTACTTATATTCCTATCTAAATCATTTATAGATATTAAAAATAGCAGCAGCCCTGTGGAACACCACTCTTAACATCAGCCAGTTCTGATGAGGTTCCTCGCACCATCACCCTCTGCTTCCTGTGTCTGAGCCAATTCTGCACCCATCTAAAAACATCACCCTGAACTCCCACTTCTTTTAACTTGATGCCCAACCTCTCATGTGGCACCTTATCAAATGCTTTCTGAAAGTCCAGATAAATAATATCATAAGCTCCACTTTGATCGTATCCTTTGTTGCCCTCATAGAATTCCAACATGTTAGTAAACACGACCTCCCCCTTCTGAACCCATGCTGACTGTTCAGAATAACTCCTGTCCTTGTCATGTGTTGCTCAATCTTATCCTTAATAATTCCTTCCATTAATTTTCCTGTGATGCATGTTAAGCTTACTGGCCTATAGTTGCTTGGATCTGCCCTGTCACCCTTTTTATATAATGGGATGATATTTGCCATTTTCCAGTCCTTGGAATCTCTCAGTGCACAGTGACTTCCTAAAAATATGTGTCAAGGGTTTATATATGTACTCACTAGCCTCCTTAAGAACACGAGGATAAATATTATCTGGGCCTGGTGATTTGTTTGATTTCATCTTATTTAATCTGAGCAGCACTTCTCCCTCTACAATTTCCAAATCCCTCAGTACCTCCTTAGTAGTTGTGTTTACCTCTGGCAGGTTATCCACTTGCTCACTTGTAAACACCTCAGAAAAATGTAAGTTTAGGGCATCTGCTATTTCATTGTCTGTATCTTTTAATCCCCTTTACTATTCCTGATGAACTTGACCTCCTCCTTAACTGTTCTTTTACTACTAAAATACTGAAAGAATCTCTTGGGGTCTTCTTTCGCCTTATCTGCTATATTCCTCTCCAACTGTCTTTTAGCCTCCTGATATCCTTCTTAATGGTTGCCCTCATGTTCTCATATGCTACATTCACTTTGCAGTCATTAGTCTTATATGCCTTATACAGCAGTTTTTCCTTTGCAACTTCTTTTTTAAATCTTTATTAATCCACCGTGGAGTTTTTTTAGTTTCCTATTAATTCCAAATTTAGGTATGTATCTGTCCTGCATTACATGTAAAACATTTTTAAACCTGTTCCACTGCTCCTCGACTGTCTCCACATTTAAAAGCTTATCCCAGTCTATCCTACTTAGACTTTGTCAAATCTGCTCAAAATTAGCCCTACTAAAGTTCAACTTAACAATTTTAGTCTTTGTATCTGTACTCTTACAAAATACTGAGAATTGTATTATATTATGGTCACTTGACCCTAGTGGTTCAATCACCTCTACACCCTCAATTCTATCCTGATTATTACAGAATACTAAATCCAGACAGGCTTCACCCCGTGTTGGTGCTTTAACATGCTGTGTTAAAAAACAGTCGCTGATGACTTCTAAAAACTCCTGCTCTTGTGCTCCTCCATCTGCAAGGTTATCCTAGTTAATATTTGGATAATTAAAGTCCCCCATGACTATAATATCCCCCTGTAAACTTGCCTTTTTGATATTACTAGAAAGATGTGTGTTGAAATTACTGTCTGAATTGGGTGGTCTATAACACACTCCTAAAATAAGACCTCTTTCCCTAATATTTTCCAGGCAAAGCCACATGTCCTCACTAAGATGGGGCTCATCATCCAACTGAAAATGACTTACATTTAAACCCTGTTTGGCATAAACCTAAAAACAGACAGCCGAGGAAGAGCTGGAGTGGCTTCAGGACAAGTCCCTGAGTGTCCTTGAGTGGCCCAGCCAAAGCCCAGAAATAAACCCCACCAAACATCTGTGCAAAGACTTCAAGATGGCAGTTTACAGACTCTTCCCATCCAATGTAACGGGGCTTGAGAGGATTGGCTAAGAAGAATGGGATAAGCGGCTCAAACCCAGGTGTGCAAAGCTTGTAGAGACTTACACCCAAGAAAACTCAAACCTGGAATTGTTCTTCGATGAAAGAGAGATTTGATTTTCAATACATTTGCAAGCCTTTTCAAAAACATGCCTTCACTTTGTCATTAAGGGTTATTGAGTATAGGTTGATGAGCAAAAATGGCAAATGTATCTCTCTATTATAATAAAAAAATCTTTGCAAGAGAGATGAGACGTGACTTTTTCAGAAAGATACTTTCACGTCCCGCGAGACAAGACTTTGTGCCAAGAGTTTTAACCATGCCTGGTGCTGGAAATAAAAGACAAAGAGTAGATGACAAAGTAGAACGTCGTAAAGAATTCAAAAACGTAAGTTAGAGACTTGTAGATCGTCTAATTCATGTTGCCATCAGGGAAAGTAGTGTTTCTTCCCAATGAAGAGGCGTATCCATGAAAATTAAAAGTTTTGTTATTTGGTGAAAGTGAAATCCACACACACGAGCGGCAGAGACACAAAGTTGCTGGCGCATAGCGCAGGTGGGGGGTTGGCAAGCAAAGTGAAAAGGGGGCAAAGCCCCCTAGTCTGTTTAAAATGAAACCTACAACACAATAAAGAGTGCAGAAAGTGAAAGGGTTTGAATACTCTTTAAATCAACTGAATGTTGAAGTAGTGTAGCCAGAAATTTGTTGGTGGGTGGGCATATAGGAAATTAGGTGGGCAAATAAAATTTCACCCAGATCATAGAACTTGACCACCACCAGCCGAACGAGGGCAAAATGAAAATTGATTGGGTGGGTGGGGGCTCCAACTGGGTGATCAATTGCCCACCCATGTCTGTGCTACTGGTATGTTGGGTGGCAAGGTTGCTGCCTCACAGCCCCCAAAATTCTTGAGCTCATGTCTGGGTGGTTGCTCTGATATTTGGCCCACTTACCAAACACACATACATTAAATTAATTGGTGAATCTAAACGGGCCCAACAGTGGATGGCATCTTGAACAAGACTGGTCTCTGTGTCTGATGCTGCCAGGTTACCAATCTCTCTGCCCCGACTGAAAAAAAATCAACAAATAAATACATTTTGTTTTTCTGTTTGGCGTGATGTGTTTTCCAACAGGCGCAAACGATCCAAGGGCATTGTGGCAGTGCTATCGGAGCTGGCCTAGGTGGCATGTGCTCTAGATGGAACTGTTACACTTAATGAGATTTCCACGCTGATGAGATTCCGCACTTTGTGGTCTTTCTTGAACCGCCGTGTGCTTTGTGGTGAGTGCCCCCCCACCCCACCCACTCCATTTATAGCCTGGCAGCTGTCAGGCACCAGCCAAACAATACCCTGTGAATATTTCACCGCCCTGAGCAGATGGCTGGTAATGAGCAAGTCAAACACCTGTCAGCACCCTCATTTGTAAAACACTCTTCGACAAATCACCCATATGGAGGAAGAAGAAGGGGGAAAAGTAAGCTTTGGTGACCCTGCAGTCCTTCTCTGTCACTTTATGATGGGCACCTAGCACAGGAAAAATATTAAGAATATTTCAATGCGGCCTATTTGTATTGACAGTTTTCATTTCTATTGTATTATTTGGGGGCAGAACAGTGGCACAATGGTTAGTACTATTGCATTTTTGTCTAAGAATGCTGGTCAGGTAATCGAGTTTGCAGGTTCTTAGGTTAACCTTGGTTAGTGTCAGTCCCTTTTGCAGTCCTTCTCTTCTGCCATCATCAAAGGAAATGGTTGCGGGTCTTCCAGACAACTCTGCTAAAACATTTTAGGGGAAAAAGAAACAAAAAGCAGTTTCAAACTAGTCAGGCTGCGAGTAAGGCCTTCTACATTCTGCAGGCTAATGTGACTCTAAAAATAATAATAATTAGGGGGCTTTGCCCCCTGTTCGCTTCGCTCGCCAACCCCCCAGCCTGAGCCACTTCCTGTCTCTGCCGCTCACGTATGTGGATTTCACTTTCATCAAACAACAAATCTTTTACTTCTCACGGAAATGCCTCTTCATTGGGAAGAAACAATACTTTTTCCTGATGGCAACATGAATTAGACGATCCACTTAAAGTTTAAAGGCGTTCATTATCTAGATATTTCTGTCATATCACCTATGTCCATATATTTGGTCTCTGTTCCGTTATTTCACAGAGTCATAATTTCCGTTTGTTCCCGCTAATGCAATCTTTACTATCAGTTTTTGGAGACTTTTGAATTTTTGTACTTTCATAATCTCTAACCTGCTCTGTGTATATTGCAGCAATGTTTTTGAACCTCTTTACGACATTCTACTTTGTCATCTACTATTTGTCTTTTATTTCCGACCCCGCTTGGATCTGAGAGCGCAGGAACTGTGTCTGACAATAGCATTCACACAAATGAGAAGTGAGTGGACCGTCGACGTGGTTGTAAATGTTTTAGAGGAGGGTGGGAGGACTTGTCAAAATCTCTTGGCAAAAAGTCTCGTCTCGCAGGACCTGAAATTATCTCTCATGGGAGTTGAAATTATCTCTGAGAATGCCTTGCCTGAGGATTTCCTTTTGTAATAGAGAGATGATAATAATAATAATAATAATAATAATAATAATAATAATAATAATAATTCTTTACATTTATACAGTGTTTTTCTCACTACTCAAAGTGCTTCAGTGAGTGGGGAGCCACCACTAATGAGTAGCATCCACTTGATGATGCCATGGCAGCCATTTTGTGTCAGTACGCTCACCACACATTAATTGTCAGGAGGTGAAGTGGTGAGAGAGACAGCCATTCAGAAGCAGGGCATGATTATAGGGCCAGAACAACCAGACTGCTGTGGGCAATTTAGCCAGGACATGGGGATACCCTCTACCCTTTACAAAGGGTGCCTAAGGATCTTTTATGACCACAGAGAGTAAGGACTTCAGTTTCACGTCTCTACTGAAGGATGGTTCCATTTTTACAGGACAGAGTCCCCATTACTGCACTGGGGCTTTGAGATCCACTTCCAGACCACAGGGTAAGCGCCCCCTACTGGCTAAGCCCAGATATGCTTATCTTCAGGTGGATGACCTCTTCTGAAGTGCATGTGGTTTGGCAGTTGCTGGCTTGTTTCAGTTCTCCTATCAGTTACAATAGCCCACCCGTGACAGGAGCAAAGCCTGCACTTTGTTAGATACGGTATGATCTTGTGAGTATTATAAAGAGTGAATTTACATGAATGACATCCAGTTGTGACCTGCTCAGTGAAGGATGGCTGGTCACTGATCATTACTCTAAGACTGTGTCATGACATGGTAGGTGTTTGTAATAATGACATGAGCTGAAAAGAAAATGGAAGGATAACAGGGAATGTCTGCCTTAGTCGGGTTGAGTATGACATGGTGCATCTCCATCCAGGTTAAGACACTTGTGAGACAAGTGAGATTACTGATAATACTGCTGAAAGTGCCTACATGGGCATGTGAGCATCATGTGAGCATCTGAACAATAGAGCAATGGAAGAAAGTGACCTGGGGCCTCATGCATAACGCCGTGTGTAGAACTCACACTATAACATGGCATTGGCACAAAAGTGGGAATGTGCATACGCACAGAAAAATCCAGATGCATAAATTTGTATATACACAAACTTCCACATTCTTCCACTACATAAATCCTGGTCAGTGTGAAAGTAACGCATGTTCATGCGCCTGCTGTACTGCCCTGTCTCCTCCCAGAATTACGCCTCTTTGAATATGTAAATCAATATAAATAGCCCTTAAGCTCAGTGTCCTGTGAAAAGACAATGGCAAAACCACAAGGAAAAACAGAACAATTTCAGCGAATACCGAGTGGAGGCAAAGAAAAACGTACTATTTGTTGGTTTAAACAGTAGTATAAGCAAGGAAAGGAAGTTGATCGAGTGACATAGCGTGTCTGAGAAACTCAAAAGCTCAAGTTTTAAAAGTCGCACAGTGCCTGAAATAAAAAAAACAAGTTGTCAGATATCAAATTCGCCATGAAAGCCGAGTCGTAGCCCACCGTCTGAGTGTCATATGAAAGCTTATTATGGTACAGAGAAAAAAAAATAGGCACACAGTGGGAAAAAAGCATGAAATGTCAACTTTAATTTTGAAATTTCCACTTTAATCACGTAGTTTATTTTGTCATTAAAGTAGAACATCACAAACTTCATCTTAAAATCATTTAATTTACTATAGTTTCTCAAATCCAATTGTAAGTAAAGTAGCACATTAAATGTTTTGTTTTTTATTTGTTCTTCTGTGTGCTCTATGTGTGTGAATCACTATGACTTCCGTGCTTTCTCTTCCTCCGACAGAACACAGAATCCATTACATTCATAAAATTACAGCTTTCTGAATAATTAAAATACTGAGATGTATACGTGATATCATTTTCATGATGATAGGAGTTAAAGCATGTATTAAACATGGGAACATGGTGGCGCAGTGATTGTGCGCGACCTTCGATGAAATAATTTATTGCAGCAGTACTGTCTCTTTCAAACGTACTAACCTCCAATTCCTGTCCTTCCTTTTCTTTATCCAAGTAACCAATCGCCACACAATCTGCTCTGTAATAGACGTTAAGCCATCTGTAAGCTTAGAATGCCGATTCTTCAAAACTTTTAAGGAACATTGAAATATCTTCATAGTACATGTTTAATTCTCTATCCTTCATGCCAGTCCCAGTGAAGCATATAAGACGATGGAGCGCCAGATCCTTGCTAGCGTAGCGACACTGTGTCCTTTAATTATTAACAATATAGATTATTTAAATGAAGTTAAAGTTTTATCTGTATAATATAATAAACATTTTGCTGCATTTCATCTTTAAAATGATCTCATCATCATATGTAAGTACGCGCATTATAAAGTGGCTCAGGTTGTGCAATATTATAACTGTATCGCGAGTTTACAGTGAGGTGATTGTACTAATAAGTCCAGACAGTTCTACAAGGAGCACTTGATGGACTGATTGAGTGCGTTTAGAGCTCTTGGGATGAAACTCTTTCTGAACCACGAGGTCCGTACAGGAAAGGTTTTGAAGCGTTTGCCATGTGAGAGCAGTTCAATAGACAGCATGGCTGAGGCAGCGTGTGCTTGATGCTGTATACCGATAATTCTCTTTCCGATCAGCTGCTCCGAGTGGTGCAGTAAAAGAGTAATATGGAAAAAGATGATCCGCTGTCGCAGCCACTAATGGGAGCAGCTGTAAGAAGAAAAAGAAGGTGCAGTGAGAGTAACAACGCTAAAGCAGTTATGGTATTTGGAATACTATGTCTATTCCCTGGACCATTATATTGTTTCAAGTTAATTACAATCAGATGCATTAAACTAATAATCAATATGCGGTGTGGCAGCAGAGGTTCCGACCCACCTCTTGAACCCTCAGGTACCACTCCAGACAACAGGTAAAAGTCCCAGACTCTTTTATTAATTAACAATAACGTGCACAAAGCACCCTCCACACTACTCATAAACTCAATAACCAACAATACTACTCTCTCCTCCTTGCCCTTTTTCCGGTTTCTTTGTGGTGGTGGCCTGTGCCACCTCCACCTACTCAAAGCGTCATGATGCTCCAACAGTGATGGATGGATTAGAGGCCAGAAGTCTGCGTGACCATCATCATCATCGGGCCCTTCCGTGAGAACCCTAAATCCAAAGAGGACTGTTTCATTTATATTAGGTAGAATGCCCAGAGGGGACTGGGCGGTCTCATGGTCTGGAATCCCTACAGATTTTATTTTTTCTCCAGCCGTCTGGAGTTTTTTTTTGTTTTTTCTGTCCCCCCTGGCCATTGGACTTTACTCTTATTCGATGTTAATGTTGATTTATTTTGTTTTATAATTGTGTCTTTCATTTTTCTATTCTTTAATATGTAAAGCACTTTGAGCTACTGTTTGTATGAAAATGTGCTATATAAATAAATGTTGTTGTTGTTGTTGTTGCCCAGACACTTCGCCCCTCTACCTCCCAGCTCAGCTCAGTGTCAGGGCTTTCCCCCCTGACCCGGAGGTGTTCCTGCCCAATCAGTCCACAGTTCCTTATTCCTTCCGGGTCAGGGTAAACAGTCCTTTTCTTCAACCCTGGAGCACGTCGTTCCTTCCTGTCACGTGACCGTGACGTACTCCCGGGTTATAGGGCACATAAGAGCCCACGAGCCCCCCTACAGCAACACCCGGTGGCCCCCAAGGTATCCAGCAGGGCTGTGTATAAACACTACATAGTCCATGAGGCCCTGCTGGAACTCGGGGCACGATCCTGCTGTCGGGAGAGCTCCTCCTGGCGGCCTGGGGGTGAGGGCCGGAACATGAAGCCGGCAGTCCTCCACAGCGGTTAATTTCAGTGTATTTAAAAAGCCGCGTTAGTAATGTGGATCTAAAAAAGAAAGGGTAACCACACAGGAACAGTAGCACTGCTTTGACGCTGGGTGCCGCCAATCTGCAAAACCGAGCGGAGAACTTGCATACACCAGGGTATGAAGTACCGTGGAAATGTGCGTGGCTTTACGCCAAGTTTAGGTTTTATACATCATGATTTGAACGCATAAACAATCTTACGCAACATTTTTGTGTGTACGCACTGTTTATACATGAGGCCCCTGGTGTGATGAATCTCGTTTTCTTTTTAAAGTATATGGATAGCTGGGCATTGGAAGAGATAGCAGCAGGATGCACATTGGGAAGAAAATAAGCCAGAGGAAGCAATGTTCTGTTCTTGGTAATGCTCTGCTGGGAAACTTTGAGTCCTAACATTCATGTGGAGGTTTACTTTGACGTGTACCACCTAAACAAAATTGTTGCAAACCATGTATATCCGTACCCAATGGTATTCCTGAGGGATGTGGCCTCCTTCAGCAAGATAATGAGCCCTGCCACTGTGTAAAAATCATTCATTAATGGCTTGTGGAACATGACAAAGAGTTTAAGGTGTTGATTTGGATTCCAAAATTCCTGTGTGACGTGTTGGAAAAAAAAGTCCAATATATATATATATACATACAGTATACAGTATATATATATATATATATATATATATATATATATATATATATATATATATATATATATATATATATATATATATATATATACTCAGCAAAAAAAGAAACGTCCTTTTTCAGGACTGTGTATTTCAACAATAATGTTTTAAAAATCCAAATAACTTTACAGATCTTCATTGTAAAGGGTTTAAACAATGTTTTCCATGCATGTTCAATTAACCATAATGCATCTGTGGAATGGTCGTTAAGACCTTAACAGCTTACAGAAAGTAGGCATTTAAGGTCACAGTTCTAAAAACGCAGGACACTAAAGAGACTTGTCTACCGACTGTGAAAAACACCCAAAGAAAGATGCCCAGGGTCCCTGCTCATCTGCGTGAACGTGCATTAGGCATGCTGCAGGGAGGCATGAGGACTGCTGAATAAATTGCCATGTCCGCACTGTGAGACGCCTAAGACAGCGCTACAGGGAGACAGGAAGGACAGCTGATCATCCTCGCAGTGGAAGACCACGTGTAACAACACCTGCACAGGATCGGTACATCCGAATATCACACCTGCGTGACAGGTACAGGATGGCCACAACAACTGCCCGAGTCACACCAGGAACACACAATCCCTCCATCAGTGCTCAGACTGTCCGCAATAGGCTGAGAGAGGCTGGACTGAGGGCTTGTAGGCCTGTTGTAAGGCAGGTCCTTACCAGACATCACCAGCAACAACGCCGCCTATGGGCACAAACCCACCTTCGCTGGACCAGACAGGAGTGGCAAAAAGTGCTCTTCACTGATGAGTCACGGTTTTGTCTCACCAGGGGTGATGGACGGATTCGTGTTTATCGTCGAAGGAATTGAGCACGTCTGGGACCTGTTGGATCGCAGGGTGAGGGCTAGGGCCATTCCCCCCAGAAATGTCCAGGAACTTGCAGGTGCCTTGGTGGAAGAGTGGGGTAACATCTCACAGCAAGAACCGACAAATCTGGTCCAGTCCATGAGGAGGAGATGCACTGCAGCACCTCAAGCAGCTGGTGGCCACACCAGATACTGACTGGTACTTTTGATTTTGAGCCTCCCTTCATTCAGGGACACATTGTGAAACATTTTTAGTTTATGTCTTATGGTGTTGACTCTTTTAGTGTTCATACAAATATTTACACATTAAGTTTACTGAAAGTAAAAACAGTTGAAAGTCAGAGGACGTTTCTTTTTTTGCTGAGTATATATATATATATATATTTATGGAGTAATCCCTCCTCGATTGCTAGGGTTGCGTTCCAGACCCCCCCGCGATAGGTGAATATCCGCGAAGTAGAAACCATATGTTTGTATGGTTATTTTTATATATATATCCCACACTGTTCACATTATTAGAGCCCTCTAGACATGAAATAACACCCTTTAGTCAAAAATTTAAACTGTGCTCCATGACAAGACAGAGATGACAGTTCTTTCTCACAATTAAAAGAATGCAAATATATCTTCTCTTCAAAGGAGTGTCTGCATCAGGAGAAGAGAATTTAAGAGAGAGCGCGCGACAGAAAAGCAAACAATCAAAAAATCAATAGGGCTGTTGGGCTTTTAAGTATGCACACCGCGATAAAGCAGCCGCAAAGAAGGGAGCAATGTGAAAGTAGCCTTACAGCATTTTTTAGAGTAGCCTCCGTATCTTCTAGGCAAACAGTCCCTCTGCTCACACCCCCTCCGTTAGGCGCAGAGCATGTCAGAGAGAGTGAGAGAGACAGAGAAAAGCAAACAATCAAGCACCGCTCGGGAAGCACATTGAGCTGGCTCCTTGCCCAGTGTTTGTTCCTGCCTTGTGCCCTGTGATGGCTGGGATTGGCTCCAGCAGACCCCCGTGACCCTGTAGTTAGGATAAAGCGGGTTGGATAATGGATGGATATATATCTCTTTATTATAAAAAAAAATCTTGGAAAGGAAAAGCAGGATGACAAGACGTGATCTTCTCGGAAGTTCTCGGAAGACATTTAAAAGACCCGAAAAATAAATCTTGCATGTGTGAAAAATAATAATAAAAAATAGCTAACTATATGCAAAATAATCATTACCTTAATTAATGAAAATGGATTTTACCCTTTTTATTGATTATTTAATTCTAATTCAATAATAAAATTAAGAATAATGTTAACTTACCATTTTTCTTAAAATGTAAACGTTTTTTATAACTTATTCTAGTTATGAATTGAACACATTTAAGTTAAGTTAAATTTAATGACACGGCACTTCCTCTCACATCGATTTCTTGGTCTTTACAACGCATTCAGCTGTAACGCTTATCCATAATAAGAGCTATTTTACTACAAATGTGTAAGTATAAAGCATATTAATTCCATAATGAATAACTAGTATTTCATTTCATATATTTACAGACGTAAACATTTGTTGTTTTCACGAAACCTTTCCCTTCATGTGGGAAACATGGCGGGCAAGGTAGCGTCTTTCTAACAACTTACCTCGTTGGTTTGCTTTAAAAAGCAAGCACATTTCTCGGATAGTTATGTATGTTCATATGTTTTTTTATCGTTTAAAACTTTTATTTTACACAGAAAAAGGAAATGACACTTTGAGATAAGTTTGAAAACGATATGGCGTTTTTCCTAAACTACGACCTGTAAACAACATAAAAAGATGTTTGCTTAACCGTCATGTTATTATTCGACCTCCTATTTAATTAGTGTTCTACATAGGCCCTGTATTTTCTGGTTAGTTCTTAACATTGTGATTTATTTAGCGATGTTTGATTTCCTATGTCCTATTTTATTTCAGGATTTTCGCTATCGCATGCTGAAAAGTAGTGGAAAAGGCGGCCATTCATTTAAGAGGGTATGTTGGCGTGTTTGAAGAATGGCACCTGCAGCAGGATTTCACTCTCACTCTCTGTTTCCTTCCCGTTTACCACTTATTCCTGGGACATTATTTGATTGAGATATACTTTTTGAAGAAAATTTAAAAAAAGAAAAAAATTTCATTGACATTTGAATGTCAGTAATTCAGCAAAAATTATCCTCAGACATTTGATTTAACTTTCCTTTGAAAATATAACTCCGTTTCTGTGACTATCTGTGTATGTTCAAATAAATAAAGATATATGGATATTTAGAATGTATTTGTTATAAAATCATTACTGTCCAGCGTTACATACTCACTTTTTTTAAGTACTGTAATTCAAATGAAAATCGGAGTAAAATGAAACCATTTTTGCCACTACTTATATTTAATCAAACTCATTTATTTTAGGTAAATTTGAGTTAATAAATTAAGGTTACTCAATAGTGCAGTATATTAAATCTACTCAAAAATATTGCTTGTAATTTCTTGCCTTATTTTTTTTAAGTAATTTTAACGCATTACTTTTTATATTGTATAAAGCATATAAGGACAATACGTTCTAGATGAAAAGTCAACGACTAAGTAAAGAAGAAAGAGCAGCTCGGAGAAAAGAGACCCAAAAGCGTCGGAGAGAAAAAAAGGCAGAAAAGAAATTATGAAAGCAGTGGAATTCGAAAGGCTCAAACAAACGATGGCGCGATACACATGCAGAGAAAGGTAAAGAATATGAAAGCAGTAAAATTAGAAAGTATTGTAGTGTCCCAGCCAGGTTGAAGTCCTTTTTGTTTTAAGTGACTGTTAGGTCCGATTGAGGGAGGGCGGCGTACATTGCAGAAGACTGATAGCGGGGTATTGATTGATGCTGTAAGTGGGGGCGAGACCAGGGGGAGGAAGGGTTAGAGAAGGTGCTAGAAAGTTGTGTTTGGGGTTACAAAGTCAGCGATTGTTCAAGTAAAACTTTTGTGACACTTTATTATGTCAGTTTGTTTTTTTTTTTACTTCTTCTCTTTTTGAGCCGGACACTGTGGTCACTACAGTATCAAAAAAAAATAGTAAAGATCGTATTAGCGCAAACAAAAGGAAATTAATCATCAGGACCAGGTGTTTTTGAAAAAATAGCAGGACAATGCGAGGTCAGAAATAAAAGGCAAAGAGTAGAAAACAAAGTAAAACATCATAAAGAGGGGGCGAAACACATACAGAGCAGGCTAGAGATAATGAAAACAGCGGAATTCAAAAGACACAAAAAAACAAAGGCGCGATATACATACAGAGCAAATTACAGAATATAAAAGCAGAAAAAGTCGAGAGCATCAAAACAAGATAAAGATCGCATTACTGCTAAAAAAGAGAAATTATTACTCGGTGAAATAACAGAAAGGGGAATAAAGATTGAATATATGGACACAGGCGATATGTCAGAAGTATGGAAATATTGTAAGGCTTTGAAATTTAAGTCAGAGACTTGTAGATTGTCTAATTCATGTTGCCATCACGGGAAAAGTAGTGTTTCTACACAATGAGGAGGCGTATCCAAGAGAATTAAAAGATTTGATGTTTGGGAAAAGTGAAATCCACAGTCAGTCAGTCAGTCAGTCATTTCCCAACCTGCTATATCCAAAAACAGGGCCGCAGGGGTCTGCTGGAGCCAATCCCAGCCAGCACAGGGTGCAAGTCAGGAACAAACCCCAGGCAGGGCGCCAGCCCACCACAGAATCCACAAACACTACAGGCAAAATATACGAGTCTATAATAATCTTTTCGCCTTCGCTTCATTCAATGCAAAAAACTTAGATTTACACAATAATGGATGATACGCTATGAGAATCTGTGGTCCCGCAGCAGTTAAAGCAACGACAAGTTGAATTTCAAAGAAAACACAATTCGGTCAGGTGTATATTTATGATCACAGAGAAGTGATGCAAATGTCAACACGAGAAAAGAAAGGTAATGTAGTATATATTCCGTGAATAACATTAGACACCAAAGGAGATCTCGATATGCCATTCGTATTTAAATGTTTACAGTTTACCGTGAGAATAGCTTTTGCTATGACAATTAACAAATCACAGGGACAAACATTAGAAAAAGATTATTAATTAGAGAAAAAGAAATGATATTCACTCACAGACATGGAATCAAAATTCAATGCGATTTTGAAGAAAAGGTAATTCCAAATATTGTTTTTAATGAGGCTTGTAAAAGTGCAAATAATGAAACTGAAACAATTCCAAAGAAAAAAAATGTCTTTTAAAATTGTATATCCGATTAACCAAACACAGGGGTTGGCGAGCAAAACGAGAAGGGAGCAGAGCCCCCTAGTCTTATTGAAGAATTTCACCCTGAAGGGTTATCAACAGAAGAAATGAGTACACGGGCAATCCTAACACCAAGAAACGATGAAGTCAAATGAATCAATGCCAAAAATTGTCGATCGGTTACACGGCAAATTGGTTAAATGCGTATCAATAGACTATGCTGAAGCAGTTGGCGGTGATGGTGCAGAAGATGAAAACATCAACTTACAATATCACGAAGAATATCTACAACCACTAACACTGTCCGCTCTTCCACCGGCCGAATTTCTGTTGAAAGAAGGACGAATCGTAATGCTATTGCGTAATTTATGTTGATTATGTCGATTAGTCAGTCAGCCATTTTCCAACCCGCTATATCCTAACACAGGGTCACGGGGGTCTGCAGGAGCCAGTCCCAGCCAACACAGGGCGGAAGGCAGGAACAAACCCTGGGCACACACACACCCACACACCAAGTACACACTAGGGACAATGTAGGGCCACCAATGCACCTAACCTGCATGTCTTTGGACTGTGGGAGGAAATCGGAGCACCCGGAGGAAACCCACGCAGACACAGGGAGGACATGATTAGTTGGACTCAAAACTGGTCGAATAATTCTAACATGTAAAATTTTAACAGGTGACAAGAAAGGTAATGTAATCTTGCCATTCATATTAAAATGTTTACAGTTTCCCATTAGAATAGCTTTTATAAAGACAATTAACAAATCACAGGGAGAAATATTTAAAAGAGTCAGTTTATTTATTAGAGAGAAAGAAACGATATTCACTCACGGGCAGTTATACGTTGCGTTTTTTAACGATGTAACTCCAAACACAGAATCAAAATTCAGTGCTATATGGACGAAAAGTTAATTACAAATATTGTTTTTAACTGAAGTTTTACAGTAAAAGTGTAAGTTTAAAACGTATTAATTACCATGGAGTGCATTTCTCTTGCATTAACATTTATAAATATGTTGGTTTAAATATTTTTTTATCTGCTGTAGTGAGGTGAATGAAGAGGCAGGGCAAAAGTCAAATGCTTGGGGTGGCAACCGGGCAAAACCCTATTTTAATTCAAACAAAAAAATTACAAAAACCAAATGAAAAAGATGCACTTGAGTGCACACTCTGCTCTTGATCTGCACATTAGCAAGGTCAGCATTGAAATGAGACTCCGCCTTCTGGGAGTGTCCTGATTTTATACAGAAGGGGCGGGGTTTGTTGCCCTCAAGGGGTGGTTTCACGAGGCTCTGAGGGGTTAAAGGAGACAAGACCGTTAGCAACAGTGCCCTCTATCATCCCGGGGTGGTACTACTTAATTTAGCTAAACCTGGAAGGAGACCCTCTGGTG
Organism: Polypterus senegalus; assembly: GCF_016835505.1. Taxonomy (NCBI): domain Eukaryota; kingdom Metazoa; phylum Chordata; class Cladistia; order Polypteriformes; family Polypteridae; genus Polypterus; species Polypterus senegalus. The sequence goes on along the minus strand of NC_053164.1, from coordinate 18,396,063 downwards.
TGCTTGCGTGACACAGTTAATAAGGGTGACTGTGGGAGGAAGTCAAACCACATTTGTTTGAGCAGAGTTTATTTACAGCATAACATTTATTTATTTGGCCAACACCTTTATCCAAAGCAACTTACAACATTTGAGATGCAAATTGGTTATATATTGGGCACAGACAGGTGAAGTGACTTGCTGATGGTCACACAGGGTCAGTGGTGGGATTTCAACTCACAACCTCAGGGTTTGAAGACCAAAGACTTAACCACTATACAACACTGCCAGCATAGCAATGCATAAAGAATATTTATTAAAACAGTATTAGGTAAATAAAATAATAGAATAAAATAAAAAACAGGTTGAAGTAAATATATATATATATTTTTTGTAAACCAATTTTTTTTTGGTACAGCAACTCTTGTTAGGACTGAAAGTGAAAGTAAACTTTCACTTGAGTAGCTCCTACGACTCCATTTCAACCAAAATGTCACTGCTCCCCTCACAGAATTTGAGACATTCCTCCTTTTTATATCCAAACTGCAAAAGTGGGCATTATTTGCTCTTCATGAGCACATCACCAGCTTGATACTAGCTTTTTTAAAGGTGATAAGATCTTGTGGCCTGCTGACCGAAGAGTGGTGGCTCTGAGGCTAAGGTTGTGGCTGGCATCTGGAAGGCTGCTGGTTCAAATCCCGTTATTGTCAGAAGGGATTCTGCTCTGTTGGACTCTTGAGCAAGGCAATTATTTCAGAGGTGCTGTATAATCTCTGACCCCAAGTGACATGTCATTGTACCTGTACAGTGATCATTTCATTATTATTATTATTATTATCAGGCTGTCTGTGAACGAATTGAGTCTACACATTGGCAGTAATTGTAGTGTTGGGTGCTTAGGTGGACTGACTTCTTAGTGTCTGGTAAACGTGACCCGCAGGCCCTGGCATTTGGCGCTGCTCTAACTCCATACATATGTTGCAGATGGCCAGATCGCTTATTCTAGATTATATGTTCTCAGCGGCCATGTTATCGAGTCCAGCTGTTCATTAACACAAACAGCCTGCTCCTCTAAAATCATGCAGCTGACAGCCTATATGGCATGCAGACATGGGTGAAAGGTTTAGTTGTTGTTCAACCGAATATTAAAAAAAGGAGATGATTGCTTGATCTATGCAACTTTGAGCGTAGCTGCTGCTGTGTACCTGAGGTCTAAGCGCTGCCTCAGTGAAGAGCGGATTGAGATCAATACCAAGTTTAACTGATCCGCAGCAGGTCTCGTTTTGGCCTGACGTGTTTCCTTGGTTTGTTCTGCTGGCCATTACAGACTTTGAGTTGGCCATTAATGTGCCACCCTCTCCTAATTAAAGTGCTGCTACATGTTCCCCTCGATTTAAGGGGACAGAATACAGGGAAAGAGTACATCATTATTAAAAAATAATTGCAACCATTAGGCTACATTAGATTGAAACGACTGTGACTGTCGTTATTGTAAATGTTATTAACTTTGAGCTTATGAAAAAGCCATTGTCACACACGTGCGAGTAGGAGTCAACTAAAGGGCCTGAATAATGGCAATTCCATGTCTGACCAGGGGGTGGCGGGGTGCATTAACTGTCCTTCTCAATCCCTTGTAGACCATTTTCGGGAAATTCCAGAGGATTCTGGCGCCTCCGATGATGTCACTTCCTGTTCTGGTACCTCCGATGACATCACTTCCTATTTCGGCGCCTCTGACAACATCACTTCTGGTCCCCCCGCTGATAACATCATTTCCTACCCTGGCCTTTAAAGCTGCCATCTTGACTTCATATAATCCGCTCTATTTTGGACTCTGTCTTGTAAACATCCATCCATCCATTATCCAACCCGCTCTATCCTAACTACAGGGTCACGGGGGTCTGCTGGAGCCAGTCCCAGCCAACACTGGGCGCAAGGCAGGAAACAAACTCCGGGTAGGGCACCAGCCCGCCGCAGGTCTTGTAAACATCTGTTGAAAAATACCTTTTGCAGCCAGGATACTGTATATTATATGGGTTGGCTGCCCCAAACCTTTATAATGTCTTTTCGTCATTCTTGTGACACCGTAAAAACCCAACCATTGTGTTCTCCGTCATTAGAACTGCTTTCCCGTTGTAAGTAGCAAGTCCGCATGTTATATATTTTGGATTTTGTTTCGCTTCTGGCTGCCACATTGTTTTCCAATGGCATTAAAAGATCCCCCAATTTGAGCTGAAAATTACAAACCTTTCAAAAAACCCCTTTGGTTGATTGATCTCTGTTTTTTGGACTTTTGCTGTGTTCTAAGACTCTACATTTGTGCTCCTTGTCTTGGGTATCGCATTTTGGCATTCTCAGTCTCCCAGTTCTGACCCTTTTTGCTGTCTTTTTAACTTTTAAAAAGAGGTTGTGACCGGTTATTAACAACGCAGCAAGTTAAAACGTCACTTTGGGGATCACTTCCTTATCGAAGTCGACGGACTCAACACCCACTCCAAACTGGCCTGTTTAGGTGTGTTCACATATAATGCGCAAAGCACCGGTTGCAAAAACCCATGTCTGTCCGTCCGTCTGTCTGTCCCGTGGACCAATTTTGTTAAGATGTGGCACACTCATCTCTCTATATATAAAAGAAAATCCTGGAATGGAAAAGCAAGGTGACGATACGTGATCTTCTCGGAAGTTCTCGAAAGACATTTTAAAGACCCGCGAGACAAAAAAGACTGGCAACAGAGTGTCTTGCGGGGACCGTAAACATGAGACTTGGTGCCAAGAGATTGTCCCAGGGCAGTCTCACGGGGACATGGAACATAAGAGTCTTGCAAGACACACCCTTCTTATCAAATAAGAGCTCGGACAGCCAGCAAAACTTTCAGTCATGTAGAGTCACGTGGCACACACAGAGCTTGTGCTCTCAGCAAAGAAGAAAGAGCAGCGTGGAGAAAAGAGACCCAAGGCGCGATACATATGCAGAGAAAGGTACAGAATATGAAAGCAGTAACCGTCGAAAGTATTTTAGTGTCCAAGCCAAGCTGAAGCTTCTTTTTCTGTTTTAAGTGACTGTTAGGTCCGATCGAGGGAGGGCAGAGTGCAGCACGTCAGACTGATAGCTGGGTGCTGATTGATGCGGTAAGGCAGAGGCGAGACCCGTGAGAGGAGAGGTTGGAGAGGGCGCTAGAAAGTTGTGTTTGGGGTTACGCAGTCGGTGATTGTTAAAGTTGAACTTTAGTGACACTTTATTACGTCAGTCGCTACAGTTTCAAAAAAAGATAGCACAGATCGCACTGACGCATACAAAAGGAAATTAGTTTAAGTCAGAGAATTTCAAAAATGGGGTTTAACTCATATGCATTTATTGGTCACTTTGCAAAAAAAATGATTAACTGCTGATGATGTAAATCATTTTGTCTGTGCTGAAATTCCAAACAGAGAAAACTATCCTAAATTATGGCACAAATTCATTAAACACACGTCTCACAGACCTCATTTAAAAGACTCAGCATATTGGGACACGAAAGTTTCCAAATTTTGTTTTAACAGAAGTTCTGAAATAAAAGTGAAACTAATGAAATAGCAACAATTCAAAGAAAAAAAAATCTTAAAAGTGTGTATCTGGAAAACCAAACATGGGGGTTGGCGAGCGAAGCGAGCAGGGGGCGAAGCCTTAAAAAAACATGTCCAGGCAGTTGAATTTTTGTTCCAATATCTTGAACAGATTACACTTATACAAAGTTATAATTTCAAAATTTCCCACTGAGAAGTCAAGCCAAATGGCACCTTTGATCGGCAAACTAAACAGATTGCAATATGTATGCTTTCGAGGTAACTCGGGCCCCTTCTTTGGATTACAAATTGCCTGAAGAAGGAGCCTGAGTTGCCTCAAAAGCTTGCATATTGCAATCTGTTCAGTTAACCGATCAAAGGTGTCATTTGGCTTGACTTCTCATTACATCCATTAGGGCTATGCTCCACTGCGCCAGACATGCAAAAGTTCGCATTGAAAAGCCTTAGCAAATTTGTGAGCTCATCCATCTTAAAATCGAGAAACGTTCTGTGGGACTTCAGCTAGGAATGAGTTTGCTGTTTCAGTTTTACCTTGAGAGCCGTTGCCTGAACTTGTCTGCTTTGTATATTTTCTGTATTTTCCTCTTGTACTCGTCTGACAGCCCCCCAGATGCCTAATGCAAGTGAGTGATGGCGGGCAGAGTGCGAACACAATCAGCTTACACAGTGGCGCCTCCTCCTGCTTTAAGTAAATTAAAAAACAGAGCGCAAAGAAAAGTCACTACTCTGGAACTAATTAGTGGGTGAAAGCAAATATGAAAGCATAAATAAGACTGAATTGATTGAAAAATATTATCTGCAGATTATTATTGTAAAGACCTGACGTTATCAACCTGCAGCTAAACGGCGTTTGAACGCATTAATAACACAAGAAAGGTGTAACTGCCCTAACCGATATAAACACAGAACAGGTTTAGAAATGGACAGTGGCATCAGAAAGTGGGGGGGATTCAGTGGCTTAAGCCCCTGATGTCTGGTAATTATCATTTTTTTTATCATGGCTCCACAATCCGTACTAACCCCTACTTTCTCTGCTGTTCTTTTTCCAGTTTTCTATGATGGTAATCTGCGGCACCATCACCTGATCAAAGCACCGTGATGTCCCTACATTGATGGATTGAAGGCCAGAAGTCTACAGTTTGCCCAGAGGGGACTGGGCGGTCTCATGGTCTGGAACCCCTACAGATTTTATTTTTTTTCTCCAGCCGTCTGGAGTTTTTTTTGTTTTTTCTGTCCACCCAGGCCATCGGACCTTACTTATTGTATGTTAATTAATGTTGACTTATTTTTATTTTTTACTGTGTCTTGTATTTTTCTATTCTCCATTTTGTAAAGCACTTTGAGTTACATTTTTTGTATGAAAATGTGCTATATAAAAAAATGTTGTTGTTGTTGTTACATGACCGTCATCATCAAGTTCTTACACGTGAACCCTGAACACCATGAGGGCTGATTGAGGTCATTGATGTTGGGTAGAATGCCTAGTGAAGGCTGGGTGGTCTTGTGGACTGAGAACCCCTACAGATTTTGTTTTCTTCTTTCCAGCCCACTGGAGTTTTTGGCTTTTTTCTGTCCTCCTGACCATCGGACCTTACTTTATCCATCCATCTATTATCCAACCCGCTATATCCTAACTACAGGGTCACGGGGGTCTGCGGGAACCAATCCCAGCCAACACAGGGGGCAAGGCAGGAAACAAACCGCGGGCAGGGCGCCATCCCACCACAGGGCACACACACACACACACACACCAAGCACATACTAGGGACAATTTAGAATCACTTAACCTGCATGTCTTTGACCTGTGGGAGGAAATCCACGCAGACACGGGTAGAACATGCAGACTCCACGCAGGGAGGAGCCAGGAAGCAAACCCGGGTCCCCAATGCGCCACCGTGCCACCCACCTTACTTTATCCTTTGTTAATTAGTATTGGTTAATTTTTATGTTTTTCTTTTTTTTTTTCTTCATTTTGTAAAGCACTTTGAGCGATATCATTAGTATGAAGATGTGACATAGAAAGAAATGCTGTTTTTGCTGGTGCCCAGGCCCTGATCTTTCAGTCAAAGATATAAATGAACAATCACAGCTGGCCCCGATCTTCTTGCCCATCGTGTACCATTCGTATTCCTGCTATTCAATAAATCAGTTCCTTTCCAAGATCTTATTTATTTATATTATTTTAAATGAATGACAGGGTTTAACTCCTATTAATAACTAGAAGGGGATCTTGCTTCAGTTCCTTTTCTCCTTTCATAGGGTAACATTGATCCTGATTTGATGCTAGTATTGGGGTTAACAGATGTTGTATTAACAGATGTTTTTCAATTGCTAATTATTGAATATGATTCTATTGGGTTTACTTTCAAAAATGTTATGTGTAAGAAAATTGCACAATAATTAGTCCCAGACCCTCCGCCGCTAACACCCATCAGACGATGCCATTGTCACATCACTTGCATTGCAGTCTGCTGTGTTTGAAAGCCACTGAGCCGCCACAAGTCTCTTTGTGCTCCGTTTATAACTCCATTGTAAAGTGCTATAAAAAAAGCATAAATTTAATTGTTGTCAACTAACACATAGAATTGCATTCTGTTAATTCCTATTACTGCTGAATACAATTCATTGTTACCAAACTTTTTAATAAAGAGAAATGTAATAAGTGACTCGTGGATGAAGGAAAACCAGAATGTGAAATGCTCCAAGTTTCATATCACTTAACACAGAGCGTTATGCCATGCCGACATTGTCTATCTTGTTTCAATGCATACTACTAAATACTTTCTGCTTTCTTGACTCAAGCCTCAAGTTTTCGTTAAAGTAGTAAATGACTTGCGGGTAAATGCAGACAGAGGCCGTTTATCTGTTCTTATCCTCTTAGATCTGAGTGCCGCATTTGATATCATCGATCACAATATTCTTAGAAATCACCTTAGTCAGTGGGTGGGCATCTCTGGCAGGGTCTTAAATTGGTTTGAATCCTACCTAGCAGGTAGAAAATTCTTTGTTAGTTGTGGTAATTACAACTCAAAGACACGTGATATTCTATATGGTGACCCACAAGGCTCTATCCTGGTCCGCTGCTCTTTTCGATTTACATGCTTCCGTTAGGTCAGATTATCTCGAGACACAAAGTAAGTTACCATAGCTATGCTGATGACACACAGCTGTGTTTATCAATCGCACCTGATGACCCTGACTCTGTTGTTTCACTAACACAATGTCTTACTTGTGTTTCTGAATGGATGAGTAGTAATTTTCTCAAGCTAAATAGAGAGAAAACTGCAATCTTAGTAATTAGCAAAAATGGATACAATGAGACTATTAGAAATAAACTGGATACATTAGGATTAAAAGTCAAGGTGGAGGTAAAGAATTTAGGGTAATTTTTTCACTTAAGAAAATATAGAAAAAGTTAGACTTCTTATAACATTGCAAGATGCTGAGAAATTATTTCACTCTTTTGTTTTCAGTCGGCTAGATTACTGTAACGCACTCCTCTCAGGACCACCCAAAAAAGACATAAATCATTTCAACGAGTGCAGAATGCAGCTGCTAGAAGCCTAACTAGAAAAAGAAAATATGAGCACATCTCTCCAGTTCTGATGTCGCTACACTGGTTACCTGTGTCATTCAGGATTGACTATAAAATAATGCTTATGGTTTACAAAGCCTTAAATGATCTGCTCCATCCTATATTTCAGAGTGTCTTACACCTTTCACTCCAAATCGTAATCTTAGATCTTCAGATGAGTGTCTCCTTAGAATTCCGAAAGCTAAACTTAAAAGAAGTGGTGAGGCGGGCGGCCTTCTGCTGTTATGCACCTAAAATCTGGAATAGCCTGCCAATAGGAATTCACCAGGCTGATACAGTAGAGCACTTTAAAACACTGCTGAAAACACATTACTTTAACATGGCTTTCTCATAACTTCATCTTAGTTTAATCCTGATGCTCTGTATATTCAATTAATTATCATTACTATTCATGGTGGCTCCATAATCCATACTAACCCCTACTCTCTCTTCTGTTCTTTTTCTGGTTTTCTGAGGTGGTGATTTGCACCATCACCACCTAATCAAAGCACCGTGATGTCCCTACATTGATGGATTAAAGGCCAGAAGCTCACATGACCGTCATCATCAAATCCTTCCATGTGAACCCTGAAGGCCATGAGGACTGATTGAGGTCAATTACGTTAGGTAGAATGTCCAGAGTGGGCTTGGGTAGTCTCTTGACCTTGGGACCCCTGCAGATTTTTTTTTTTTTTTCCACAAACCCATTTGGAGTTTCTGTTTTGTTTTTTTCTGTCCTCCCAGCCATCGGACCTTACTTTGTTCTTTGTTACTTAGTATTGCCTAATCTTATTTTTGTTTCATATAAAGTTTCCTTTCTTTATCTTACAAAGCACTTTGAGCTACACAATTTGCATTAAAGCGTGCTCTAGAAATAAATGTTGTTGTTTTCAGGATTACTTTTTGCTTATCAGTGTGCTTCAGTGTCTTGTCTTCTTATTCTTGTGGAAGAAAAATGAGACTTAGGGGTCACATAGTCATTTAGTTATTGCGCATTAAGTGTTGGAATGCTTTTCAGATATAAATATAGCATCTATCCTAGAAGTTCTCAAGAAATAAATCGAATTCCACAATGGAAAAGAGTTGGGGACTGTTCCTGTATAACGTTCAATGGACAAATAAAGAAAAAAGGCAAACATTGTGGATCAAAATACTTTAAGTAATTGACAACATACAGTACAATTTTTATAGTGAAGAAAATGGCAGACGGATGTGATGTGATAAGAGATGATGTTGTAACTGCCAGACAGATATAAAGCCATCAAAAGGAAACCAGAAGTGGCAGAAATGGTGGGAGTGGCGTCATCGTCAGGAGCCGGAAGTGGCATCATCATGAAGGAGCCAGAAGTGCTGTCATCAGCATAAGCCGGATAAGGAAGTGATGTTTGGGGGCCATCTTGGGAACCCGGAAGTGAGAGAGGTAGATTATTTTTCTTATTTTGGTCTGATGAAAAAGAAAGATAGGCGTTAGTACCGCAAATCAACCCAGCGTCTCGCAATATTTCACTCACCTTTGGGCTTGTTGACTGCCTCCTAATCGCGCATGTGCGACAAAGTAGTATCAAAGGGTTAATCAATGTCAGAAACTTGTTCAAGCAATTCAGGAAATTAGATAAAGGTCACGTGAACCACAAAGAACAAGGAGGTTCAAGATGTTGACTGACTATCATGTACCCAGTAAGACATACAGGAACTCAAAAAGTATTGAAAACTATTGCAAGGATCAATAATGTAGTAGAAATGAGACTTTTATTTTGGGGTATGTGAGCTGGTTAAGCTCTTTGCTGAAAACACCTCATGTCTTTTAACCAATCAGAGTAAGGTGCAAGCCAACGAACCAATCAGAGTATGATATGTAAGCATTAATGCAGCTCTGCTATGCAAATTCAGTTGTCTATAAAGGTGTCCCTCTGTCTCTGTTTGGTGACCATTTGCTGCCAGCCTCCGCACAGGGCACTGTCCCTTAGTCGATTGCTGTAACAGGATTCTCCCTCTTCAAGGATTTGCTGAAGAGAAAATAAATTACGCAGTGGGAGCTTCGTTCTACTGGTTGATTGTATATTTTATATTCAAATAGGTCCTAGTTGAGGACAAAAATGTCTTTCTTTAATATACTTCCAATTTATTTCTTCTGTGTTCATCCTCATTCTTCGCAACTAAATTGCCGAATGTGATTCACTTGATGCCCAGCAGATGTCTCTGTTCTTCTTCTTGCGCCTACCGTTATAGTGGTTATCATTTGGTTTTTCAATCACTTTATGACCACAGGGCACCTAGCCATCCTTTATCTATGTTTAATAAAGTTTGATGTTCAATGATTGATATACTTGATATAAACAGTACTTAGGCTTGATTATGAATTCTGAACACATACATCCTGTAATGTCCTGGGGGATTTTCAAAATATGGGCTTTCAGGGATCATGCTTTAATTACAATACATTTTTCTGGCCAACAGGTTACCCCCAACTACACCTACACTTATCACACCGATTACTTTTTGCTCATCAATATGTTTCAGCATCTTGTCTTCTCATTCTTTGTCACTTAATCACCTTCAGCGATTTGATTGATGCTCAGCAGGTGTTGCTGCCCTTCTTTTTCTTTCCACCATTATGGAGGTTCTCGGTTGATTTTTCAGTCACTGTGCTGTTTACACATGACCAACAGTCACAGGTCAAATGTTTTGAATTTCCAGAACAGATCAGGTCATAATCTTTCAATCGAATTCAAGATCAAGGTTTTAACTCCATTAGTTTGTGAGTAATACTGTGACAGAATGGCTGACCCTAAAATTATATACTGTGACCGGGTATGGGATAACAGGTCTCCAGACAGCAAAAAGAAAATTACGGGCGGCAACTGGGTGGTCCCTTTTATTATTCGTGAACAATGAAAAAACAAAATAAATAATGCCCTTTGGCATGCATCTCGTATGTGGGAATTCAGAAGACAAGAGTAGTGGGTTGCAGTTGTTTCTAGTAGGGCTTTGTCTGGCAGGTTACTCTAGACCAGCGGTTCTCAACCTGTGGGGCGCGCCCCCCTAACAAAAAAGGGGGCATGAAGATGTGAATTGAAAATATCAAAAATACATCTATTGAAACCAAAACAAATGAACTTAAACTACATTCTGATCCTAGAAAAATAAATATAGAGTTAGATAAATGTCGATAAAAGTTAAGTAGGTATAATAAAATATGCATCTATGATATATCATTAACTAAAAAAGAACAAATTGGTATTAGTGGGCTCCTTTCAAAAAACATTAGGGGGCACTATTATGAAAACTCGGGTCGCAAATACTTAAAGGTTCAGAAATGCTGAACTACATTCTGATACTAGAAAAATAAATACAGATTAAGATAAATGTCGATAAAAGTTAAGTAGGTATAATAAAACTTGTAGCGGTGTATCGGCAGCAAAAAAAAATAGGAATAAATTTTATTAGGGTTTCAAAAAAAACCGGCGGCTGGACCATAAAGGGCAGGGGCAAATGCCTTCCTCCACCAGGCAGCTTCTCTGTGCTGTGTGGAAAGGAGATGACAAGGTCAGCAGCAGCGCCCCCTCTTGTCTCGGTTGGTTACTACGTACCTCAACTGAGGCTGTGAGGAGGTCTCCAATTCTCTTGCGTTATAACATGTATAGATTTAAATCTACATGGCTGTTTTGACACACATGCACTTGGGAGACAGCATAAGTACTCTGGTGATGGTAAGCCCCCACCGAACCAGGGGGTGGCGCTGTGTTCTAATGCCTTCTCTCTTCCTCCCTCTGTAGAACAGAAGACTGATGGCTGTTCCTCCACTGACATCACTTCCATTCTCCACCCTCCTGGACCCACCCCTTCCTTACTAGAATCCATATGACCAGAAGTTTGGCCGTTTTCTGCCCGTTCTTTGTTGGACTCGCATTTGACAAGACATTGCTTCTGTCTTTCCAAAAACACCAATTAATTTCAATCTCGCTTTACATTATACAGAGTCACGGATGAAACCCAAATCTTCTCCTGCATTGATTCTCTTCTTTTACACTGTGTTTTAGCAGATGAGTAAAATGATAACAGGGGGTCTCTTGATGATCTGATGCCAATCGAGACCGACCAGGCACCAGGATCCCACTGACAGGTTTTTTGTGACGTGAAGTCGTGAACGGAATGTGAACTTGCTAATCATTAGCAAATGAGGGACAGACATGTTATGTGAGGTAAATGAATGTTAACGTTAGCAAACAAGAAACTTCTAGTAAATCCCACCAGTGAGGAGTAGGAGTGTGAAGTGTGAGTGTAGATGAGTGACTTACCCTTCAGTCGGAAAGGCATGCATATCACGGCATCAATCGAAATGACAATTACCCACAAGTTTTTCTATCAATTGTTTTCAAGGTTGAGTAGGTTAAGAAAATTGGTTTCAGTCTCTAACAGATTAAAAAAAAAAACAAAAACAAAACGCAGGCTGGATATAAAGTGTTAGCGACAGCTTTAATGGAGTTGTGTTGGCTTGTGTGAATGAAGCCCACCGCCTTCTGTTAATGATTACGGGGACTGAACTTCAGCTGCATACCAATGCAGAATAAGCAGTCTGACCTTGCAGATGTTGGCATGCTGAGTCCAAACTGACCACAGTGAAATGTTCACAATGTCTCCCCTGGTGCGCGTTTATGAAAATGATGTCCCTGCTTTTCTGCTTTCAAAATATTTCCAAAGTGGATATGCAGATTTATGTGTGCACGCCATTCAAGAAGATCACAGCGAGTCCTTGGAATGAGGCCCACCTCCCTGCTCTTTAGCAGTGTTGCTCTTTCTAATTTACCTTTAGTCGTTGCCGTGTCTTTTTTATATTTTATTTAAGAGGGTGGTGTCATGTTTAAACCGGCATTTCCCCCCTGGCTGGGGTACAAAGTCATGTCTCAGGCCTATTGTGTTGAATTTTATGTCATTTATTTATATTAATGTTTCTTTCATTTATGATGTGCCTTGTGTTTTGTGGGTAGTCCCCTAAGGGGCGGGGCTACCTGCCAATCACCCTTTTTATGGGAGGGCCTGGTGGTTCATTTTCAGTGTGCTAGGAAGTGTTGAGTTATTGTGAGTTTCTGTCTTTGTTATTGCCTTTTGAATTTTCTGCATTTTGACTACGCCTCTGAATTTCGTATTGGGTCTGTCTTTAATGAGTTTTGAACCTCTGCTCTGCTTTAAACTACGATTTTTGGATTCTAATTGGGGACTTCTTTGCTGTACAGTAATCCCTCTTCGATCGCGGGGGTTGCGTTCCAGACCCCCCCGCGATAGGTGAAAATCCGCGAAGTAGAAACCATATGTTTGTATGGTTATTTTTATATATTTTAAGCCCTTATAAACTCTCCCACCCTGTTAACATTATTAGAGCCCCCTAGACATGAAATAACACCCTTTAGCCAAACGTTTAAACTGTGCTCCATTACAAGACAGAGATGACAGTTCTTACTCACAATTAAAAGAATGCAAAAATATCTTATCTTCAAAGGAGCGCCGTCATAAAGGAGCAGAGAATGTCAGAGAGAGAGCGAGAAAAGCAAACAATCAAAAAATCAATACCTGCTTTTAAGTATACAGAAGCACCGCGATAAAGCGGCATTTTGTAGAGGAGCGTCCGTGTCCTCTGTGCAAACAGCCCCTCTGCTCACACCCCCTCCGTTAGGCAGAGAGAGCGAGAAAGACAGAGAGAAGCAAACAAGCGCCACGCGGGAAGCATATCTTATAGCATTGAGGAATTTTAGTTAATATGTAATACATGCTCTGATTGGGTAGCTTCTAAGCCATCCGCCAATAGCTTCCCTTGTATGAAATCAACTGAGCAAACAAACTGAAGAAGCATGTAACCTAAATTAAAAGACCCATTGTCTGCAGAAAGCGGCGAACCAGCAAAAAATCCGTCTTACATTTAAAATCCGCGATGGAGTGAAGCAGCGAAAGTCGAAGCGCGATATAGCGAGGGATTACTGTATTGCCTTGCCTCTTCAGGCATCTTCTTGCGCTCATCAGAGCAGTTTTTGTAAAAATAAACCTTTGATTCTTATAAAGACTTGCTTCGCTCGCCAACCCCAATCCCCTGCCAGCACTACGCGCCGTTGTGAAGCGGGGGGCTGAATGACATTCCTCCGAAACTCCTCTTAAACGGTGTGACAATCAAGAGTCCAAGACATCATAAAGGTTTGGGGCAGCCACACATATATTGTTTTTTGTAGTTGCAAAAGGGTTGAAATACTGTAAGTAGCACGATGTGCATATAACAGAATTCAAAACAGAACTGACTATAGTAGCCCAAGATGGAGGCTTTAAAGGCCTGTAGAGGAACTGATGTCATCAAAATGGCCAGAACCAGAAGTGACTTCAGCAAAGGGGCCGGCTTCAGAAATGTGATGTCACCAAAGGGGCCGGCTTCGGAAGTGACGTCAGTAAAGGGGCCGGCTTTGGGAGTGATGTCAGCAAAGAGGCCGGCTTCGGAAGTGATGTCAGCAAAGGGGCCAGCTTAGGGAGTGATGTCAGCAAAGGGACCGGCTCCGGAATTGATGTCTTCTGAGGTGCCGGAACCTTGCAGGATTTCCTGGGAAAGGTCTGTAGAGAACTGAGAAAGACAGTCAGCGCACTCCACCTCCCCCTGGTCGGATGTTTTATTACACTTACTCAGACCCTTTAGCTTCCTCCTACTCGCATGTGTGTGACAATGGTGATTCAAATACATTTTTTTTTACCTCCTCTTTGCTCGATCACCTGCTCGCTTGCTGCTACTGCCATGCCATATGATCTTCATCTTGTGCAGTGCTTTGAACGTTTAAAAAGCTGTCCTTTTGTCTTACTGCCTTGTCTCTCTTCTCCCCCAGACAACCTCAAACACTATTCGATCTCTTTTCACTGTTCCATTATTTCACCAAGTAATATTTTCCATTTGTTTGCGCTAATGCGATCTTTACTTTCATTTTTTTGAGACTCTCGAATTTTATTGCTTCCATTATCTCTAAGCTGCAGTGAATGTGTATCACGGGACTTGCTTCCAAAGGTGGTAAGTATGACGTGACATGACCATCTCGCGGGACATGAAAGTGTCTCTCTTCCAAAGATCACGTCTCGTCACAAGAAAAAAGTCTCGTTCCATTTTTTTTTTTTTTATAATAGAGGGATTTGTTCTCCGCACTTCAGGTTTCCAGTTGGGGTATTTGACGGTGCTTTCCCCCCCTCTGTAGTGGGCAACTTTTGAAAGTGTTTTGTACTTGTGCTTTTGGGACTCATCAGTATCACTACAGCTGGGCCTCTAGTTAGATAACTACCCACAGGCGCTGAGGCAATTAGGAATGCAATCAACTGAGAGAGACTGAATAAGATGGAAAGATGTCTGGAAAAAGAAGTAAAACTTAGAATTGTGGGAGAAATCAGACACGACCAACTGATGAAAACGGGAAATCCTAGCAGAAAATGAACTACTGGCGAGGGCACCAAGATGAAGTGTGCTTGACCAAAGCCAACTGGCCATTTTGGATCCCTCCAGAATATTCACGGAGCAATTGCAGGTTAAGGGCCTTGCTCAAAAGAGGTCACAAAATCAACTGGAAATTTCAAGCAAATTATAGAAAAAAAACCCAATCTCAATCCGTTAAGTAGTTCCCTCATAAAAAGCGGACAGACAGACAGACTGTCTTTGGATTTTATATATAAAGAGATATATACATAATATGCAGTATATACCGGGTCACAAAAGACTCGTGGCATGTAATAGTGTTTCCTGACAGTCCCATGTTAAGCAAGGTTAGCAGGGTTAATTATGTATTTTTTGTTAATTTTGTTCTATTTATTTATTATGCACTTTCTACTTATGTGACATTGTTCTTCTATGTTCCTTGTATTTTGTTGGTGGAACCCCAGGGGGTGTGACCTTCTCTCACATCAAAACTAGGGACTGTTTTTTTTAATATAATTAATAAAATAAAAAAAAAGAAACCTGGATGTCAAAATCATGCTTCTCAATTGCCCAAATAAAGTTAGTAAATGAAAAATAGAATTCAAACATAACTAGAAACAAAAGGACATAACAAATAGTTCTGTTTTTTATAGGTGGGAGGGGGCAACAATACGATACAACCCTGATGTGATGAACGCTATGTTGGTGGTTGATGATCATGGTGAATGTTAAGAGCATATTAAGGAACCGGGAGATGGAAGAAGCTGAAGTAGAAAGCAGGAGGGTAGTCAGGCAGCGGGCTGGGGTCAAAAATACCAAAACGCACTAACTGGACCACCCATACAAACCAAGACACCAACCCACAATTTATAAATTCAAAGCAAAAGGTCCACAGACTAACATAATGTTCTTTTTTAACTAAAGATAATATTTGTGCTGAGTTTTGTCTTCAATCCATGCTTAGAAGCAAGCTGCTGGACGCTGCCATCTTATACACAGTAGGAAGAGCAAGATGACTATCTATCTATCTATCTATAATATAGTGCATTTCATATCTATCTATCTATCTATCTATCTATCTATCTATCTATCTATCTATCTATCTCTCTATCTATCTATCTATCTATCTATCTATAATATAGTGCATTTCATATCTATCTATCTATCTATCTATCTATCTATCTATCTATCTATCTATCTATCTATAATATAGTGCCTTTCATATCTATCTATCTATCTATCTATCTATCTATCTATCTATCTATCTATCTATTTTATAGTGCCTTTCAAATCTATCTATCTATCTATCTATCTATCTATCTATCTATCTATCTATCTATTTTATAGTGCCTTTTAAATCTATCTATATATCTATCTATATATCTATCTATAATATAGTGCATTTCATATCTATCTATCTATCTATTTTATAGTGCCTTTCAAATCTATCTATCTATCTATCTATAATATAGTGCCTTTCATATCTATCTATCTATCTATCTATCTATCTATCTATCTATCTATCTATCTATCTATCTCTGGCATTCCAGAGACCATTGTTAATTCCTTGTGCCCTATGACTTCAAGGCCCCCCATCTAAAAATGAACCTGCATGTGTCAATCCAACAGAAGGTGCATCATAAACATTACCACCACTTTTATGAATGTCGTATCAACTGGCACAGAACCCAGACACTTGAATTGTATTTGTGATTCCAAGACATAGTGGATGGAAATACTGTATATTATTCTGTACCATTTAATTGCATTATTATTCTATATACATTACAAAATACTTTCCAATAGATGCAGTGCAAATGTTAACACTACACTGATTTCTTCAGCTTGTCTAGGACAGGTAGCACAGCCAGCATGATAATATATAAGAATGCATGTATGTATGTAGTGTGTTAGCATATTGTGAAGTATAGGATACTTGAGGCTTTGGAAATCTTTGGTCCTCATGGACTAAAACTGCACCTAATGAGCTTTAGTGTGTTTGGCAAGTCGCAATGCTTCATGTCACAAACTGTGTTGTTGGACAGATGGGCATGAAGCCCACAAGCTAATATGATCGTTTTCCGTTTCCTTTTGCTTCAGGTGTATGAGGGCGAGCGCCAGTGCACGTTCGGCGCTTTTAATTGGGTGTTCTGTGACTGTGCCTGGACACAAAACATCCTGCACCCCCCACCCCCTACCAACCCCCACTTGCTGTATCAACGCCTAATGTGGTGAATGACGGCACGCAAAGCTGCAGGTGTCGTAGGAGGAAGAGAATGACTCAGTCTGGGAGAGGCAAGTTTGAGAATGTGGCCCAGCTGTGTGCATATGTGACACTGAGCCACGCAGGGCTGGCAACTCTTGCACGTGCACCGAGCGTTAGAAACATCAACAGACAGAAATAAAAAAGATTCATATTGACAGCTCTGCTATTGTCTCCGCTGGTCACTGACATTCTTTCTATTTACTTGGCGACGGAGATGCTGCACCATTTTTTCAGGCTTGAACAGATTCTCCTTTCATTCATAATCTTATCCTGGCGTCTTGCACCCTAGCCACACTAATAATTATATATATATATATATATATATATATATATATATATATATATATATATATATATATATATATATATATATATATATATATAAACGCCTTTCCGAGGCTCAACGCCAATCAACAACTCAGCATCCTTGGCCATTGCAGGCACGAATTTCCTTCTAGCTTGTTGAGCTGTAACGTGGTGCCAACGACGAAATAAAAATAGATTTAACACGAAAACGTCAAGCACTCGCTTCCCTTCACCCAGAACCAATCAGGTGCCGCCGGGACTGAATGTGGATTGGTTGCTGGCAGACGTCAAAGTGTCATCTCTCAGCAAATTGCAGCACAGGCGCGTGAAAGCCCCTCCCTCGTCACTAAGACTGCCCCAACTCGTTGAAAAAAAATCTAAAAGGCTCGACTGGGGGTTTAATCATGCAGGTGACTCGATCAGAAACCCGCGCAAGGAGCAGCACCAAAATCGGGTCAAATAAGAAGAGCATTTTATAAACTGGGGCACATGCGGGGACCACCTGCTTCTAGCAAAATTGACTTGTAAATTTACAAATCTCATTATTATTCAGAGCAGTGTTTGCAATCCACGCTTCCTGCTTGAGGCTACTTCTGAACTTTAATCAGCGATCCAGCTTGTTAACAACAACAAAAACTGTATTTTTGAGAATCGCTCCTTCTCAGCTGGAACTGTTCTCCATTACAACTGCGTGTCGCTGTCCGTCCTTCTCCTCTAATTCTCAACAAACCTCCGGAAGTCAATTGGGAGTTAAAGCATCAAAATCGCTACCACAAATGGTACGGACACATAGGAAATAACACATCAACAGTGCGCCTTACTGCCACGTCCTCTAGTAAACCGATTTTCCATCCCGACGAACTTCATTTCCCAGGATACTTGGCAGCAATCCGCCAGTGTGATTTTTCCTTCCCCTTCAGCATATCACGGCGCAAGACACAAAACAAATTCTTTTTCTGTATTCAACCTCGGATCACAAGCGATGCGCACCTGCTGGCTCCACTCCCTGCAAACGCTGGGGGGATGGAGAGGATCTACCCTAATGTGTGCTGCATACAAATCCCAGCATGCCTTGTCTGACATTTCTTAGGCTGAATGCATAAAATAAAAGCTCGCAAATATATATACATGTTATTTATTTATTTATTTATAAAGCACTTTAAAAACAACATCAAGGCTGACCAAAATGCTGTACAATAAAAACCCAACATATCAGACACCTAATAACCAAAGGGTAAAAGAAAGAGAAACATAAGAGCTGAAGAGATTCATAATAAAAAGTACACAGATAGTCAACATATCATACTGGGTTAAAGGCCAGGGAGTAAAAGTGTCAGTCAGTCAGTCATTATCCAACCCGCTATATCCTAACACAGGGTCACAAGGCAGAAACAAACCCCAGGCAGGGCGCCAGCTCACCGCATGGCACACACACACACACACACACACACACACACACCAAGCACACACTAGGGAACAATTTAGGATCGCCAATGCACCGAACCTGCATGTCTTTGTGTTTTTAAATAAAATTTCAAGACAGCAAGTGAAGGAGCCTGCCTAACGTGCAACGGCAAATCATTCCAGAGTTTTGGGGCTGTAACTGAAAAAGTCTCATCACCTCAGAGTTGGCATCGTGCCTTGGGAACACGTAAAAGCATCAGGCCTGCTGACCTGAGAGAGCGAGATGGTACGTAGCAGTTCTGACAAATAAAATGGGGCACAATCATTAAAGGATTTAAAAACAAATACAAAGATCTTAAAATGGATTCGAAAATGAACTGGAAGCCAGTAAGGGGAAGCCAAAATCGGGGTAATGTGCTCATGCTTTCTTGTGCCAGTTAAAAATCGAGCAGCAGCATTTTGCACCAGCTGTAGGCGAGCAATGGAGGTCTGGCTAATTCCATTGCAGTGATCTAGACGAGATGTTATAAAAGCAGGCTTGATTTTTGACAACTGCCTCAACTGGAAAATGTGAGATTTTACCACTGCGTTCACATGGCTATCCAGTATACATACACACATATATATATATATATAGAGAGAGAGAGAGAGAGCGGAATGCCAGTATTGGATGGACTAGTGTCCTGACTAGGATGGAGTGTGATAACCTGCCTGACTGGGAGACATAATGGATGAATGAAATTGACAGAGCTGCAGCCCAGCCAGGATGGTTCCCAGTGCTCGTCCCAGTTGGGTAGATAGAAAAATGGAAGGGTTGAGGAAAAACATGCAATATGATAGGTGGCAGTGCACCTCTAGTGTCATCCCAGTTTGGATACCAACAAAGCTGCATTGGACCTGAAGTTTCAAAGAGCAGACATGTTAGGGTCCTTGCATGCCACCAGAGGGTGCTGCTGGGAGAAGACCTTCCAGTTTTTTTGGACCTGGAAATGCTTCTGCCGTGCAACGCTGTAGAACAAGAAGTAATCCTGGGTCCGACATAAAATGGTGCTCATCCACCTCATTCAGGGAGTTGGAGTCAGGAGGTAAGGAGCAATGCTTGCCTACAGGAGACTGGAGGGAGCACCTTACTGCCACAACCTCTGGTAAACTGGATTTCCATCCTGACGAACTACATTTCCTAGGATACCTTGCAGGAGTTCAAATTGTTCTTGGGATTGCTGGTGTTTTGAAGGAAGTGCATTGAAAAGGTATTTTTGTGTAATAAAATGATTTTATGGGAACCCTGTTGCTGTGTTTATGCACTTGTGTGTGGAGTCACTATCTATATCTATATTTTTTCCATCCATCCATCCATCCATCCTCTTCCGCTTATCCGAGATCGGGTCACAGGGGCAGCAGCTTGAGCAGAGAGGCCCAGACTTCCCTTTCCCCGGCCACTTCTTCCAGCTCTTCTGGGGGAATCCCGAGGTGTTCCCAGGCCAGCCGAGAGACATACTCCCTCCAGCATGTCCTGGGTCTTCCCCGGGGCCTCCTCCCGGTTGGACGTACCCAGAACATCTCACCAGGGAGGCGTCCAGGAGGCATTCTGATCAGCTGCCCGAGCCACCTCATCTGACTCCTCTCGATGCGGAGGAGCAGCGGCTCTGCTCTGAGCTCCTCCCGGATGACTGAGCTCCTCACCCTATCTTTAAGGGAAAGCCCAGACACCCTGCGGACGAAACTCATTTCAGCTGCTTGTATTTGCGCTCTCGTTCTTTCGGTCACTACCCATAGCTCATGACCATAGGTGAGGGTAGGAAGGTAGATCGACTGGTAAATTGAGAGCTTTGCCTTACGGCTCAGCTACTTTTTCACCACGACAGACCGATGCAGAGCCCGCATCACTGCGGACGTCGGACCAATCCACCTGTCGATCTCACGCTCCATTCTTCCCTCACTCGTGAACAAGACCCCGAGATACTTGAACTCCTCCACTTGGGGCAGGATCTCGCCTCCAACCCTGAGAGGGCACTCCACCCTTTTCTGGCTGAGGACCATGGTCTCGGATTTGGAGGTGCTGATTCTCATCCCAGCCGCTTCACACTCAGCTGTGAACCGATCCAGAGAGAGCTGAAGATCACGGCCTGATGAAGCAAACAGGACAACATCATCTGCAAAAAGCAGTGACCTGATCTATATTTTTTTCTTCATATATTTTTATACCAAAATGTACAGTGCAATACATATCTCCTGGTGGTTCAGTCTACTTTAGTACAAATCTCCAGTCATTTTAAAGTGGTAGCCCTTAGGCCTTTTTGTATTCATCAAAATGGTTTCCTCACAGGTTGTTTGATTTTTTTCTGGAGAGCTGAGGGTCTTGGATTGCTATAAAGCACACTCACCGTATTCACTTTTCTCAAGGAGCAGAACTAGAATAAGTTTTTCGGACAGCAAAGACTAGGAAGGAGATGAAAGGTGTGTTCTTGAGTGAGCACAATAGGATCATGAATAGATGGAAGGCGCACTTCGAAAAGCAGTTGAATGAAGAAAACCCAAGGGTAGTATTTGGGAATGGAGTCCCAAATGAAGGGCGAGTATGAGGAGGTGCTGAGAAGTCTTTGACTTTTCCTGTCTGTAGCCTAACCTATATCACATCAAAGCTCATTGTTGTATTTTCTAATTTTCTAATTTTCATATAGATAATCAGTGTGATCTAAAAGTAAAAGAATTTATGAACCTCCTGGATTCTTTTGATTTGAGACAACTCGTAAATCAGCCTACACATAAAGCAGGTCATACTTTAGACTTAGTGATTACTAAAGGACTGAAAGTTGATATAAAACAGATCATTGATATTGATCTATCAGACCATTTTCTTCTACTTTTTAATATAGAAATAATGATAAAAAACACTCATGAGAAGCATATTGTTAAAAAACGCTTCTTTGATTCGGCAGCAGCTTTAAAACTTACAAACATTTTAAGCAATCAGTCTGTTTATAGTGCCAGCTATAATAGCGAGGACAATGTAAATAGTAAGGTGGAAAGATTTAATACTAAAGTGAGAGCTGCTGTTGACATAGTTGCACCTGAAAAGACAGTGAAAAAATCTTCTAGCATTGGTATACCATGGAAGACCCAAAGAGTGTCTGATTTAAAGAGAACATGCCGCAGAGCTGAGCGTCAATGGAGGAAGACTAAACTTACTATCCACCACGAAATATTAAAAGTCAAAATAACAGAATACAATCACACTGTCCGTCTTGAGAGACGCTGTTATTTCTCCAAGATTATAAATAACAATGCTAGTAATCCCAGAGTCTTATTTTCAACAATTGATCGCCTACTAAACCCAGGTAGCTCAAAGGAATGCCTCCTAAGTGCTTCCAGTGAAACATGTGAGGCTGTCGCTGTATTTTCAATCAAATAATTAATGATATTAGAAATAACATAGTATATCTCCCCAACACTAAGGATCCCCTAAACCCCAACATCCTGTTATAAACAAATTAAACTCTTTCACTAGGATAGATTTACCTGATTTACAAAAATAATATCTCAATTAAAACCCTCCACCTGCGCCTTGACCCGATACCAACAAGGTTTTTCAAAGAAGTATCAGGCGTGCTAATTGATAATGTTCTGACATAGTAAATTCGTCACTAGATACTGGGGTCTTCCCAGACTGTCTTAAGACTGCTGTAGTTAAACCCCTACTTAAGAAACATAATCTTGACCCCTCGCTCTTGAAAATTTTAGACCCATCTCTAACCTGCCTTCTTAAGTAAAGTTCTGAGAAGGCAGTCATTATGCAGTTAAATGACCACCTAAATAAACATGCTATTCTTGATAAATTTCAGTCAGGTTTTAGAACAAATCACAGCACAGAAACTGCACTCGTTAAAGTAGTAAATGACTTGCGGGTAAATGCAGACAGAGGCCATTTATCTGTTCTCATCCTCTTAGATCTGAGTGCTGCATTTGACACCATTGATCACAACATTCTTAGAAATCGCCTTAGTCAATGGGTGGGCCTCTCTGGCAGTGTCTTAAATTGGTTTGAATCCTACCTGACAGGGAGAAAATTTTTGTTAGTTGTGGGAATTACAACTCAAGACACATGATATCCAATATGGTGTTCCACAAGGCTCTATCCTGGGTCCGCTGTTATTCTCAATCTACATGCTTCCGTTAGGTCAGATTATCTCAGGGCACAACGTGAGCTACCACAGCTATGCTGATGACACACAGCTGTACTTATCAATAGCACCTGATGACCCGATTCTATTGATTCACTAACACAATGTCTGACTAGTATCTCAGAATGGATGAATAGTAATTTTCTCAAGTTAAATAAAGAGAAAACTGAAATTTTAGTGATCAGCAATAATGGATACAATGAGGCTATTAGAAATAAACTGGATACATTAGGATTAAAAGTCAAGACGGAGGTAAAAAGCTTAGGGTGATTGTTGACTGTAATCTGAATTTTAAATCACATATTAATCAGATCATTAGGACAGCATTTTTTCACTTAAGAAACATAAGTAAAGTTAGACCTCTTATATCACTGAAAGATGCTGAGAAATTAGTTCACGCGTTTGTTTTCAGTCGACTAGATTACTGTAACGCACTCCTCTCAGGACTACCCAAAAAGATATAAATCGTTTGCAACTAGTGCAGAATGCAGCTGCTAGAATCCTAACTAGGAAAAGAAAATCAGAACACATCACACCAGTTTAGTCACTACACTGGTTACCTGTGTCATTCAGGATTGACTTTAAAATTCTGCTTATGGTTTATAAAGCCTTAAATAATCTCGCCCATCTTATATATCGGAATGTCTGACACCTTATATTCCAAATCGTAACCTCAGATCCTCAAATGAGTGTCTCCTTAGAATTCCAAGAACAAAACTTAAAAGAAGTGGTGAGGCGGCCTTCTGCTGTTATGCACCTAAAATCTGGAATAGCCTGCCAATAGGAATTCCCAGGCTGATACAGTAGAGCACTTTAAAACACTGCTGAAAACACATTACTTTAACATGGCCTTCTCATAACTTCATTTTAATCGTAATTTAACTTAATCCTGATACTCTGTATGTTCAATTCATCATAACAACTATTTATGGTGGCTCTAAAATCGGTACTGACCCCTACTCTCTTTTCTGTTTCTTTTCCGGTTTCTTTGTGGTGGTGGCCTGCGCCACCTCCACCTACTCAAAGCTTCATGATGCTCCAACAATGATGGACGGATTAAAAGGAAGAAGTCTACGTGACCATCATCATCATCAAGCCCTTCCGTGAGAATCCTAAATCCAAAGAGGACTGTTTCATTTATGTTAGGTAGAATGCCCAGAGGGGACTGGGCGGTCTCATGGTCTGGAATCCCTACAGATTTTATTTTTCTCCAGCCGTCTGGAGTTTTTTTGTTTTTTCTGTCCCCTGGCCATTGAACCCTACTCTTATTCGATGTTAATGTTGATTTATTTTTTATAATTATGTCTTTCATTTTTCTATTCTTTAATATGTAAAGCACTTTGAGCTACTGTTTGTATGAAAATGTGCTATAGAAATAAATGTTGTTGTTGTTGTTGTTGTAAGTGGCATCATTGAAAGATATTGCATTTTTTTTGCTGAATAAGGCTGAAGTGAAGATGCCAGTTATATTTCAGCCAATAGTCCTTCTCTGGCTCATGACCTTCAAGAGCTGAGTCAACAACATGGCGGAATGCAACTGATTGTTTCATCAAGGGTGTTGTCCCTCTCGGGCATTGCCAAATTACCTAGCGGTGTATCGATCTGATGCAGCTGAGACAGTTTTAGCAGATTTTAATGTAATTTGTCAAGTGTAAGAGAAACAAGAGGACAACAATGAAGAATTGGGGTAACAGCCAGTGAACACCAGGGGTCACTCTCACCCCATTAAACCCAACAGACAGATATGCAGACACAGGATAAAAGCACAAAGAAGCTCTTTTAATTATCTCTCCTTCTCCAAAGTGTCTTTTAAGCACTACCACCACCATAAATAAGTAAATTAACAATAGTCACAATAATTAACACAAATCTCTCCTCCACTCCTCCTCCCAGCAAGCTCTCTTCACTCCCTCCCAGCTCCGGCTCACTTGCTGGGTCTCCACCAGTCCTTTATAAAGTCCTTGACCTGGATGTGCTTCTGTTCTTCCATCCCTGTGACTTGCCAGCATTTCCGGGTCAGATGGAGAACTTGAGGTTTTTCTTCAGCTCGGAAGTACTTTTGGGCTTCCGACCCCATGACTTGGGAGTACTTCCGGGCTATATGGGAAATACAAATCCCCAGATCTTCCTGCAGAGTCTCCTGGCAGCCCAGAAGGGCTGTGATGCCGAACTACAGATTCCATGATGCCCTGTGGGAATCCGGGGCACCGCTATGCTGCAAGGAACTCAACATCTGGTGTTTTGGGGGAGGCAGTGTCCCATACTAGCTGCCTTCCCTCATCCTTCTCTTTTTTGGGCGTCCGCCACCCCCCATATAAATGAATTGCAAAGCAAAAGAAAACACAGGGTAACTGCGGAGACATCTTTAAGTTTAGGATAGAACTAACAAAGATGGGGCAGCTTCTGGTTTTCAGTTGTCACATACACTCATCTAAAGGATTATTAGGACCACCATACTAATACGGTGTTTGACCCCCTTTCGCCTTCAGAACTGCCTTAATTCTACGTGGCATTGATTCAACAAGGTGCTGAAAGCATTCTTTAGAAATGTTGGCCCATATTGATAGGATAGCATCTTGCAGTTGATGGAGATTTGTGGGATGCACATCCAGGGCACGAAGCTCCCGTCCCACCACATCCCAAAGATGCTCTATTGGGTTGAGATCTGGTGACTGTGGGGGCCATTTTAGTACAGTGAACTCATTGTCATGTTCAAGAAACCAATTTGAAATGATTCGAGCTTTGTGACATGGTGCATTATCCTGCTGGAAGTAGCCATCAGAGGATGGGTACATGGTGGTCATGAAGGGATGGACATGGTCAGAATCAATGCTCAGGTAGCCCGTGGCATTTAAACGATGCCCAATTGGCACTAAGGGTCCTAAAGTGTGCCAAGAAAACATCCCCCACACCATTACACCACCACCACCAGCCTGCACAGTGGTAACAAGGCATGATGGATCCATGTTCTCATTCTGTTTATGCCAAATTCTGACTCTACCATTTGAATGTCTCAACAGAAATCGAGACTCATCAGACCAGGCAACATTTTTCCAGTCTTCAACTGTCCAATTTTGGTGAGCTCGTGCAAATTGTAGCCTCTTTTTCCTATTTGTAGTGGAGATGAGTCATACCCGGTGGGGTCTTCTGCTGTTGTAGCCCATCCGCCTCAAGGTTGTGCGTGTTGTGGATTCACAAAAGCTTTGCTGCATACCTCGGTTGTAACGAGTGGTTATTTCAGTCAAAGTTGCTCTTCTATCAGCTTGAATCAGTCGGCCCATTCATTCTCCTCTGACCTCTAGCATCAACAATGCTGGCTGAATCAGTTGAGGGATCATCTGCACAAAGTCAACGCTACCACTTAAAGATCAGAAAAAGTGGAAAGTGATGGGCCAAAAAAAGCAGACCCTGCATCAACATGGGAGAAATGCTTGGAGTTCCCCTTGGGAAGAATAAAGTATCTATCTATCTATCTATCTTATAGTGTCTTTCATATCTATCTATCTATCTATCTATCTATCTATCTATCTATCTATCTATCTATCTATCTATCTACCTATCTATCTATCTTATAGTGTCTTTCATATCTATCTATCTATCTATCTATCTATCTTATAGTGTCTTTCATATCTATCTATCTATCTATCTATCTATCTATCTATCTATCTATCTATCTATCTATCTATCTAGAAGATGGATCTGTTCATACTGTATATTTGTCTCCACTATCAGCACAATAATAATAATAATAATAATAATAATAATAATAATAATAATGTGATATTATTATATATAATATTAAAATATTATATCCATCTTCCTAACCAACTTATCATAGGCAGGGTCACAAGGCAGCTGGACCCTGTGCCAACAATCATGGGGCAGAAGTCCATTGTAGTGCAAACACACACATGCCAAGGCTGGATTAAGACCCCCCACAGGTGCCTGGGTGACTTAGCTTCTTCATTGAGAGCTGACTATACTTGTAACAAAGCAGCACATGGACATTGACTGGGTATGAGACTTAATTGTTTCATTGCCCCTGGGGTTTGGGGAGAGTACCTCTTGGTCAGTTTACTTAGGGATTGAGTGCTTGAGGGAGGCGAGTCCCCCTTGGTCATTTCGACTTGCAGATACTCAATCGTTTTATCAGATGAAGGAGGGGTTTTGGTGAAAAGGCCCCTTGCCTTGATGTATACCCAGAATGCCCAGATGATGAGTCTACCGCAACACACAAACACACATCGTTGAGCCACTTTATCTTCACCAGTTCATTGTTATATGATCCGAGTGTGTGTCTGTCTGCTGTTATAAGCCATGACAGAATATTGTCACTGAATAAAACAGAACTGCATAAATAAGAGTAGGATTATAAACAGACTAGAGCTTGGTTTTGGGGGCTTGTTGGTTTCTCATAACTCCACCGAGCAGACAAGCAAACAGGAAATGTGTTCTTGACCTCAAGGGAAAACGCTCCAAGAATCTGTGATAAAATAATGATTTCTAGTTTAGCCAAAATAAGGTGTCGTTTTGATTGACTTCTCACTACATCCATGACGGCCAACACAGTATGACATCCTAATTTCCATTTGTTATCACGATGATGCCTCATAAATGCAGAAGGCATACTTTCTTAATTCAAAATCTTTGCTGCCTCAGCGTGGGCATTTCGGTAAGTTTTAAGGCTCTCTCATTCCCCCGTGTACTCTTTAGGCCCATTTTAAGCTGCAAGAACAGAGAACGTGTTTATAAAATGTGTGATATATTGCCTAGTATTAGTTCATGCCAGTAGATGGTGTTGTTTGTTTCATGAATAATTCCAACAGGCTTTGTTTCTCTTGATTTATGTTCTTGTTGATTGTTGTACGTTTGGCGCAATTTATGATATGCAGAGTTCAGAAAAATAAACCGATTATTTTCCAGGATATATATCAGAGTGGAACTCACTTCAACACATAATAGTGGCGACGAGGATGGGATCTCAGTGAGTAATCCGTCGTGCTACTGCAAAAGAATCATAACCTAAATTCGGAAAATAAAAAATATATATACGGAATGGCATTATTAGGCCACGTTGAGGAGTCTGACATTTCAAATCCAGCCTCATGGGATTTGTATGCAGAGAGACTGAACTTTTTTCTAGAAGCTAACAAAGTAACAGACGCTGACCAGAAGCGTGCAGTGCTGCTGAGTGTGATGGGAAGTAAAACGTTTGCAATTGTTAGGTCGCTCATCTCCACTGCTAAACCCAGTGACAGGTCGTATCAGGAAATTGTAACATTGTTAAAAAATCATTTTGCACCCACCCCTTCAGAAACAGTTCAGCGATTTCATTTGAAGAGGAGGAACCAAAAACCAGATGACAGTATTGCAGCTTACATTGCAGAACTTCGAAGGCTGTCTGAAAACTGCAGTTTTGGTAACAGTTTGGATTCCTTGCTGAGAGACAGACTTGTATGCGGGGTCAGAGATGAGGCTCTTCAGAGGCGGCTCTTAGCAAAATCAAATGTATCCTTTGCCTTAGCTCAGGACGAAGCACCTGCATATGAGGCTGCATCAGTACACTCAAAAGAAATACAGGAATCATCTTTCAAATTGTGCACATCAGACACCCATCAGCTGCAAAATCAAAACCCAAAAGCAAAGTCTTATTTCTTACGCTCAGACATTTTGGACCCTACTCAAGGAAATTGCGATAGTTGTGGGGGGAATCACAGACGTGACGATTGTCGTTTCAGAGAAGCTGTGTGTCATAAATGTGCACGCCGTGGGCATCTACAGAGAGTATGTCGCCGGGGGGCTTATCAAGGCAAGCCAGCAAGTGCAAGTTCATCTCACAAAGTAGAGCAAAGAGGCAGTGCAGCTGCAGAGAGTTTTGAAGATGGGCGTGATACAAGTGTCTGTTCTGCAGAAATCATCAACAGTGTGGGAGATTGTACAACCAGACACAAGACATATACTCTTGTCACATTACAATGAGTGCCATGCAGGATGGAAGTGGACTCAGGATGTGACTATTTCTTAATCTCAGAGGAGACCTACCACACATTATGGCCAATGAATACTCCTCCTATTGTACCCTGTGATATTCAACTTGTGGATTATAACAAACAGCACCATCTACTGGTATGAACTAATACTAGGCAATATATCACATTCCTCCCCCCTAGATAACATAATCCTTTAGATAGGCTGGCTGGCGAGTTATTCTTTTAGGACGCTCAAGTTCAATATCTGACAGGCCCTCGTTTGGGGTGACTTCAGTGGGCTCCTCCTGAATCTGATCAGGTGTTATGGAATTATCATCAGCTGATTGTTGGGGCATAGCTGGCTGTGTGTTATTGTGCTCCTCGTGATTTTCCATGTGGCTCTCAGTCTCTTCAATACCTAATAAAATGTATACAAAACATTTCAATCAGAACAACGCCGAACTTATCGTTTAAGCAGATTTGTGAAAACGTACCAGTCTGCTTTCTACTCCTTCTGAGTCGAAGTTGTGACCCATGTAAAAGCAACGTTCTATCAAAGGCGATGCCTACATTTCCCAGCACCACTTGAAACAGTCCGGGCCATTTCCAGTCTCCTTTTCTGAAACAGCCTATAACAACGTGCTAAAACTGTTTTTTTTCCGCACAACGTTTAGTAGGACTTATTCTTTTTTTTTAGGGAAAGTTCGTAAACATTGTGTGCTTACCGGTCGCTCCCTGCACCCCTACGAACGACTTGAATGGCGCTGCCTACATATACCAGGGTACCTTGCTGTAACCTACACGTTTGCCATCCTTGTCTTATGAAACAACCTTCTAAAGTACACAGGATACGTATGTGTGTTTTCTGATGGGTTTGTTGTTTCCTTTTATCCAAAGTATCAGAGCGATCAGAGCCATTCGTCACTCTATTAAATAAGTTATTTCCGTGGAAGGTCCTGCCAACATAACAGAACATGTTTCGTAGCGCCACAAATTCGTCACCTTTTCCTCTCAGGAAATATCATTAAAGAAAACGAAATTGTTATTTATCACGATACACATTTTTTTTTATCAGTTCAGTAGTTGATATATAAGAGTGTAAAGCGCAGGAGTCCTCAAAGCCCGACAAGTTCTCTCCCTTCTGAGGCGCTGCCTACATTTCCCAGCGCCCCCCGCGCTCACCGGTGTATTTGGATACAATGTTGTGGGAGAAGCGGCAGCTGACAGTTCCTCGGAGTGAACTCAGCTCGCTGGATGAAATGCATCGCAGGGGCGACCAGGAAAGAAAGGCGTTTTAAATGGGGAAACGAGGATATTCTTGTACACAGTAAACCTGAGGGAGTGCGAATTTCCAAGACGGATTCAACCTACTTACGAAGCTGAATGGATTTCATGAAGTTAGATTGCCACATTTACTGGGGACATTATTTTGTATTATTTCCAGCAAATACGAACCCTGCAAGAACAAGGGAAGTAATTGTGCCTGAATTATTATTATGGTGAAATGGTGGATGCGTGATGTCCCAGCTGGCTTGTCTTGTTAGAGGATGGAATAAACACCTTGCGGCGACGGAAAGATTGTTTGTTTGAAGAAAACGATGTCTGAAACGTGCTGGCAATAATAAATAAATAAATAAATAAATAAATAAC
The DNA here is from genome assembly GCF_016835505.1 of Polypterus senegalus. NCBI lineage: Eukaryota > Metazoa > Chordata > Cladistia > Polypteriformes > Polypteridae > Polypterus > Polypterus senegalus. Next base: position 18,365,744 of record NC_053164.1, on the reverse strand, counting down.
AATTCTGGAAGCCGTAAAGGAGAGAACGAGAAACGGGAAACAAGAAGGGGAGCGAAAACAGGAGATATTTCCATGATCCTACCATACAGTAAGGGAATGTTCGAACGGGCAAAGGTGACGGCATGAGTATTCCCGGAATTACCGGGAGATTTGCCACTGGGGTTTGAAACCTGCTTGTCCTTCCCCAATCGGAGGGACGCGGGCGATTTTATCGGGATCACACAAAACACCTACAATGTCGACTGGGGGACTTTGCAGTCCATGTTTTATATGAGTGTATATTTAGTAATATGCAGGTGCAGCGCAGGATTCTGTGCCGTTTGCGCATGTCAGGTGCTGTTTAATATAATGTGGACAGATGACAGCGACCCAGGAAAGCAACCTCTGAGGCGCGTACATTAATAAGACACATTCGTTTAGATTCCGGTAATCGGAACACTGGGAAGAATTTTACCGGTTTGAGCCCGCAAGAAGGAAGGCCGGACGCGCTTCCCGACAAGAGCGAAGATGCTCCAGTGTGCCGCCGCGGCACCGCGTCGCCCTCTCGGGGAGGATGAACCATCGAGGCTCATCTTCTGTATCTGCCGCCGCTGATTTATTTGGGGGGCCGCACGCTTCTCAGCATCCTACCATTTGCATATGAATAATAATACTAAGAAACAACAAAACCTCAATCCTGGCACTAGATGTCAAACGTCCGGAGGCCCATCGCTGCTCCTCTGATCGTGAATCTCCAGGCCATTATGCTTTTATTTTCGGCCTCGTTTCACAGACAGCTGCTTGAAGATTGGCCGGTTTAGAAATTAAAGACGAGAAGAATTGGCTGCCCTCAAGTGCTCACATCGGGCATCCCAGAAAGCCTGGTCGGCTAGCTGGGACCACCGGCATCAGTTAAGGCTTAATTGCATCTCACCTTCGGCCCCCATAAGGTCTTAAAGGGATCCGCACACCCCCACTTCCCTTTTGTAAAATGCTTCTTAAATTTCAATCAAACCACTTCAATAAACGCAGAATAAGAGTTAGATTTTTAAAAATATAGATATAAAGATATACAGTAAGATTTAAACGTGCACTTTCTTTATGTGTCATTCTTCAAATAACGGGACATATTTAACATCCTTAGTGTGGCAGCTGGATAATAATAATTTTAAAAAGGAAAATCTATTTATTTATGGCTGTTAAATGAGCCCACAGAGGGTCGCATATATTAATTAGCATTAGGCCAACTCCTATAATAAAGTGACTCATATAGCGCACACAAACGGTGACTATTTTTGTAAGATCAAGTGGATTAGAAGTTAAAACCAAGGTCCATGCAGGCTGAAGTTATCTGCTGGCTACGTCTGAGTGCACTGGAGGTGAACAATTCCATGGCTGCTGGAGTTTTTATGCAGATGATGGGAATATCACAATCATGTCGCCGCCCTTCGAGCGGTTATGTTCAGTAAAAGGTGGAAGAGGTCCACTGCTCCACCTGTTTGTCTTAGTTGCCTCAGTGATTGTATGAAATTTAAAATTTTACACCCCAATGAAGGTCACCCATTATGGAGATAAGGGTGCTTCCCCAGACTGATTTGTTTTTCCATACGATGCTCACCCCATTGACTCTGGCTCTCAAATGGATTATAAAAAATGTCACCACTCCATCTTCTCCTCCTTAGAGGTTTTCGCCCACCTTCTTCACCATGGAGCCCTACAATAAAGTGAGCTGCCCTCCTTCCTTATCGCCCTGTTGCGACTGCAGAGGGAGCCTGGATTTCCGGGAGCAGGAGCACGTCGATGGGACGTCGAGCACGACGGAGAATGGCAGCTGGAACTCCTCGTCCTTTGCCTCCAGCTCGCCTGATTTCCAGCCCCCTAATCCTTGTGCTGCTGCCCACCATGGTGCTTGCACCAACCCTCTCTGGACGGCCGTGTTTGACTACGAGGCCACCGCCGATGAGGAGCTCACCCTCCGGAGAGGTGACGTCCTGGAGGTGCTGTCCAAAGATTCCAAAGTGTCCGGAGATGAGGGTTGGTGGACGGGGAAGATCAAGGACAAAGTGGGCATCTTCCCCAGTAACTATGTGACCCGAGACCACAATTACACAAAAATCCACGGCAGCTTGATCCGAGAGTGCGCTTTGCCCCTTGAGATTGACTTCTGCGAGCTGAAGTTGGAGGAGATCATTGGGGCGGGGGGTTTTGGCAAGGTGTACAAGGGGATCTGGAGGGACGAGGAAGAGGTGGCCGTGAAGGCAGCTCGGCAGGACCCAGACGAGGACATCAGCGTGACGGCCGAGAATGTCCGTCAGGAGGCCAAGCTTTTTTGGATGCTGCGCCACTCGAACATCATTTCGCTCAAAGGGGTTTGCTTGAAGGAGCCCAACCTCTGCTTGGTGATGGAATACGCCCGCGGTGGGGCACTCAACCGAGCCCTCTCTGGGAGGAAGGTGCCCCCAAGGGTGCTGGTCAACTGGGCCGTGCAGATTGCGAAAGGAATGAACTACCTTCACAACGAGACCATCGTTCCCATCATCCACCGGGACCTCAAGTCCAGCAACAGTAAGTGGGGAGGGCGGCCGAGGGTCCGGTTCAGGTTGGCAAGTGGAGTTTATCAGCTGGTGTTTTATGCAAGCAAAACTTCATTTTCAGTGAAAAATATGAATGTTGGGTAAAATGAGGGGAGTTTGATTGCCTGCTTGTTCAGTTTTATGCCTTCTGCTCAGCGAATGTGGCAAACGTGGCATCCTGCATCCCTGTGTTCTCCATCCATCCATTTTCTAACCCTCTGAATCCGAATACAGGGTCATGGGGGTCTGCTGGAGCCAATCCCAGCCAACACAGGGCACAAGGCAGGAACCAATCCTGGGCAGGATTGTGGGAGGAAACCGGAGTGCCCGGAGGAAACCCACGCAGACACAGGGAGAACATGCAAACTCCACGCAGGGAGGACCCGGGAAGCGAACCCGGGTCTCCTAACTGCGAGGCAGCAGTGCTACCACTGCGCCACCGTGCCGCCCTATCCCTGTGTTCTGAAATTGAAATTTCTCTGTATGCAAAAAAAAGGCAAATGTGGCTTTCTCAGTACTTAGACTTTTCATTGAGAAAATAGAGAAATGGGGTATGAATGTGTCCAGTGACTGGCAACACACCCTATGTACCATGGCACATGCCAATGTTTAAAAAGGACTAATGAGTTTTGTGGACTGTGGCTGCCATGAATTGCGTGTGCGTCAACAACAACAACATTTCTTTCTATAGCATGTTTCCATATAAATGATGTAGCGCAAAGTGCTTTTTTATTTTTTTTGTTCTTTATTTCGCCTTATGCAATTTCTCGTATTACGAATTTGTTAGTTTTCGCATACCCGTTGGGGTCAGAGCGCAGGGTCAGCCATTGTACAGCACCCCTGGAGCAATTGAAGGTTAAGGGCCTTACTCAAGGGTCCAGCAGAGTAGGATCTCTTTTGGCAGTGATGGGGTTTCAAACTGGCAACCTTCAGGCCTCAGAGCCACCACTCTGAAGAAAGAGAAAAAAGACCAAATATGAAAATAGAATTGGGCAATACTAATTAACAAAGAATAAAAAGTAAGGTCTGATGGCCAGGGAGAACAGAAGAAACAAAAAAAAAAAATCAGCAGGGGTTTCGAGGCCATGAGACCACCCAGCCCCCTCTAGGCATTCAACCTCACATCAATGACCTCAATCAGTCCTCATGGTAGTCAGGGTTCACATGGAAGAACTTGATGAAGATGGTCATGTGGACTTCTGGCCTTCAATGTAGGGACATCATGGTGCTTTGATCAGGTGGTGGTGGCTCAGATCAGCACCACAGAAAACTGGAAAAAGAATAGCAGAGAAAGTAGGTGTCAGTACGGATGTTGGAGATATGATTATTAAATACATATACAGAATATCGGGGTTACACTAAGGTGAAGTTATGAGAAAGCCATGTTAAAGTAATGAGTTTTCAGCAGTGCTCCACCGTATCAGCCTGGTGAATTTCTTATCGGTCAGCTATTCCAGATTTTAGGCGCATAACAGCAGAAGGCCACCCGGCTCGCCATTTCTTTTAAGTTTAGCTCTTGGAATTCTAAGCAGACCCTGATCTGAAGATCTAAAGTTACGATTTGGAGTGTAAGGTGTCAGACATCCCTAAATATAAGATGGAGCAGATTATTTAAAGCTTTGTAAACTATAAGCAGTATTTTAAAGTCCATTCTAAATGACACAGGTAACCAGTGTAGTGACATCAGAACCGGGGTGATGTGCTCGGATTTTCTTTTCCTACTTGAGATTCTGGCAGCTCCATTCTGCACGAGTTGCAATCGATTTTTTGGGTGGTCCTGAGAGGAGTCAGTCAGTCATTTTCCAATCTGCCATATCCTAACACAGGGTCACAGGGGTCTGCTGGAGCCAATTCCAGCCAGCACAGGGGGCAAGGCAGGAACAAATACTGGGCAGGGCACACACACACAAACCAAGCACACATCAGGGACAATTTAGGATCACCAATGCACCTAACCTGCATGTCTTTGGACTGTGGGAGGAAACCCACGCAGACACGGGGAGAACATGCAAACTCCATGCAGGGAGAACCAGGGAAGCAAGCCCTGACAGGTCTCCTTACTGTGAGGCAGCAGTGCTATCACTGCGCCACCGTGCTGCCCCCTGAGAGGAGCGCGTTACAGTAATCCTAGCTAATTTGGTTCAGGCCTAAAACATGTGGCCTGGTGAGGCTGGAGCTCAATTGCGACATTCACAGGTTGGATCTCGCCCTGGAAACATTTTGGACAATTTCAAACACAACAGATGTGCTCAATAAAATATTTTGGGTTGAATAATTGTATGCAGGCGGCACGGTGGCGCAGTGGGTAGCGCTGCTGCCTCGCAGTTAGGAGACCTGTGGGTTCGCTTCCCGTGTCCTCCCTGCGTGGGTTTCCTCCCACAGTCCAAAGACATGCAGGTTAGGTGCATTGGCGATCCTAAATTGTCCCGTGTGTGGGTGGGTGTGTGCGCCCTGCAGTGGGCTGGTGCCCTGCCCGGGGTTTGTTTCCTGCCTTGCGCCCTGTGTTGGCTGGGATTGGCTCCAGGAGACCCCCGTGACCCTGTGTTAGGATATAACGGGTTGGATAATGGATGGGTAATTGAGTGCTTTGCGCATATGGGGCTCGAGTGAATTCTGTGTTTGGCTGCCTTCCACTCCTTTCCTGAGATGTTGAGTGAGAGATCCTTTTCCCACTGTTCTCTGGGACTTTAAAATGGTTTTATATATTACAGAAATGCTGTCTGGGTCCCCAAGACTGATCAACATCTCTTCTGTAATAGAAATAGGCAGGAGGTGAGGAAAACTGGGCAGATTTCATTTAGCAAAGTTTCTAATTTGGAGATAGTGGACAAATTGTGTTTATGGGAAACTGCATTTGGAGTGTAATCGTTCCAAGGAGGCAAAGACGTTATTTATATACAAATCCTATATATTTATTTGGCCGATGCTTTTATCCAAAGTGACTTACAAGATCTGAGATACAACTGGTTACATTTCTTTTGTTTTTCCCATTGGAGCACAGGCGGGTAAAGTGATTTGCTCAGAGTCGGTGTCAGTGGCAGGATCTGAACTCACAACCTCAGGGTTTGAAGTCCAAAGCCGTAACCACCACAAGTTTGAGACCACTTTTGCTTTGTGATGTGATGTATTGACATGCTGGAAGTAGTCATTGGAAGATGGCCAGTAATAATACTCAGCTAGTCCACAGCATTCAAGTGATGATTGATTGGTATTAACCAGTTCAAAGTGTGCCAAGAAAACATTCCCCACGCCCTTACACCACCACCTCCAGCACAGACTGTTGGCACAAAGCAGGTTGGGTGCATGGATTGATATTGTTGTTGCTGACTCTATCGTCTGTGTGTCTCAACAGAGATTGAGATCCATCATACCAGACTACGGTTGTTCTGTCTTGAACTGCCAGTTTTGGTGAGGCTCAGCTTTCTGTTTTTGGCTAATAGGAGTGGTCTCCTGCTGTTGTAGTCCATCCACCTTGAGTTTCGATGTATTGTGCATTCTGAGATGCTCCTCTGTTCACAACAGCTGGTTATGTGAGTTACCATAGCCTTTATGAACCAGTCTGGTCATTCTCCACTGACCTTTCATCTCAGCAGAACTGATGCTCTTTGCGTGTTTTGATTTTTTCACACCATTCTGAGTAAATTCTAGAGACTGGTGTGCATGAAAATGCCAGGCCATCAGCAGATACAGAAATACTCAAATGAGCCAGTCTGGCACCAACAATCACGTCACAGTTGAAATCACTAAGATTAAATTTTTTCCCCATTCTGGTGTGAATCTACTGAATCTCCTGACCTTCATCTGTATGATTATATGCACTGCGCTTCTGCCACGTGATTGGCTGCTTAGATAATTGTATGCATAATCAAGTGTGCAAGTGCTCAGTAAGTGTAGCACCTGCCATAGGGAGTGCCCTTTAAATATGGTGCTCATATGTATAAGAGTAGTCAATGGTAACAAGTGTCTCCCTGCTATTTAGGGTGCTACTTGGATGATAAGAATTGAGGGACAGGCATGTGATCTTGAAGACCCCTGCCAACTCTGAGGCTCAGCCTCACCCACAGTGACCACACCTCATCTACTGCTACACACACATACATATACATTTACAGTTTTGAGTTTCTTAACAGCCTCTGACCTGGATCTGCAGGAGTGTATGCATTGTGGTGCTGCCACACGATTGGCTGATTAGATAATTGCATGGATAAGCAGGTGGGCCGGCGTTCCTATTAATTTCTTCAGTAAGGTCATTTTAATACATCACGTTAGATCCACAGGCCAGTGGGAAACCAGTAAACTTGACCACTAGAGGGCGACACTGCCTCTGTAGTGTTCCCCCATATACAATGCCTATAAAAAGTCTTCACCCCCGTGGCAGTGTTCACATTTTGTTATAATACAACGCTGAATTGCAGTTGACTTAATATGGCTTGATGGCAATGAATACAAACTGTTATATCAAAGTGAAAAGCAGATCTCTGCAAAACTGAATTTAATTAAACTAGGGGGCTCCGCCCGGGTTTGGTTTACTGGATATACAATTTAAAGAGATTGTTATTTTCATGGGAATTGTTACATATGCATTATTTTCACTTTTACTTTAAAACTTTAGTAAAAACGATATTTGGAATTAACTTTTCTTCAAGACTGCACTGAAGTTTGATTCTGTGTTTGGACTTACATCATGACAACACAACGTATAACTGCCCGTGAGTGAATATCGTTTCTTTCGCTCTGATGAATAAAACGACTTTCTCGAATGTTTGTCCATGCTCTTTCTTCTTCACTTCGTCATTGACGTGTCATGTAGAACGTATAAAACTGTTGTCCTGATAAAATGTATAAGAGCTGAGAGCTCAGGAAGTGTGTCTGCCAAAAGCATTCACACGACTGAGGTTAGATGACCGTGGTCTTGTTTGTAAGTAGGGCGTGACTTGAACGAATCTCATGTTAAACGTCTCTGTCTCGCGAGACTTCATACCGCGCCAACATTTTTGGAATCTTTTAATTCTCGCTGGCAACACGAATTAGACAATCTACAAGTCTCCGACTTAAAGTTTAAATCCGAATAATATATTCAATTTTTTGCTGTTCTGTTATTTCACCGAGTAATAATTTCTGTTCGTTTGTGCTAATGTGATCTTTACTATCATTTTTTTGAGACTTTCCAATTTTCATACTTCCATTTAGGGCTGTGCGATATGACCAAAATCTTATATCCCGATATTTCATTTCATATCACGATATAGTACATTTTCTTTGTATTCAGTGAATAGTTTATATAATCACCACTCCTTTTTTTTTCATTTAAATTAAAAAAATCAAAATTGAGAAGTACTCAACTTGTAATTATTTCTGTTCTTTTATTTAGAACATTTGAGCAAATGTTTGACTTAGAATGTAAACATAAAATGTTAATGTATCAAATATAAAACACTTTTCAAAAACAAATTACTAAAGGCCCGATATAAAATACTGCTATATAAAATGCCTGACATAAACAAAATGTGAACTGTAGCAGCAATAACTCTCACAACATATATTAAATATAAAAGGATCAAAGCACTAACAACTAAACTATATAAGGCCAATAAACCCTTTAAACAAAATAAATACAAGTCTAACATTAACTGTCAAAACCAAATGTAAACATTGTACTTCAAACTGTAGCAGCAATAAGGCTTACGACAAAAATATATTAAATATATAATATTAAATATAATATTTTTAGGCTACATTCTAGTAAAATGTTAATTTGCACATCGTAGTGTGGCAAATCTCCGTTAATGAGTTACAGCTGATCGCCCCGTGCATGGGACTGGACGGCGCTAACGTGTTGATGCCGTCCAGCCCCCAGCACGGGGCGATCCGCGGTAACTCGTTAACGGAGATTTCCGTGTTAATGCAGTTGTGGCGTAAACGTAATTTTAACAAGATTAACGCTGACAGCAAACGCTGCAGGGAAAATTATGCCTTAAGCAAATTGTTTTGGTAGCAATTAATCTTCCAAGCTTTTAACATGCTCGTTTAAATAGTATCTTTACAACTGTAATATCCTACGTGGCCTGCCTCTCAGTTGTAAACTCTTTGCATGCTCGCTCACGTGCTTTTTGCGGAGGTGGTAGAAGAGGTTTGTCGTGTTGGAGTCTGTGGTAGCGATCGGTTTGCAGCATAATTTGCACAGTACCGTTTTCTGGTCCGTGTCAGAATCTTCAAATCCAAACCATCTCCATACTACAGAGGTAGCCCCTCGTTTAGGAACAAGGTCCTTCTGTGTGGAGCTACCTGGTGTTGCCTCGTCTTCATCAGCCATGCTAGTGTGTCTGCATCCACGTGGTGGCCATCAAAACAATGAAAAAAACATTGCCGTAAACAGTTTATTTTGCGACACCACGAAACAAACGATAGCGTAATGTGCAGCGATAGACGTTTTCATATTGTCATCTGATATATATCGTTATATCGAACATCCCTACTTCCATTATCTCTAACCTGCTCTGCATGTGTATCACGCCAACAATTTTGAATTCTTTACGAAATTCTACTTTGTCATCTACTCTTTGTCTTTTATTTCCGGCCCCAGACGTATAAATGTGTCTCTCTGAGAAAATCACATCTCGTCTCCTTCCAAGATTTTTTTTTATAATGTTTGAGATGTGCTTTGAGCACAATAGAACATTGCAATTCAAACCTATTATTATTTAATGCCTTTTGTGTCTGTTATGTAGTGCCTCTCCTATCTATATACACTGCCAAAAAATGAAGGGACCACATAATCATCCCAGTCTAACACCAAGTCAAGGAAGCTTCAGGGACATCAGCCCGTCCAGTTAGGATACATAAGTGACTGTGAATCAACGTCACCTGCTTTGGTGCAAATGAAACTGACACCGGGGCACTGGAGAGGCAACAGCAAGAAACCCCCCCAAAAACGGGCATGGCTTTGCAGGAGGTGGTCACAGACAATTCCTCTCTCCTTGTCCTTTCTGACTGATTCTTCTCTAGTTTTACATTTTTGCTCGTGTGTAGCATGAAGAGGTACAGTTGTGCTTGAAAGTTTGTGAACCCTTTCGAATTGTCTATATTTCTGCATAAATATGACCTAAAACATCATCAGATTTTCACTCAAATCCTAAAAGTAGATAAAGAGAAACCAGTTAAACAAATGAGACAAAAATATTATACTTGGTCATTTATTTATTGAGGAAAATGATCGAATATTACATATTTGTGAGTGGCAAAAGTATGTGAACCTCTAGGATTAGCAGTTAGTTTGAAGGTGAAATTCGAGTCCGGTGTTTTCAAGCAATGGATGCCAATCAGGTGTGAGTGGGCACCCTGTGTTATTTAAAGAACAGGATCTATCAAAGTCTGCTCTTCACAACACATGTTTGTGGAAGTGTATCATGGCACGAACAAAGGAGATTTCTGAGGACCTCACAAAAAGAGTTGTTGATGCTCATCAGGCTGGAAAAGGTTACCAAACCATCTCTAAAGAGTTTGGACTCCATCAATCCACAGTCAGACAGATTGTGTACAAATGGAGGAAATTCAAGACCATTGTTACCCTCCCCAGGAGTGGTCGACCAACAAAGATCACTCCAAGAGCGAGGCGTGTAATAGTCGGCGAGGTCACAAAGAACACCAGGGTAACTTCTAAGCAACTGAAGTTGTTTTGGTGACCTGAGCAGTCCAACATTTCTTTATTTTCAGGTTAGCTGGTTGTTTCGTGTCTCATTATTGTTTGGCTACTCATTGAGGAAAAAGAAACAACTAAGGGGTCTGAGTCATGTCAATTAAAATGAAAGCAAAACAAGTTAATCAGCAGCAAAAACAGCTCACTAATTAAGAAGATGGTTAAAATGAAAACCTGCAGCAACTGCAGCCCACCAGGACCGGAGTTGGGGACCCCTGCTTTATGAGTTGCTGTGATGAAATTCACGTAAGTGGGATCAGCCTGTGATTTCAATTTTTGACTTTGGTTTCCGGTGTGATGTTGAATCTAGCGCTCAATGGATTGGTGATTTTGGTTTCTAACTGAACATGGTTACATCATTTTGCTCTTAGCGAATTGCACAGCATTACTCAGTGTAGACTTTCTACTTAATATTTCGTTCATCGAGATCTGATTTGTGATTCCTCTGATTATTTTGAGCAGTGTATCTAAAATGTGCTGTCTTATTATTTTATCGACTGATTCCATTATAATGCATTCGTATTTCTAACGGCGCTGAAGAGTTGTGACGTGTTGCGTGTTGGTCGGAGATAACAAGTGTGAGAGTCACCCAGTGCTCTGCGCGTGTGACATTACGAGGAGTACTGCTCTAAGGTGTCTGACGCCGTGTGTGTCCTTCAGCGATGGACTTGCCTTTCCTACGTTGCATTATGGGAATTATGTTGGTACTCAGTTTGTGTTGCTCTGTGTTGTGGTTTACACCTTAGAGCAGAGGTTGTTAACTTGAGGTCTGTGGGCTCCTAGGGGTCCATGGATGGGTTTCAGGGGGTCCTTGAGGGTCACATAAGAATTAACATTTACAGTGGGTATAGAAAAGAATCCCCCCCCCCTTTGAAATTTTCCCATTTTTTTTGCCTTCCAGCTTTACTTACTCAATGCAATCTGTAACAGCCAAGTGAAAGATATCAGAGCTACAGAAGAATTTAAAAAAAACAAAAACAAGAAATCCTGAGATTAATAAAGGACCCCCCCTAAACTCAATCAGGTGTCAGGACCCACCATTCCCATTGCGGTTACTGGCTTCCTTCCGCCTGTGATCAGTTGTAATGAGTGTGACTAGTGAAGCTGTTCCTGGTCCATTCATTCCCTTGCTTGGCATTGCAACTGACAGCAAACAACTGACTGTGGGTGGCAAGCCACTTTCAAAAGGTCTCAGGGACAGAGTTGTGGACGGACATAAGGCATTAGATGTAGACAAAAACATCTCAAAGCCTTTATCAATCCCAAGGAGCTCAGTAAAGTCCATCATAAAGAAGTGGCAAGTGTTTGGCACTACTAGGACCCTGCCAGGATCTGGCCGTCACTCCAAACTGGATGGAAGAGCAAGGAGGAAACTGGTAAGAGAGGCTACCGAGAGGCCAATGGCCACTTTGAAGGAGTTAGAGGATTGAGTGGTCATTGTGTGCATGTGACAACAATTTCACAAGCGCTCCACAATTGTGGCTTGTTCAGGAGGGTCGCAAGGAAAAAGCCACTTCTCAAGAAAGGCCACATTAAGACTCGTTTGAGCTTTGCCAGAATACACCTTGAATATTCTGATGCCAAGTGGAAAAAAGGTCTTATGGTCAGATGAGACCAAAATCAAACTATTTGACCTCAATACCAAACGGTACACCAAAGCAGCTCACCATCCACAGCACATCATACCTACAGTAAAGCATGGAGGTGGCAGCATCCTGTTGTGGGCCTGGGGCTCTCGTTAGGGTAGAAGGAAGAATGGATGGGGCAAAATACCATCAAATTCTTGAGGAAAACCTGCTACCCTCTGCCAGAAAGTTGAAGATGGGCAGAATGTTCACCTTTCAACACGACAACGACCCGAAGCACACAGCAAAACTGACCACACAGTAGCATTAGGAGAAAAAAGTGGCCAGTCAGAGCCCAGACCTAAATCTGTGCAAAGATCTGAAGATAGCAGACCACCAACGCTCACCATCCAATGTGACTGAACTTGAACAGTTAAACTGTAAGGAAGAGTGGGGGGCAAATATTGAGTGGGCTCAGTCTAGATGTGCAAAGCTGATAGAGAAGAATCCCAAGAGACTCAAGGCTGTCATGAAAGCAAAAGGTGGGTCAACAAAATGACATTGACATTGGGGGTGATCCTTTACTCATCTCAGTAGGTCTTGTTTTTGATTTTTTATAATTTATCTGAACTGTAGCTGTGATATTTTTCACTTGGATGTTTTAGGTTGCATTGAGTAAGTAAAGCTGGGAAGAAATATTGTTTTGTGTGTGTTTTCATTTAAGGCTGTAAAGCAAATAAAATGGGAATATTTCAAAGGTGGGGATTCTTTTCTGTACCCACTGTATATTCAGTATACAGCCTGATGATCTACTGTTGATTTAGAGTAGATGTAGTAATTGTACTAGATCTGTTTTAATTTGCACAAGACGATTGTATTTCATAATTATAATGAGTGGCCATTACTTTTTGCATGGAAAAGGAGTGCTTTTATTAATAAGTTTTTTAATACTTTGTGTGTGTCATATATGTAGGAGACAATTAAATCTCAATGACTAAAGTACATTATATTCATTTCATGCAAAGTTGTGTTTATGTGAACATTTCTGGGGAAGGGAGTCCATAGTTTTCATCAGATTCCAACTCCTGGCCTTCTTATGAGGAGTTTCCATGTTGTCCCAGCATTCCCTGTGAGGTTATTTCCAGGTTAACTGGTGACTCTGTGTTGGCCTTGTGTGTATGGTGTGATAGATGACCGGAGACCTGGAGAAGCAGGGAACTGGGAGAGGGACATTTCCTACCCCGGGACGCAAGATGGCAACCCTAAGGGATTACATGGGAACCATGGAGCTGGGAAGCTCAAACCTGTGGGGACCCGTGGCCTCTGCCAGGGGACACCTGGATGGTTCTGTAGCCACACCAGGAAATGCTGCAGGAAGGTCATCAGGGAGCACCTGGAGCACATCTGGGTGATCTATAAAAGGGGCTGCCTCACTCCATTAAGGGAGCCGGAGTCGGGTGGAAGTGGACGGACCTTGCGATTGGAGGAGCAGAGGCAGCAGAAGACTTGGGAAAAGAGAAAGGAAGGACTGAGCCATTATTGTGGGTTGGTGCACTGTGTGTATTGTGCTGAAAAAGAGGAATAAAAGAGTATATTTGAACATCTGGCTGTCTCAATGTCTGGCTGTGTCCGGGCTTCTTTTACTAAGCGGGCTGTTTTGTCACGGTGGGGTTCTGGGGTGACCCTATTCTCCCCTTTACACTCTCAGATCCTCAGATCCCTGTTATCGCCCTCATATATAGACACAGGAAGCATATGGGCGATGGAATGAGGAACCTTAAGAGTGGCGTCCCACAGGGGTCTGTGCTAGGGGTTGTTGCTATTTTTAATATATAATTTTGATTTGGATAGGAATATAAATAACAAGCTGGTTAACTTTGCAGATGATACCAAACTAAATGGATTAGCAGATAATCTGGAATGTGTTAAATCATTACAGAGAGACATCGACAGCATACAGGCTTGGGCAGATTTGTGGCAGGTGAAGTTTAATGTCAGTAAAGGTAAAGTATTACACATAGGAAGTAGAAATGACAATAGGAGGTCTGAAAGTCGAGATTACACCTTATGAGAAGGATTTAGGAGCCGTAGTGGACTCTACGCTATCGACTTCCAGACAGTGTTCAGAAGCCATTAAGAAGGCTAACAGAATGTCAGGTTATATAGCGCCTTGATGTGTGGAGTACAAGTCACAGGAGGTTCTGCTCAGGCTTTATAACACACTGGTGACGCCTCATGTGGAGTAATGGGTGCAGTTTTGGTCTCCAGGCTACAAAAAGGACATAACAGCATTAGAAAAGGTCCAGAGAAGAGCGACTGGGCTGATTCAGGGCTACAGGGGATGAGTTATGAGGAAAGATTAAAAGAGCTGAGCCTTTACAGTTTAAACAAAAGAAGATTAAGAGGAGACCTGAGTGAAGTGTTTAAATTATGAAGGGAATTAGAACAGTGGATCAAGACGGTGAGTTCATCAAGAACAGGGAGACACAGTTGGAAACTTGTGAAGGGTAAATTTCGGACAAACATTAGGAAGTTTTTCTTCACACAGAGAACCACAGACACATGGAATGAGTGACCAGGTAGTGTGGTAGACAGAAGGACTTTAGGGACTTTCAAAACTAAACTTGATGTTATTTTAGAAGAATTAAGTGGATAGGACTGGTGAGCTTTGGCCAAATGGCCTGTTCTCATCTAGATTGCTCTAATGTGCTAATATGTTACATTAACTTTTAGATCTATGACCTCGTGCAACAAGACAGAGAAGAAGAGTGAAGAAGTTGCACATTTCTTTATGTTGTCACGGCTGGCCTTCCGAGTTGCACGAAAGACTGAGAAAACATAACTTTTGTTCCGACACTTGCAGGGTCAGCACTCAACCCGTATTCAAGAACGGCACCTTAAGTCAATTTCACAGCAATCTGCATCTCTGGCTGAATATGGCCGCCGAAACAGGTGGGAAAAGGCAACGAGGGAGGGAGAGATGAAGAGACAGACAGAGCAAACGTAGGCCAATCCTTTGGTTTCCTGTCACACGTTGTGGACCGATGGGGCGTTGTGGTACAGAGTGACCCTTCTGATTCAGTGACCAGTCCGCATCTGCCTCAGTCCGGTTCTCCAAAGGGACCAATAGGACAAGTTGTCTCCCTGCTTCATACAAGTTCTTGCTCTCTGGGCTAACCTCGTTGCCCCTTCATCTCAGGCTAGCCGCCCAGTTCCAAAGGTTTACTTGTCCCTTCCCGGTTGGTGGCTCATAAAATGTCCTCGTAAAGCTGACACAATTACAAGTAGATTGATGAATGCCTCCAACCCCAATACCACAAACTGCGTTCCCCAAAACAGCCCTTAACAAAGGGTTCTTAATAGTGGTGGCATTCCAGAAACTTTGGGACTTTACAGTGACTTGTTTAAAGTAAGCTGTCACTAATTAATTCTTCAGTGACAACACAGTATTAAATATTAACGTGTATTACATGGTTGATGAACTGGCGACCCCTCCAGAGTCGACGCCTTGAGACCCTGCACTGTTTTTAAGGCAGCTTTGGGTGAAGGATGGACATGTCCATGGTGCTGAATTGCATATGCCAACTTCTGGGATGTGTGAGCTCATGGAGCAGCTGCTGCCTGTCACTAAGACTTTCTATTTATGGAACTGTAACACTTTTTTTTTTTGGTAATAGCATTAGTCAGAATGACTTTATTTATTTCCTCTCTCGCTCTTTCTCTCTCTTTCTCTATATATTTTTACAGTATATAAGCTTTCACAACTTTCTGTTTGTGTCTGACAAGTTGAGATTGGCTCATTATTATGTTGATTGTTCCAAGCTGCTGTGTTGGTAGATCATAGAAGGGCACAACAAAAGGGGCACTGGCATGGGCAGAGGACATTATAAAGAGTGGTGGGTAAGGAGACTGAAAAGTGCTTACAATGACAGAACCTAAGGGGTTAATGGTTGTCCATCCATTGATTTTTCTATCCCACTCGTCCACCAGAATTGTGGAGTGTCGGTTCCTATTCTGGCAGCATTGGGCACAAGACAAAAAACAATACATCACACCCTCACCCAGTCACATATACACATGGGCCAAACTCAGAACTGTCAGTAAACCTGACAAACATGTCTTTGAGCGGTGGGAGAGCATGTCTGCCTCACCCAAGATGACCAATGACCAGATGTGTATTTTGAACCACAGAATGCTGGATCCATGAGATGCTGGCCATAACCTTGGAGTAAGAGTATGTGTTTGGAAGAGGGGTTAGGTGCTAAACAGGGTGCCCCCTAGTGGCTTTTAATTGATAAACTGTAAAGCACAAGGCTGCATCCCCCCATTACTGACACTCGTGCGACCTTGAATGAGCAACTTCACCTGCTAAAACCCCAAGGGGCTATATAATAGATAGGTAGATGTGAAAGGGGCTATATAATAGATAGGTAGATGTGAAAGGGGCTATATGATAGATAGATAGATGTGAAAGAGGCTATATAATACGCTAGATAGGTAGATGTGAAAGGGGCTATATACAGTGCATCCGAAAAGTATTCACAGCGCATCACTTTTTCCACATTTTGTTATGTTACAGCCTTATTCCAAAACGGATTAAATTCATTTTTTTCCTCAGAATTTCACACACAACACCCCATAATGACAACGTGGAAAAAAGTTTACTTGAGGTTTTTGCAAATTAATAAAAAATAAAAAAATTAAGAAATCACATGTACATAAGTATTCACAGCCTTTGCCATGAAGCTCATAATTGAGCTCTGGTGCATCCTGTTTCCCCTGATCATCCTTGAGATGTTTCTGCAGCTTCATTGGAGTCCACCTGTGGTCAATTCAGTTGACTGGACATGATTTGAAAGGCACACATCTGTCTATAGAAGGTCCCACAGTTGACAGTTCATGTCAGAGCACAAACCAAGCATGAAGTTAAAGGAATTGTCTGTAGACCTCCGAGACAGGGTTGTCTTGAGGCACAAAGCTGGGGAAGGTTACAGAAAAAATTTCTGCTGCTTTGAAGGTCCTAATGAGCACAGTGGCCTCCATCATCCATAAGTGGAAGAAGTTTGATACCACCAGGACTCTTCCTAGAGCTGGCCGGCCATCTAAACTGAGCAATCGGGGGAGAAGGGCCTTAGTCAGGGAGGTGACCAAGAACCTGATAGTCACTCTGTCAGAGCTCCAGAGGTCCTCTGTGGAGAGAGAAGAACTTTGCATAAGGACAACCATCTCTGCAGCAATCCACCAATCAGGCCTGTATGGTAGAGTGGCCAGACGGAAGTCACTCCTTAGTAAAAGGCACATGGCATCCCACCTGGAGTATGCCAAAAGGCACCTGAAGGACTCTCAGACCGTGAGAAACAAACTTCTCTGGTCTGATGAGACAAAGATTGAACTCTTTGGTGTGAATGCCAGGCGTCACATTTGAAGGAAACCAGGCACCGCTCATCACCAGGCCAATACCATCCCTACAGTGAAGCATGGTGGTGGCAGCATCATGCTGTGGGGATGTTTTTCAGCAGCAGGAACTGGGAGACTAGTCAGGATAAAGGGAAAGATGACTGCAGCAATGTACAGAGACATCCAGGATGAAAACCTGCTCCAGAGCGCTCTTGACCTCAGACTGGGGCGACGGTTCATCTTTCAGCAGGACAACGACCCTAAGCACACAGCCAAGATATCAAAGGAGTGGCTTCAGGACAACTCTGTGAATGTCCTTGAGTGGCCCAACCAGAGCCCAGACTTGAAACCGATTGAACATCTCTGGAGAGATCTTAAAATGGCTGAGCACCGACGCTTCCCATCCAACCTGATGGAGCTTGAGAGGTGCTACAAAGAGGAATGGGCGAAACTGGCCAAGGATAGGTGTGCCAAGCTTGTGGCATCATATTCAAAAAGACTTGAGGCTGGAATTGCTGCCAAAGGTGCATCGACAAAGTATTGAGCAAAGGCTGTGAATACTTATGGACATGTGATTTCTCCGTTTTTTTATTTTGAATAAATTTGCAAAAACCTCAAGTAAACTTTTTTCACGTTGTCATTATGGGATGTTGTGTGTAGAATTCTGAGAAAAAAAATGAATTTAATCAATTTTGGAAAAAGCTGTAACATAACAAAATGTGGAAAAAGCGATGGGCTGTGAATTCTTTCCGGATGCACTGTAATAGTTATATGTGAAAGGGGCTATATAATAGATTGATGAGAAATATTAAAAGAAGATGTGAAAATATCCCATGTGATAGATAAGTAGATGTGAAATGAGTTATATAATGAATAGAAAAATGTGAAAAATGTGCCATTTGATAGACATGTGGATATGAAAGGAGCTACATAATGGATAGGAAGATGTGAAAGGAGCTATATGATAGACTGATATGAAATATACTGCATAAAAGTGGAAAGAAAGATGTGAAATGGCGCCATGTAATCGACTGGTAGATGTGAAATCAGCTGCGTAATTAATAGAAAGTTGCGAAAGGGGCATTATAATAGATGTGAAATGTACTATATAAAAAAGATGAAAAGAAAGTTGTGGATACGTGCCATGTAAGATATAAGTAGATGTGAAAGGAGCTATATAATGAATAGAAAGATATGAACTGGGCTATATAATAGATTGATGTGAAATATACTTTCTGAGGGGTTGAAAAATGTGAAAAGTTGCCGTATGAAAAGGAGCTGTGAACGGATGACTAGAAATTCAACAGACGTGAAATGCCCTGCATAAAAGATGGATAGTAGGATGTGAAAAAAGGAATATGACAGGTTTGAAATGTACTATATAAAAGATGGACCAAAGGATGTGAAAGGTACTAAATAATAGCAAGTACTTACTGTAATTGATCTCTTAGGACAAATTCACTTGCATCTGAAGTAACAAAGAACATAAACGTGAAGTGTGTCCTATTTCACAAGTGCAAGACCAAGCACTATATACACACAATAATCATGATGCTATAGAAAATGAATATCGTCCCTTTGCCAATGTGTCTCCTGTGGCCTACACGGAGGCTGACATGGCTCTGTTTCAGAAGGTCGGACTGGGAAGTGACATATGAGTCACACTGGGGCGAGATCGAGGGTCTTCATCACAGACTATATAAACCCTTCTGTCGACACTATTGTGCTGTCACAAACAGGATGCTGCTTTCCAAACAACAAGCACTGGATGAGGTCTTCTGAATGAGAAAGAGAGAGCACTGAAATCTGAAAATAAAGGTGTACAGCGAGTGCTGAAGAAAAAGCTGAATGAAGAAAAGGAAGCTTCCAAAATGAAAATAAAAATCAAAGTCACTCAGAATAAAGATGTCTGGAATGGATTGGCATCATTACTGGACTCGAGCAATCCAGGGGCTCGGGCGATTGAAGGGGATGTGGATGAAGCTAAAATTCCCTGAACCAATTTTATGATAGATTCCCTACCCACTGCCAACTTCTTCCAGTGACCAGTCTCCATCACACCATCCCTATTACATCAACAATTCCTACCTTGTCAATTGGAATGGCCAGTGACAAGTCCACCTCTGACCATCAGTGTGGAGTGTCCATAACCGAAGACCAAGTAAGAAGACAGCTGCACACAGGAAAAGGCACAGGACCAGATGGAGTTGGTCCTCGAGTTCTTAAGGCCTGTGCTGACAGTCTTTGTGGTGTCCTCTGTCACCTGTTCATTCTGTCCCTAAAGCTTCAGAAAGTGTCACTACTGTGGAAACATCCTGCATTGTTCCTGTTGCAGGCACCTTTCACTTAGTGACTTATGTCTCACATCATGAAGACTTTTGAGAGGCTGTTCCTGGACTATATGAGTCCTCTTGTGGTGGACCACCTGGACCCACTGCAGTGTGTCTATGGGACAAAGACTAAAATGGAGGATGCAACTGTTTTTCTGCAAAGTGGGCAAAGCTGGCATCACTGTGAGGATGATGTGTTTTGATTTCTCCAGTACCTCCAATACCATCCAGCCAGCTCTGTTAAAGGGTCAACTCAGAGATGTGAAGGTGGGTGAGCCTGTGGTGTCCTGGATAATGAACTATCGGTCAGGCAGACCACCGTTTGTGAGACTCAAGGACTGTGTGAGCAACACTGGAGCACCACCATGAACAGGCCTGTTTGCTTTACTCTTCACCCTGTACACCTCTGACTAGAAATATAACAGCAGGTCACGTCACATGCAGAACTTCTTAGATGATTCTGCACTTATTGATAAAGGGGATGAGACAAAGGAGAGGAGTCATATGGACAACAGCAATAAAATCTGCAGCACCTTAAATAAAAAAAATATTGTAGACCAAATGCAAAAATGAATTCTGCATAGTTTAAAATCCCAGGATTGTAACACATGGAAAACTGGGAAACTCAACCTGGGCATTGGCCGGGCAGGGATTGGAACCGAGTTTCTTGGGACTGTGAATCCCTGTTAACTTTGATTACATTTTTGTTTTTAAATTGTGCACATAAGCCTGATGTAGGACTTAAATTGTTAGTCACCAAGTGGCCTGCCTACTGCGCCACAACCCAAGACAAAATGTAACCTGATATTCTTAAAGTAAGACATGGCCAGCCTGGTTCTACCAATTCAGAGGTCTGGTGCCATCTTCAGAGCTCTTTACAGCTACGGATTTGGCTGATGACTTACAACATTTGAGATACAGTTTTCCAACTCGCTGAATCCGAACACAGGGTCACAGGGGTCTGCTGGAGCCAATCCCAGCCAACACAGGGCACAAGGCAGGAACCGCTCCTGGGCAGGGTGCGAACCCTGCCGCAGGACACACACAAAGACACCCACACACCAAGCACACACTAGGGCCAATTTAGAATCGCCAATCCACCTAACTGGCATGTCTTTGGGCTGTCGGAGGAAACCCACGCAGACGCGGGGAGCGAACCCAGGTCTCCTAACTGCGAGGCAGCAGCGCTACACTGCGCCACCATGCCACCCTTGAGATACAGTTGGTTACGTTTATTTTGAAGTGACTTGTTTGTGGTCACACAGCATCAGCACCAGGACTTGAACCCAACACCTCAGGGTTTGAGGTCCACAGCCTTAACCAGTACACCACACTGCCTATTGTTTCATCTGTTGGCACCTGCTAGATGTGTCACCAGTGTCGCCAACAACAGGGAAAGATGTGCATGTGGGGGCAGGGTGCTCACCTGAGTTAAACGTTAAAATGTGACGCCGGCCGCGCCAGTCAACCCCCACCGATGACGGAGTGCAGCATGCCACTCAGATCACCTTCTCCAGTTTCTCCCTCACCACCCCCTCCTCGTCTCCAGAGCCTGCAGAGTCTCATGAATGTCCTTTAAGAGGGATGGAGATCGGATTCCCTCCTTGTGTTTTGTGCTCGAGGGTGCGCAGGAATTCAGTTACTTCAGTTTCACTGCGGCTTTGTCCTTGGCTTTTTTTTCTCTGCTGAAGGAGGCCACATCTCTGAAACCTTTAGCTCATTTTTATCCAGAGTGGCTTTCAGAGAGCTTTAGTTTCTCTAGAGCAGCAGAGCAGCTTTTTCTACTCTTTACTCTCTCTGTTAGTCAGCTTAGAGGTGCTGCTCCACTTCCCATCTATAGCGCCTGACCTTCAGGGGGCTCCCTGGCCCACCAGAAGTTGGGGTTCTCTGATGGTATACAGAAGGGTTTTCAGTATAGAAAGGGACAATAAAATAAAAGGCAGTGTGGCTTAGTGGTTTAAGGATTGAGCGGTAAAGCACAATGTTGCTGATGTAGACCTCCCTACTGACACAGCGCACCACCATTCATATTCGGGTGGCACAGTGGTTAGCCTTACAGAGCCTGAGGCCTGGGTTCAAATCCTATGCCTGTTCATCGCATGTGTGGAGTCTGCAGCTTGGCCCATGAAATTCACTGCACACTAGTGATGCGCCCATCATTGGCTGCTGTTGCAAATTAAATGGCTTTCACTTCAAATGACTCAATCTGTGAGCGTCTTTTTTCATCGCCTGCTTTTCTAAGCTTCTAAGCTTTACGGTAATGTAATTGTCGAGCTCCTTTACGCAAAGTATTATGGTAAATAAGGAATTGCTTGTGTCATTTTTGGGTCAGGGTGGCACAGTGGTAGCACTGCTGCCTCGCAGTAAGGAGACCTGGGTTCGCTTCCCGGGTCCTCCCTGCGTGGAGTTTGCATGTTCTCCCCGTGTCTGTTTCCTCCCACAGTCCAAAGACATGCAGGTTAGGTGCATTGGCGGTCCTAAATTGTCCCTAGCATAGCTAGTGTGTGTGTGCCCTGCGGTGGGCTGGCCCCCTGCCCAGGGTTCGTTTCATGCCTTGTGCCCTGTGTTGGCTGGGATTGGCTCCAGCAGACCCCTGTGACCCTGTAGTTAGGAAATAGCGGGGTGGATAATGGATGGATGGATTTTTGGGCCAAGCATATAGTAGTGATGGGCATTTTAATTCACTGTACTGATTCGATTCTTTTGCACTACCTGTTCAAGTGAATTGATTTGTTTGATTGATTTACACTCATACTGTATCTCCAGTGGTGAGAGGGTCCCCTGTGATTGCATTACAAATATATTATTTAATAATTTGTACATTGTTTTGGTATACAGTATATGGTTGTGTGAATATAAATGATATCATTCATTTATATATGGTAACTGATTATATATATATATATATATATAATATATATATATAATATATATATAATCTTTATATATAATGTGCTACCGTGGCTATCCGTTTGTTTGTCCAGGTTTTTAAATCACCTGTAGCTCGCAAACCATTTGACATATTGACCTGAGATTTGATACACATATACTACATCTCGTCTACTATCCGCTTTCGGGCTGATGATTGACCTTCCAAGGTTATTCCTCTTTTTATCTTATGTCATTTTATTGTAGAATCAACTCTCGACAGCGGCCAGCAGGGCGGCAGTGTGGCACATGCGTACAGGCGCAGTTCTCATCCCTACCACCTTTGCAGTCACTTCCACTACCTCTTCATATCTTAAATCATTCTTGAGGCAGATTGAAGACTTTAGTGCCAGCTTAAGTGAAAAATTAAAGAAAACGTACAAAGTAATCTCAACACAAACACTGACTTAATCAGTTTTAACGTGAAAAGATGCCAATGAAAGAAGAGAAGAAGCGGGCCGCTAGGGTGCAGAAAAGAAGAGCTGCTCACAAAGCTGCAAGCGCATCAACCTCTGAGCAAATGAATGGTAAACGTACAGAGAAAGAGGAGGAAAACTAGGAATGTTCACGTCAAGTGTGTTGACTGCACGTTATCGTTATAGCAGTGCGCTGTTACTGGTTTCTGTATAATTAATTATATATTTAACATGATAATTCATATGCCATTGCCTTGTTTCCAGTCACAAAACATAATAACACATTTTAAATGCATAACTAAAATAAGACATTTAGTTACAGAATCAAATAAGAATGAGAAATGTGCAACTCATAATGATTTGTTTGCAAAATAAATAAACAAGAATCACTAGACTAATTCTCAGGTAATGACTCATTCACGCATCAAATGAACGAAAATCACTAGACTGATTCTCAGGTATTGACTTTATCACGAATCAAATGAATGAGAATCACTAGACTGATCTGTTCAAAAATTAACGAGAATTGTTAGACTGATTTTGGGGTAGTGACTTGGTCATAAGCGAAATGAAAAAGAATCGCTTGACTAATTCTTGGGCAATTACTTGTTCACGCATTAGATCAATGAGAATTGCTAGACCGATCTGTTCATGAATCAAATGAACGAGAATCACTAGACTGATTCTCAGGTAGTAACTTGCTCATGAAACAAATGAATGTGAATCAATAGACTGATCTGTTCACATATTAATGAGAATTGTTAGACTGCTTCTGCCGTAGTGACTTGTTCATAAACGGAATGAACAGAAATTGCTTGGCTGATTCTCAGGCAGTGACTCATTCACACATCAAATCAATGAGAATCGCTAGACTGATCTGTTCATGAATCAAATGAACAAAAATCACTACACTGATTCTCAGGTAATGACTTGTTCACAAATCAAATGAATGGGAATCACTAGACTGATCTGTTCAAAAATTAACGAGAATTGGTAGACTGATTTTGGGGTAGTGACTTGGTCACAAGCGAAATGAACAAGAATCGCTTGACTAATTCTTCAGCAATTACTTATTCACGCATCAGATCAACGAGAATCGCTAGACTGATCTGTTCATGAATCAAATAAACAAAAATTACTAGACTGATTCTCAGGTAATGACTTGTTCGTGAATCAAATGAACGGGAATCACTAGACTGATTCTCGGTTAATAACTCATTCACAAAACAAATTAACGAGAATCGCTCGACTGATTCCCAGGCAGTGACTCATTCACACCTCAAATCAACGAGAATCACTAGACTGATCTGTTCATGAATCAAATGAACGAGAATTACTAGACTGATTCTCAGGTAATGACTTTATCACGAATCAAGTGAATGAGAATCACTAGACTGATCTGTTCAAAAATTAACGAGAATTGTTAGACTGATTCTGGGGTAGGGACTTGGTCATAAGCGAAATGAAAAAGAATCGCTTGACTAATTCTTGGGCAATTACTTGTTCACGCATAAGATCAATGAGAATTGCTAGACCGATCTGTTCATGAATCAAATGAACGAGAATCACTAGACTGATTCTCAGGTAGTAACTTGCTCATGAAACAAATGAATGTGAATCAATAGACTGATCTGGTCACATATTAATGAGAATTGTTAGACTGATTCTGCTGTAGTGACTTGGTCATAAGTGAAATGAACAAGAATCGCCTGACTAATTCTTCGGCAGTGACTTGTTCACTCATCAGATCAATGAGAGTCGCTAGACTGATTCTCGGATAACGACTTGTTCACAAAACAAATAAACGAGAATCGTTAGACTGATCTGTTCAGAAATCAGATGAATAACAATCACTAGGCTGATTCCCGGGCTGTGACTCATTCATAAATCAAATGATTGACAATCAGGTCTACCCACATGTGTCCTTTGGGGTCTATGCTTGGGCTGGCACACTCAAAGACAGTCAAAGAAGCCACTCCAGCTGTCTCTTGGTTTTACACCGCAGGTCTTTGTCATGCTAAAATGTGAACAGTCGCCCCAGTCTGCGGTTGCATGCACTCTGCAGTAGGTTTTCTTCTAGAACATCTCTGTATTTGGTTGCATTATTTATTTATTGCTGAAGCAATAAAGTTTGCAAAACGCAACATTTGTGTCCCTGCCAGAACTTTTGGCCACTACTGTGTCATTCTGTTGGCCTTCCAAACACAACCTGGCAGTTGAGAATGTCGAGTCCGTTATGACTCCTAAATCCTTCTCATAAGGTGGACTTTCAATTTTCAGACTTCCCTTTATGTATTCATGGCGGTTCACAGAGAGTCCCTTGGACTTCATGGCTTGGTTTTTGCCCTGACGTGCAGTGTGAGTTGTCGGACTCCATGTACACATGTCTCTGCCTTTCTAAATGGTGTCCAGTCAGTTTAATGTGCCACCAATCACTTCCTTGACACACCTCAAAGAGCATGAAAGGATGAACCAGAGCACAATTTGGAGTGGGTCTGAATACTTCTATGAATGAGAGATTTCAGTTTTATATTTTTAATAAATTTGCAAACCTTTCTTTCCTGAAAACATGTTGTCACTTTGTCATTATGGGTTATTAAGTGTAGGTTGATGATCAACAATGGCAAGTTTATCCATTTAAAATTAAATCTTCAACGCAATAAAGTGTATAGGAAGTGAAGGGGTCGGAATACTTTCTGAATCCACTGTATATAAATAACCTAATAATAATAAGAATTTATTACATTTATTTAGTGCATTTCTAACTCACTAAAAGGCATTTTACATAGAAAGTGGGGAACATCTCCAGCCACTACCAGTGTGTAGTGTCACAGATGTACAGGGACACTGCCCGGCCAGGGCGCCTGGACAGTCCCCAACGGGGACAATACTTCTCCTCGACCACGAGAGGGCAGCCGTCCGGGTCTATTTGGGGGCCACAGAGACGGAGCTGGGATGCCCGTGAGAGGACGTGGCCACCGCCAGGTGGAGCCCGGTCAGTTGGGGAGTCCTGGATGGCAGCATTTCCGCCACACCAGGAAGTGCTCCCGGAAACAGTTCCAAGAAGACCCGGAGTGCTTCCAGGGGCTTTCCTGACACTTCCGCCACGCCAGGAAGTGACGTCAAGGGGAGCACCTGGGGCTCATCCGGGTCCTGATAAAAGGGGCCGCCTCCTTCCAGACAATGAGCCAGAGTTGGGAGGAAGGAGACGAAGCTTGTGAGGAGGAGGAGGAGGTCAAAGAGAAAGAGAGAGAAAGAAAGAGGGAAAGAAGAAGAGAAAGAAGAAGAAGAAAGGAAAGAGTTGGTGAGAGAAGGCATTATGGTGCAGTAAAGAAAAATAAATAAAGGAGCGTGTTTTGTACATCCTGGTGTCGGTCTGTCTGTGTTGGGGGTACGGTTTTCCACAGTATCTTCCTGCAGGATAATGTGACAGCAGCCATTTTTGCACTGTTAGCCTTAGTGATTGCCTCAGTCGATTGTCTTGATGGAGTTAGTGATGAGTTCACTGTGACTCCCAGGGGTCCTTATGAAACTTTCCCGCTGCGCAAGCCTAAGTTCTGGATATTGATGATCTGAAGTTCAGTTTTGCTTTTACTTTTCAGTTTTAGCATGGATTATAAAAGGAGAGAGAGGTTGGGAGCACAGACTGCTGCACCCACCACCTGTCAAACCAACTCAGGGTCCCAGATTAGGACCCGAGTGCAGCCACCTCAGCACCACACTAGTGCAGATGGAATGGACCAGTGGGAGGTTTTTTGAGGTGGCTGGAGTGCCAATTCTGCCACCAACCCCCAGGTTTTTCCCTGTAAGTTGGAGGGCCTACATGCCAGGACAGAGCAAATGCAGGTTAAAGGCCTTGCACAAGGGCCCAACGAAGTAGCGTCGCTTTTGGTGTTTGCGGGATTTGAACTGTCAACCTTCCGATTACCAGTGCTGATCCCTATGCTCAGAGCCACCACTCCGGCGCGGTTCAACGACAAAAGCGCGATAGACATATGCGTCCCGACAAAACCGCGATGGACAAATGAGCGCTGACAAACCCGCTAACTGGTTTTCGACAAATGTGCGCCGACAAAATCGCCACGACAAAATCACAAAAGTGGCCAAGAGAGTGGGACGCGTACATGCGCATTATGTACACATTAGGAAAAAAACTTTCGCGATTTTGTCGGCGCTCATATGTCTATCGCGCAAATGTCGGGTCACACTCTGCCGCATTATGGAGGGTTGCCTGAAACTGCTTTGTTTTTTCCTCAGTGCTCTCCTAGGTTCAAACTCATGACAGTCTGAAACTTCATTTCCAGTTTTATCCTTTGGTGCCAGCTTGAGATTGTCTAGGAATTGGCAACAACTCAATTTTGGTTTTAGCTTTTTTGCTGTTCTAACCAAAGCCTGACTGACGTTTAGTTTTCTTTTTGTTCATGCAGTTAAACATTTTGCAGGTTTCCAATTTGAGTTATGATTCTTCAGCTTGGTGATTGTTTTTCGTATGTAGACAAAAAGTCTTAAACAAAGCTTATTATATTTTTACAGTGTATTTTCATTCCTTGCTCGTTGATATCACCGCTGCACTTTTGGGCACACAATAAACATGTGGCTACACTCTTTAGCGCCAGCTGCAGTTTTAATCCTTTGAGTGCTCATAATATTTAAACTTAACTAACATCTGACTTCATGCAAGTCTGTGGGCCCATAAGGTTATAATGGAGTTTTGGAAATGAGACATAGCGGGTGTAACCGGACATAGCAAACACAGCGCGTGTATCTCGTGCATTTTGTATGCAAAGCGATTGTGCTGCCAGTACTGTACTCTACTGTACTGTCATTATTTTAATGTGAACTTTACCATCTTACAAATCACAAGTATATTGCATAGGAGTTGTCATGCAAGTGCACCTTGGGGACAGCTTGATCTCCTTAGCATTACATTTTTTGGCTTGAAAACTGACATTTTTATTAAATCTCATCTTTCTACTATAAAACATGCAAAACACTAATAGTACAAAGTCAGAAGTGTAGAAAGTATAATAAAGATACTACTACTACTTCTTCTTCTTGTTCTTCTTTCGGCTGCTCCCGTTAGGGGTCACCACAGCGGATCATCTTTTTCCATATCCTCCTGTCCTCGTCATCTTGTTCTGTCACACCCATCACCTGCATGTTCTCTCCCACCACATCCATAAACCTTCTCTTAGGCCTTCCTCTTTTCATCTTGTCTGGCAGCTCTATCTTTAACATCCTCACCAGGAAAACCATGGAGATCATTGTCGACTTCAGGAGGCACAGTACTGACTTAGCCCCCCTTTACATCAATGGTGAGTGTGTGGAGAGGGTCCATACCTTCCAGTTTCTCGGCGTCCTTATGTCCACTGACATCTCCTGGATAGACAACATCACAGTAGTCATCAAGAAGGCTCAGCAGCGGTTACACTTCCTGAGGGTCCTCAGAAAGCACAACCTGGACTCCAACCTGCTACTGACCTTCTACTGCTCGTCCATCGAGAGCCTGCTGACGTACTGTATCACAGTGTGGTACGGCAGATGCACCATGGCAGACAGGGAGAGGCTTCGGAGAGTAGTAAAGGCAGCACAGAAGATCATCGGCTGCCCTCTCCCCTCCCTGATGGACGTTTACACCTCCTGATGCCTCAGCAGAGCAAAAAACATCATCAAGTACAGCTCCCACCCTGGCTCTGATCTGTTTGACCTGGTGCCCTCAGGGAGGCGTTACAGGTGCATCACAACAAGGACAAACAGACTCAAGAATAGTTTTTTTCCCAAAAGCCATAACCATTCTAAATTCACACATGCACTGACTACTCAGTCGAACCACCCAACCCCTGGACTTCCTTCTACCCATCAACTGTGTAATATCCAATATCTAAATGGTACTGATAATAACTGTGCAATAGCTGTATACTGTACAATATCATTACTCTCAGGGTCTAACATCCACTATTCACTGCACATGATCATCATTATTATGCAATATTTAAATTATGTGCAATAACCCAATAGTGCAATAGTTATTATTCTTTCCATAAGTATATAGCATCGCAGAACTTCTTTGCAGCGTTTTGCACCATTTGTTTATTTACTTGTTGTGTTCTACATACATGTCTGCACTGAAGGAGCTGCTTTTAATCTCATTGTACATGTTGTGACAGTTTGGGGCGTTCTCGAAGACTCCAAGACTCCAGATACCAGGTAAAAGTCCAATAATCGACTTTATTTAAATGCCACAGTGCACAAAGCACCCTCTCCTCCACTATACTCATAAATCACAAAACACTAATCACAAATACAATCCTCCAACTCCCAGACGCGTTGCCACCCTTCCACCCAGCTCAGCTCGCCGTCTGGGAGCTCCCACAGTCCTTTTATCCTCCCTGACCCAGAACTGTTCCCAATCCCCAGTCCATGTGATTCTCTATCACTTCTGGGTCAGGTGCAAGTCCTTCTTCTCACCCCGGAAGCACGTCGCTCTTCCGGGTTATAGGGCACAAATGAGTCTTCGGTCCTCCCTGCAGCTCCCTCTTGCGGCCCCTGTGGTATCCAGCAGGGTCGTGTATAAAAACGACATTGTCCATGACTCCCTGCTGGTCTTCGGGGCACCTCCATACTGCAGGGAGAGCTCCATCTGGCGGCCTGGGGGTATTGGCCGGGATGACAAGCCGGCCAAAGACCACAATGTGTACAGTGAGAATAAAAGGCATTCTATTCTATTCTTATAATAATAATTCTTTACATTTATATAGTGCTTACTACTCAAAGTGCTTTACATAGTGAGTAGGGAGCCACTTCTAATGCGCAGCACCCACCTGGATGATGTGATGGCAGCCATTTTTGTGCCAGTATGTCCACCACACACTAGCTGTTGGGTGGTGAAGGGGTGAAAGAGATAGTTAGCTAGTTAAGAGACAGGGGATGATTAGGGGGCTACAATTACCAGGCTCTGGTGAGCAATTTAGCCAGGACACGGGGATACCCCCTACTCTTTACAAAGGATGCCCAGGAACCACAGAGAGTCAGGACCTCGATTTTACATTTCATCTCAAGAACAGTGGTGTTTTTACAGCACAGTGTCCCCGTCACTGCACTGGGGCACACAGACAACAAGATTAGCCCCCCCACTGCTGGCCTCACCAACACCTCTTCCAGCAGCAACTCAAGCTTTTCCTAGACGGTCTCTCATCCAAGTCCTGGCCGGGCCTGAACGTGCTTGGCTTCAGGTGGATGACCTCTTCTGAAGTGCAGGTGGCATGGCTGCTGGCTTAGTTTCAGTTTCAGGCTTCAGTTTGGATAAAATTAGGCTTTCAGCTTCGGTTTCAGTTTCTGCCATAACAGAAAGATTCACTTTCAGAAGTTTTATTCTGCAAACTTTGACATTAACCACCTTAGTCAGGTGTGTGCCCATCATTTTTTAAAGGTAGGTTGGCTCAATTTCCAAAACAAGTATAAGACCTGCTTCACATCTGCACAGAAAAGAATCAGACCTAGGAAAGCAAAAGGAGGAAGAAAATGGTGGAACTTGGCAACTTGCCTGTTTCAGATCATTGTGATAACCCCTGCCATCTTCACCAATGTACAGCTACGTTAAGCAGTCTGAGAGCCTCGTAACTACCCACTGCCCAGGAAAATCTCTTGTCTGTGTACTGCTTAAATTGAAAAGGCTGCACCTCAAGTTTAGAAATCAACGGCTTAGAGAAGAAAAAGGACAAGCCTCGATAACTCGGTCAGAACTTGGAGCCCACACATGGTACAACTCGTAATGGCACACTGCACTTCCAGCAGCAGCACTAACCACTGGGCGGCCGGCTTGGTGTTTGGTGTTTAGACTAGCAAACAACTGAATGAAGGATTTGCTGACCTGCTTATTCCACACTCGTATTCTGCACTTTCAAACAGGAGCACCATTCTGCTGCCTTCCTTTCCATGAAGTGAATGGACACACATAAAGCAGGCCTCCTTGGTGGACTTTCAGATTTAATGCAGGCCTTCTCAACAGGGGGTGAGCGTGTTTAATTCTTGTGGCTGCCTTTACAGAATGGCAGTGCTGGCTGATAAAGTCTGCATGGCTTTGACTACAAAAAGCTTAAACTGAAAATGCAAACACATAATTAAAAACACCAATAAGAACAGGTGGTCCTCATTTAAATGTGTGTAACACCTTCAAGCCCTCTATTAAACTGGAAAGTTCAGGGTGGACATGTACATACACACACATCCAAAGGTATAGAGGACATTTCAGGGCCAATTGGTTCAACTCCTCAACCAGAAACAGGCTTGCAGCACTACACAATACAACATTTTTCTAGCTTCCTAATTACGTTAAGCATGTGGAGAAAAAATGAAAATCAAAAATGCTTATGAAGATAAAGCTGAGGGATGTTATAAACATTTTAATAATAACAAATTGCTGTGGGAATCTTCTTATTTTGCACAACATCTGGGCCCTTGAGAGATGTGTGATAGAAATTAAATTGGTTATATGTTAAAGAAAGAAACCTTGTCCTCAAACTAGGGCCTCTTTGAGTCAGGAACCAGGCAGGAGGAGACTTGTCCATTGTGTCCTTTGTTCACTCTACAGCAAATGCCGAAGAGTGAACATTCATCACAGTAGTCTGCTATAGAATGATCAACGAAATAAGGGCAGAGGTCCATTTTATAAACAACTAAATTTACATAACAGTGCTGATTAATGCATACATTTACACCGATTGGCTTGTCAGCTTACACCCAAATGACATATCCAAATAAAGGTCTATTCTACTACACCCTTGTTCTTGTCATAACTCTTAGGTTCAGGTCTTACCCTTGAAATCTCTATGTATGTCACAATACTCCAGTCTTGTTGTTTGCAGGAAAGCTGCTGATCTCTTAATCATCTCCAACTACATTTTGTGTATTACATCAAACATTCTCCTAATACATTCTTGTCTTTTATTCACTTAATCATTTCAGTAGTTCTCTTCTTAACGTTTCTAAAACAAATGCTTATTTACTGTACTAGTCATCCCCGTGTAGTACTGAAACAGGACAGTGAGGACGGTCCTGCTCGGCTCCCCACTCCTGATGTCACGCTTTACCCTCCCCTCGACCCACAGCCTCTGTCTCAGATTAGCGCGAATAAATCACTCCTGCAAGCGAACTATGATTGTTAGTGTGATGAGGAGAAGTCTCAAAATCAACTGG
Source organism: Polypterus senegalus (assembly GCF_016835505.1). Classification (NCBI taxonomy): domain Eukaryota; kingdom Metazoa; phylum Chordata; class Cladistia; order Polypteriformes; family Polypteridae; genus Polypterus; species Polypterus senegalus. The sequence goes on along the minus strand of NC_053164.1, from coordinate 18,333,665 downwards.
AATGTTCAAGTAAATTATAAGAAAAAGACCTGATCTAAATCCGTTAAGTAGTTCTCTCATTCGCTAGCTTAGCGCATGTAAGGAACACCCCGAGGATGGCGCGTGAGCGAGTGAGGGCCCAACCCCCTCTCCTTGGCCCTCTGCGTCTGTCTCAAATTTGCGGTAATAAATCGGAACCACAAACGAAATATGATACATAGCGCAATGAGAGAAATCGCCAAATCAACCGGAATGTTCAAGCAAATCATAGATAAAAACCCAATCTAAATCTGTTAAGTAGTTCTCTCACGAAAATCGGACAGATGGACGAACATACAGACAGACAGATGGACAAACGTTGGATTTTATATATATATATATATATATATATATATATACTTTGTATATATATAATATATAGAGAGAGAAAGAGAGATGTGAATGTGCAGTGATAACCCTAATCCTTAACTATTGTCACCTTTAAACTATTCTGTAACAAACACCACTGAAATGGCCTCATTCGGCGAGTGTCAGCAGTGGGCTGCATGCTTTGTATCAAACGTTTGAAATTGAACTCACGGTAAGTGGGTGTTAAGGCTGAGCTAAACACAAGAAATAAAAAGAGGACTGAGACCAGGAAATTAAAACAGGTTGAAGACAAAAAAGCAAAAGTTGTTGCTGAGAGGTTAATGAAATTGAAAATAACAAAGCCCAAAATCGTTATGCAAACTCATAGTTGAAAAAGATAGGTAAGAAAATTGAAACCAGAAAATCAGAACAAAGTTGTACGTGTTCAAAAGTTAATTTATTTAAACAGATAACAAAATATGCATTGCAGCAGTATACAACACTGCGCTAATGACGTTAGATGTTGCATCACACAAAAACACACTCCCGGCAGCTGGTTGTTGGATTTTATGTCTTAGTTAATAATTTCTACCTCAGGGGTTTTGATGATGACGTTAGTTTTTCACTTTAGGGCTTCGTTTTGTTGCTCTTTTAAAAGGCGCAGTTTCACTCTCTGTCCAATTTCCAATTAAAAATGCCCCCTTTTTTGTGGCATGACAAAGTGATACACAGTACTGGAATATACAGGGCAGATTACATTGGGTCATGTCTGCCTTGGAGAGCCTTGTGAGTAATTTTGGCTGAATTTTAAATTTTGGATTTGTAAAGCTGGTTTTAACAATGATAACATCTGAATTACTGGACTCAACAAGTGAGTCTGACCAGATGTAAGTTTGAGTGTCACCATGAGTGACATGGATGTTACAGTAAAGAGAAAAGATGTGGTCAGTATACAGAATACAGACAAATACCGGGAGTTCAGGAATACAGCAACCAAAACACAAGACATGAATCAGAGTCAAAAATCCCAAAAACAAGAGTATTTAGAAAGCAGATCATTGACAAAAACAATTACAAAGATGTATTTTTCAAATTGGATATACCAATATGACCTGGTAAGCTTTTATCCCGTTGTGTCGTGATTGATAGTTCACAATCTCAGAGTTCATGTCCCCGAAAACAGGAACTCCAAAAATGAAGGTGAAATGATCCAAAATATTACAAACAAAACCAAACTAAACCCTAGAGTGAAAAAACCTAACGTCATCACCAAAGTCCGTGGGGTAGAAAACTCACAATTCCAATACAAACTTGTACAAAAAAGGACCGGTGAAAGTTGGAGGGTCCACAGGTTGGTATTTTTTAAGTGGGAGGACAGAGAGAGAGATAGATAGATAGAAATGAAAGGCAATATAAGATAGAAAAGAAAGGCACTATATAATAGATAGAAATGAAAGGCAATATATAATTGATAGATTCATAGATGTTAGGGATCTTTTGTAACTCATACGGATCATTCGTAACCTGGTAGGGACAATATGTAACTTCCTGTCTACAGAGTAATGGTCACAATAACAAAATGAAGAATTCCCTCGTCTGAAATGACTCATTTTGTGGTTTTTAGTACTAAAACAAGAGAGACTGTGAACTTTAGATAGATAGATAAAACAAATGAATGAAAGAGAACTTTATTTGTCCCCAGGGGGATATTTGGCATTTTACAGAGGAGGAGGAGGAGGAGGAGGTTAGGAGCATGTATTGATACAGCGCATTGCTGCACCCACCACACGACAAACTCAGGATCGCAGATTAGGACCCAAGTGCAGCCACGCAATGGGTGACAACTCAGCACCACATTAGTTCAGATGGAATGGAACCAGTGTGAGGTTTTTTATGGTGGCTGGAGTGCCAATTCTGCCACCAACCCCCAAGTTTTTCCCTGCAGGTTGGAGGGCCTACATGCAGATTAATGTCATACCCAGGGCAGAGCAATTGCAAGTTAAGGGCCTTGCTCAAGGGCTCAACAGAGCAGAGTCCCTTTTGGCGTTTACAGGATCTGAACCGCCAACCTTCCGAACAGTATCTGTTTAAATAAATACATTTTAGCACCTGCATTTAAGAATGTCACTGGACATGTGACAATAAGAACTCTATGAGCCCTTTAACAGTGGACATTTGGTAGTTCATTGGTGACCAGCCCCAAGGAGGCTGCCAGTCCGTATGGTCATTTGTTTTAATTGGCACCTCTACAATGGCCGGCTGACTCACCCTATTTACATTTTGAGGGGTTCTCTGCATATCCCAGGGATTTTCCTAAATCCAATGTGCTGCCCAGACGTTGCCTATAAGGGTGCCTCCTGGACTGAAGATCCCAAAAGCTCCCAGGAGTGCCGGGTGGAGAGCTGGAGTTGTGTGATCTGTCACCAGGTGCTGAACTTTTAGGTGTGTTTGATATGAGGAGGATCTCGTAGAGGAAGAACAGGTTCAAGTTGAAGGAGGCCTGCAGGCGTGGGAGGGCATATAGGTGATGATTTTGAGTGTGCACACACCCGGTTAGGTACACACAGAGTGTGAGCAGGGTGGTGACTGGTACAGAGATTGGTATGAAGACAATCACCCCGGCTGGCACTGATAAATAAAAAAAACGTATGAAAGCTGGGCAGGCACTGAGAAGTCAGCAGGCTGGAGAGTGATTGAAGATTTCTTAAGAAGTCTTTTACTCGTAGATCCTGGCGATTGTGTGACTTGAGCCTCCTCAAACCTGCCCAGCCTGATCACTCTCTTTGTGATCTTCATGTCTGTTTCGTCTTTTCTCTGGGATTTTCTCAGATGTCCCAAAGATGTGCAGGGTGAGTTAACTGCCATTCTTAGTCCATCACTCACTAATTATTTGTATTGGTGGTTCTCAAAGTTCAGTCCTCAGGGCCCCCTGTAGCTGCAGGTTTTCATGCCAACATACTGTTCTTCTTCTCATGTATTGGATTTCTACCTCACTTATGCATGCCGTTTTCTCTGAGTTTCTATGCTTTTTTGCATCCACCTAGAAATATATTTTTTAGTGAATGAAACAGGAATTTACCCGGAAAAGCCTCAACATTAAAAACTCTGACAGGAGAAGTGAGCAACGTTGGTGATCTCCTCACAAGGTCACCTGTGAAGCAGTGGCATATACAATGGCGGACATAAGTACTGGAGTCCCAAATGAATTTGTACGTTTGCTCACTTACAAAGAAATGAACAGTCTTCATTTTTATGGGAGTTTCATTTTAATGGAGAGAGAGACAGAATATCAACCAAAAATCCAGAAAAACCACATTACATAAAAGTTATAAATTGATTTGCATATCATTGTGAGAAATAAGAATTTGATCCCCTATAGCCCAGCCAGAATTCCCACAGATTAGCTGTGATTACAAAGAATCAATCAATCAGTCAATCAATCACTGATACTCCTGATCGCCACTCATTATGTGTATAAAGCACTCCTGTCCACAGAATCGATTTCTTCCATTCCAGCCTCTCCACCACCATGGGCAACACCAAAGAGCTGTCAAAGGACGTCAGAGACAAGACCTGCACAAGGCTGGAGTGGGCTAGAAGACCATCTGCAAGGAGCTTGGTGAGAAGGTGGCAACGGTTGGTGTGATTATTCGAAAATGGAAGAAATATAAAATGTCCATCAGTTGTCCTCAGTCTGGAGCTCCATGTAAGATCTTGCCTCATGGGGTGAGGATGATCAGGCCTGGATGTTCACTGGCAAACTTAAGACGGGGGCCTATACATGTGCCTTCTTGACCTTGCGGGTGCTGCAAGATTTCAATCCATTATGGCATAGTGTGTTACCAACGGTGTTCTTGGTGACTGTGGTGGTTCCAAATTAACAAGGTCCTCCCGTGTAGTTCTGGGCTGACCCCTCACCTTTCTCATGATCAAGAAAATTTAAAAGAAAGGAAACTTCCGACTTGGTAATCCCAGTCCTAGTGAGGTTCTGTGCAGACATATTGCTGTTGGTATAAAAGACCCCCAGCTGTGTTTCTTGACACACTTCTGCTGAATACTTCTGTCTGAAAGTCTTCAGTGTTTCAGACAGAGGATGTGCAGTGTTGTTCATAATGGCACTCTATTTTGTTTTAATTCTCTTTCGCTACGACCTCCAGAGGGTCCAGAATGCATCCTATAGCTGAGGCTACCCGTTTAATTAGCTTGTTGATTCAGTGGGCCTCTCTTGAAGTGATGACACCAGCCCAGCACACCACACTGGCCATCACAGAGTTGCAGAAGATGTGAAGGATGTCAGTTCCCACATTAAAAGAATTCAGTCTCTTCTAAGGAAGAAGAGCCCACTCTGCCCTTTCTTCTATAGTTCCTCCATATTACAAGACCAGTCCAACCTGTCATTAATGTGGACCCCCAAGTACCTGTAGGAGTGGACCACCAGTTTGATTAATGACTGCACATAGAGGCTCTTTCGTATTGTGAAAGTCAATATCCGGGGTAAAACCTTGATATCCTATTCTGAAATGATATCAGTGTTTCAAAATTTTATATCAATTTTTAAAAATGTTACACCCCCACCCTTACACCCTTATTATTATTGTATCAGGTAGTGATTGAAAGCCAAGCACACGAATCTTTCAACAATATGTGAGGTGTAGAGATTCTTATCCTTGTTTTAATTTCATTATCAACGACCTGCACGTTCATCTCAGTGCCCTTATTTAGCAAGCGTCTCAGAGTAGGTCAACGGTCCTAACTGGCTCAAAAAAATCCCAGAGTGACGCAGATGTGGTCCTGCACTTAGCAGTTGGCGCGAAAGCAATTTGTCAATTTGCCTAATTTAGGAAACTACTGCTAACTTCACCCGGATGTAAGAGAGCTTGGGAGTTGTCCTGACTCACTAGGAGCTGCCAGGAGATGGCGTACTGGCAGAGATCGGCACGCACCTCCCGGGAAGGACGGCCTGGTCTGGAAACACTGGACGACAGTGAACTCATGAAAAGACATCGAGATGGAATAATATTTGTAACAAATTTTGTGCATCACGTGATCGATCCATCGTCATGGAGAAGCCATGCACTGCAAGGCGAAATGAAGGAGTTGATAATGTTACGCTTTCTGACACAGGAAAGAGGCAGCTTTACAAGAACAACAACAGCAACAACGTTTATTTGTATGGCACATTTTCATACACAGGATGGAGCTCAATGTGCTTTACAAGGTGTCAGTGAAGTACTTACAAGGAAAGAAAAACTACTTGAATTCGGCAAAATAATATTGAATGATTAATCCTCTTTAATAAAACCCCTGTGTGCGTCCAGGTGTCCATGTGTGTGTCTTCTGGTGAAGTGTGCATGCGCGGGGCCACACGGCACGTCTTCAGTCTCTTCCTGTGCATTCCCTGTGCAGACACACACACAGGCGCGTGAGAGACAGACACGCACACACACACACACACGGGACACACACACGGGACGCACACACACACGGGGCACACGCGCACACACGCACACACACATGGGGCGCACACACACACACACGGGACGCACACACACACACACACGGGGCACACACACACACACACACACACACACACACAGGCGCGCGCGGGATGCACACACACACACTTTTCTTGGTTGTTTATTAAATTTTCAAATGTTAATTTTTTCCCTGTGCTTAAAACTCATTAGTGTTTTTAGCGAGCGGGTCGTAAGGCTATAGCGCAAACTCTTGCAGTGTTAGTTTTCTCTGTTTTTCAAGGTTCTCTCAGTGTTATTCAATGTTTTTACATTTAGTTTACTATTACGCTGTGCATTCAGTGGTATAATTAACTATATTTGTGCTTAAAAATGTAAAAAAATATACATTTACATACAGTTCATACGGTCTGGAACAGATTAATTGTATTTACATTCAATCCTATTGGAGAAATTACTTCGGTTCACGACCAAATCGGGTTACAACCAGAGCTTTGGAATGAATTATGGTCATGAGCTGAGGTTCCACTGTATTACTGTCAGACAAAATTACAGGCATTTTACGGAAATACAAACCAGTATTACTGCGAGAGAAAATTAAAGGCACACAATACAGTGACACATATTACAGCCACATACAAGGTCCCTTGCCATTTAATATACCGTAGACCGTTCCTACTAATATTTAAGCACTTCTGTTCTAGTGCCCGTTACTGTAACGGGCTTAATGTCTAGAAAAAAATAATAAAGCAATGTGATCTTAACTAACATAGCTCTATAATTAATACAAAAGTGGAGTCCTTATATAAAATATATTGTAAGTCTCTAAAAATGAGTCCGATGATGAGGACAGATGGCCAGGAGGATAGAGAAAAACTCTTCTTCTGCTCTCATTAGGAGACACCACAGCGGATCATCTTCTTCCATATCGTCCTGTCTTTGTCATCTTGCTCTGTTACACCCATCACCTGCATGTCCTCTCTCCCTGGCAGTTATAACCTTAGCATCTTTCTCCCAATATACCCAGCATCTCTCCTCTGCACATGTCCAAACCAACACCATCTCGCCTTTCTTACTTTGTCTCCAAACCGTCCAACTTGAGCTGACCCTAATGTCCTCATTTCTAATCCTGTCCATCCTCGTCACACCCAATGCAAATCTTAACATCTTTTACTCTGCCACCTCCAGCTCTGTCTCCTGCTTTCTGGTCAGTGCCACCGTCTCCAGCCCATATAACATAGCTGGTCTCACTACCGTCCTGTAGACCTTCCCTTTCACTCTGATATCCATCTGTCACAAATCACTCCTGATACTCTTCTCCAACCTGCCTGCACTCTCTTCTTTACCTCTCTTCCACAATCCCCATTACTCTGTGCTGTTGATCCCAAGTATTTAAACTCATCCATCTTCTCCAACTCTACTCATTACATCCTCACCACTCCGCTGACCTCCCTCTCATTCTGTCTTGGTGGTCCTACTGACCTTCTTTCCTCTCCTCTCAAAAAAAAAACAAAATCTGCAGGGGTTTCAAGGCCATAAGACCACCCAGCCCCCATAGGGCATTCTGTCTAACATAAATGTGGTTAAGTTCCACCTTATTGTTTCCAGAGGATTTGACACAGAGGGTCTCGTGGACCGCAGAGACACTCGCCTTCAATCGAGCTCCGCAGTGTCTGCACGTTGCCGTGATCAGGTGGTGGTGGCACATTGAAACCGGAAAAGAGAAAAGGTAGAAATTAGTAAAGATTGTGAATCCCTAAAGAATCTGATAGTCCTGTGCATGTATAGTCTATTGATAATAAAACTAAAATATAGCAACAAATTTAGAAAGTGGGCTTCAAGGAGGTTTTTTGTTTTTTTTTTTAAGATCTGCAATGTTTTTCCTTTTGTATGTATTTCAGTAAAGTTTTTACAGATTGCAATAATTTGGGTCTTGTCACAACCAACCACTTCTGGAATTGTGCACCAAACTTTGAACGGCCTTACGGCACGTGAGGTAATACACCGATTTATACACTCCCCTTCCACTTTATTAGGCACACTTGTTCAACTGCCTGTTAACGCAAATATCTAATTAGCCAATCACATGGCAGCAATTCAATTCATTTAGGCCTGTAGACATTGTCAAGATGACCTGCTGAAGTTCAAACTGAGCATCGGATTGGAGAAGAAAGGTGATGTAAGTGACTCTGCACATGGCATCGTTGATGGTGCCAGACGGGCTGGTCTGAGTATTTCAGAAACTGTTCATCTACTGGGATTTTCACACACAGCCTTCTCTAAGGGTTTACAGAGAATGGTCTGAAAAAGGGAAAATGTCCAATGAGTGGCAGTTCTCTTGGCGAAAATACCTTGTTGACGCCAGAGGTCAGAGGAGAATGGCCAGACTGGTTTGAACTGATAGAAAGGCAACAGGAATTCAAATAAGCACTCGTTACAATCGAGGTATGCAGAAGAGCATTTCTAAACACACAACACATTGAACCTTGAAGCAGGTGGCCTACAGCAGCAGCAGACCACACCGGGTGCCACCTCTGTCAGCTAAGAACAGGCAACTGAGGCTACAATTCACACGGGCTCATCACAATTGAACAACAGAAGACTGGAAAAACATCGCCTTGTCTGATGAGTCTCGATTTCTGCTGTGACATTTGGATGGTAGGCTGTGAATTTGACATCAACAACATGAAAGCATGGATCTGTCAAGCCTGGTATCAACAGCTCAGGCTGGTGCTGGTGGTGCTGTAATGGTCTGGGGCAGGGTTGGGCAAATTCAGCACTGTAGGGTCACAGTGGCTGCAGGTTTCTAAATCCAACCCAGATGTCTAATTAGAAAACAATCCTTGCCAAAAATTCAGTTTCATGGCTTGTTAGTACTTTAACTCTGTCATGTCAGGTCATTCTCATATCCTAGATTTTTTTTCCTTTCTAAGGATATCATAAAAATGATTTAAAGTATAAAACTCATCACTTTCCTTCCAAATAAATCCAAACAGGTGTAAACGGTAAAAAGCTAAACAGTGAACTGCTGGTTTTCTTTGTCATTTGCATCTTATTGCTAACTAGACATTAAGCCCGTTACAATAACGGGCGCTAGAACATAAGTGCATAAACATTAGTAGGAACGGTCTACGGTATATTAAATGGCAAGGGACCTTGTATGTGGCTGTAATATGCGTCACTGTATTGTGTGCCTTTAATTTTCTCTCTCAGTAATACTGGTTTGTATTTCCGTAAAATGCCTGTAATTTTGTCTGACAGTAATACAGTGGAACCTCAGCTCATGACCATAATTCATTCCAAAGCTCTGGTTGTAACCCGGTTTGGTCGTGAACCGAAGTAATTTCCAACATAGGATTGTATGTAAATACAATTAATCTGTTCCAGACCGTATTAACTGTATGTAAATATACATATATATTGTTTTAGTTTTTAAGCACAAATATAGTTAATTATACCACAGAATGCACATCGTAATAGTAAACTAACACTGCAAGACTTCGCGCTATAGTCTTACGACCTGCTCGCTAAAACACTTTTTTTTAATGAGTTTTAAGCACAGGGAAAAAAATGAACATTTGAAAAATCCGTAATTTAATAAACAACCAAGAAAAGTAACATTGCAACAATGCACGCGCACGCCTGTGTGTGTGTGTGTCTCTCTCTCGCGAGCTTGTGTGTGTGTGTCTGTCTGTCTGTCTCTCGCGTGTGTGTGTGTCTCTCTTAAGCGCACGCCTTTGTGTCTGTGTGTGTGTGTGTGTCTGTCTCTCTCTCGCGCATGCCTGTGTGTGTGTGTCTCTCTCACGCCTATGTGTGTGTGTGTGTGTGTCTGTCTGTCTCTCGCTCGCCTGTGTGTGTGTGTGTGTGTGTGTGTGTGTGTGTGTCTCTCTCTCTCTGCACAGGGAATGCACAGGAAGAGACTGAACACGTGCCGTGTGGCCCTGCGCATGCGCACTTCACCAGAAGACACACACACGGACACCTGGACGCACACAGGGGTTTCCTGTGTGTGTGTCTGTCTCGCACGCGCCTGTGTGTGTGTGTGTGTCTGTCTCACACGTGCCTGTATGTGTGTCTGCCTCTCTCTCTCTGCACAGGGAATTGTGACGATGTGGGTTCTGGCTCCACACTCCCTTTGATGTTTGGGAACCCTTGAACCCCACACCGTTGATAATGTTACCAAGTGAGCTAGTCAATGGAGGCAATAATTGAGCATCTGAGCAAGGGGATGGTTAAAAGTGCAACAGTGCTTTTATTAAAAGAAACAATCAAAACAGTGTTCCATAAATAGTGCAGTTTCAAAGTTCTTCATTAAATAATCCATAAAATGAAAACGTGGAGGTTAAAACAACAATAAGAAAAAACAATCCTTTAAAACCAGAGGTTAAAATCTTCTCTAGGAAGCAGTCTTTAAAACAACAACAAATCCGGTGCATCGTTTATTAGCGTCTCACCTGCTTATCCCGTTTGGGCCAAGCAGCAGGCAAGACGCTCTCTGCAGCTGCCCTCCTCTACACTTTCGAGACTGGAGACCTCCCGATCCCTGGCTCGGTATGACACTCATCCCAGTCCCGAGACTTGATGTCCACCAATAACCAGGACGCACACACTGGGGACTCCACCACCAAGCCTCCCGACTTCCGCTGCCTTTCCGCGGCCTTCTGCGGCCCGTCGCTTTCCTCTAGGCACTCCCGCTACCTGGTCACTCAGCGGGAGCAACATCAACTCAAACGTCTGGGTGTTGGCCTAACACCCAGCTTCCCTACAGCTGCCCTCGATCGTGCGCTCACCACACGAACGCACCGCCTGTCTGTCTCTCTTGCTCTGCATGCTTCCTCGCTCCCTGTAACCTCCGTCCTCTTTCCTTTCCTTTTTCTCTCCGATCGTTTCTTTTTCACCTCCCACAAAACCGACTCGCGCTTCTTTTAAAACGTGAGGGGCCATCACAGCTGTAGCATTAGCCACGGGAGCAATCACGAATGTGGGCAGTTCCTCACCTGTGCACACGGTGAGAAACGCCCACATCGACGACTGCCCCGCGGCTCGCTACAACGTCGCCCCCCTCATGAAGCCGCCTCGGGTGCGGTGATTTAAAATGAATGGCCTTTGCTCAACGAGCTGTGGACCCATAACACCACAGGAATACACAAGTTTAAACTGAACATGTGCCGTGTGGCCCGTGCATGCGCACTTCACCAGAAGACACACACACGGACACCTGGACGCACACAGGGGTTTCCTGTGTGTGTGTCTGTCTCGCACGCGCCTGTGTGTGTGTGTCTGTCTGTCTCGCGCGCGCCTGTGTGTGTGTGTGTCTGTCTGTCTGTCTTTTGCCTGTGTGTGTGTGTGTCTGTCTGTCTGTCTGTCTCGCGCACACCTGTCTGTGTGTCTGCCTCTCTCTCTCTACACAGGGAATACACAAGTTGAGACTGAACATGTGCTGTGTGGCCCGTGCATGCGCACTTCACCAGAAGACACACACACGGACACCTGGATGCACACAGAATTTTTTTAAAGAGGAAAAGGTGCCTTTAAAAACTGAGAATACAGCTGTTTACGACTAAAATAAGCAATAAGGGTTCAAAATCTTAACGAGCGAGACAACTAAAGTGAAACAGAAGTGTTACTTGAGTAATAAGTGTTCCTTATTAGGCCATTGGGTTGGAACAAAAACCTGCAGCCACAGGGGTTCTCCAGGAACGACTTTGCCCACCCCTAGTGTTGGGGATATTTTATTGGCACACTTTGGGTCACTTAGTACCAACTGAGCATTGTTTAAATGCCACAGCCTACCCAAGTATTGTTTTCTGACCATGTCCACCCCTTTATGACCCCAGTGTACCCATCTTCTGATCTTGACTTCCAACATGATAACGCGCCACGTCACAAAGCTCAGATCATCTCCAACTGGTTTCTTGAACATGACAATGAGTTCACTGGACTCAAATGGCTTGCACAGTCAACCAGATCTCAATCCAGTAGACCACCTTTGGGATGTGGTGGAACGGGAGATTGGCATCATGGATGTGCAGCCAACAAATCTGCAGCAACTATGTGATGCTGTCATGTAAATGTGGACCAAAATCCCTGAGGGACGTTTCCAGCAAAGGCCAAGAAGAATTACAGCTCTCTTGAAGGCAAAAGGGGGTCCAACTTGGTACTAGCAAGGTGTACCTAATAAACTGGTCAGTGATTGTGGCTGGTGTGTTTACGTAAATTAGCACACACATAAACATCATTGCCCCAAGTGTGGATGAGTACACATACGTGAATTGCATCTGACATCACAACATCAACACACGGATGCTCATGGATACAGTTTGTAATTTATCAGTCAATATATACACTTATATATACACTCTTATGTTTTTAAAATATGCACGCCTACTGTCTGTTTTTACAATTTATTTTTCTCCACCCCTATTTATTTCTTCTCATTTACTGTTAATACTTTGGTGATCCCCAGCCCCCAGAAATGGGAAAATCAATTTAACCTAATGTTCTTAATTCATGACTAAAGACGTTACTTATATCATTTCCTTTGTCTTCCATTTAATATAAATACTTTGGCTATTAGGTGGCACGGTGGCGCAGTGGTAGTGCTGCTGTCTCACAGTAAGGAGACCTGGGTTCACTTGTCCATGACAGCAGGGAGAGGATTCTTCTGGAAGTATGACTGTGGATCATTCATTGTTATTTGCCTTAACTCTCATTCGGTGTGTGTGTGTCATGGTGTTTGTTAATCTCAGTGCTCATTGCTGTATTAGTTTTGACTTGCCGACGTCTGCCGTAACAAATACTTCTTGAGAGCGCAGTTGTGAATAGGTGTGTTGCTGGAGATGACAGATAACGAGTCGAAAGATCTCACCCTAGAAAAAGCCACAAACTACTGACCGTGGCTGAACACTGGTTGTTGTAGATTAACGCAAATCTTTGCAAACGTAATGCAAGGTGGGATGTTGGGGTCGTGTTTGAAGTAAACGACAATGATAGCACGGAGAATCTCGGATTCTTGAATTTCAGCTTCACCACCATAAACTCCAGATTTTGCCATGTATTGATAGTACAGTGATCCCTCGCTATATTGCGCTTCGACTTTCGCGGCTTCACTCTATCGCGGATTTTAAATGTAAGCATATCTAAATATATATCACGGATTTTTCGCTGGTTTGCGGATTTCTGTGGACAATGGGTCTTTCAATTTATGGTACATGCTTCCTCAGTTTGTTTGCCCAGTTGATTTCACACAAGGGACGCTATTGGCAGATGGCTGAGAAACTACCCAATCAGAGCACGTATTACGTATTAAATAAAACTCCTCAATGATATACGATATGCTTCCCGCGCGGTGCTTCGCACACTTCAAAGCTCTAACAGCCCGTATTGATTTTTGATTGTTCGCTTGTCTCTGTCTCTCTCACTCTCTCTGACGTTCTCTGCTCCTGACGGAGAGGGTGTGAGCAGAGGGGCTGTTTGCTTAGAAGATACGGAAGCGTCTCTAAAAAATGCTGAAAGACTACCTTCACATTGATCCCTTCATTGTGGCCGCTTTATCGCGGTGCTTCGCATACTTAAAAGCCCAACAGCCCTATTGATTTTTGATTGTTTACTTTTCTCTCTCTCTCTGAAATTCTCTGCTCCTGATGCGCGCACTCCATAGATCTATTTGCCTTCTTTTAATTTTGAGAAAGAACTGTCATCTCTGTCTTGTCATGGAGCACAGTTTAAATTTCTGACTAAAGGGTGTTATTTCATGTCTAGAGGGCTCTAATAATGTTAAAAAACGTATTTAGAAGGTTGTAAACAGGTTTTCTATGCTCGAACTGCGAAAATATTAGATTTATAAATAACGAATCCTACTTCGTGGAAATTCATTAATCTGTCTGGAGCGGATAAACCGCGATAAACAAGGGTTTACTGTATAACTGTGCAGAGAATATTTATAAACAGTGTGGGAGAGTTTCTAAGGGCTTAAAATATATAACAATAACCATACAAACATATGGTTTCTACTTTGCGGATTTTCACCTATCGCGGGACGGGGGGTTCTGGAACGCAATCCCTGCGATCGAGTAGGGATTACTGTACTCATGATTTGTTGTGATAAATCGACTTGCGTTGGAAAGAACAACAGGAAGAATGTCTCCAAATCTGTCCCAATGTGATGCAACGAAATCTACTGCCCTATGTCGTAGTGAGAGTGCATTGCCTTCGTCAACCGTTTGTGTCAAGAAATAAACCACTGATAGAAACAGGCAGTTACCAGATCCTGGAATAGAGATGATGTTGTACAAAAACCGGTCAACAGAGAAGATACTGTTGTTCATTTTATAACAAAGGCTTAGGAAACAACCGTCGCAGTATAACGAAAATTGCAAGGAGCGAAACCAATGCCAGTGGTCGAGAGAGTACCTTCCTGTAGCAGGCTACAGAAAAGACTTCCAGACGTACACATAGCTGAATTGAAAGGTCACGCGGTCAGGCTATATATCGGGTGGTGACGTGACACCAATGGGGTCATGGGAGAGGAGCGGGGAAAGCGGTAGTCCGAAGGAGGAATAGAAATTGCGAAAAGCGGCGTGGGGGTGTATGGGAGGCTGCGCGTGAGGGGAACCGGTTTTGAAGAGGAAGCAGGATGAACCAGAAGAGAAATATATATAAGAGATGTTGCTGTGAAGTGACCCAGTTCAAGTGAGACTCTACAGTATTTCATGAGAGTGGCATAAACCTTTTACTTGAATGTAATCACTTTGTTATTAATTATCACATTTGGGATGAAGCCTTAGCATTTGTATCAGAAAACTACAAAACATTGCCATGGGAGCCATTTTGTGATTCAAGGTGCCATAAAATTGTGACGGCATTCCTTCTCAAACGTGAACTTCTACTTTTCGCCGGGCGTGGGTGTGGGACGCTTCATTACGACTTCTCGTGTCCTACTACTTTCTTTCCTAGTCAGACTTTTCATGCAATTTCCTGGGAGTAATTCTGGGATTCTTGATAAATACGGGCACAGGTTTTAAAAAATTTGATATCAAGCGTTCAAGAATTGATAGCACGTTTATAAGATTTGATATCGAAGTCTCTAAGTTTGAAATTAAAATGATGACGTCTGAGCCAAATTTCACAACAAAGTTAAAAATCCTGACATGGGGGGGGAAAAAGGCTTGATGTCAGACTTTTAAAGGCAGATCTCAAATGAATGAAACTTGTGATGCCAGATGTTTAAAACTTGATAGCAATTTCCTGAAATGTGATATCCACTTGGTCTACTGATACGCTCGCCCTCAGACTTTACAAGAAGAGCCAAATAAGTGATCGAATCCCACCGCTGGTTAAAGTGCGTGTCTGTGTTGTGCTCCGCATTAAAATTCAAAATGTTGCTGTCACATTTTAAAATGCAGCTGAACTTTTACAATGCTGATATTAAGTTTGAAAATGTACAAAAGCAAGGATTTGATCTTTAATATCAAAAAAGGTGATTAGATGCCAAAAAGACTTTCCAAATGTCGGACCCTCAATTACTTCACACCGGTCTCTCCCCCTTCGTCTCGTAGTTTGTGACCGGACGGCACGGCTGAAGGAGAGATCGCCTCCCCCAGGGACTGACTGGTAGTTCAGATGGCCGCTCCATCCCAGCAATCAGAGTATTTCTGAGAGAGCTGAAGTGTGCCGTTGTATCCTGCTGATATGTGTAGCCATATGTGCAAGAGAGGTCACAAAATGCGACTTGATTATGTGATCGGACAGCACTTGACCACATTTCTTAACAGCTGGATGATGAATCACTCGCACCAGATACAAAGATGGCCACAAATAAGTAGCGACCACATTTAACACAAGTGCAAATGTGATTTTGTTTAATGTGCCTGTGCAACAAGCTGATCTACATTTTGAAAATACAGAAAATATAGTCAGATCCGTAAGTATTTGGACAGTGATGCAATTTCCACCATTTTTGCTCAATACGCCAGCACAATGGGTTTGAAATGAAGCAGTAATGACAGGACTGAAGTGTAGACCTTCAGCATTAATTCTAAGTGTTTAATAGAAATGTCATATGAGCCGTTTAGGAATGACAGCCATTTCTCTGCATAGCCCCCCCTCCTTCCAGGGGTTCAGATTTGGACATTTGACTGACCAGCTGCTCCATAGCCAGGTGTGAGCCTGACCCTCATTACTTCATTAACTATTAAGCAGGTAGAAGGTCTGCAGTTTATTCCAAGTGTGGACTTTTCATTTGGAGGTTGTCATTGTGAACTCTCCATAGGAGGTGTCCATGCAAGTGAAAAGAGGCCATCATTAGGCAGAGGAAACAAAACAGAACCATTTGAGAGACAGAAACACCAGGGGCCTCATGTATAAACGGTGCGTACGCACAAAAATAAGTAAGAACGTTTCCACATTCAAATTGCGATGTATAAAACCTAAACTTGGCGTAAAGCGACGCACATTTCCATGGTAGCTCATACCCTGGCGTACGTAAGTTCTGCGCTCGGTTTTGCAGACTGGTGGCATCCAGCGTCGAAGCAGTGCTACTGTTCCTGTGTGGTTTCCCTTTCTTGTTTAGATCCACATCCGTGACGCAGCTTTATAAATACACTGAAACTAACCGCATATTGTTTATTAGTTGAATGCATCTGATTGTAATTAACCAGTAACAATATAATGGTCCACGGAATGGTCAAACTGTTCTAAATACCATAACTGGTTTAGCGTTGTTACTCTCACTGCACCTTCTTTTTCTTCTTTCAGCTGCTCCCATTAGGGGTTGCCACAGCGGATCATCTTTTTCCATATTACTCTCACTGCACCACTCGGAGCAGCTGATCGGAAAGAGAATTATCGGTATACAGCATCAAGCACACGCTGCCTCAGCCATGCTGTCTATTGCACTGCTCTCACATGACAAACACTTCAGAGCCTTTCCTGTACAGACCTTGTTGTTCAGAAAGAGTTTCATCCCAAGAACTCTAAACGCACTCAATCAGTCCATCAAGTGCTCCTTGTAGAACTGTCTGGACTTATTAGTACAATCACCTCACTGTAAACTTGAACTACAGTTATAATATTACACAACCTGAGCCGCTTTATAAAGCGCGTATTTATAGTGGTGCTTGAAAGTTTGTAAACCCTTTAGAATTTTCTATATTTCTGCATAAATATGACCTAAAACATCATCAGATTTTCACTCAAGTCCTAAAAGTAGATAAAGAGAAACCAGTTAAACAAATGAGACAAAAATATTATACTTGGTCATTTATTTATTAAGGAAAATGATCGAATATTACATATTTGTGAGTGCCAAAAGTATGTGAACCTTTGCTTTCAGTATCTGGTGTGACCCCCCTTTGCAGCAATAACGGCAACTAAACGTTTCCAGTAACTTCTGATCATTCCTGCACACCGGCTTGGAGGAATTTTAGCCCATTCCTGGGTACAGAACAGCTTCAACTCTGGGATGTTGGTGGGTTTCCTCACATGAACTGCTCTCTTCAGGTCCTTCCACAACATTTCGATTGGATTAAGGTCAGGACTTTGACTTGGCCATTCCTAAACATTCACTTTATTCTACTTTAACCATTCTTTGGTAGAACGACTTGTGTGCTTAGGGTCGTTGTCTTGCTGCATGACCCACCTTCTCTTGAGATTCAGTTCATGGACAGATGTTCTGACATTTTCCTTTAGAATTCTCTGATATAATTCAGAATTCATTGTTCCATCAATGAAGGTAAGCTGTCCTGGCCCAGATGCAGCAAAACAGGCCCAAACCGTGATACTACCACCACCATGTTTCACAGATGAGATAAGGTTCTTATGCTGGAATGCAGTGTTTTTCTTTCTCCAAACATAACGCTTTTCATTTAAACCAAAAAGTTCTATTTTAGTCTCATCCGTCCACAAAACATTCTTCCAATAGCCTTCTGGTTTGTCCACGTTATCTTTTGCAAACTACAGACGAGCAGCAATTTTTTTTTGGGGGGAGCAGTGGCTTTCTCCTTGCAACCCTGCCGTGCACACCATTGTTGTTCAGTGTTCTCCTGATGGTGGACTCATGAACATGAACATTAGCCAATGTGAGAAAGCTAGAAGTTAGAAGTTACCCTGGGGTCCTTTGTGACCTCGCTGACTATTACACGCCTTGCTCTTTGAGTGATCTTTGTTGGTTGACCACTCCTGGGGAGGGTAACAATGGTCTTGAATTTCCTCCATTTGTACACAATCTGTCTGACTGTGGATTGGTGGAGTCCAAACTCTTTAGAGATGGTTTTGTAACCTTTTCCAGCCTGATGAGCATCAACAACTCTTTTTCTGTGGTCCTCAGAAATCTGCTTTGTTCGTGCCATGATACACTTCCACAAACGTGTGTTGTGAAGAGCAGACTTTGATAGATCCTGTTCTTTAAATAACACAGGGTGCCCACTCACACCTGATTGGCATCCCATTGATTGAAAACACCCGACTCGAATTTCAACTTCAGACTAACTGATCATCCAGAGGTTCACATACTTTTGCCACTCACAAATATGTAATATTCGATCATTTTCCTCAATAAATAAATGACCAAGTATAATATTTTTGTCTCATTTGTTTAACGGGTTTCTCTTTATCAACTTTTAGGACTTGAGTGAAAATCTGATGATGTTTTAGGTCATATTTATGCAGAAATATAGAAAATTCTAAAGGGTTTACAAAGTTTCAAGCACCACTGTACATATGATTATGATATCATTTTTAAGATGAAATGCAGCAAAATATGTTTATTACATTATACAGATAAAACTTTTAACATCATTTAAATAATCTATATTGTTAATAATTAAACATGTGAGAACACGGTGCCGCAGCGCTAGCGAGCCACTGGCGCTCCGTTCACAGATTGTTCCTGCCTTGCACTGTATTCTTGCTGGGACTGGCGTGACACTGGAAGGATAGAATAATTAAACACGTATTATGAAGATATTTCAATGTTCCTTAAACATTTTGAAGAATCGGCGTTGTAAGCTTACAGATGGCTTAACGTCTATTACAGAGCAGATTGTGTGGCGATTGGGTATTTGGAGAACGAAAAGTAAGGACAGGAATTAGAGGTTAGTACGTTTGAAAGAGACAGTACTGCTGCAATAAAGTATCTCATCGAAAGTCGCGCAGCAAGCATCCTGTGTGAGACATGAACAATCACTGCGCCACCGTGTTCCCATGTTTAATAACGTGCTTTAACTCCTATCATCATGACAATGATATCACGTATACATCTCAGTATTTTAATTATTCAGAGAGCTGTAATATCACAAATGTCATGGATTCTGTGTCCTGTCGGAGGAAGAGAAAGCCCATTTAAGCACGTAGTGATTCACACACACAGAGCACATAGAAGAACAAATACAAAACAAAGCATTTAACGTGCTACTTTAATTACGATGGGATTTAAGAAACTAATAAACAATTTTAAGGTGAAGTTTATGATGTTCTACTTTAATGACAAAATAAAATAAACTACGTGATTAAAGTGGAAATTTCGAGATTGAAGTTGACATTGTGTGCTTTTTCCCCACTGTGTGCCTATTTTTTTTTCTCTGTACCCTAATAAGCTTTCATATGACACTCAGACGGTGGGCTACGAATCGCCTTTTCGCGGCGACTTTGATATCTGACAGCTTCTTTTTTATTTCGGGCACTGTGTATCTTTGTGAACTTGAGCTTTCGACTTTCTCCGACACGCGATGTCATTCGATCAACTTCCTTTTGTTTATACCACTGTTTACACCAACAAATAGTACTTTTTTCTTTGCCCCCACTTGGTATTCGCTGAAATTCTATTTTCCCTCGTACTTTTGCCATTGCCTTTTCACAAAACGCTGAACTTAAGGGTGATTTATATTGATTTGCATATTCAAAGAGCTGTAATTCTGGGAGGAAAAGGGGCGGGACAGCAGGCGTGTGCACATGCGTTATTTTTCACGCTGACCGGGATTTTTGGAGCATAAGAAAGTGGAAGTTGGCGAACGCGCAGATTTATGCATCTGGATTTTTTTGTGCGTAAGCCCATTTCCACTTTTGTGCTTACGTCATGTTGTAGTGAGAATTCTACGCACGCCGTTATGCATGAGGCACCAGGAGTGGTCAAATCAACCATCTGGTACATTAGGAAAGAGAAGGAACACACTGGTGAGCTCAGCAACACCAGAAGATCTGGACAACCATGGAAGACAACTGTACTGGATGATTGCTGAATTCTGTTCTTGGTGAAGAAGGACCCCCTTCATGACATTTAGCCAAACCAAGAACACCCTCTGGGAGGTAAGCCCGTCATTCCCAAAGTCTACAATCAAGAGAAGACTTCATGAATGTAAAGTCAGAGGGTTTACCACAAGATGCAAACCACTGGTATTGATCCTCAAGCACAGGAAGGACGGTTTACACTTTGCCAGAAAATATATAAAAAAAAAAAAACCTGCACTTTTTCTTGAACAAATGAAAATAAGATCAATATGCACCAGAGTGATGGATAGAGATGGAACAGCTCTGGAATGATCTACACCACATCACATCATCTGTGAAACATGTCAGAGGCAGCGTTATGGCATGGGTATGCGTGACTGTGAATGGTCGGCCACCGGTGTTTATTGATGATATGACTGCTGGTAGAAGTAGCAGGATGAATTCTGAAGTGTTCAGGGCCATACTGTCTGCTCAGATTCGGACAAATGCTGCAGAACTGATAGGACGACACTTCACAGTACAGATGGACGATGAGCCAAAACGTACTGGGACAGCAAACCAAATGCTTTTAAAGCAAAGAAGTGGAATATTCTTCAATTGCCAAGTCACACAACTGACCTCAGCCCAACTGGACACGCAGTTCACTTGCTGAAGACAAAACCGAAGGCAGAAAGTCCAACGAACACGCGACACCTGAAGACAGCGCCAGTAAAGGCCTGGCAAAGCAATACAAGGGTGGACACCCAGCACTTGAGATGGCCGTGGGCTCAGACCTCAGGTAGTCATTGACTAGAAGGGATTTCCAACTAAGTATTGAAAATGATCATTATATTCATGATTACGTTAGTCTGTCCAAATACTTTTGAGCATCTGAAAATGGAGGACCATGTAAAAAAAATTGCTGTCTTTTCTAAATGGCTCATGCAATATTTTTGTTAAATGCCTTAAAACTGCACATCTACGGTCTAGTCACATCTTGTTGGCTTCATTTCAAATCCATTGTAGTGGAGCAATTATGAAAATTGTATCACTGTCCACACACTTATGGACCAAATTGTACAGCCTGGAGCTTCCACGCTGGTGCTTCAAGCAGGTGGAGTTGATTCTTAATGGGCATCAACAGAGTTCAGCTGCAGACCTCCAGTGCCCCACTCATGTATAATATGGTTAAGGGTAGGGTTGGGTTATCTGACTCAAATAATGCCAAGTACTGGCAAATCAGTTAACCCCACCTGCTTGGAGCTCCAAGGTGGAGGCTTCAGGCTGCAGAGATACAAGAACTTGAATTTTGCACTGGGAAGGTGACATTCGGATATCTGCCTGGGGACAACGAGGGCAATGGAGACACATTTTGATGCCAGGTGTAAATGTGATCTAAAGTGCATTTTCTCATAACACCGTTTATTTCTATAGATAGTCAGATACATAGATCATTTTTTTTCAATTTTAAATAGACCTTTATTAACTGTTTTCTACTCTACTCATACTTTAGCACTAGACATTCATTTTCCGTGGAAATAAAACATCATTTACAGCCCAGATTTCTCTAAATCTATCTAATTAATTAATTCAATAGATAGATAGGAAAGGCACTATATAATAGATAGATAGATAGAAATGAAAGGCACTATATAATTGACAGATAGAAATGAAAGGCACTATATAATAGATAGATAGATAGATAGAAATGAAAAGCACTATAGAATTGACAGATAGAAATGAAAGGCACTATATAATTGATAGAAATAAAAGGCACTATACAGTATAATAGATAGATAGATAGAAATGAAAGGCACTATATAATTGATAGAAATAAAAGGCACTATACAGTATAATTGATAGATAGATAGATAGATAGAAATGAAAGGCACTATATAATTGATAGATATAAATGAAAGGCACTGTAAAATATATAGATAGAAATGAAAGGCACTATATAATAGATAGAAATGAAAGGCACTATATAATAGATAGATAGATCTGTAGGAAAGGCACTATATAACAGAAAGTGTTATGACTTGTGTTTAAATTCTGACCTGTCACTTGCTGAGATCGGACAGACTGTGCAGACCACTAGTACTACACCAGATAGATAGATTTGGAAGGTAATGCATAATAGATAAGAGACAGAACTTTATTTGTCCCCAAAGGGGAAGGCTGGCTTTTTACAGAAGCTCTTTAAATAAACGCATAGGTACATAGGTAGTGTTTGTTTTTATATTTATTTATTTTTGTCTGAACACGCGTCAGAATGACTAAAAAGCATGAAAATTAAAAAGAAAGAAAACTTCTGATTTGGAATGAAAGTAGTTACACAAAAAAGTAGATTAATATTACTTTGCAAAGATAATAAAGACTAAAAAGAGTTCTAAAGGAAAGTAAAAACTAAAGTTATTTAGAACGTGTTAAGGCCACTGGCCAATAGACGTCCATGGAATCTCCTCTATCACGTGTACTCGGTCATTCTTTGGTTGAGTGTGGCCTCTAAGCCCACCTTATCATAATATCTGCACTCCCCTGCGCCCCTCAACCACAGGTCCTCCCGCCGCCTCAGCTCCCTCCTCTCCCTCCTCCTCCTCCTCCTCCTCGGGGGTTACGCCGTCTCGCGCGCCGATCGAGCTATTTGTAGCACCGTTTGGTGTTGGCGATGACGCCACAGACGACTCCTGCTGCTTTGCTTTCTTTTTTTTAATTAGCACTGCTTAGCGTGAACTGTTAAAGGCAGCAGGCGACTGCAGTTCTCTAGGCAGCTGTGCTCAGATGGCATTGAGGCTGAATAACGTGGGACGTGCGGGGCAATGGTCGCAAATAGACACTAATCAGTTAACATATATATACATAATGTGTGTGTAAGAGACAGAGCGAGAGAGAGAGGTAGATGGCTATAAATTACATTTTAATTGATCTCCTTTCTTAAACACTTTAATTTTTATTACGTTTTCGTATTTATCTGATCGTAGTAGCCAGTCAGGGTGATACGGAGGATTCCAGACACCTCGTTAGTTAATCAGTTAGATGGCCTTGACCGCTTATTTTAGGACAAGTCCAGAAATAACAGCCGAGCTGGATGCGTAATTCATCACACGCGAGCCTTATTTAAATGCGGCATTTTTATAGCAAACGACGCTGCAAGATATTTTCTAACCTGTAAAAATGTCAGCTGAATATAAGAGTTAAATCATATTAAAGAACAGCAAGCGAGTTTAAGGGGTGTAAATGGGTAAATTATGTTACTAAAGTAAATCTCTAGTAGCATTTCTTTTTCCTCAAAAAGCTTTTTAAAGTCAGATCTCATGTAAATATGTTAATAATCATGAAATACCATAACTCAGTCTTGCACTTCGTCTATCCGTAACAGAAACATCCTGTACGACTTCAAATACGGCTATAGTTTATTGTTCAAATGTACCTCAATAGAGTTCACTTCAATCTGTATATTTTGTATTCAGTATTTCCCACATTTATGTGACAGATGGGCGATCCTGTCCGCAAATTAGACAGATCTCCAGTACACTTCATACTACAGGCGTCAAAGTGGTTCTTCAGGGCGATGCCAAAGGGGGGTCGTTTTTGATTCTCATAAGAACCATCCACATGAAGGTTGAAGAGAGAACCTTTTTTATTTTTTAGACCTGTAACAGGCTCCACAAATAGCTATTAACAGATGAAACGCATTGGTAAAATGCCAATGGGCTCCTAATTTTATAAGCAGTCTTTCTGCACAGTAACAGGAAGTTCAGGATTTCTTGATCTGATTTATCAATCAATCAACATTTAGTTATATAGCACATATTCATACAAAAAAAATGTAGCTCAAAGTGCTTTACAAAATGAATAGAAAAATAGAAGACACAATAAAAAATAAAAATAAGTCAACATTAATTAACATAGAATAAGTAAGGTCCGATGGCCAGGGTGGACAGAAAAAAAAAAAACTCCAAAGGCTGGAGAAAAAAATAAAATCTGTAGGAGTTCCAGACCACGAGACCGCCCAGTCCCCTCTGGGCAATCTACCTAACATAAGTCAAACAGTCCTCTTTGTATTTAGGGTTTTCATGGAAGGACCTGATGATGATGGTCACGTAGACTTCTGGCTTTCAGTCCATCAATGTTGGTGCATCAGGATGCTTTGAGTAGGAGGTGGTGGCGCAGGCCGCCACCACAAAGAAACCGGAAAAAGAAACAGAAGAGAGAGTTGGGGTCAGTACAGATTTTTGAGCCACTATGAATAGTTATTGTGATGAACTGAACATACAGAGTATCAGTATTAAGTTAAAGTGAAGTTATGAGAAGGCCATGTTAAAGTAATGTGTTTTCAGCAGTGTTTTAAAGTGCTCTACTGTATTTGCCTGGCGAATTCCTATTGGCAGGCTATTCCAGATTTTGGGTGCATAACAGCAGAAGGCCGCCTCACCACTTCTTTTAAGTTTAGCTTTTGGAATTCTAAGGAGACACTCATTTGAAGATCTAAGGCTACGACTTGGAATATAACGTGTCAGGCATTCCGATATATAAGATGGAGCGAGATTATTTAAGGCTTTATAAACCATAAGCAGTATTTTAAAGTCAATCCTGAATGACACAGGTAACCAGTGTAGTGACATCAAAACTGGAGAAATGTGTTCGGATTTTTTTTTCCTAGTTAGGATTCTAGCAGCTCCATTCTGCACTCATTGCAAGTGATTTATGTCTTTTTTGGGTGGTCCTGAGAGGAGTGCGTTACGGTAATCTAGTCTACTGAAAACAAAAGCGTGAACTAATTTCTCCGCATCTTTCAATGATATAAGAGGTCTAACTTTTGCTATGTTTCTTAAGTGAAAAAATGCTGTCCTAGTGATCTGATGAATATGCGATTTAAAATTCAGGTTACAGTCAACAGTTACCCCTAAATTTTTTACTTCCGTATTCCACTAGGTAGCCTAGACATTATAGAACCCAGCCACAGGGGATGCACAAACCAGTATGTTTCTTTGTGCCGGTCCCATGCCTGGATAAATGGTAAAATGGTAAATGGCCTGTATTTGATATAGCGCCTAACTAGAGTTCAAGAACCCCCCTAGGCGCTTTACAACACAACAGTCATTCACCCATTCACACACACATTCATACGCTGGTGATGATAAGCTACTATGTAGCCACAGCTGCCCTGGGGCACACTGACAGAAGTGAGGCTGCCGAACACTGGCGCCACCAATCCTTCCGACCACCACCAGCAGGGAGGGAGGGTTACGTCAGGAAGGGCATCCGGTGTAAGATTTTGCCAAATCAATATGCGGACAACAATACAAATACAATACAAATACAATACAAATTTCCATACCGGATCGGTTGAGCCCTGGGTTAACAACAAATGCCACCAGTACTGTTAGCCAAAAGGGTGCTGGCAGAAATTGGGCTACTGTTGGCCAAAGAAGAAGAAGGAGAAGAAGAGGGGTGAAGACGTATCCGGAGGCAGGAGGAGAGGAGGAAGGTGAAGAGAGTGGAACTGAGGGTAGGAACTTTGAATGTTGGCAGTATGACTGGTTAGGGGAGAGAGTTAGCAGATATGATGGAGAGAAGGAAGGTTGATATATTGTGCGTGCAAGAGACTAAATGGAATGGGAGTAAGGCCAGGTGGATCGGAGGTGGATTCAAATTGTTCTATCATGGTGTGGATAGGAGGAGAAATGGAGCAGGAGTTATTCTGAAGGAACAGTATGTCAAGAGTGTTTTGGAGGTGAAAAGAGTGTCAGACAGAGTAATGAATATGAAGCTGGAAATTGGAGGTGTGATGATGAATGTTGTTAGTGCATATGCACCGCAAGTTGGGTGTGCAATGGGTGAGAAAGAAGATTTTTGGAGTGAGTTGGATGAAGTGATGAACAGTGTACCCAAGGGACAGAAAGTGGTGATTGGAGTGGATTTCAATGGACATGTTGGTGAAGGGAACAGAGGAGACGAGGAGGTGATGGGTAGGTATGGTGTCAAGGAGAGGAATGAAGAAGGTCAGAGGATAGTGGATTTTGCAAAAGGATGGACATGGCTGTGGTGAATATGTATTTTAAGAAGAGGGAGGAACATAGGGTGACATACAAGAGTGGAGGAAGATGCACACAGGTAGATTACATCCTATGCAGAAGAGTCAATCTGAAGGAGATTGAAGACTGCAAAGTGGTGGCAGGGGAAAGTGTAGTTAAGCAGCATAGGATGGTGGTCTGTAGGATGACGTTGGAGATCAAGAAGAGGAAGAGAGTGAGGGCAGAGCCAAGGATCAAATGGTGGAAGTTGAAAAAGGAAGACTGCAAGGTTGAGTTTAGGGAGGAGGTGAGACAGGCACTGGGTGGCAGTGAAGAGTTACCAGACAGTTGGGAAACTACAGCAGATGTAGTAAAGGTGACAGCAAGAAGGGTGCTTGGCGTGACATCTGGAAAGAGGAAGGAGGAAAAGGAAACCTGGTGGTGGAATGGGGAAGTACAGGAGAGTACACAGAGGAAGAGGATGGCAAAAAAGAAGTGGGATAGTCAGAGAGATGCAGAAAGTAGACAAGAGTACAAGAAGATGAGGTGCAAGGTGAAGAGAGAGGTGGCAAAGGCTAAAGAAAAGGCGTATGATGAGTTGTATGAGAGGTTGGACACTAAGGAGGGAGAAAAGGACCTGTGGGCTTGATAGAGGGACCGAGCTGGGAAAGATGTGCAGCAGGTTAGGGTAATAAAGGATAAATATGGAAAAGTACTCACAAGAGAGGAGAGAGTGTTGAGCAGATGGAAAAAGTACTTAGAGAGGCTTGTGAATGAAGAGAATGAGAGAGAGAAGAGGTTGGATGATGTGGAGATAGTGAATCAGGAAGTACAACGGATTAGCAAGGAGGAAGTAAGGACAGCTATGAAGAACGGAAAGGCCATTGGTCCAGATGACATACCTATGGAAGCATGGAGGTTTCTTGGAGAGATGGCAGTGGAGTTTTAACCAGATTGTTTAATGGAATCTTGGAAAGTGAGAGGATGCCTGAGGAGTGGAGAAAAAGTGTACTGGTGGCGATATTTAAGAATAAGGGGATGTGCAGGACTGTAGTAACTACAGGGGATAAAATTGATGAGCCACAGCATGAAGTTATGGGAAAGAGTAGTGGAAGCTAGGTTAAGAAGTGAGGTGATGATTAGTGAGCAGCAGTATGGTTTCATGCCAAGAAAGAGCACCACAGATGCAATGTTTGCTCTGAGGATGTTGATGGAGAAGTTTAGAGAAGGCCAGAAGGAGTTGCATTGCATCTTTGTGGACCTGGAGAAAGCATATGACAGGGTGCCTCGAGAGGAGCTGTGGTATTGTATGAGGAAGTCAGGAGTGGCAGAGAAGTATGTAAGAGTGGTACAGGATATGTACGAGGGAAGTGTGACTCGTGAGGTCTGCAGTAGGAGCGACCGATGCATTTAAGTTGGAGGTGGGGTTACATCAGGGATCAGCTCTGAGCCCTTTCTTATTTGCAATGGTGACTGACAGGTTGACAGAAGAGATTAGACAGGAGTCCCCGTGGACTATGATGTTTGCTGATGACATTGTGATCTGTAGTGAAAGTAGGGAGCAGGTTGAGGTGGAGATATGTTCTAGAGAGGAGAGGAATGAAGGTCAGTAGGAACAAGACAGAATACATGTGTGCGAATGAGAGGGAGGTCAGTGGAATGGTGAGGATGCAGGAAGTAGAGTTGGCGAAGGTGGATGAGTTTAAATACTTGGGATCAACAGTACAGAGTAATGGGATTGTGGAAGAGAGTGAAAAGAGAGTGCAGGCAGGGTGGAATGGGTGGAGAAGAGTGTCAGGAGTGATTTGTGACAGACAGGTATCAGCAAGAGTGAAAGGGAAGGTCTACAGGACGGTAGTGAGACCAGCTATGTTATATGGGTTGGAGACGGTGGCACTGACCAGAAAGCAGGAGACAGAGCTGGAGGTGGCAGAGTTAAAGATGCTAAGATCTGCATTGGGTGTGACAAGGATGGACAGGATTAGAAATGAGGACATTAGAGGGTTGGCTGAAGTTGGACGGTTGTGAGACAAAGTCAGAGAGGCGAGATTGTGTTGGTTTGGATATGTGCAGAGCAGAGATGCTGGGTATATTGGGATAAGGATGCTAAGGAAAGAGCTGCCAGGGAAGAGGAAAAGAGGAAGGCCTAAGAGAAGGTTTATGGATGTGATGAGAGAGGACATGCAGGTGATGGGTGTAACAGAGCAAGATGACGAGGACAGAAAAATATGGAAGAAGATGATCCGCTGTGGCAACCCCTAACAGGAGCAGCCGAAAGAAGAAGAAGCCTAGACATTATACATTTCTGTTTTGTCCACATGTTAGGAACCTTTTTAAAGCCCAAAAAACAAAATAGTTTTATATGCAAAGGCTCTTCCTAGAATTCAGTGATTCTTTGTCAAGCAAGAGTTTTACGAGGTATCACTCAACCCACTAAAGTGCGAATGGAGAACCAGCTGTTTTCAGGAGTGCAGTCATTCCGAGCTATTGAAGTGGCAGTGGCGCCTGAATGTGCAGGGATCTGAGCGAACTGTCACACGTCACACACACTTCGTGACAAAGTAGGTCATAAGGAAGAATGTCTCTTTAATTAAGTAAATAAAAATATTAAAATGATCCAAGTATCAAAGTTAACTAATTTCCAAAATGCATCCGAAAGATACGCCATTCGTTCACTTTCTAATTTTTGGTATTTGGTATTGGTACACTATGTTAATTTGTTTAAAAATATGAAAATGTGTATTTTGCCACTATTACAGTTAGTAGACAAAGAAAAGAATAAAAAATCTGTCATTTTAACGTGTTAATGTGAGACCTGGTTTATATTGTATCTTTGCTTTACAATTTATGATATTTGAATTGGGATGTGATGTAAATGTGTAACAGTATGGTTAGGACAAGGACACCGGGGTTCACCTCCTGGGTGGGCCCAGTGTTGAGGTTACATGTTGTGTGCGTTCCGTCCGGGTGCCTTTCAGTCCTATGGAGACACAGATGAAGTTGACTGGCATTGCTAAATGTGTTTGTGTGTGTTTGTCCTGCGATGGACTGGCGCTATATCCAGGCGTTGTTCCTGCCTTGTGCCCTGTGCTTGCTGGGTTGGCTCCAGCTTTCCCGTGACTCTGGCCTGGATAAAGTTTGAAAATGTAAGGATGGATGGAAGGTTGTCAAATTCTGCCCCTATTTTAAAGACAATATCATCCATCCATCCATTATCCAACCCGTTATATCCTAACTACAGGGTCTTGGGGGGTCTGCTGGCGCCAATCCCATTATTATTATATTACATGTAAAATACATGTGAGTGCAGTGTGGTGGCTCGGAGGCTACAGGGATCTCCGCCTGCACTGGGAAGGCTGCTGGTTCAAATCCCATAAACGTCAGAAGTGATTCCACTCTGTTGTTGAGGAAGGCCAATTGCTCCGGCCTGTATGGCGTTAACCAGCATCCCGCCCTGCCAGCAGGTCCCCCAACTTGCAGGGAAAACTTGGGGGCTGGTGGCACTGTAAAAAAAAAAAAAAGTGCCATTCCACTCAAACTATAATGTGGTGCTGAGGTGTCACCCGTTGTCCAGCCGCGGTCGGGTCCTAAGGATCCTGAGGTGGTTGGTTCATCGTGTGGTGGGTGCGGCAATGCGCTGTATCAATGCAGGCTCTCAGCCTCTCTTTATAAGACATGTGTAATAATATATTCATATTATTGTTAATAATAGCAACTTTAAATGTATTTATTTTTAAAGTTAGTGTTGGGAGTTTTTTTTTTGTATAGGATTTTGTAGAGTAAAATACGAGAAAAAATGTAAGGATCAGAGACTTTCACAGAAATCATTGGTTCTCCTATATAATTTTTCTTTTGCAAACATTCAGTGTTGTATTTAATGTAGCGACGTTGTTAGTCTATGACAAAAGTGCAATTAACCAATGATACTAGCTAAACACTGCATCAATGTGAACATACTGTACGTGCATGTTTCTGTTTTAAAGCATTTTTTAATGGTCAAATGTATTACAGGTTTACTGTGAAATGTACGGTTAATTAAATTATAGCTTTTTTTTTTTTTGTTTTTTTTACACACAACAACAAGGTGACCGGGGTTCAAGTCCCAGGTGCTCCCTGCGTCGTGTTTGCATGATCAGTCCTTGGGGTGCGTGATTCTTCTCGATGTGTTGAGGTTTCAGTCTAAAGACTTGCCAAACTGGCCCCCTGATCTATGTGTGTGTGTGTTTCCACCATCCAATGAGCTCCGTGTTTTTCCTGCCTTGCATGCGATGCTGTCTGGGCTGGCTCCAGCTGCCCCGCCTACCCCCGTTCCAGCTCTGGATTAGCGGGTTAAACAAATTGATAGATGTATTTGCATAACAGAAGCGCGAGCTGAATAGGCTACTCGCTCAGGGTCACATTGTGAGTCGAACTCATGGCAGGTGCCAGTGATTGCGTTTAGAGATTTAGCACAGAATTTGGCCGGCCTGCTCCATGAAGACCGTCTGCTCGCTGTAAAATGCGGCGTCCGAACAATCGCGAGTCTGAGCCGAACGTTCCTCCTCTGTAGCTAAAGCAAGTAGGCTACCCGTCTGTGTGTCAGTCCGTCATTGTATTGTCTAGTGCCAGTCCTCATTATCAGCAGTACAAGCTTTTCTTTCTTCCTCTCTCTCTCAGTTCATTTTGCTCCATCCCGAATCCCCACAATGAGAAGCCCGCGCACGCGCACGCGCACATCCCGACACGCGTACTCATCTGGGGAGTCGGCCTGCGACAATGACAAGACACGTGTTCACGGTCCCGAACAATGGCCCATTCTGCAGGCGGAGAGTCGGTGCCCGTCCCAGAGGGTCACGCGCCCGTTGCCCCTGCTGCTCCACGCTGGCATCAGTTGAAATGCCCCGCTGAGAGACTTGTGCCAGTGTGCTGAGGTGCTTTTGCTCGGGGCGACGTGACGTGGCAGAGCACGTGCAGCCTCGTCTTTAACCTTTAAGTATTTTTTCTGTTTGTTTTTATAACTTCCACCGAGTCACGCGTTTATGCAGTGACGTCACTGACCGTCGTCTAGCGAGTCTTTGGAAAATCCGGAAAGACCCGGAGAGTGGCAAAGCCGAACAGAGGGCCAGCCTGTGCCCACCTACGCCTGCTTTGGCTTGCCTTTTGCTGAAATTAGGCACCTATTGTGTGTTTTGGAATTAGATTTAGTAGGCGTAACCCTAAGCCTTTGTTATTTTTATTACACATTTAAATGATGACTGTACGTGGATTCAGAAAGTATTGCGACTCTCTTCACTTTTTTCACATTTTGTAGTGTTGCGGCCTTCTGCTAAAATCATTTAAATTCTTAAGTTTTAAGTTAAACTCATATTAGTGCTTCATTTGAATAGAATATCATTTTCTTTCCTTAGCTATACAGTAGATTATGGTATAGCCTTTTGTTAATCTGTAATACAGTGTGTTAATAAAGCCATTTTGGAATTATTCTCATTGCCAGCCTGAACTGATAGACCCATTTGCAGTTTGTTCGACTGTATGATCAAACTGTTAAAGAAACAAATAAGATAAAAGCCATAAATGGAATTATTC
Organism: Polypterus senegalus; assembly: GCF_016835505.1. Taxonomy (NCBI): domain Eukaryota; kingdom Metazoa; phylum Chordata; class Cladistia; order Polypteriformes; family Polypteridae; genus Polypterus; species Polypterus senegalus. Next base: position 18,302,080 of record NC_053164.1, on the reverse strand, counting down.
TTTAAACAAGTACTTCCATCCATCCATCCATTATCCAACCCGCTCTATCCTAACACAGGGTCACAGGGGTCTGCTGTAGCCAATCCCAATCAGCACAGGGTGCAAGGCAGGAACAAATCCTGGGCAGGGCGCCAGCGCACCGCAGGGCACACACACACACACACCAAGCACACACTTGGGCCAATTTAGAATCACCAATCCACCTAACCTGCATGTCTTTGGACTGTGGGATGAAACCCACGCAGACACGGGGAGAACATGCAAACTCCACGCAGGGAGGACCCGGGAAGCGAACTCTGTGGAATCAGTTCAACACATCACACTTTTGCTAAAATCCCAAGAAGCAAACAGAAGCCGCAGAATGTTGGTAATTATGGGTTAATGCAGCTACACCCAGAATGACAAAACCAAACATATTAGACATTTGTGGAATTTTTTTTAAAAATAATTAAGTGAAATATTCCAACTGAGGTACTGAGACCCTTTACTCAGTATTTCATTGAAGCCCCTTTGGCAGCGATTCAAGCTTTGAGTCTTCTTAGGTCTGATGTGAGAAGTTCCACACTCCTGGATTTGGAGATTTGCTGCCATTCTTCTCTGCAGATCCTCTCAGGCTCTGTCTAGTTGAATGGAGGCCATCGGTAAACGGCTCTTTTCAGGCCTCCCCAGAGATGGTTACTTTGGGGTCAAGTATGGGCTCTGGCTGGGCCACATTCCCAAAGTTGACCCCATGTCACTCCTGTGTTGTCTTTGCTTTGTGCTTCGGGTTATTGTCCAGGTGGAATTTGAACCCTTGGGCTGGTTTTGAGGTCCAGAACACTATGGTCTCCCTGAACTTTGCTCCTTCAGCTTTCCCTAAGTTTTGTCTAGTCTGCCAGTCTCTAATACTGCCACCACCATGCTTCACTGTAGGAATGGCATGGCACAAGTGATGAGTGATACCTCGTTTGCTCCTGACATGGCGCTCATATTGGTTCCATCAGACCAGAGAATCTTGTTTCTCACAGTCTGAGAGTCCTATAGATGTCTCTCTGCAAATTCCAAGCAAGACTCTGTAAGAGCCATTTGTATAATACGTCTTACCAGTATTAGCTATGCCTTTGTGAACAATATGCCGGCGCTCCATTAGTCTGTCCTGCTTCTAGCTTTATGGGGGCAATGGGTGAGTAGATTGCTGTCAAGCACCACATCAAGCAACAGGTTTCTGACCATTTTAGTTGCATAGAATTACATAGGAAATGACATTTATGGAAGTTCTGTTAGGACAAGTTTATTATTACGTTCTTTAATTTACCTGTGTTTTTGTAATAAGCTTGTTGAAATCTTATGGAAGTCTAACACGTCAGAATCTTCTGTCCTACTTGAAGTGGCACTTGGCAGAGAGTCACCGCCATACTCCTAGTGTCTTACTGAGGAGTGGCTTCTCTCTGGCCATGAGGCCCAGATCAATGGAGTGTTGAAATGATGGTTCTCCTTCTGGAAGTTTCTCTCATCTCCATATGGATTCTCTGGAGCTTAGCCATAGTGGCCTTAGGGTTCTTAGTCACCAGTGGTACCACAGCACTTCTCCCCTAATTGCTCAGTTTTTGCCGGGTTGCTGTCTCTGATGGTTTTTTGGGGGGGGGTCTTGTAATTGTTCCACACTTCTTCCATTGTGTTCTTGGGGACCTTCAATGCTTGCAGACATTTTGTTTTAGCCTTCCCTAGATGTGTCTCCACATAGTCTAAGCTCTGCAGGCAGTTCCTTTGACCTCATGGCTGGGTTTTTGGCTCAACTGTGGGACCTTCTATAGAAAGGTAACCCCCAAAAATGGACACTTTTGAAAATGTTCTCCTGAACCGCATATTATTTCTGAAAATGCCACCTCAGCATAGCAGAGTGAAGGAGTGAAAAAACAGGAGAGCTTTAAAAATGGAGTCTCTGATTGGCTCGTGCTGATTACGTGGCCCTTCCCTGATTGGATCCTGCTCTTTCCATTTTCTCAGCTGCTTTTATGCTCATGTGTGACTCTTAATTACAATTCCACTTCATCGTTAGTGCAATCAGAACATTCTCTTCGCCATTGCTGTAAACGCAAACTACAAATGAATGTCTAGCATGGAGGACACGTCCTCTTCCTGTTTCTGCCTACGTGTGTGTGCCTGGTGTTGGGTTTTTGGTCGATTTAGTGAAGGTGGAGATCGTTTTCGTTTAAAAATGCTGTTTATGGTCACTGATCATGTGTCACTGAGCCCAGGTGATGTGCCTTCCTTGACATCTTGCTCTATTGTAGATAAGATGGCAGCACCCAGCATGATGTATCTAAGCGTGGATCGAAGACAAAACTCACCGTGAATATTAGCTTTAGTTTAGATAAAGAATGTTAAGTTAGTCCGAGGACCTTTTGCTCCGAATCTGTAATTTCTGGGCTTGTGTTTGGTTTGGATGGATGATCCAGTTAGTCGGTTGAAAGTCTAACTGCCAGCTCAGCCTGAGGTCCAGAGTCGTATGGAGCAGGTTTTCGTCAAGGATGTCCGTGTACATGATGTCTCTGCTCAGCTTTCCCTCAACCCTGGCCGTTCTCCCAGTGCCCAAACCTTCTGCATTATGCTGCCACCATCATCCTTCACCACTGGAATGGTATTGCAAAGGCGATGAGTGATGCCTCGTTTCCTCCACACATGACGTTTAGAATTTATGCCAAGCAGGTCAGTCTTAGTTTCATCAGATCATAGAATCTGATTTCTCATAGTTGAGAGTCTTTTAGGTGCCTTTTTACAAAGTGCATGTGTTGTCTGGCCACTCTGCCAATAAAGCTCACACTAGTCAGGCCTTTAATGACCTCTTGGGCACGGCCATCAGCAGTGTGTCTGTCTGCGGAGAGAGTGTTGACCTCGTCGAGAGGTTTACTTACCTCAGCAGTGACATTCAGGTCTCTGGTGACTCTTCCTATGAAGTCAGTAGACGGATTGGGAGAGCATGGGATGTCATGAGGTCGCTGGAAAGGGGTGTGTGGCGCTCCCGATATCTGCAAAAGGACGAAGGTCCAAGTCTTTAGAGTCCTGGTGTTTCCTGTTTGCGGGACATGGATGCTATCCAGTGACCTGAGATGAAGACTGGACTCCTTCTGTGTTGTGTCTCTTCAGAGAATCGTTCTGTACCGCTGGTTTGACTTTGTGCTGCTCATGGAGCCCCCGAATGAGACACATTGCCTGCATTGTGAGGGAGCGTCAGTTACAGCACTAGACACACATGGCGCGATTCCCCAGGAATGATCAGACTCACAGGTTTCTCATTGTTGAGGACTGGCCAAGGGGATGCCCACATAACAGCTGGCTACAGCAGATCGAGGGTCATTTCCGGGAGGTGGGGATGGACCACGTGTCTGTCTGGGGGCTTACTAATCAGTATCCCGAGCTGTTTCATTGTGCAGTGGGTGCGGCAATGTGCTGTACTGGTGCATGCTCCCCAACCTGAACAGACCTGACCTGACTAGTCAAGCATTGCAGTTGCGGTTGTCCTTCTGGAAGTTTCTCCCATCTTGACACAGGTCCTCTGAAGGTCAGCCAGAGTGATCATCACATTGTTGGTCAACTCTCAAGGAACTTCTCCCATAATTGCTCAGTTTGGCTGGGTGGACAGCTCTTGAAAGAGTCATGGTTGTTCCCACACTTCTTTCATTTAATAGTTTTGGGGCACACTGTGCTTTTGGAAAGCGTCAATGCTGCAGACATTTTCTGAGATCTGCGCCTCAATGCAATCCTGTCTCTGAGCTCTGGAGACAATTCTTTCGACTTCATGACTTGATTTCTGTTCAACTTTTGGACCTTCTGTTGACAGGTGTGTTGCCTTTCTTAACCAGTCCAGTCAACTGAACGGGCCAGAATTGAACTGCAAACAAGGTGTAGAAACATCTTGAAAAAGAGCAATAGAATGGGATACACCTGAGAAAATTTCAAGGGTCTGAATATTTGTGCCAATGGGATAGTTCAGCTTTTTTATTTTAAATGAATCGGCAAAAATTTCAAAAATCCCGTTTCCTCTTTGTCACTGTGGGGTACTGAATGTTGCTTGATGAAGGAAAATTAATTTAAATGATTTTAGCACAAGGCTGCAACATTTCAAAATGTGTAAAAAGTGAAGGATCTGAAGACTTTCTGAAGCCACTGTATGTAAAAAAGCCTCAGGTCATCAGGATTTCCTCCAGCATTTCTCCATATTTTGTTTGTTTTAGTTTTACCCTCACAAGCCTTCCTGTGCCTGCTGCAGATTAGCATCTCCACAGCCTGATCATGGACATTGTAACACGGCCTTTAGTCTGATGGCCAAAAAGCTCAAAGTTCTTTCAGGTGATTTCAGACAAAATCTAGCTAAGGTGTCCTGTATGTTAGTTCTCTATGACACTAAACCATAAAGCAGAGACTGGTGTAGCACTAGTGGTCTGCACTGTCTGTCCGATCTCAGCAAGTGACAGGTCAGAATTCAAACACAAGTCATAACACTTTCTGTTATATAGTGCCTTTCCTATCTATCTATCTATCTATCTATCTATCTATCTATCTATCTATCTATCTATCTATCTATCTATCTATCTATCTATCTATCTATCTATCTATCTATCTATCTATCTATCTATCTATCTATCTATCTATCTATCTATCTATCTATCTATCTATCTATCTATCTATCTATCTATCTATCTAAGTGTGATATATGGCTGGCAATTTGTCCCAGCCAATACCCCAAGCCACCAGATGGAGCCCTCCCTGCAACATGGAGGTGCCCCAAATTCCAGCAGGGCCTCATGGACATTGGAGTTTTAATTCACAGCCCTGCTGGATACCATGGGGGCTGTCAGGGGATGCTCAGGGACTTGTATCATTCCTATAGCCCAGAAGTATTTCCCAGTCACAGGGACAGAGGAAATTACATACTTCCAGGCTAAAGAGAAGAAGGAATTTTTCATGTGACCCGGAAGTGCTGGGAAATCACATGGACTGAAGGATAGAAGCACTTTTGGGTCAAGGACTATAAAGAAGTCTTGGGAACCCCAGCAAGTTAATCTGAGTTGGGAGGAAGGGTGACAAAAGATCTGGGAGTGGAGGATTTATTGTATTGGAATTATTATTGTTATTATTATTGCATTACTGCATCTATCTATCTATCTATCTATCTATCTATCTATCTATCTATCTATCTATCTATCTATCTATCATATAGTACCCTTCCTGTCTATCTATCTATCTATCTATCTATCTATCTATCTATCTATCTATCTATCTATCTATCTATCTATCTATCATAATGTTTTCCTATCTATCTATCTATCTATCTATCTATCTATCTATCTATCTATCTATCTATCTATCTATCTATCTATCTATCTATCTATCTATCTATCTATCTATCTATTTACAGCTTTGAAGTGTTTTTCTCTGCTCCCCCCAGCACAGTACATAAAGCACGACAACACAGTCCTTCCTTCAGTTTCCAATTCTCAGTCCTTCCACCTCCACTCCTCCCTCTCAAGTTTCGTCCTTCTTCCTCCCGACTCTGGCTCTCCAAATGGAGTGAGGCGGCTCCTTTTATGATGGCCCTGGGAGTGTTCCAGGTGGCTCATTAATTGGACCCTGAATCACTGTTTGAAAACCCAGTGTTCTTTTTCCGGGTCTTCCTCTTACTCTGGGACATAACAAGAGTCTGGGTCACCACAGGAAGAGGGGCCATTTCCGCCCCCAACCCTATCAACTGTTCGACCCCCTGCTACCTTACCAGGTCAATTCACTAGAGGTTCTGGTTTTATTTACGGTACAGGAATCACTCATCTGTATCGCTGCATCTGTGTGGGTGTAGAGTCCTGTGCCGAGCCTCTTCAGACAGTCCTGCGTCATCTTCATGGACACCTCAGCTGTCGTCTCCAGCCCCTGCACCGTTTGCCTCATCTATCTATCTATCTATCTATCTATCTATCTATCTATCTATCTATCTATCTATCTATCTATCTATCTATCTATCTATCTATCTATCTATCTATCTATCTATCTATCTATCTATCTATCTATCTATCTATCTATCAGTGCCCTTCCTGTCTGTCTGTCTATCTATCTACACTGAGTCAGTAGGGAGATTAAACTAGCAACTTAGTGTCTTACATTCTCCCTCTACCCTCAAACCTCTAGGCCATATTGTATTGCCTTGTATTTTCATTTTCCTTTCTATACTCTTATGCCATAACACTTCTGGACAGCATTATTGGTCCAGTATGCTTGGTGGGCCAGGGTGCCCCTGCGGTCAGTTGCCATACCGGGAAGGGTCTGGAAATGGTGCCCATTTACACACACTCACATTCCACCACCAATATGTGCCTTTTGCAATTGCTTTTTGCTCAGGTGCAGTGTGTCCGTAGTCAGGAGGTCTCTGAGGGGACTGATCTACCTTGCGTGTGTGTGTGTCCCCCAGGTTACTGCCCCCTCTTTGTTTGCCCACTCTAGACTGTTTGCCTTTCCCAGTGCTACCTCCCATTTGTCCTGACAGAGTAGTTTGCATGAACGCCAGCGCATTCCCTCCAGATTGGAGCCTGTGTGGGCTTCACTGAGGAGGACGGTCAGCGGTGTGCCGCTTGTTAAGGACAACATCAGTCCACCTGAGGCTGACATCCAGTTTACTTATTAAGTCTCATTCCTGATATTCCTGTGGCTTCTCTGTCCCTCACAACATAATATGACTGGAGTTTCTGATTTGCCGTGGTGCTCACACACACACACACACACACACAAGACCTCCGCCAGTGGTAATGTGTCCTGAGCCTGTTCCATAAATCACTGGTATGCAGTTGTGCAGTGACGGAGTGTGATGTGTTGTCCGGCCCTGGAGAGATGGTGACATCAAGACAAAAAATGAATGATAAATAATACATCAAGACCAGATCAAGTAGAAAAATGAATAATAAATACTCAATGAAACATCCTGTCTCTTGGGTTGCTTACACACACTTCCAAATCAGCCATGTGTCATGATGGGCCATCCACAAGTCAAGTTGAAAGCTCATTGCTTGATATGTTGAAAATTTGTCAAACTTGTGTGTTGTACTGGGTTTTCCTTTAATAGGTCAGGCTTATGACCTTTTTTCTCTTATTGAATTTATTTAAATCAATGTAATGTTCCATACAATCAAGTCAAACTTAACGAAACTAAATTCAATTGAACCCCCACCCATGAGGAAGGCCTATGCCCTTTTTCATTCCTCCTGCTGCACGTCTCTTTTCTTAACCGGATTAGGCCAGTTCAGGGTCAGTTTAGGTGCATATCCCAGAAGTTTTGGGCTAAAGTCAGAAATCAAGTTGGGGTCAAGGCGTCAGTCCACTGCAGACCACAGTCACTTACCGATTATTTGAGCGACTGACTTAAGATTAATTTTAATAATTGTTGAAGATTTTGATTACACTTACAGGTTGGTGCCGCTTAATGTCAACGATACGTTCCGTGAAGCAGGATGTTGTGCGATTTGGACATTGTGAGAACTCCATATTCTATACAGTACTTAGCAGAGCTATGTAGAATACTGTAGTGTAGCTGTATTGCCGAAACACAGAGTGTGACATGTGTGTCCCTGTCTTGCACGGCAAAACACAAGGCTGTGTCTCAATACTTTAGCAAAACCAGTTTTATTCAGCTTGAAACAGGAACAGCACAGTTATTTATTGTTTCGGGATCTACCGCTCTACTATACACTGATACAGCAGTCAGGCAGGGTCGTGGCCAGGTAATCCTGTTCCCTACATTTATAATGTTCCTTATCGCCCATCGACGACAGGCGCTTATAGCACGACTGCGATCGGCTTGGATTTGCTTTCGCCGAGAGCTGCTGCAGCACTCGGAGCCTGCAGTTGCCCCAGCAATGGATAAGCTGTCTTCCACAGGTGCAGTGATCGCACTTTGGGACGTTCTTCACTACGTCGTCCCATTGGGTGGAGTCCCAAGAGAGTTTAGAAACCTTGCAAGAGAGATAACGCTACAACCCTCCAGAGACGCGCGATACACACGATTGGGTGTTGCTGCCTAAGAGTCGAAGTATACACTCTGTAAAAGATGACAAGACAAAAGAAAACACCACAACCCTGTATACTGTTAAGGCAAAATATTAAAGGCTTTTTAACAAAAGAATGTCCCTCAGTACCCGAGTCTCAGTCTAGACTGGCAAAGATGGCAACACTTTCTGTTAAGTACGGGCCAGGCCGGAAAAGGCAGGTCCAGGGGGACAGACACCAGATGTGATGTCAGATGTGGTCAGGTTGTCAATCATATGGTCTGTAGAGGGAGGAAGAGAAGAGGAGTCAGTATACACTGCCATCTTGTGGATCAGCATTGAATTACCACCACTGGAGACTTTAACCTCCTTAGCGTTAGACCCAAGCATCACTTGGGCTGTTAACAACAGTTCTAAAAGCTTTAGTCTTGAGTGTCACTCAGGGAACTGTATAGACACATCTTGAGTAAGACCTGAGGTTTACTCAGGCTGTAAATTTGCCAGTGGTGAGTGCTGAGCATTACTCGGGCAATGATATACATTAGATGTGTCTTGCGTAAACGTTAGGCCAGAGCGTTACCCGGGCAACGGTGTAGTCGTGTCTTCTCCTAGCCTCATAATGAGACGCCTCTCATCAGCAGTGGGGAAGAAGTAAATCTGTCTTCAGACAGTCAAACTGAAACAGTCAGTGATTCTGATGGATCTGAAAGTGACATTCACGTCACTCGCACATGTGCAGTGTGCTCTTCATTTTATTATTATTATTATTATCTTTATTATACTTTTTACAGTTCTGACTTTGTACTTTTAATATTGTGCTTGTATTACAGTAGAAAGATGAGATTTCATAAAAATGTCATTTTTCAACCCAAAAAATGTAATGCTGAGGAGGTTAAGCTGTCCCCAAGGTGCACGTGGGTGACAACTCTTACGCGGTATACTTTTTATTTGTATGAAGAGAAAGTTCACATTAAAATAATGAGAGAAATGTACAATACAGCACTGGCAGCACAATCGCTTTGTTTACAAGAAACACGAGATACACGTGCGGTGTTTGTTAAGTCCGGTTACACCCGCTACACCCCATTCTCCGATCAGCATTTCTGAACTCTGTTATAACCTTATAGGACCACAGACTTGCTTGCGGCCGGACTTTGCCCGAGTGGATATTATGCGGCACATGTTATGCCTAAGAGTTTCAAAGCACTACAGTTTCAAAAACATTTTCAAAAATGAGGAAGGGGGAACTCCTGTCAAAAACCCTGGCTAGATACAAAAAGGGCCATGTATAATCTTTATAAAAAATAAAAGTTTTATTTTCATAAAATGCTCTGTTACACTGTGAAGCTCCAAAAAGCACAAAAGGCATTAAGGAGTTGCCAGCAAAGGCAATAACAGGGCAAACAAAATCCCAATACAAGCATCCAAGGATGTGGTATAGTGGGTCTGTGGCTTAACATTGTAGTGGCCTGTTTTTAAATAATTAAATGATTAGAATGGCCGGCTCGATCTCTGTGGGCATGTGTGCCCGCACAGCTGTGGGAGGTTGGAGAGGTGATTGGGGCAAGATGCACTTGCACATGAGGGTGCCATCTGTCTCAACGGCTTTCTGCAGTGGGCGATTGAGTTGCTGTGCCCACAGAGGCGTTTAACGGGGAGCTCTGCACGGAGAAAAGGGAGAGACACTGGACTGGCCAGGAAAAGAGAAGGGAGAAGAGAAGCAAGATGGAGGTTAAAAGAAGAGAAGGGAAAAACAGGAGGCAGAGAGAGAGAGGAACTGAGTGAGGCAGGTGGTCGGCTGTAGGAGCCGGAGGCTGTGGAGGGGGCCCTCCTACTGAGTGCTTACCTGGGAGTAGGAGCGGGCGGAAATGCAGTGTTCCTGCAGATGCCGAGGGACTGATGGCTTGGCGGGAGTTGTGTGTGGCTCAGCATGGCACCCCAGGATTGCCAAAGGTTGACTTCACCTGTCAGTGGGCGTTTGAGGTTTGAGAAGGAAGCATTTAGGCTCATTTGTCTTCATGGACTGTCTCTGGTTTTAACCTCGTTGTTTTCATTGGATTATTTATTGGAGCTGTTTTGAACCTTCACCATCACTGTTTTTATGGATTATTTCTTGACTGACAGCACACACAGGCTTAAGTAAGTATAAGTAGGGCTCACCAGACCACTCCTTTGTAGTCTTTGTTTTATGTCGTTGGCCCAGTCTGAGGTCCAAAGCACACTGAAGGAGGTTTTCATGAAGGATGGCTCTGTACTTTACTCTGTTAAACTTTTCCTTGACCCTGACTGGTCTCCCAGTCACCAACAACACAACATGATGCTGCCGTCACCATGCTTCACATGGAATGATAATTGCGCAGGTGGTGAGCGTTTCTTCCAGACGTGATTCCTAGGATGGAGGCCAAACAGATCAGTCCTGGTTTCATCAGAGCAGGGAGTCTCGTTTCTCCTAGTCTGTTAGTCTTTTAGGGCTTTCATGTATGATCTGGCCACTCTGTCATAAAGCCAACATCAGTGGAACATTACAGTGATGGTTGTCCTTTGGAGGTCAGACTGTCTAACCATCAGTTTCTTGGTCACCTCTCTCATCAAGGCTGTTTCCACACTGAAAAGGAGCAAAGGTTAAAGACATGACAGTTCAGCAGTTCAGGCTTCATCAGGTGTCACACTGAAGAGTGAAGAGCAGAGGACATAACTGGAAGGGGAAAGAGGGAACAAAGCCAGGGCAGAAGAAAGGACGAAAGGTGAGAGGAGGGGTGACAAAGCTGCCCTTCGAGATCAGAACATTAGCAGGTCATTACCAGGATGCCAGTCCATCCATGCCCATTTGGTAAAGATTCATTTTTTTTTAAGCAAATCAAACAGTGCTGAGGTAAAGACACTTGAATGGGCAGAGTGGGTACAACTTCAAAGAGGGCATTAAATCATATACCATTTAGAAAAAAAAATGAGGAACAGCTCCTGGTTCAACAAGAGAGCGCCTTGCTTGTCAGCCTTCACTTTGCATAGATGGCAAGATAAACAAAACAGGTGGCGTTTGTAAAAAGACTCTTTTGAAGGTCAAATATTTCCTTATGCATCTTGTGCCAGCATCAAATGTGAGAAAAGTACAGAAAAGTTTAGACGTCGGGCCCACCATGGCACATAAATTCCAAGCCTGTTCAGCGAATGTTCTGTTCTCAGCATGGAAGCTTCGGTACTGACATTCATGTTCGGGTTCATCTTAGTGGGTGGCATACGGATCTAGTGGCTACCACTGTCACCCCTCGGCTTCGGAGACCTGGGTTCAAATCCCAGCCTGTGACTTTGCATGTTCCCCTGCTGTCACTTTTGAGTTTTCTCGAGGTACTGCGGCTCCTGAAGACGTGAAGATGAGGGTTTGTTGGAGGCTCTTGAGGTTTTTAGGGTCATTATGATGCGAATGAGGTCCCGCGTGTCCCAAATGGCAATTTTAGGATGACAGGCTGGTGACAAAAGTGAGGCGATACAGGCACTTGGATGATTCCTCTCTCCCAGACCACAAAGATGCTCAGATAATGACAAGCTCATGGAAAGAAAGTGCCAATAGCACTGGACAATACAAAGCAGTATGTAAGAGGGATGGAAAACACAGACTCTCCACCTTCTCCATTATTTTCTTTTCTCGTAAAGCCAGTAGTAACAGGCACAACTCTTCTTCCATCAGCAGAGTCTCATTAAACGTAGCCATCTTCTGCTGAACTATCATGTAAATTGCGCCGTGAATTTGTTAGGTAGGTGACATTGACCAAACACTGCCACCTACTGACTAGGAGAATATTGACGCACTGATTGAACAGGCCGCCACCAGCAGAAATGCGTTTTGGTCGCTGACAGTGCACGCAGCCTTAAGTAAGTATAAGTAGGGCTCACCAAACCACTCCTATGTAGTCTTTGTTTTATGTTGTTGTCCCAGTCTGAGGTCCAGAGTACACTGGAGGAGGTTTTCATGAAGGATGTCTCTGTACTTTGCTCTGTTAAGCTTTTCCTTGACCCAGACTGGTATCCCAATCATCAACAACACAACATGATGCTGCCATCACCGTGCATCACATGGAATGATAATCGCACAGGTGGTGAGTGTTTCCTCCACACGTGATTCCTAGGTTGGAGGCCAAACAGTTCACCAGGGAGTCTTGTTTCTCCTAGTCTGGTAGTCTTTTAGGTTCCTTTGTTCAAACACCAAGGGGGCTTTCATGTATCATGTCATTAAACCCTACATCAGGGATGGTTGACCATCTGAAAGTTTCTTCCATCTCCACACAAGTTCTTTGGTGGCCAACATGTCTAACCATCGGTTTCTTGGTCACCTTTCTCATCAAGATCTCCTTCTATCTCGATTGATCAGTTTGGCCGCATGACCTGCTCTTGAAAATGTCCTGGTGGTTTGAAACTCATTCCATTTAAAAATAATGGAGGCGATTATGCTTTTGAGAACTGTCAATGCTGCAGAATTTTTTTTTTGCCTTCCCCTGATATCTGACATCTGCTGGCAAACAAGCCCAGCCAGTAATTTACCTGCTCTAGTTGCTTTTTGATGTGTGGCTGAGCGCAGGAATGACAGGTCATAGAAAAATAAAATATTAGGGAAACCAACTGACTCACCCTGTTTAAGCAAAAGTCTGACAGAAAATTACGACTTTTGGCTTCAGTTAACTCTTTTAGGGCGGATGTCAACAGGAGAGGTTGAAGGTGATAATTAACAGTAAATGGTGACCAGACCCTTCTGTTACAGGTTAGTTCGACTCTCTGTGCTAGAAGGAAAGTTAGCTTTGTTGAGTTATCCGAGATTCCCTGCGCTTGCATGAGCAGCGAAGAGCAGACAATGGCCAAAATGGGATCGACATCTAGCGAGAGATTGAAGTGAATGCACAAAGCAAAATACTCCATGGATGACGTTTTGCATATTATCTCTGAACTGGAATCTGATTTGTCGGACTCCGATTTTGATGCGAGTGATCTGGAGATTGAGATTGAAAACGAAATTGAGGTACCGGCATCGTTCACCTGGGAGGACCGCTACTTACGATGACACGATGTACAAACCAGATTGCATTGCACTGCAACCATGACCTGCGCTTCCGCCCCTGCCTCGTGAAGACAGCCTGGGAGCCAGCCTGCCACACAGTTCTGCCAACTGTTGTGCCGCCTGTGACTGGCTTAAGCCACAAGAGACGGCAAACTACTTGCCACAGCTCACAGCAGTAGATGTTTTATGTTGATTTTTTTACGTGAAAATATTGCATTGTGTGCTTTTGGAAAAAATATTGAGCCCTCAAAGAGTTAACAGCCTGCTTAGGCAAAAAACAACAAAAGAAATCGGACTCTTTGTCATAGAATATCAGGGCCAATCACTGGAGCTCTGCCTGGCAGTCTGCTCTATTCACAAATGACGCCTCCTCCTGTGAGGCCGGGCTTCTTTTATGAGGTGCACAGGAAGGGGCGGAGCTAAGTGCCTTCACTGGGAGGTTTCTCAGTGCTGTGTGGAGAGAAGAAGAAGAGAATACCATATTTACTCATGTACCACGCGCCCTCGTGTAAGACGCGCACCCTAATTTTTACAAAGAAGATTGGGAAAATCGTTTTGGCCTGTGTATGACGTGCGTTGTGATTGTATAGGAAGCGTTTAGAGAGAGAAAGAGCGCGATCGAGAGAGAGAGCGCGCAAGAACGCAAGCAAGAGAGAGAGAGTGCGAGTGTGTGAGCAAGCAAACAAGAGAGAGAGAGCGTGAGTGCGCGAGTAAGCGAGAGAAAGAGAGAGCGCGAGCGTGCGAGCAAGCGAACGAGAGAGAGATCAAGCCCAAGCAGAAGAAGTAAACATTATAGAATTACATTTCCTTGTGTATGATGCGCACCTGATTTTCTAATGCTAACTTTAGGGAAAAAATGTAAGCCTGGTACATGCATAAATACGATATTAGTGATAGTGCCCCCTCTTGCTCCAGCAGGTTGTCACATACCTCATTCAAGCCCGTGAGGAGATCCGTGGACGAGCATGTGTGACACATGTTAATTGCATTGTCTTGTGTTTAATTGGTGAATACCGGTGACCGGAAGAGCCAGAGTGCAGAACGAGATTTTCATTGTACAGTGGGACTGACTGTTTTCTGTGCCTATCACAATAAATTCTTACTGACTGACTGTATCTCCTGTAGCAGTAGGAGGCGCTATCGCTCCCTTGAACCCTCAGGTACCACGCCAAACACCAGGTAAAAGTGCTACAATAATTATTTTTATTATAATAATGTGCACTAAGCACTCCACACTATTCATTAACCACAATACAATAATAATCACCAATCCTCCAACTCCCAGACGCGTTGACCTCCTACCACCCAGCTCAGTTCCCCGTCTGGGAGTTCCCACAGTCCTTTATACTCCCTGACCCGGAGGTGTTCCTGCCAAACAGTCCCCAAGTCCTTATTCCTTCCGGGTCAGGGTAAATAGTCCTTATCTTTACCCCAGAAGCACGTTGTTTCTTCCTGTCATAGGATTATGACGCACTTCCGGGTTATATGGCATATATGAGTCCACGGGCCTTCCGACAGCGACTCCCAGTGGTCCCCAAGGTATCCAGCAGGGCTGTGCATAAAAACTACATAGTCCATCAGGCCCTGCTGGAATTCGGGGCCCGTCAATGCTGTCGGGAGAGCTCCTCCTGGCGGCTTGGGGGTGAGGACCGGAATATGAAACCGGCCATCCTCCACACTCCTCTTTGTTTTCAGACAGTGAGGTAAAGTTCTGGCTTTTGTTTTCTTGTGGTCTGCACCCTTTTTCAAGATTTTGGAAATGCAGGATCACAACAGTAGTTGGCAATCATTACCCATTGTTATGACTAGCTTCTTTATTTAATTTTTTGTGTGTTACCTCTTTACCTTTTCGTGAGTCTGAGAACTCATTTTGAGTTTATTTTTTCCCCGTGATTCTGAATTTGATATTATCTAATTGATTGGAGACTTTGGCTTTGTTAATTTCTGGGCCATTTTAGCCTCCATTGTTAATATTTGGGCCATTTTTGTTTCCATTTTGTTTATTTTCATTGCAGCCATTTTGTTAAGACAGATACTAAGTTCCATTTACCGTGGAAGTTGGATGTCAGAGTTGGGAATGACATCGCTGCCAAGTTGACCGTGTTACAATAAAACATTTGAGAAAACAATATATAGGCTTAGTAAGAGACGGCTGGCAGCCCAGACCAACCGGGACACCCAAGAAATGGAGGGATAGGGGAAGGCAGACTCTTTAGAGCACTGCCTCCCCCAAAACAGTAGATGGCAGCTCCCCTGGTTTACAACAGTGGTACGGGTTACCACAGGGTACCATGGGACTTGGAGTTCTGTATCTCAGTTCTGTTGGGTGCTGCCAGGGGGTGCTGTTGAAGAACCATGGGGCATAAGATTTCCGCCTGACCCCAAAGTGCTGAATGATCACGTGGATGGAAGAGCAGAAGTGCTTCTGGGTTGGACAGTATAAAAGGACCAGACTGAGCGCACAAGGATCAGCCAGAGTCGGGTGGAAGGCAGACGAAGCCTGTGGGAGGACCGGAGGAGAAAAGACAAAGAAAGAAGAGGAATTGTGTGTGCTGTATTGTTTACTCGTGGCTGTAGTGGTGGGAAATGCTTTGGGGAAAACATTTGTTGTGCTTGCTCTTTCGGAATGAAACTTCGAAATTCTGACTTTCCAGTTTAGTTATAACAGAAATCCAATGTCGTTAGGAGTGCATCTTCAGAGGTCGTAGCTTTTGGTTAGCGAAATGATAGATTTAGAAGGACATCAAAGGAAGCAGTTTCTATCCGAGGTTGCGGATTTCTAAACCCTTTTTGCTGATCGCTCTCGTGTTCCTTAAAAACATTTTTTCTAAAGCTTTTCCTGTTATTTGACTGGTGCTTGGTTTTTGATTTTTGAATTTTCTTTGGTATCCGTGCAGCAGAATTTCTGCTTTTCAACTGTTTTTTTCAGTTCATTTAATGTCTCTTCTCCCGGTTACTCTTAAAATATTCTTGCTAGTTCTCGCTAGCATAATACCCACCTAGAGTAGGCCATTGTAAGTCTGTTATGCTAACTATCTTGTTGTTGAATTTGCAGGCATGTACGGGCAATGCCACGCCACTTTGTCACCAGTGACCCTCAATCAGTGATCAGGACATTCTCAGCTTGGGAACGTTTTCATGTCTGCACTCACACTTTGTGTCTCTTTTTTATTCTCTGCAGTTCTGATCCTGGAGAAGATTGAGAATGACGACCTCTGTAACAAAACTTTGAAGATTACGGACTTTGGCCTGGCACGAGAGTGGCACAGAACCACTAAGATGAGCGCGGCGGGCACATATGCATGGATGGCTCCTGAGGTCATCAAACTGTCTCTGTTTTCTAAGAGCAGCGACGTGTGGAGGTGAGTTAGCAGGCCTACATGACCCTCTGACACTCGCTTGAGAGTTTAACTGTTTGGGGTGAGATGGAAGTGAAGTTTATTAGTGCCATGGATTCATTTGGCATGCTGCTGGACTCGGACATGTAATCAGGGTTTGATAAATTTGATGGAGGCAAGTCTGGTAAACTTTGTTCTATAGCACAAATCCCTTCAAGATGTCACTAATCCACTGAAGACTTTCAGGTTGTTTTTTGTTTGATGTTCTATTGTCCAAGATGGCGCTTTTTTGTTGCATTTTATACTGTAGTTTCATTTAACCCTGTGTCAGACATTTTCCAGTGTCCCCTGCAAAATGGGCAGAAGGTTGCCGGTTCAAATCCCATAAATGCCAAAAGTGACTATAATTCGTTGGACCCTTGCGCAAGGCCCTTAACCTGCAATTGCTCCTTCCTGGCTATGATGTTAATCTGCAGCCGGCCCACCAACATACAGGGAAAATTTGGGGGTTGGTGGCAGAATTGGCCCTCCAGCCACCATAGAAAACCTCATACTGGTTCCATTCCATCTGAACTAGTGTGGTGCTGAGGTGTCACCCGTTGCATGACCTCACTCTTGTCCCAATCTGGGATCCTGAGTTGGTTTGACATATGGTGGGTGTGGCATTGAGCGGTATTAGTGTGGGCTCCTAACCTCTCTCTCCTGCAATAGGAACAGCCCCCCAAACGGGACACAAAGAACTTGGCTGTTTATCCTGCACCTTCTCCACGGTCATTCCCAGTTTTTCTTACTCTTGATTGTCCAGGTGTTGTCCCATCTGACTCTGCACTCTATTTGTCCTGAATGGGATACGCACTGGTACTTCTGTCATAATAGTATTCAGTCCCCTTCACTTTCTTTACATTTTGTTAAGTTGCAGCGTTGACGTGAAATTTTGTCAAGCAACACTCAATACCCCAGAATGACAAAGTGAAAAGAGGATTTTAGAAATTTTTGCAAATACATTAAAAAAATTGTAAAAAATGAAATATCACAATTGACATGAGTATTCAGATCCTTTACTCAGTTCTTCATTGAAGCCCCTTTGGCAGCGATTCCAGCCAGGAGTCTTGGTTGTTTCAAACTCATTTAAGAATTATGGACGTGACTGTGTAACTTCTCCCATTATCAACACTCAATACCCCACAATGACAACGTGAAAACAGAATTTTAGGAATTCTTCCAAATTTATTAAAAACTAGCAAAATACCCGCGCTTCGCAGCGGAGAAGTAGTGTGTTAAACAAGTTATGAAAAAGAAAAGGAAACATTTTAAAAATAACGTAACATGATTGTCAATGTACTTGTTTTGTCACTGTTATGAGTGTTGCTGTCATCAAGGATTTGATTATCATTATTTCTTTCAATCAGGTTCGTTTTTGGAGGACGTGTTGTGTTCAAGTTACATTCGGTGTTTGTCAACCGTTGTAAAGATAACAGGTTTCATTCATCGACGTGATCACTACCCAAATCGCTACTCGTGAATCTAAGATGTTTAACAGGCATTCCCGGTATTAAGTTGTGGATTTGCCTGCGAATTTTTAGCGACAGCGTGTCTATAAACTTAACTTAAACTTAAGCTTTACACCGTGCTTTCCTATTGATATGTCTACAAAGGCTTGTTCAGCTTCAGAGGGTTGTTCCTCTCCTACTGCGTCAATAAACAGCTCGTCTTCCTCTTTATCTGAGACATCACACACTGCATGCACAGGCTTACCTTTCCCAGTCCTGCAAACTTTAGTGAAGTGGTTCAATTTACCTCATTTTTTACACCGTCTTCCTTTAGCTGGACATTGACTTTTTACACCGTGTGCTTTGTTTCCGCAGTAGCTGCACTTATGAATATGCTGGTATGCGTCACTCGCTTCATATTCTTTTGCTGCCTTCTCAATTGTGCAATGCGTTTTTTGTTCAGCGCTCTTTGGAGCTCTTCCTTATTCTCTACGTACTGCGTTCACAGTCAGTTCACGTGAGCCGCTCGGAGAACATGCATTGAAGGTTCTCAGCTGTGCTTGTGCTATCTCGTGAGATCTTGCGATGTCCACAGCTTTATTTAATGTTAGCTCAGACCCGGCACTTAAAAGTTTCTCTCGCAGTTTTGCTGAGTTTGTGCCAAACACTAGTCTATCCCTGACCATCTCATCTTTGTTTGCATAAGCACAGTCCTTCACCAGCAATTTTAACTCTGTTACAAAGTGATGAAAAGTCTCATTTATACCCCGCGTCTTCTCATTTAACTTGTATCTCGCGAATATCGTATTCGTCTTAGGCATGACAAACGCCTCAAAACGGTCATAGTAAGTTTTCAGTACCTTGGCTTCCTCCTGGGTGAGAGTCCTTGTGTTAAAAATGTCTCCTCCTTTTTCCCCAGTCCACAGGAGCAGGTAGCTGCATTTCTCACTCTCGTCTTTGCCTTTTAGCGGGCCAGAAAACATCAGCTCCATGTGCTGTCGGAACTTTTTCCATTCTCCTGGCAGGTTAAGAGAATCCCAGTCAATTCGTGGCGAGGGAACTCCAACAAAATCCATGACTGTTCTTTATTCTGACACCATGTCTTGTTTTCACAAATTGTGAAAAATGAAATGATGGCGAGACTTTCTTTTAAAGTATGCAGGGGAACTTTATTTATTACAGCTCTTACATTCACAGCATCCGTGTTCTAAATTAACTTCCATAATAGTAACCTTGAGGTCCCTTTTTCTGGTGCCTTCCTGATGACATAGGTGCCTAAAACATGCCTGATAATAATACATTTCAATGACATATAAATATTACAGTGATCACCTCGATAGACATCTCACCACCCAAATCGCTAGTCTTGAATCTAAGATGTTTAACAGGGATTCCCGGTATTAACGTTTTGATTTGCCTGTGAATATTTAGTGTCAGCGTGTCTATTGGATTGCTGCTGATGGACGGCCATATATGGGCAGGCACTCAATTATGTGGGAGGCGTGGGTATGGGGGACGCAATATAGGCAGGCAGCCAACTACGTAGGAGGCGTGGTGATAGGGGACGCAACTCCGCCTCACACAGCGACCGAGCTGCAGGGTATGGCCGTATATATGTATGCAAGTAGGATTCAGTTATGACCGTTACGCGTAGAATTTCAAAATTACTTTTGTAAGTAAGCTGTAAGGAATGAGCCTAACAAATTTCAGCCTTCTACCTACACGGGAAGTTGGAGAATTAGTGATGAGTGAGTCAGTGAGTCAGTGAGTCAGTCAGTCAGTGAGGGCTTTGCCTTTTATTAGTATAGATAAAAAAAAGACTCTTTACTACCACACTTTAAATCTGTCTCAGGTGCATCCCATTCTATTGGTCATCTTGAGATGTTTCTACACTTTGTTTGGAGTCCACTGTGGTCAATTCAATTGAGTGGACATAATTAGGAAAGGTACACTGTTGTTTACAGAAGATCCCCCAGATAGCATGAAGTTATGGGAAAGAGTAGTGGAAGCTCGGTTAATTAGTGAGCAGCAGTATGGTTTCATGCCAGTAAAGAGCACCACATATGTGATGTTTGCTCTGAGGATGTTGATGGAGAAGTTTAGAGAAGGCCAGAAGGAGTTGCATTCTGTCTTTGTGGACCTGGAGAAAGCAAATGACAGGGTGCCTCGAGATGAGTTGTGGTATTATATGAGGAAGTCAGGAGTGGCAGAGAAGTATGTAAGAGTTGTACAGGATAAGTACGAGGGAAGTGTGACTGTGGTGAGGTCTGTGGTAGGAGTGAGGGAGGTGGGATGACATCAGGGATCGGCTCTGAGCCCCTTCTTATTTGCAATGGTGATGGACAGGTTGACAGACGAGATTAGACAGGAGTCCCCGTGGACTGTGATGTTTGCTGATGACATTGTGATCTGTAGCGAGAGTAGGGAGCAGGTTGAGGAGACCCTGGAGAGGAGGAGATATGCTCTAGAGAGGAGAGGAATGAAGGTCAGTAGGACCACTGAGAGAGAATACATGTGTGTGAATGAGAGGGAGGGCAGTGGAATGGTGAGGATGAGGGAGTAGAGTTGGTGAAGGTGGATGAGTTTAAATACTTGGGATCAACAGCACAGAGTAATGTGGATTGTGGAAGAGAGGTGAAGAAGAGAGTGCAGGCAGGGTGGAGAAGAGTGTCAGGAGTGATTTGTGACAGATGGGTATCAGCAAGAGTGAAAGGGAAGGTCTTCAGGATGGCAGTGAGACCAGCTATGTTATATGGGCTGGTGACGGTGGCACTGACCAGAAAGCAGGAGACAGAGCTGGAGGTGGCAGAGTTAAAGATGCTAAGATTTGCATTGGGTGTGACGAGGATGGACAGGATTAGAAATGAGGACATTAGAGGGTTAGCTCAAGTTGGACGGTTGGGAGACAAAGTCAGAAAGGCAAGAATGTGTTGGTTTGGACATGTACAGAGGAGAGATGCTGGTTATATCAGGAGAAGGATGTTAAGGATAGAGCTGCCGGAGAAGAGGAAGGCCTAAGAGAAGGTTTATGGGTGTAGTGAGAGAGGACATGCAGGTGATGGGAGAGACAGAGTAAGATGACGAGGAAAGGAAGATATGGAAGAAGAGGATCTGTTGTGGCAAACCCTAATGGGAGCAGCCGAAAGAAGAAGAGGAAGTTTTCTAACAAAAAAGATGAAAAATCAAGTAACGTAATTCATTCATAACAGTAAGGAGTCCTGCAGCAAGCTGTGTTTCAGGGTCCCCTTCCACTCCACCATGTTTGCTATGGTCCACACCTCAGTTTTTATTTCACTTCAGGTTTTCTCCAGTGACACAAGATGGATGATCTTTTGTAGTGAGGCGGCTGGAAGTTATTCTTGCACCATGAGGCACAAGTCAGGAATGAGTCACTGGTCCATAACAGTTCAAATCTAATGCCACATACACGCTCACTTACTGAATATGAGATGTCCGTTTCTGTCACCAGTTATCTTCACATTCCCATTTTTGGAATGTGGCAGACAAACAAGGGTTGTTAGTGGTCTGACACATCAGCACTAGACAGAGGACACAAACCGTGCCTTAAACACCTTGGCATCAACCTTGAGTGTGACTCAGGCTTGGAATTCTATATAATTGCAGTTAAACCCGAGTCACATTTGCAGTAACATGTAGTGTTGATATACTTCTTAGAGTTAATATTGAATAATACTGGAGACAGTAGGGCGGCATGGTGGCGCAGTGGTAGCGCTGCTGCCTCGCAGTTAGGAGACCAGCTAGAACTCCCTCCGTGGAGTTTGCATGTTCACCCCGTGTCTGCGTGGGTTTCCTCCAGGTGCTCCGGTTTCCTCCCACAGTCCAAAGACATGCAGGTTAGGCGCATTACCGATTCTAAATTGTCCATAGTGTGTGCTTGGTGTGTGTGTGCGTGTGTGCCCTGCAGTGGGATGGCACCTTGCCCAGGTTTGTTTCTGCCTTGTGCCCTGTGTTGGCTGGGATTGGCTCTGGCAGACCCCCGTGACACTATGTTAAGATATAGCGGGTTGGATAATAACTGACTGACTAGAGACAGTGATCTGCTGCCATCTAGTGGATAAAATAGCATTGTGCTGAAAAAAAGGCTTTCTGACACTTTATGGTAACTCATCAGTATCCATTACTGGGGTATAGTCCCCAATAAATAGCAGAATGGCAAATGAAAAGCCATAAATGCAGTTTTGTAACAAACTGAAGCTGAACCATTACTCAGACTGATCGATAGTAATGACGATGGTGAATCGATCATCAGACATTGACACAGAAAGTGAAACTGAAGCATAATACATCACTGTACGATTAAACTGCCTTGATATTACCGTTGAATTCAACCCTGAGAAGTTTCATTGTGATCAAGAGTAGCTGTGTGAGAAAAACACAAAATAATTGCAATAGAATGCAAGGGCAAGCAAGATGTTAGCCCCCTAAGCACTGTTCACAATGCAGCAACTGTCAATGTTCATGTCAGGAAATGTGAAATTCACTAAGCCTTGCACTGTGGTAGTCTACAATGACACAATGGGTGCATCGATCGTGTGGTTCAAACTCTTTCAGTTTACCCAGTCAGGTGCCAGCAACAGGAAAAACATTTAAGAAAAGTGCACAAAGAAACACACGTCAACTGTCCTGATTGCAACTGTGTGTCACACGAGGGACGTGTAGTAAATCTGCATCAGTGCAGCACTAAACACTCGACATACCTTCTCTACTGTATCCATCCATCCATTATCCAACCCGCTATATCCTAACTACAGGGTCACGGGGGTCTGCTGGAGCCAATCCCAGCCAACACAGGGCGCAAGGCAGGAAACAAACCCTGGGCAGGGTGCCAGCCTACCGCAGGGCACACACACACACACACCAAACACAATTTAGGATCGCCAATGCACCTAACCTGAATGTCTTTGGTCTGTGGGAGGAAACCCACGCAGACACGGGGAGAACATGCAAACTCCATACAGGGAGGACCCGGGAAGCGAACCCAGGTCTCCTAACTGCAGCAGTGTTACCCACTGTGCCACCCTACCGCCCCCTTATGTCAACACAAAATAACATTTTTTCTTGTTGAAAAAGTGCAACCGCTTTGGCTCATTTTTTCCTGCTGTAAACAGGTGGCTAGGGTGGCTACAAGATGCCAATCCATAACAAGGGGTGCTTATACACTTCAGGGCCAATTTAGGAAGCACAAGGAGAAAAAAAAACAAACACAGACATGAAGAGAACATACAAACTGCACGCAGGCAGTGACCTTGGTATTTAAAAATGGTGAACAGTGATGTCAGTGGTTTGCTAATCTTGTCTAATCTCGAAAGTCACACAGGCCTCCAGCAGTGCTCACCACTGTGCCACCAAGCCACCGGCTGTAAACTGAGTGAAAGTTGTTTGTGGGTCTCTTGATAATGAAACACAATGGTTTCTAATCATTCTCAAATTCTTTCCAGTTTTGGAGTTTTACTGTGGGAGTTGCTCACCGGCGAGGTTCCTTATCGTGAGATCGACGCTCTCGCTGTAGCTTATGGAGTGGCTATGAACAAGCTGACCCTCCCTATCCCATCCACCTGCCCAGAGGCTTTCTCCAGACTTTTGGAAGGTAAGGGGCGATGAAGAAATCCGACACTTTCATTCTTTGTGTTTTTCAGAGAACAATGGGTGAAAGGCAGGATTCAAAATAACAAGCGTATGCAATTAAAACTGCCCTGCTCGGAGTAAAGCTGGTGTTTGTTTGTGTAGTCATTATTTTTAATTGTTAAAAGAACTAATAATTTTTTTTTTACAGGGTGATTTTTGAAGTTTATATTTGATATTTAAAAATGGTGAACGATGATATTAATAGTTTGCTAACCTTGACCTGTCCTGTGTTACGTTGAGGGAGTTCTTCCCAAGCAAAACTCGTATGGGCCTCCATGTCCGCAGAGGAGCAAGCCAGGGTCTGCACTAGTGCATCCAGCAAGGACCCACTTAATTCGGCCCAAGCCCAGGAGTGACCTGTTGGCTTTAGGGGGAACAGGCCCTCAGAAAAGGAAATGGGCCATAACAACTCATAAGTCCCAAAAGGGAAAAGGGGGTAGCCGCAAACCTTTAACTGTATGTGAGGAGCAGGGGAAGAATCTTTATAAAACATTTATTTCAAAACTTCTCTATATAGAAAAATGCTCAAAGTGGAGCTAAAGGCATAAGTGGATATGCTCAAAAGCAAGTCGATAACAAGCCGTGTCCGACAATAGAATAAAATAAAAATAATTATACTTCAGTAGAACCACAAAGAGAGCTCATCAACACCAAAAACTGACGACAGTGAATCACATTCTTCCAGTGTATCTCTCCGGCTTTTATAGGGCTTTGGGGGCGGTGGGGTTCAAGCATGAAGAGAAGCGGGTGGCCCTTTAGTGATACACACAAAACCAACGCACACTCGTCACTGCTTTAAAAGCAACAATAAACACCAAGCGAATGAATTATCAAACTACGGAGACGGACTTCTGCTACACCATACACGGCAACATCCACGATAGTGCACAACTGAGACAGAACAGCGCCTGTGTGTGTGAAACGGAAGTATTCAGTTACAGCGGCGAAGTCAATCCATTATCCACGTACCCTGTACAACAAACATACTACTCAACGTCAAGCTCAAGGACGTCGGCGTCGGCTCTCCTTTGTCTCTGAGAAGCTTGCCGCTGCCGGCCCCCTTTGATGAGCGTGCTTCACACGAGCACGATATCTACTTGCGTGGAGCGTGCGGCTATTAAAACACTCACTTGTATTGTTGTAAGCTAAATGATTTAACTTTTCTATTACATGTAACTTGAATCATTGTCCAAATATATATCTACGCACACAACATCAGCATAAAAACAAATCAAGCGTGAAGGGGCCCCGGACCAGAGTCCCGTTTGTCCCCCCCAGCGGCGGGCCTGCACTTACATTCCGGACACTTGTAGTTGTGAATGTGAACCATCAAGACAGGAAAATGCAATCTGAGCAAAAAATCAGAATCGAGCAACGAGGCCTGTAATGTGACCATAACCCTTGACTCTCATGGCGTTTCTATTTATTATTTCAGAGTGTTTGTAATGAGGTTGGAAATGAATTATGTTCTCGCACAGCACTGTATCATTTTCTAATGGAGTGTGCATCGTGTGCCATCATCAACACGACCGTATGAAGGTCATCAGATGCCTTCCCTGAGTGTCTTTGAGATTTCAGGGTCTTCTTAAGAAAAACCTTCAGTGATCGTTCTCTTTAGTCTGCTCTCGTTACCAATCCTTCCTCTGATTACATATAACATCTGCTGAGTTTGGCTCAGACTACATGTCCCCTTTTGTCTACAAAATCCCACATTGAATCCTGATTTTGATTCACGTCTTGGCCTTTGTTTATGTCTTCACGTTATTTTGACTTATCCCGATTCTTTTTCATTTAAAACTACTACTACCCACTGCGTGCCGTACAGAATGTTGATCGGTTTGAATTTTTCATAGATTTCTCGCTGCATTTTTTCAAGTGTTTTGTTCTTTGTTTGGGGTTTTCTTTGGCGCTAAACTCGATTCTGTCGTTTCTTTTCACCTTTGATTTTGGTTTCAGCTAATTTTGTTTTGATTGATGTTTTTGTCATATACAGACCGAGGTGACCGTATTTCCCCCTTTATACTCTTTATTGTGTAGACCTTAGCAAGATGTCTTTTAAATCCTACACTTTTTAGCCTTCATTTATTACACATAAAAAGACTAAACAATCAGCCAAAATGGATAAATAACATTATTAAAAAGCAGTAACGGCGCACTGCATGATAATGTGCAGTGAATACACTTGAGCATTCCTAGTTTTCCTCCTCTTTCGTTTGCTCAGAGGTCAATGCGCTTGCTGCTTCCTGAGCAGCTCTTCTTTTCTCCACCCTAGCGGCCCGCTTCTCCTCTTCTTTTGTTGGCATCTTTTTGTGATAAAACTGATTAAGTCAGTGTTTATATTGCGATTACTTAGTATTTTTTCTTAATTTTTCACTTAAGCTGGCACTTACAGTTGTACTTGAAAGTTTGTGAACCCTTTAGAATTTTCTAGATTTCTGCATAAATATGACCTAAAACATCATCAGATTTTCACTCAAGTCCTAAAAGTAGATAAAGAGAAACCAGTTAAACAAATGAGACAAAAATATTATACTTGGTCATTTATTTATTGAGGAAGATGATCAAATATTACATATTTGTGAGTGGCAAAAGTATGTGAACCTCTGGATGATCAGTTAGTTTGAAGGTGACATAAGAGTCAGGTGTTTTCAATCAATGGGATGTCAATCAGGTGTGAGTGGGCACCCTATGTTATTTAAAGAACAGGATCTATCAAAGTCTGCTCTTCACAACACATGTTTGTGGAAGTGTATCATGGCACGAACAAAGGAGATCTCTGAGGACCACAGAAAAAGAGTTGTTGATGCTCATCAGGCAGGAAAAGGTTACAAAACCATCTCTAAAGAGTTTGGACTCCACCAATCCACAGTCAGACAGATTGTGTACAAATGGAGGAAATTCAAGACCATTGTTACCCTCCCCAGGAGTGGTCGACCAACAAAGATCATACCAAGAGCAAGGCGTGTAATAGTCGGTGAGGTCACAAAGGACCCAAGGGTAACTTCTAAGCAACTGAAGGCTTCTCTCACATTGGCTAATGTTCATGTTCATGAGTCCACCATCAGGAGAACACTGAACAACAATGGTGTGCATGGCAGGGTTGCAAGGAGAAGGCCACTGCTCCCCCCAAAAAAACATTGCTGCTCGTCTGCAGTTTGCTAAAGATCACGTGGACAAACCAGAAGGCTATTGGAAGAATGTTTTGTGGACGGATGAGACCAAAATAGAACTTTTTGGTTTAAATGAAAAGCGTTATGTTTGGAGAAAGAAAAACACTGCATTCCAGCATAAGAACCTCATCCCATCTGTGAAACATGGTGGTGGTAGTATCACGGTTTGGGCCTGTTTTGCTGCATCTGGGCCAGGACAGCTTGCCTTCATTGATGGAACAATTAACTCTGAATTATATCAGAGAATTCTAAAGGAAAATGTCAGGACATCTGTCCATGAACTGAATCTCAAGAGAAGGTGGGTCATGCAGCAAGACCACGACCCTAAGCACACAAGTCGTTCTACCAAAAAATGGTTAAAGAAGAATAAAGTTAATGTTTTGGAATGGCCAAGTCAAAGTCCTGACCTTAATCCAACCGAAATGTTGTGGAAGGACCTGAAGAGAGCAGTTCATGTGAGGAAACCCACCAACATCCCAGAGTTGAAGCTGTTCTGTACCCAGGAATGGGCTAAAATTCCTCCAAGCCGGTGTGCAGGAATGATCAGAAGTTACCGGAAACATTTAGTTGCAGTTATTGGGGGTCACACCAGATACTGAAATCAAAGGTTCACATACTTTTGCCACTCACAAATATGTAATATTCGATCATTTTCCTCAATAAATAAATGACCAAGTATAATATTTTTGTCTCATTTGTTTAACTGGTTTCTCTTTATCTACTTTTAGGACTTGAGTGAAAATCTGATGATGTTTTAGGTCATATTTATGCAGAAATATAGAAAATTCTAAAGGGTTTACAAACTTTCAAGCACAACTGTAAGCCTTTAATTTGCCTCAAGAATGATTTTAAGATATGAAGAGGTAGGGGAAGTGACGGTGAAGATAGTAGGGATGAGAACAGCGCCCTGTACACATGTACTGCACGGCCATCCTGCTGGCTGCTGCCGAGAATTGATTCTACAATAAAATAAAATTAAAAAAAAAAGAGGAATAAAAATCATCACCCCAAAAGTGGATAGTAGATGTCACGTAGTATATGGGTACCAAATTTCAGGTCAATAGTTCAAATGGTTTGCGAGCTACAGGTGCTTTAAAATCGTGGACAGACAAACAAACAGCCACCGTAGCGTATTATATAAGAAGACTAGGGGGCTTAGCCCCCTGCTCACTTCGCTTTCCAAACCCGTCCTGTGCTATGGCCAGCCACTTCATGTCTCTGCCGCTCGCGTATGTGGATTTCACTTTCACCAAACAACAAATCTTTTAATTCTCGCCGATACGCCTCTTCATGGGGAGGCAACACTACTTTTCCCTAATGGCAACACAAATTAGACAATCTACAAGTCTCCGACTTAAAGTTTAAATAAATTTTCGTACTTTTATTATCTCTAACCTGCTCTCCATGTGTACTGCACCAACGTTTTTGAATTCTTTACAACGTTCTACTTTGTCATCTTCCCTTTGTCTTTTATTTCCAGCCCCGGGTGTGGTTAAATCTCTTAGCACAAAGCCTCGTCTCGCGGGACGTGAAAGTATCTCTCTGAAAAATTCTTGTCTTGTCCTAGGATTTCTTTATATAATAGAGAGACGTCAAACTGAAAAGATCACTGCGCACAAACATTAAAAAAGGCCAGATAATTCTGACATAGAGGAATACCAGACACTACAGTAAGAAATTAAAAAAAAAGCATTTGAAACGTCAAAAAAGAAACTGAAATAAAATGTGCTAGTGGAGCCAAAATGAACAGCAAGCAGTGTTTTCAGCACAATTCCAGTAAAAAGATGATACAAGAGAATTTAAGAAACCTTGGGGACATGAATGGAGAAATCATTGAAAATGGGAAGGAAATTGCAAATGAACCAAACAAATATGTCACCCAAATATTTCAAAAGGAAGAGACAAGTGGAACAACTCATGCAGAAGTAATAGATTTTAAAATAGAAGAGTCAGATGTGCTTAAGCCCTCAATACTTTGAAGTCTAATAAAACCCCTGGACCTGATGGGATCTTACTAACTGTACTGAAAGAAATGAAAGACGTCATCTATAAACCCTGATTAGACATTTGAGAAAGGAGAAGTACCTGAGGACTAGAAAGTTGCAAAGGTGACTTCAATCTTCAAGACGGGCGAAAGAATGGATGCTGGCAATTACAGGCCAATTAGTCTTACTTCTGTGCTATGCGAAATTATGGAAACTTAATTAGAAAATTACCTACATGAAAATAATATTCCAAAAAACAGCCAGCATGGGTTTATGCTAAACCAATGTTTTTTGTTTTTGAAGAATCAACGGGAAAAGTTTACAAAAACAAACCATACAATATAATTTACTTAGCCTTTTAGAAAGCCTTTGACTCAGTTGTCTGACATGGAAGATGAATTAAGAAACGAGAAGCTGTAGGCATCAGAGGTAACCTACAGAAATGGATCTCAAGTTGATCAACCGGCAGAAGACAAACAGTACAGATAAGAGGGGAATGGAGTGAGGTCGTCAGTGGAGGAGTCCTTCAGGTTCTGTCCTTGGATCCTTACATTATATTATTTATGATGTTAATGTTATAAGTTTTTTCAATTTATACACAAAATTTCACACCACAACACTCGCTGCTCTGCAGTTTATCAGCTCATATAAGGAGGGCAGACCCTAACAACCAGAAAAGACCCAACTGTAACCATGCTCACCCATATCGGCTTCCATCCATCCATTATCCAACCTCCTATATCCTAACTACAGGGTCACGGGGGTCTGCTGGTGCCAATCCCAGCCAACACAGGGCGCAAGGCAGGAAACAAACCCCAGGCAGGGCGCCAGCCCACCACAGGTGACAGAAATCAATTATAAAAATTAAAAACTAGCTCATATATGGAGAATACCTTTAAAGCTAATCTTTCAAAATCTAAAATTCTTATAAACATTAAATAAATTGATTTGTAAACTGACAAAATGGGTTTTGCAATTTTTCAATGTAATCATAACATGCAGTTTACTTCACTGTCTCCTAGTCTTAGAGGTTCTCCATTTGGTTTTAATGTTCTCCTCGTGGTAAGCATGGGGACATTCACTGGTGATTATTTAGAAGATGTAAATTAGAAATCAAAAATAAAACGTTAACAAATTTCAAATGATTTTACGAAATTTCACAAAATGGGCAAGGCAAGAATTGTAGGCGTGAGAATGCCCAATCGGACAGCTATGGTTCTCAACAAAATAAAGGAGATTTGTCATTTTGTATAAAGGAGTTTGGCACAGCTGTCAATCTGCTAGCGGAGAATTGAAGACGAATGAAGGAGGACACCGAGAGACCTCTGAGAACTCTGAAGGAGTTAAAAGCTACAGGACATCGGAGAGACTGTCCAGGTCATACACAGAAAGAACAAATTCTCGACTCATGAGAGCAGAGACATTGATAGAGAGGTAGTGAAGATGATGGACAGATGATGGATGGGACAGTCAGCAATGACAAAAGAGTCAACATTTAAAAAACACATTCATATTTTCTTTTTGCCCTAACGGATAAATTGGGTATTTTTCGAAGTTATGGATTATGGGTACTTTGAAAGGTTTGTTGCCGCGTTGTTCAACTAAGATGCCATCCCACAGCATAGAGTCCATGTTCATTTGAACTTGAGTTGGTTTCAAGTAGAATGATGGCAGACTGCTGTGCTGTGTGGGTTTGAACTACCCATAAGCCATTGTAAATGAGTTGTATTGTGTTAGCTTCTATCCGGTTACTGTGTAATTTTCAAATTGCCTTCACCTTTTGACTTCCCATCATATATTAAAAGGATGGTTTTTAAATAAGCTCTGAACTTAACTGGGAGCCAAGTGTAAGGACTTAAGAACTGGAGTTATGTGTTCATACTTTGTAGTTTTTGTAATGATTCCTGCAGCAGCATTTTAAATTAATATAAGCCATTGTAAACGAGTTGTATTGTGTTAGCTTCTATTAGGTTACTGTATAATTTTCAAATTGCCTTCACCTTTTGACTTCCCATCATATATTAAAAGGATGGTTTTAAAATAAGCTCTGAACTTAACTGGGAGCCAAGTGTAAGGACTTAAGAACTGGAGTTCATACTTTGTAGTTTTTGTAATGATTCCTGCAGCAGCATTTTAAATTAACTAAAAGCTGCATAAAGAAGGCATTGAACAGCCAGGGAAGTCCACATTGCAGTAGTCAATCGTACTAAAAATGAATGCATGAATTAATTTCTCAGTGTCCTTCATATTTAGTAAACATCTTAATTTTCCCACATTTTTAAGATGGTAGAAGCATGTTTTGGACAGTTTTATAATGCATGTTTTGCATGGCATGCTAGTGTCACAGATAACGCAGAGATTGCAGGGTGATTCAGTAAAACTGATGATGATTCCAATGGAGTTAAATAATAACAGAGTATTGTTGTGGTCATCAACATTCGCAGTGGTGGGTTCTTGTGCTACACTGTTAGTTTGGTAAAGTTATGTGATATTTTAATCCTGTGTTGTTTTTCAGAATGCTGGAGCCCAAATCCCCACAGCAGGCCTTCTTTCAACATCATCCTCAACCAGTTGCTCTGCATCGAAAAGTCCGCCATGTTTCAGATGCCCTTGGAGTCTTTCCATTCCCTGCAGGAAGACTGGAAGTTGGAGATCCAGCAGATGTTTGATGAGCTGCGCACCAAAGAGAAGGTAACATCAAAGTGGAACAGGCGGCAATACAAGAAAATGTTTGTGAACCCTTTGGCTTTTCATTCGCATTTTAGGCCACAAGAACAGGCACTTTTTATTTATTAAAAAAAAAAAAAAATTAAGAATGCCATTTTTCATGGCACACAAGTGTATATCGCTGCAGTGGGCTGGCACCTTGCCTGGGGTTTGTTTCCTGCCTTTTGGCTGGGATTGACTCCAGCAGACCCCCGTGACCCTGTAGTTAGGATATAGCGGGTTGGATAATGGATGGATGGAAGTGTATATCACGATTGTGAAAAAATAAGTTTTGGCTTGAAAAATGCCACACTTTTAAGTTTTTATTTGATAGTTTTCTATTTCCTCCCTGTTTAATCCTATTGTATATATTTATTTACCATATTTAGTTATTATTTGTTAGACCATTTTAAGGAGTTTTTATTATAATAACCTTTTAGGTATTGTAAGAAATGACACAAAAAGATAATGAAGAGTTGGGGAACCATAAAGGCAAACTTCATTTATGTGATGACAATAAAGGAAAAAAAAAAATAGCAATCAGCAACAGGCGCCTGCCTTAAGATGGCAGTGCAACCCCTTAAAATGAAGGCAGGGCAGAAGAGGCGGGCTCAGGGGGTTTGTGACCCGGAAATGACATCACTGATGCGGCCAGTCATCAGATCTGCTAATGAGAGAGGAGGAGGAGGAGCTCTAGTAGGCAACGGCGCCAACCCTCGACTTGGGGTGGAATTACAATATGATGAGCACACAAGTTGTCTCTACGGTGTGACAGCATGTAACATAAAAAATTGTGTTTCTTGATTACTTAATACAGTCAGCATGTTAATAAAAAGAATTATATTCTCTGATTTTTTCCTTTATAAAATTTAATGCAGTCAGTATGTAAAAAAAGAATTATGTTCCTTGATTTTTTTCCTTTATAAGATTTAATAGTCAGCATGTTAAAAATGTGTATGCCTTGATTTTTGTAAAAGTTTATGCAGTCTGGATATGAAAAATCTTTTTAATTTTTGTTTTTTTCCATCATAAAATTTAATACAATCAGTAAGTTAATAAAAAGAATTATATTCCTTGATTTTTTCCTTCATAAACTTTAATACAGTCAGTATGTTAATAAATAGAATTCTGTTCCTTGATTTTTTTCCTTTGTAAACTTTAAGGCAGGCAGCGTCTACTTATAAACGACTTCCATTCCTACAGTTGCTTATGACCAAATTTTAGATGTCCGTCAGAATTTGTACTAAAAATGTTGGTTAATGGAAAAGTCAGTAAAAATGCATAGCTCTTTATTACTTATATTATAGAAATAGGGCAGCATGGTGGCGCAGTGGTTGCGCTGCTGCCTCACACTGAGGAGACCTGGGTTCACTTCCTGGGTCCTCCCTGCAAGGAGTCTGCATGTTCTCCCCGTGTCTGCGTGGGTTTCCTCCCACAGTCCAAAGACATGCAGGTTAGGTGCATTGGCAATCTGAAATTGTCCCTAGTGTGTGCTTGGTGTGTGTGTGTGTGTGTGCCCTGTGTTGGCTGGGATTGGCTCCAGCAGACCCCCGTGACCCTGTAGTTAGGATATATTGGGTTGGATAATTGATGGATGGATGGATTATAGAAATATGAGTTCAATGTATTGATAAAATAACAAAAAGTACTGTACTTAAAATTACAAAACACAAAGCAATTCAAACTAAAGTGGATCACAGCCATGTACTGCATGTTGCCCTTATGCTTTGATAATGACACCCACTACCTCATAGAGTTTGAAAGAGCAGAGTGATGGCATGAACATCCACCACTAGCTAATATTGATCTCCCAGCAGAGATGTGCTGTGCTTGCTGAGGGGTCGCTCAGACTGTCACCTCACCTCCGATCAGCTTCATGAGGGGACATTGCTAAGACGCACTCTTAGGACCCAATCAATCGCCAGCAGCGACGTCCTCCGCTCAGTGATATGGCCAGCTGCTGATCGAGCTGCTTACCTCAGACTCGGCGTATTTGTGCAGCTACATGTGCTTCCAGTTATATTTTGCAGCATGTGAGCACTAAAACATTAAATGATTGAAAATAGTGACATGTCCATACCATGCAGGGGCACACTGCTGTTAATGATGATGTTCATCTACGTCAAAACTTGTGCATTTCAGTCAAAAACAGAACACACTAAATTGAAATGAATTGAAATTCAGTTTTTGTGCGTTTTATTTACTCATTCGTGTCTGTGGGTTTGCAGATGAGATAGCTATAACCCGAGGGCCACCCGTATTTTAATGAAATATAATTACTGTAAAGTGCGTCAGTTTGCCTGTCTGAATTTCAAGGCTTCCTGTTTGGGTTAAGTCAGGACAGAAAGAAGCTCACCTTTCAGATATTTGTCAAACAGCCAAGCTTTCAAAATGGTCACAGTTTAAAGGTTTTTTGAACACATAAAATACAGTTTGGAGTATTTTTATTACATTTCACTGCCCTGGTTAAAGTTATTAAATTATTATATTCTTTACTTCATTGCAATGCCATTTTTTAAGTGTATTTGTTTTGGGAATGTTTTCATGGACATTTATGACTGTTAGGACTGTTGCTGATCACGTGATTACGGTGTGCTTTGGCACCTCCGGTATTTTTACCTCTTTGACTCGGTAATCCTAATTATGTTATACTTTTTGTCTTACTTATTTGTTATCTCAACTTGCAATCAACTAAAGAGCACCCTTTATAGTTCATACAGTCATATATTTTTATCCTGCTGGGACTGACTATACTGTAGCTCCTCAGCATCGAGTATTTGCTGTCTAAATGTTCAATAACTGATCTGCTTCCCTGCACACATTTGTGACATTTGCTTTTCCAGTCAAGAAAGATAGATAGATATGAAAGGCACTATATAATAGATAGATAGATAGAAATGAAACACACTAGATAGATAGATAGATAGATAGATAGATAGATAGATAGATAGATAGATAGATAGATAGATAGATAGATAGATAGATAGATAGATAGTGTGATGCCACTGGTTTCGCCTCACCTGGAAGTGCAGCTGGATAGCTGCAATCAAGCACCTGAAGCACTTCCGGGTACCCAATAAAAGGAGCCAGCGACCAACACACAGGGGCCAGAGTCAGGTGGAGGGTGGACGAAGCTAGGAGGAGGAGTGGTGGTAAAGAAGAAAGTGTATGGTTGTTTGGTGGTGCTTTGGGGACTGTGTTCTGGCTAGGGGACAAAGGGAAGACGTGCCATTCAGCTGAAGAAAAATAAATGGTTTATTTATTTTACAAGTGCCTCCGTGTGTCGGGTCAGGCATTTATATAGCTCCTTTGCTACAATAGATAGATATGAAAGGCACTAAATGATTGATAGATAGATAGATATGGAAGGCACTATGTGATAGATAGATAGATAGATAGATAGATAGATAGATAGATAGATAGATAGATAGATAGATAGATAGATAGATAGATAGATAGATAGATAGATAGATAGATAGATAGATAGAAATGAAAGGCGCAATAGATAGATAGATAGATAGATAGAACTTTATTGTTCTAATTTCATGAAGTTTCTTAATGCTCCCAGACTGCCACTGAGGTATCACTTGATAGAGATGCTTGCCCAGCCCACACGTTTCTACTTCTCTGCCATATTAGGAACTTCGGAGCTGGGAGGAAGAGCTGACACGGGCTGCCCTGGAGCAGAAAGAACAGCAGGAGATGCTGCGGCGGCGAGAGCAGGAGTTGGCAGAGCGCGAGATTGACATTGTGGAGAGGGAGCTGAACATCATCATCCATCAGATGTACCAAGAGAAGCCGAAGGTGAAGAAGCGTAAGGGCCACTTCAAGAAGAGTCGACTAAAGCTAAGCAAAGATGGCAACTGCATTAGCTTGCCCTCAGGTGAGCTCTCTTTATTTCTCTTAACTTGGCCAATGAGAATGGCTGCCTTGATGTTTCTGTAACCCTCTCCATGATCGGTACACTTTCTTAAGCCCTTTGCCTGATGCTGTGCCCTCTAGATGTAAGTTAAAACAAAGTCCGTTTAGGTGTCTCGCTCATTGGGCCGTCCAGTGACCAAGCAGAATTCCTTGGCTGCCACTTAGGCCCTCATCTAGAACTCAATGGTGGTACAATGGTCAGGCTTCTTGTCCATAATGTTCCCAGTCCTAGCTGCATGCTCTTAATTAAATTACAATCTCATGCACAGTTTCCCTTCACAGGTCACCTTCTGTCTGATTGATGCAAATGGCTCTTTGGTACGGTAATGATTGAATTAGAGGATGAGAGTGCTTGTGTCGTAGAGGAACGTGGCTTCACCCTTTAAGTGTGTCTGCAGCCTGTGCGCTAAAGTAATTCGAGCTGCAGCGCTGGTGGCAGGGCGGAGAATTGGTGCACAACGGCATTCAGTCACCTTAGTCGACCTGACGAAATAGCCATTTTAGTCTAAGTGTACATACAGTGGATTCACTTCTTGCATACTTTACTCTGTTTAAGTGGACACATTTGTCAGTTTACACTCAATAATCCATAAAGACAAGAAGAAAATAGGCTTCAGAAAGATTTACAAATGATATAAAATAACTGAAATCTCATTCCTCATTAGTGTGCTGGTAACCCTTACAATGTAGGACTTTGATCCTATAAGGCTAAAGGTCCTAGAGCCACCTGGTGACACGTGAGTTTGACTCTTTGTGACACACCATTCATGGACAAGAGTGAACTCACAGCCAAGATGTTAGTACCTGGTAAATAGCTCATTTAATCGCCAAGGCCTCCTCCTCAAACACCACATGCCTGGTCTCCCGGTCCAAACGTTTCCAGCTTAGGAACATGATGAGATGTTAAACACCATCAAATGCTTTGGCTCAGCACAGCACCGAGACCTGTGTCCGAAGCATCAATCTGTAGAATGAAAGATAAAAAAATGTCAGGAGCTCTCAAAGATGGTGCTGATTTAAGGGCCTGTTTCAGGTCACGAAATACAGCTTCTGTTTTCGTATCCCATTCCATGTTGAGGGCCCACTTTTTTGTTAGATCAGTCAGGGACACCGCTCTCTCAGAGATATGGGGTTATGAACCATCAGTAGTAGCCCACTAACTAACAAGAAAGCTTGGACCTGTCACTTGGTTTTTGGACTGAGCCAATTCAGAATGGCTTCCACTTTGGAAGACTGTATCCCTGCCCTCCAGGTATCCTAAATATTTGGCCTTCGTTAACCTGAAAACACTACTTGGCATCAGGAGCACAGTTTGAATATGCTGTACATGTTCCTCCCAAGTGTTGGAATAGATAATGTCATCTAAGTAGGAAGCACAGTAGGAGTTGTGGGGCCGTAGCACTTTGCCCACCAGACACTGGAAAGTCACCATTGCAACCCAAATAAGAGGACACGGTACTGCCCTCTAGGGGTGCTAAACAAAGCCTTTTCCTTTGTGAAATCAGTTAAAAGATCCTGCCAATACCCTTTTGTCATGTCAAAGGTGGTCAAATATTGAGCTTTACCAAGCCGCTCAAGGAGTTTGTCCACTCACAGCATTGGATAAGCGGCAAACTGGGCGACTTGATTAAACCAGGGAAAATCATTGCAAAAGTGCCAACCTCCATTTGGCTTTGGGATCAAGACGATGGGGCCTGACCAGGGACTGAAACTCTCCTCGATCAGCACCTAGATGGAACATTTGTTTGGTCTCAAGTTCCACCTGTGCATGCTTTGCCCTGAGGCATCTGTACATACATCCTCGGACTATTACTGCTAGCTTTGTAATGATATTGTGTACAATCATGTGGTCCTTCTGGGCCATTCATTTTCCTCTTTGGAGACAGACAAGATGGCTGTTTCGAGCTCTTGTCATTGTTTGCCAGTCAAATCAGGGTCAAAAATTAAGGGTTGAGGGTTTGAGAAAAGACCAGAGTAGGGATTGGGACCCCACTCCTTCCATGGTTTCAGCAGATGAATGTGATATATTCTTCCTTCCATTATCCACCGTTTATCGAGGTCGGGTCGCGGGGGCAGTAGCCTAAGCAGAGAAGCCCAGACCTCCCTCTCCCCGGCCACCTCCTCCAGCTCCTTTGGAAGGACCCCGAGGCATTCCCAGGCCGGCCGGGAGATACAATCCTTCCAGTGTGTCCTGGGTCTGCCCTGTGGCGGTCTCCCAGTGGGGCATGCCTGGAACACTCCTCCAGGGAGGCGTCCAGGGGGCATCCTAACCAGATGCCCGAACCACCTCAACTGACTCCTCTCAATGCGGAGGAGCAGCAACTCTACTCCGAGTCTCTCCCGGATAACTGAACTCCTCACCCTATCTCTAAGGGAAAGTTCAGCCACCCTGCGGAGAAAACTCATTTCGGCCGCTTGTATCCACGATCTTGTTCTTTCAGTCACTACCCAAAGCTCGTGGCCATAGGTGAGGGTAGGAACGTAGATCGACTCGTAAATCGACAGCCTCGCTTTTTGGCTCAGCTCTCTCTTCACTACGACAGACCGTTGCAGAGCCCGCATTACTGCAGATGCCGCACCGATCCGTCTGTCAATCTCCCACTCCATTCTTCCCTCACTCGTGAACAAGACCCCCGAGATACTTGAACTCCTCCACTTCAGTTTAGGATTTAGTGGTGCTGACTCTCATCCCTGCCTCTTCACACTCGGCTGCGAACCGCTCCAGTGAGAGCTGGAGGTCACTGTCCGATGAAGCCAACAGAACCACGTCATCCGCAAATAGCAGAATGTGATATACCCAAATAATTTTCTGTCCCCAATCTCATATGTTCTTTGCCAATGGGCTAAAATTTTAGAATGGGAAGTGGAAATGAGAACCATGACACAGTCTCCAGGATGGAACTCACAGAGTCTCATATCTTGATCATAACAGCAGGCCTACATTGATTGTGCCTGCTCCATATTTTATTTTAGAACTGGTCGAATCTTAGCGAATCTGTTGTGTAATTGTGCAATCTTTTCTAATATAATTATGGAAGGGAGTGCCTCTTCCTCCCAACATTCTTTTAGAATGTCCAGTATTCCTCTAGGCCGACATTGACGTCACAATACAAAAAGGCAGGACTCCACGGAGGCGTGAGAGTCTTTCTGGTAGACGAGGGGGAGCAACTGGTCCCAGTTCCTTCCATTCTTGCTCACCACCTTAGGCATCATTTGTTTTAGAATCTGGTTGAACCTCTCGATTAAACCATCCATTTAAGCATTGTATGCAGAGGTTTTTCATTGCTTAATTCTCTGGCAACATCCTTGAACGTCTCCGAGGTGAAGGGTGTTCCTTTGTCTGTTAAAATTTCTTTTGGAACACTGACACATGCAAAGACCTCCTATGTGAGCTGAGTCCATTGCTCCCGTACCTGGACTCTTACGCACTTGAGTTCAGTAGCAATGATTTCGTTCAGATCCTGCTATTCCATCATTTTCCCAGAAAACTCCTGCCAACTACATCACTGCAAAAGATGAGACAGACATACTGTACATAAAGAGCTGGGGCACCAACTTGATGACCCCGTATAAGTGAATAAAGAAAATATGAAAAAGCACGCAGCAAATTGCGGAGGTGTCTTCTCAGACACAATTTCATGTAGTGAACCGAAACAACATGGCTGGTTTCCTGGTTAAGTGGTCATGTGGCTTGAAATCCATCCAGGCGTATGGACAATGGAAGTGACGTCAGCAATGGAGTGACTGAATCTTCCATTCTGCAGAGGGAGGAGAAGAAAATTAATTCAAACAAAGTACCAGCCACCGCTCCGGCAAGTAAGGGCTCGTTTATACTTCATGCTCAGAATGCATACACGCCCACATCATGGCTGCCACGCGTTCTCAGCGTTCATTTGATGCGTCCTCTGAGCAGGTCCTCAGGAATTAACGCAATGTGTGCGCGAGTTGCAGTACCAGCAAAAAGTTGGGGGGGGCGCAATGTGATAAAAGTTGGAATGTGACGTCAGAGTCTCTGGTTACTGTGTACATGTGAGAGAAAGCTTTGCGGATCCTACGAGATCGATGTGCGCGCTTCGATGTTCGATGAATGGTTCGATGTGGTGAAGCGAAATGCCGACATAAAGATGCATTCGTGGTGTTTTTATATTCAAGCGTCGCATATTCCCGATCGTAATGACACGATACATTTTAAAAGTCTCACATACCGTCTTCTGTGCCGTCTTTTTTTTTTTGTAACTTCACAACAGCAACAAAATGTACAGCGCTGTATTTGAGCCACTGACAAAAAAAAAATAAGGACTTGGTGAAAACGTCTATTTTGTGATTAAAGTGGAAATTTCGGCTTTAATCTCGAAATGTCCACTTTAACCTCTGTCAGGGATGCCAGGGGCAACGACCCGGCCGGGACACCGTGAGGGACCGGAAGAGGGTCAGAGCCCACCCTGGATCACGTGGGGGCCGCCTTCCTGGTTGCTCTGGGTGCCACGGGTACAGGGCATGAAAGCTCCACCCTGTAGGGGCCCGTGGTCACCGCCAGGAGGCGCCCCAATGCCTTGGGGACCTGTTACCCCAGCACTTCCGCCACACCAGGAAATGCTGGGGGGAAGATTTAGGACAGCGCCCGGAGAGCTGCCGGGAGGACAGCCGGCACTTCCGCCACGCTGGGGCGTGGCCAGAGGAGGAATGCCGGGAACACCTGGGGCTCATCCGGGGACTCTATAAAAGGGGCCGTCTCCATTCATTCAGCGCTAGAGTCGGGTGGAAGTAGGACGAGGCAGAAGAGGAGTGTGGAGGCGGCCCGAAGAGAGGCATTTGTGGCCAGGACTGTGTATTGGGGTGAAGGTGTGCACTACTGGGTCTGTGTGACCATTATTTGGGTCTGAGTGACCAGTGAAATTATTGTAAATATTGTAAATAAACGTGTGGTGGTATTGAACAACATGTCTGCCTGTCTGTGTCCACACCTCGTAGTTTACTTTATCATTAAAGCAGACCATCATAAACGTCATCCCAGATTTTAATCGCTACGGGAAGCAGCAATAGATCACCACACAGAACACATTAAATGTATGATATGCCAACTCTCTGCACATTTAGAAGCTTTAGATTTATACTTCATATCACTTTCATGATGAAATGCATTAAAGTGTGTATGTTACATTTTACAGGTAAATCGTTAATTTCATTTAAATAATGAATATTGTTAATAATTACACACATGGGGGTGTCACGGTGGCGGAGCGGTAGCACTGCTGTCTCGCAGGGAGTCACGTCGCTGGTATTTCCTGCTTGTATTCCACACTGTGGCTCCGGTCTCCTTCCAAAGATATGCAGATTTGGGGATTTGGTGTCGCTAAAATGACGCTAGTGTATGTGTGTGCTTGTATTCACCTTGCGATGAGCTGAGGCCTCGTCCAGGGATTGTTTCTCACTCGTGCCCAATGCTTGCTGGAATGGACACATCCCTGGATTGATGGATTTAATCAATAAACATCATTTTCAGAAATATTGCGGTAAGGTGTCATCGGAATTTAATAGATGTTCTAGGCAATTTACAACACGGAGAAGCCGAACAGGTTCTCACCGTGATAATATCTTGCACTGCCACCTGGTGGATTCCTCCAGATTTACGTAAAGTACGTGCAGAAGTATAAACAGTACAACGCTTGCATAGCAGGAGCGTCCGCTGGAGCATGTGTCGCGTCACGTGAAGTATAACCCCGGCCTTATTACCATCATGAAAACCCTTAAGGTGTCTCACATGCACACGTGTGTGACACAATACATAATAAAATTAACTATTGAGAATAATGTTTAGATAAGCCTGCATTATGTAGACAGATCCCATCACCTTGAGGTAGGCATTTCACAAACAAAAATCATTGGATCAATTTAGTGACTGCGTGCAGACTTTCCAACACAGCCGTGCTCACCTCTTTTTCTGACAGCCAATGGTGTGCTGAGCTAGTGCTGTATGAAGGGTTTAAACTGTATGGTGAGTTCAGCTGCAGTCTCGACCCTTCATTGTCTTTTTTCATTCTGTCATGGTATGTAAAATATGTAAAATATGAGACATCAGACAGACGAGATTCTTTCTGTTTGAGGGGTGCAAAACACCCACGTTCCTTATTCCTTATTCCTGC
This sequence comes from Polypterus senegalus, assembly GCF_016835505.1. Taxonomy (NCBI): domain Eukaryota; kingdom Metazoa; phylum Chordata; class Cladistia; order Polypteriformes; family Polypteridae; genus Polypterus; species Polypterus senegalus. The sequence continues at coordinate 18,260,628 of NC_053164.1, read as the reverse complement.
ATTCTATATATTGTACTTCTGGAGGAATAAACGGATGAGCATTTATTGTTTGTCAGCTCACATGCACTTAGAGCCTCCACTACAAAAGGATGGTCTGATTTTGTCAGAATGAGTTGCGAGTCACTGAGTATGTCACATTATGTGCATGGCCCTCAAGTGTAACACACCACGTTATGTAAAAGAAGACTGTGGCTAAAAATCTCAGGAAAAGTCAATCAATGCGACACAGTTTTAGACATAGTCCATGCAACCAGAATGTGGCTGTTTCATCATGCCAATCAAAGGTAACAAACTGCATGCCATGTCCCTGCCGTTGACCCTCACTATGTTAACAACATGGAAGGCAGAAGCATTTCATTTTGAGGGCCCAGCCAGTCGTTGTCTAACCTGCTTAGTCCTGAACAGGGCTGTGGAGGTCTGCTTAAGCCTATCCTAGCTAGCACTGGGTGAAAGGCAGGAACAAACCCTGGACAAGACGCCAGTCCATTGGAGGGTGAACACACACAAACGAACCATACACTAGGGCCAGTTTAGGATCACCAAGTCGCCCAACCTGTATGTCTTTGGACTGTGGGAGGAAACTGCAGCACCAGGAGGAAACCCACGCAGACACGGGGAGACGTGCAAAAACCGCATGCAGTGATGACCTGGGACATGAACCCTGGTATCCTTACTGACAGGCATCAGCGCTACCACTGCACTGCCATGCCACCTGAGGGTCGAGCCGTCTGAAATAAAAAATGGAAGCACCCTAACAATTACTTTCATCTGAAATCATATTTCCGGTATTGTAGCAAGCACCAAGTGAATGAAGGATTATAATATGTACTGAATAATGGACTCGTACTGTACCTGTGAGTCACTTGGGTGGTCTTTACTGAGAAGGGTGCTACATAATAAAGATCAATTAAGTTTAAAAGCCGAATGATTGCCATGCTTGTCTTTTTTACTGAGTAGAGCCTCAATGACAGCTGTCACACATAGAGTGTCATCCTAATTCCACTATAAATAATAATAAATACCAGTTTAATCTCCAACATTGACTCACTGGGTGATGCTGAGTGAGTCTCTTCACATGTCAAGGAACAAACGTTTAAAATATGGAATTGAATCCAGCTAAGTAATAAGGCATGGATAACAACAACAACATTTATTTATATAGCACATTTTCATACAAACAGTAGCTCAAAGTGCTTTACATATTAAAGAATAGAAAAATGAAAGACATAATTATAAAAAATAAATCAACATTAACATCGAATAAGAGTAAGGTTCAATGGCCAGGGGACAGAAAAACAAAAACTCCAGACGGCTGGAGAAAAATAAAATCTGTAGGGATTCCAGACCATGATACCGCCCAGTCCCCTCTGGGCATTCTACCTAACATAAATGAAACAGTCCTCTTTGGATTTAGGGTTCTCACGGAAGGGCTTGATGATGATGATGGTCACGTAGACTTCTTCCTTTTAATCCGTCCATCATTGTTGGAGCATCATGAAGCTTTGAGTAGGTGGAGGTGACCACAAAGAAACCGGAAAAAGAAACAGAAAAGAGAGTAGGGGTCAGTACCGATTTTAGAGCCACCATGAATAGTTGTTATGATGAATTGAACATACAGAGTATCAGGATTAAGTTAAATTACGATTAAAATGAAGTTATAAAAGGCCATGTTAAAGTAATGTGTTTTCAGCAGTGTTTTAAAGTGCTCTACTGTATCAGCCTGGCGAATTCCTATTGGCAGGCTATTCCAGATTTTAGGTGCATAACAGCAGAAGGCCGCCTCACCACTTCTTTTAAGTTTTGTTCTTGGAATTCTAAGGAGACACTCATTTGAGGATCTGAGGTTACGATTTGGAATATAAGGTGTCAGACATTCCGATATATAAGATGGGGCGAGATTATTTAAGGCTTTATAAACCATAAGCAGAATTTTAAAGTCAATTCTGAATGACACAGGTAACCAGTGTAGTGACATCAAAACTGGAGTAATGTGTTCTGATTTTCTTTTCCTAGTTAGGATTCTAGCAGCTGCATTCTGCACTAGTTGCAAACGATTTATATCTTTTTTGGGTAGTCCTGAGAGGAGTGCGTTACAGTAATCTAGTCGACTGAAAACAAACGCGTGAACTAATTTCTCAGCATCTTTCAGTGATAAAGAGGTCTAACTTTACTTATGTTTCTTAAGTGAAAAATGCTGTCCTAATGATCTGATTAATATGTGATTTAAAATTCAGATTACAGTCAACAATCACCCCTAAGCTTTTTACCTCCGTCTTGACTTTTAATCCTAATGTATCCAGTTTATTTCTAATAGCCTCATTGTATCCATTATTGCTGATCACTAAAATTTCAGTTTTCTCTTTATTTAACTTGAGAAAATTACTATTCATCCATTCTGAGATACTAGTCAGACATTGTGTTAGTGAATCAATAGAATCGGGTCATCAGGTGCTATTGATAAGTACAGCTGTGTGTCATCAGCATAGCTGTGGTAGCTCACGTTGTGCCCTGAGATAATCTGACCTAACGGAAGCATGTAGATTGAGAATAACAGCGGACCCAGGATAGAGCCTTGTGGAACACCATATTGGATATCATGTGTCTTGAGTTGTAATTCCCACAACTAACAAAATATTTTCTCCCTGTCAGGTAGGATTCAAACCAATTTAAGACACTGCCAGAGAGGCCCACCCATTGACTAAGGCGATTTCTAAGAATGTTGTGATCAATGGTGTCAAATGCAGCACTCAGATCTAAGAGGATGAGAACAGATAAATGGCCTCTGTCTGCATTTACCCGCAAGTCATTTACTACTTTAACGAGTGCAGTTTCTGTGCTGTGATTTGTTCTAAAACCTGACTGAAATTTATCAAGAATAGCATGTTTATTTAGGTGGTCATTTAACTGCATAATGACTGCCTTCTCTAGAACTTTACTTAAGAAGGGCAGGTTAGAGATGGGTCTAAAATTTTCAAGAGCGAGGGTCAAGATTATGTTTCTTAAGTAGGGGTTTAACTACAGCAGTCTTAAGACAGTCTGGGAAGACCCCAGTATCTAGTGACGAATTTACTATGTCAAGAACATTATCAATTAGCACGCCTGATACTTCTTTGAAAAACCTTGTTGGTATCGGGTCAAGGACGAGGTGGAGGGTTTTAATTGAGATATTATTTTTGTAAATCAGGTAAATCTATCCTAGTGAAAGAGTTTAATTTGTTTATAACAGGATGTTGGGGTTTAGGGGATCCTTAGTGTTGGGGAGATATACTATGTTATTTCTAATATCATTAATTTTTGATTGAAAATACAGCGACAGCCTCACAGGTTTCACTGGAAGCACTTAGGAGGCATTCCTTTGAGCTACCTGGGTTTAGTAGGCGATCAATTGTTGAAAATAAGACTCTAGGATTACTAGCATTGTTATTTATAATATTAGAGAAATAGCAGCGTCTCTCAAGACGGACAGTGTTATTGTATTCTGTTATTTTGACTTTTAATATTTCGTGGTGGATAGTAAGTTTACTCTTCCTCCATTGACGCTCAGCTCTACGGCATGTTCTCTTTAAATCAGACACTCTTTGGGTCTTCCATGGTATACCAATGCTAGAAGATTTTTTCACTGTCTTTTCAGGTGCAACTATGTCAACAGCAGCTCTCACTTTAGAATTAAATCTTTCCACCTTACTATTTACATTGTCCTCGCTATTATAGCTGGCACTATAAACGGACTGATTGCTTAAAATGTTTGTAAGTTTTAAAGCTGCTGCGAATCAAAGAAGCGTTTTTAACAATATGCTTCTCATGAGTGTTTTTATCATTATTTCTATATTAAAAGTAGAAGAAAATGGTCTGATAGACCAATATCAATGATCTGTTTTATATCAACTTTCAGTCCTTTAGTAATCACTAAGTCTAATGTATGACCTGCTTTATGTGTAGGCTGATTTATGAGTTGTCTCAAATCAAAAGAATCCAGGAGGTTCATAAATTCTTTTACTTTTAGATCACACTGATTATCTATATGAAAATTAAAGTCGCCAACTATTAGGAGTGTGTCATAATTAGTAATTAAAATTGACATTAAGTCAGAGAATTCCTCAAAAAACGACGCGTTATATTTAGGAGGTCTATACACGGATAGTATTAGAACTTGAGAATCTCCATGAATAACAACGGCGAGATACTCAAAGGACTTGAACTTACCAAAACTGACATCTTTACATTTTAATCGGCTCGAGTAAATGTTAGCCAATCCGCCCCCCCTTTTTCCCTGGCGGTTTGAATGAGTAAAACTGTAATCCGGAGGCAGATTCGATTAAAACTGACGCGCATCTGAATTCAACCATGTTTCATTTAGTGCAATAAGATCTATTTTTTATCACTAATAAGATCGTTGATAAAAACGTTTTGTTAGTTAAAGCTCTGACATTTAATAGTGCCATATTTAATGTTTGGAGGTGCAGAGATGAGTACTATGTGTTATTGTTATTTGGAATAGGAACTAAATTATTATTATTAGCGCTCTGTGTATATTTTTGTTTAATCTGATCTGTTTTATAGTTTTAATACATTGTTCCTCTAAAATAGTGATTTTAATTAGATTATTGGAGTTTATGCCGTATTTCCTAGGTTTTCTACGTGCATTGAGATTGCTTATTACAGTATTAATGGTGTGAACTTTAACGGAAGACTCTATTAAACATTCATCATGTCCTGGCACAGCAGTATTATTTCGGAAGGGGTTAAGAGCAGAGATAGATAGTCAAGAAAAACGAATTACCTTCGATATGTTTTGGAGAGGACCGGGCGCCGATAGGATACCACTAGGTAACTGCAGATCAGATTGAAGCAGACTCAGCAGACCTTCAGTATTGCCAGGCGACACTTGTGTAGTGCCAGGTGGCTAAGGGGCTGAAACAAGAAATGAGCCATCTGTTAGAATAGAAAAATGGGCTGTCATAACATGACGGAACCATGGAAAGTGGAACGGGTGTTGGAGCAGAAAACGCATGTAAGGACTGTCTTGAGTATAAGGAGCTGGTTGTCCATTTGGCTTTCCATTTTAAATTAGCAGTCAGAGTTATGTAGCAGTGGGAGCACCTGAAGGGCTAACAGGTGAGTGTGGTTTGTTATTTCATCTCACGTTTTATTCTCTCATTCTTTTGTGATATTTTGCGTTGGTCACTTGTTCCACACAAGACTGTCTGAACCTCCCATTTAGAAATCAACCTCAATCTTTAATTTGTAATTAACAGGTACTCGGGTTGATCCCCTCCTGTTCTCTGATCCTCCATAAAGAAGACTTTGACCAGCCATCCTGCTTGAGATCCTCAAACTGTGACAAAGCCTTCAGTTGTTCTACAGCTCTGACTTGTGTGTTTCCCAGCAGGTTTCGAGCACAAGATCACAGTCCAAGCCTCCCCCAGCGTCGACAAGTGGAAGACACAAGGAATGGACCGCACCAGCCCACCAGGGAGTCCGGTGATCCCCCGCCTCCGAGCGATCCGCTGTGAGTGGCTGGAACTTTGGGGAGGGTGGGTGAGAGGGGGTAGAGTCAGGTGTGCAGTGTCCACTCTGAGATTTCATGGAGCACGGCTGACATATATATCTGCCTGTCAAAAACGATGAGCTCACCGAGTCCTTATTTTAATTTACTTCTGGTAACAACTCAGAATGAGGGCTGCCTTCAGTGAGTTTGTCAGTCGCTTATTACTCTGCGGCACAAACACAGGCTTTGTTCGAGTCTTGTTGAACACGAGTAACTGGCTCATCGATGTAACTGGCTCATCGATGCCCTTTTACATTGAACATGAGTAACTGGCCCAGTAATCCCCTTTACATTGAACACGAGTAACTGGCTCATCGATGCTCTTTACGTTGAGCATGAGTAACTGGACACGAGTAACTGGCTCATTAATGCCCTTTACATTAAACACGAGAAATGGCTCATCGATGCCCTTTACGCGGAACACGAGTAACTGGCTCATTAATGACCTTTATGCTAAACACAAGTAACTGGCTTATTGATGCCCTTTACGTTGAACACAAGTAACTGGTTAATCGATGCCCTTTACGTTGAACACGAGTAACTGGCTCATGGATGCCTTTTATGCTGAACAAGAGTAACTGAACACGAGTAACTGGCCACCAATATATGGCATGGCACATTTGACTGGCTTAGGGTTGGGATGGCAAGCCAGAGCAATCTTATGTGATCCTGTGGGCAAATAGGAGACCTACCTATAGCATGGGCTGTGGTCTAAACCCAGGATTCTGTGGTTGTTCTAAAGGGCTAGGAGCCATTATGCCACTTACATTTAATGTTTTATTTCTGAAATTTCTGTAAATTCCTAGTCGATGCCACAGCACCCATAGATAAGCATTTTGAGACCCTGATAAGTGAAAGGTCCACCTGCTGGATCGAATAAAAAAGACAGGTGCACTCGTATAGAATACCAATTCATTTAATTCTTTCTTTTTTTTTTGTAACTGACAGTGACTCCTAGTGATGGCAGCAAGACTTGGGGTCGCAGTGCAGTGTGCAAAAAGGATGACCTGGCGGCTAATAAGAAGAAGGGGCGCACTTGGGGGCCCAGCTCCACCCAACCGAAGGAACGCCTTGGAGGGGAAGACAGGTAGGTGAGACATACACACATCCAGGTGGCAGTCGAGTTCACTTGTGTTGTTAATTTTGACCTGTAGGGTGTCACACTCACGCTCTCTATTTGTGTACAGGTTAAAGTCGCTGGGAGAAGGCTGTAAGCAGTATTCATGCAGTGCCCCCAACCTGGGCAAGTCCCCCAAACACACCCCCATGACTGGGGGGTTCTGCAGCCTTAATGAGATGGGTAAGTACTGTGCCCTGTGGAACTGGGCTGATGTTTGTAATGGAACATTGGATATCCAGCTAATGAAGGGACAGAGAGGGCACAAATCCATTAGAACAATCTAGACGAGAACAGGCCATTAAGCCAAATAAAGCTTGCCAGTCCTCTCCACTTACTTCTTCTAAAATAACATGAAGTCGAGTTTTGAAAGTCCCTAAAGTCTTTCTGTCTACCACACTCCATGGTCACTTTTTCCATGTATCAAAGAAGAAAAAGAAACCCACATGGGGAACATTAGGAATATGGGAGCTTGGGAATGATAATAATAATAATAATAAATGTGGTTGAGGGATCGGCTCTGAGCCCTTTCTTATTTGCAATGGTGATGAACGGGTTGACAGATGAGATTAGACAGGAGTCCCCATGGACTATGATGTTTGCTGATGACATTGTGATCTGCAGCGATAGTAGGGAGTAGGTTGAGGAGACCCTGGAGAGATGGAGATATGCACTAGAGAGGAGAGGAATGAAGGTCAGTAGGACCAAAACATAATACATGTGTGTAAATGAGAGGGAGGTCAGTGGAATGGTGAGGATGAGGGAGTAGAGTTGGCGAAGGTGGATGAGTTTAAATACTTGGGATCAACAGCACAGAGTAATGGGGACTGTGGAAGAGAATTGAAGAAGAGAGTGCACGTAGGGTGGAATGGGTGGAGAAGAGTGTCAGGAGTGATTTGTGACAGACGGATATCAGAAAGAGTGAAAGGGAAGGTCTACAGGACGGTAGTGAGACCAGTTATGTTATATGGGCTGGAGACGGTGGCACTGACCAGAAAGCAGGAGACAGAGCTGGAGGTGGCAGAGTTAAAAGATGTTAAGATTTGCATTGAGTGTGACAAGGATGGATAGGATTAGAAATGACATTAGAGGGTCAGCTCAGGTGGGTCGGGTGGCAGACAAAGTCAGAGAGGCGAGATTGTGTTGGTTTGGACATGTGCAGAGGAGAGATGCTGGGTATATTGGGTGAAGGGTGCTAAGGGTAGAGTTGCCAGGCAAGAGGAAAAGAGGAAGGCCTAAGAGAAGATTTAAGGATGTGGTGTGAGGGGACATGGAGGTGATGGGTGTAGCAGAACAAGATGATGAGGACAGGAGGATATGGAAGAAGATGATCCGCTGTGGCGACACCTAACAGGAGCAGCCGAAAGAAGAAGAAGAATACATGTGGTTGAGTGAAGGAAGTGCAAGTTGCCATTGGAAACTGTTGGGGTGCCATAGCGGTTGTCCCCATTTAATTCCAGCAAAAACCAACAGAAGGTTTCTACAAAACATTACCGGCAGGCTGTGTAATAACAGAAATTTGCTCTGCTCTGTGTTGGGTTCGGTGTGAGACTGAACATCTCCACCTGTCAGCAGCGGGATTTATAGCTTTGGGGACCTGAAGGGGCGAAGTCAGTTGCCCTTACTAGGCATCTTTACTCTGCTGCAGTGGGGAACAAGACAGGAAAATGTTAGTGCCAGCACCCCCTCTCGACCTGAAGTGGTGTTACATACATGTGATGAGCCTGGACGGTGGTCCACAGACACACATGCGTGACAAACATTTTATTTATATAGCACCTTTCTCATGCTCAAAGTACTTCACAGAAATTCAGAATGAGTAACAGGCAATTTACAACGTAATATTCATGGATCTGAATCACAATCTGATTATTTGGAGGGTTACCTACGAGGAAATGCTTGTGGATGGATGTTTGGTTGTTCGCCAGTCGGCAAATATCCACCTTGTCCTCTCAGGTGCGAGAAGCAGATCATAGATATGTGATACAGTCACAAGAGATAACTGAGTTGACGTCTCACCGGTGCTCTCATGCCATGCTGAATTGAGTGCCATCCTTAGCTCCAGAAGTTTCCGGTCCCAGTCCTGATGGTGTGTCCCAACAATCATAGTTTTCAGGGTTTTGTTAAGCTCGCTTTGGTGAGAGCAGACTGAGGGTGATAGGTGTTGTCTACTGATGGACTACTCCCCAATTTGCCAGAAAGACTATCTCCATCTCTAAGCTAGTGAACTTGGCTTTTCCCATTGGGTGAAGAGTTTGTTACTAAGGACGGCGCACAAGTACGTTAGAACAATCTGAATGAGAACAGGCCATTCAGCCCAACAAAGCTTGCCAGTCCTATCCACTTAATTCTTCTAAAATAACATCAAGTCAAGTTTTGAAGGTCCCTAAAGTCCTACTGTCCACCACACTACCTGGTCACTTATTTCATGTGTTTATGGTTCTCATAACTGTTCCATTACTGAGTTGGTCAAAGCAAACATCTCCAATTTGGTTAGATGCTCCTTCACCACTACCATCTGAAATATCTTTTGTGTCTCGCTACTTCAATGTGGACTCATAGGGCGAATTCCCCAAATTTCAGATAGATAGATACTTTATTAATCCCAAGGGGAAATTCACATAATCCAGCAGCAGTATACTGATACAAAGAAACAATATTAAATTAAATAGTAATAAAATGAAAAATAAAATAAAAAAAAGCAGACAATAACTGAGTAATGTTAACATTTACTCCCCTGGGTGGAATTGAAGAGTCGCATAGTGTGGGGGAGGAACGATCTCCTCAGTCTGTCAGTGGAGCAGGACGGTGACAAAAGTCTGTCACTGAAGCTACTCCTCTGTCTGGAGATGATCCTGTTCAGTGGAACCGGCACTGAGGGCTTTCAGGCAACGGATTTTTCAGCAGAAGTGTGTCAAGAAACATAATGGGGGGGGGGCTCCTTTATACATCTGTATAGATAGATAGATAGTTAGATACTTTATTAATCCCAAGGGGAAATTCACATAATCCAGCAGCAGTATACTGATACAAAAAACAATATTAAATTAAAGAGTAATAAAATGAAAAAAATTAAAATAAAATTAATGTTAGCATTTACTCCCCCGGGAGTCGCATAGTGTGGGGGAGGAACGATCTCCTCAGTCTGTCACTGAAGCTACTCCTCTGTCTGGAGATGACACTGTTCAGTGGATGCAGTGGATTCTTCATGATTGACAGGAGTTTGCTTAGTGCCCGTCGCTCTGCCACAGATGTTAAACTGTCCAACTTTAATCCTACAATGGAGCCTGCCTTCTTAACAAGTTTGTCCAGGCTTGAGGCGTCTTTCATCTTTATGCTGCCACCCCAGCACACCACCGCGTAGAAGAGGGCACTCGCCACAACCGTCTGGTAGAACATCTACAGCATCTTACTGCAGATGTTGAAGGATGCCAACCTTCTCAGAAAGTATAGTCTGCTCTGACCTTTCTTACATAGAGCATCAGTATTGGCAGTCCAGTCCAATTTATCATCCAGCTGCACTCCCAGATATTTATAGGTCTGAAAAAAAGAAACGTCCTCTGACTTTCAACTGTTTTTACTTTCAGTAAACTTAATGTGTAAATATTTGTATAAACACTAAGAGAGTCAACACCATAAGACATAAACTAAAAATGTTTCACAAAGTGTCTCTGAATGAAGGGAGGCTCAAAATCCAAAGTACCAGTCAGTATGTGGTGTGGCCACCAGCTGCTTGAAGTACTGCAGTGCATCTCCTCCTCATGGACTGGACCAGATTTGTCAGTTCTTGCTGTGAGATGTTACTCCACTCTTCCACCAAGGCACCTGCAAGTTCCTGGACATTTCTGGGGGGAATGGCCCTAGCCCTCACCCTGCGATCTAACAGGTCCCAGACGTGCTCAATTCCTTCGACGATAAACACGAATCCGTCCATCACCCCTGGTGAGAAAAAACCGTGACTCATCAGTGAAGAGCACTTTTTGCCACTCCTGTCTGGTCCAGCGAAGGTGGGTTTGTGCCCATAGGCAGCGTTGTTGCTGGTGATGTCTGGTAAGGACCTGCCTTACAACAGGCCTACAAGCCCTCAGTCCAGCCTCTCTCAGCCTATTGCGGACAGTCTGAGCACTGATGGAGGGATTGTGTGTTCCTGGTGTGACTCGGGCAGTTGTTGTGGCCATCCTGTACCTGTCACGCAGGTGTGATATTCGGATGTACCGATCCTGTGCAGGTGTTGTTACACGTGGTCTTCCACTGCGAGGATGATCAGCTGTCCTTCCTGTCTCCCTGTAGCGCTGTCTTAGGCGTCTCACAGTGCGGACATGGCAATTTATTCAGCAGTCCTCATGCCTCCCTGCAGCATGCCTAATGCACGTTCACGCAGATGAGCAGGGACCCTGGGCATCTTTCTTTGGGTGTTTTTCACAGTCGGTAGACAAGTCTCTTTAGTGTCCTGCGTTTTTAGAACTGTGACCTTAAATGCCTACTTTCTGTAAGCTGTTAAGGTCTTAACGACCATTCCACAGATGCATTATGGTTAATTGAACATGCATGGAAAACATTGTTTAAACCCTTTACAATGAAGATCTGTAAAGTTATTTGGATATTTAAAACATTATTGTTGAAATACACAGTCCTGAAAAAGGGACGTTTCTTTTTTTGCTGAGTATATATGTTTGGTATCATTCTTTTCAGAATTTATCGAGCTTTAATGTTGTTAGATTTTCAGGTTCTTATTCCATTTTTAAATTATAAACTAAAATATCAAGAAAGTCATGGTTTCTTATTTTTGATCGAATAAACTTTCACAGGAACAATCTATTAAAAACAATAACTATTCATAGGGCGGCATAGTGGCTCAGTGGGTAGTGCTGCTGCCTCGCAGTTAGGAGACCTGAGTTCACTTCCCGGGTCTTCACTGTGTGGAGTTTGCCTGTTCTCCCTGTGTCTGCGTGGGTTTCCTCCTACAGCAGGTTAGGTGCATTGGTGATCCTAAATTGTCCCTAGTGTTTGTGCTTGGTGTGTGTGTGCCCTGTGGTGGGCTGGCACCCTGCCTGGGGTTTGTTTCCTGCCTTGCACCCTGTGCTGGCTGGGATTGGCTCCAGCAGACCCCCGTGACCCTGTAGTTAGGATATAGCGGGTTGGATGGTGGATGGATGGATAGATAACTATTCGTAACACCAATGTTTGTATTTAGGTGATTTAGTTAGCTGAAGGTCCAGCTACGATGGCCCATTGCATACCAGTTTAGTTTTCACGTGATTTTACATGTTATTTAAAGGAGTAATTTTTTTACAAAAAGTTTTTTTTTATCTACAAGAATGTCCGTTAAAACAAATGGATCGTTTATTTAATCTCTTATGAATACTCATCAAGCATAGTGGACCTCAGTTTAATGGGAATAATCGGTAAGAGAGTCAATATTTTTTTCTTATTTCATGATTTTTACATATTCTTTCTTTTACATGTTTAGAGAATTTCGTGATTTTTGACTCCAATGAATAGTCATTTTTCTTTTGTACATTTACAGATTTTACTAATATTCTGGCTTCAACTGGGGGTTGCCCCCCTAGTGTATATAAATATATATATATGCAGATTCCAATTCAATAAAACTCCCACATAGCATGGCCTTCCTTCACTTTTCCAAAAAAAAAATGTTTGCTGTCTTGTGTCATCTGTGTGTTTTAAGGAGCATAAAAACATCAAGTTCTTCTCTTTGGGGTTTTTTAGAATGAAATAGAAGCAGATCTATTGTCAGTCAGTCAGTCATTATCCAACCCGCTATGTCCTAATACAGTAATCGGTAGGGGGAGTGGGGGTTTGAGCGAAGCGATCGTGACCAGATCCGAGCACTTCTCCTTAGCATGCGTTCAGCCGTCACAACCTCCTCCTCCTTCAGAACGCGCAGAGCAAACAGAACAGCAATCTTGGCAGAAGCAGCACAAAGCCAGTAGCTGATCTGTTCAATTCTGCTTAGCGAGCGTTCAGACCCCCCCTCACAATGCGGGGAGCGTTATAAGTGCCGCGAGAAAGAGATTTAACCACACCCGGGGCAGGAAATAACGGACAAATGTTGTTTTTGCAAAAGTTTTAAAGTAAAAATGAAACGAATGCATATGTAACAATTGCCTTGAAAATAACAATCTCTATAAATTGTTTATCTGGTAAATCAAACGAGGGGGTGGGCGAGCGAAGCCAGCAGTGGGCGGAGCCCCCTAGTGATAATGATAGCATTAATAAATCCGCGATGTAGCAGGGGTGCGATAGCTGAACCACGATAGAGCGGGGGATTACTGTACAGGGTCACGGGGGTTTGTTGGAGCCAATCCTAGCCAGCACAGGGCGCAAGGCAGGAAACAAACCCCATTAGGGCGCCAGCCCACCGCAGGGCAGATCTATTGTAGTGTTTCCAATTTATAAGATGAGAAGAATTCAAGACATAAGTAGTGAAGATGAATGTTGAAAGCCTTTATGGATTTGGTCAAAATCTTATGGGTTCTTTAGCTTGCATCATAATCAGACAAAGAAGATGGGTGGTGTGGACACCAGGGGTGCGTACAGCCGCCTCCCCTAAACCTGACACAGACAGGCAGAGGCACAAGTTCAATCAGAGCGCACGTTTTTATTCACGTGGGGTGCGCTATTTCCTTGCTCCCCACAGCGCAGTACACAAGCACCGAATGCACAGTCCTGCACAAAACCCTTTCCTTCATCTTCTTCTTTGTCCGCCTCCACTCCTCTTCTGGCAAGCTTTGTCCACCTCCTCCTCACTCTGGCTCCTTGAGTGGAGTGAAGCGGTCCCCTTTATGTTGCTCGTGGAAGCGCTCCAGGTTAGCTCATTTAGCGTTAACCTGAAATCACTTCCAGATGTGATGGAAGTTCAAGGTAAGGCTCTGCAGCTCCCCCTGGTGGCCCCCGTGGAACCCAACAGGTCTGCCCTAAACTCCAACTCCCAGTGTGCCCTGCGGGAATCTGTCCAGGTGGGCAGTGCCACACACACATGCTCTGCCCCCTGGTCCTTCCATCCAGTTGTGTCCCGGCCAGGTAATGGCTGCGGCCGCCCATTACCCTGGATTTTTTTCTAGGCACTCTCCAGCCCATCCATGACTATAAGTTGGTTTAAACAGATTTGATAATGTTTTTTTTCGTTTGTTTTGTAAGGTTGTCATTAGGACAGATGTTATATGACCGAAAAAGTGAATCGTTTTCCTGCCTGTTCTGTGTACTTTCGGCACTTAAAAACTTTCCTTGTGTTTGCTTCCAGAGGAAGATTGCTCACCCCTGGCCAGCCCTTTGCTGTCATCACAGCATTCCCAGAGCGAAGCAGAAAGTAGTGGAGCACCAGAAGAGGGCGGAGCCGTGCCAGCCCCTTGCAGTGGCACCCCCACAGACTGCGTGCGCCGCTGTGCCCAGCGCAAGAAGAGCGACCTCATACTGCTGGGTTGTGCATCCTTGCTGGCGTCAGTCGCCATTGGCATCGACCTCCTTCAGATCGGCAGGCAGCAGGTAAATCGACCTTGGGGGTTTCATTTTGAATTTTCGAGGTTTCTGCCAAATGGGTTAACGAAGATCTAAATTAAAATACACAATGCAAAAAGCTAGCAAGGAGGAGGTGCTTTTATTCAAAGCCTCTAAAAAAGCTTTGTAGACTCACGTCCCGCAGGACCAGCACTTCCACACCATACTGGACCCTGTTCAGTTTTCTCACTGTCTCCTCCAAAGCACCCTCCATGATTCTCTGAGCATATTTGTATTACCTACATTACAGTAACTGGGAGTTTTATGGGTAATAATAATTTTTAATCGTGGATATTCAGCTCACTGACTGCACCTGACTGATAACTGTTCACAAATTTGTTGGAGTACGACCTTAATCATTACCCGTGAACGAGTCCCTCTGTTCTTGAAGTGGATCATTACCCATAAACGTGTCGTGTAATACCAAAACGAACCGCTGTTTGTGAATGATCTGCATGAATCCCTGCTTCTTTTGAGTACAAACTGAATCATTATGCATGAACGAGTCGTAGGATTCTCATTCGCTTGATTCTGAAACTGATTGATTACCTGCAAACATGTCGTACAATTCTTGTTCACTTGATTTCAGAACGAAATCATTACCTGCAAACGAGTTACATGGCTTTGTTTATTCAGTTCTGTCACTGAATCTTTACCTGCGAACGATTCAGTGCTTGTCAAACTGATTCATTACCCATCACCGAGTTACACAATTCTCACTCATCAGTTCTTGTACCTGCAAATGAGGTGCACAAGTCTCTCGTGTACTCATTTTCTCAGGTTTAAACTGAATCATTACCCATAAACCAGTGAACCAATTCTTGTTCATTCAGTTCTTGGACTGAATCATCATCTGTGTATGAGTTGCATGAGTCTGTTATTCACTTATTCTCCTTGAGTTTAAACTGATTAATTACCTGTGAACAAGTTTCATGATTTTCATTCGTTTCATTCTCAAACTGATTACCTGCAAGTGAGTCGCTCAGTTCTCATTTACTCAATTCTCGCTCACTCATTTACAGAACTAAATCATTTTCTGAGACAAAGTTACAGTATATGAATCTGGCATTCACTTATCGTTTTGAGTTCAAGCTGAATTGTTATGCGCACAACTTTCATTTACTCAGTTCTTGAAATGGTTCATTACCCGTGAACGAGTCACACAGTTCTCATTCAGTTCTTGGACTGAATCATCATCTGTGTATGAGTTGCATGAGTCTGTTATTCACTTATTCTCCTTGAGTTTAAACTGATTAATTACCTGTGAACAAGTTTCATGATTTTCATTCGTTTCATTCTCAAACTGATTACCTGCAAGTGAGTCGCTCAGTTCTCATTTACTCAATTCTCGCTCACTCATTTACAGAACTAAATCATTTTCTGAGACGAAGTTACAGTATTTGAATCTGGCATTCACTTATCGTTTTGAGTTCAAGCTGAATTGTTATGCGCACGACTTTCATTCACTCAGTTCTTGAAATGGTTCATTACCCGTGAACGAGTCACACAGTTCTCATTCACTTGATTCTTAAACTAATTCATTACCCCCAAATGGATGTCACGATTCCCGTACATTCAATTCCCAAATTGAATCATTACCCATGAATGGGTTGCATAACTCTGTTGTTCACTGATTATTTTGTGTTTGAACTGAATCGTTACTTACACATTTCCTATACACTTGATTCTCGTCACACGATGCTGGTTCACTCAATTCCCAAACTGAATCATTAACCCATGAACGACTTGCACGATTCTCACTGACTTGATTATTGAACTAATTCAATATCTTCACGAATGAGGTATGTGATTCCCTCTCACCCTTATTCTTTCAAGTACAGGCTGAATCGTTATCTGTGAACAAGCCATAGAATCCTAATTTACTTATGTGGCCTCATGGGTGGCGCTCCTGCACCCTAAACCTGACACAGACAGACACTGGCACAAGTTCTTTCACACACATGCTTTTAATTCAGCTGTGAGAAACTCTTTTCCTTAAGCGTTTCCCACAGTTCAGCCACAGTACAAAGCAGCAGCACAATATTAAGGCACACTATTTTTTTCTTTTCTCTCTCAGTCTCTGTCTCTTGTTTCTCCTTCCACCTCAACTCTTCTTCCAGCAAGCTCCGTCCTCCACCTCCCGACTCTGGCTACTGGAGCAGTGGCAGCTGGCTCCTTTTATATAATCCCTGGGAATACTTCTAGTGTCCTGTGAGACTGGTCTGGAAGCACTTCTGGGTAAGATAGGAGCCTGATGACATAGGGCTCTGGAGTCCCTGCAGCACCCCCTAGTGGCAAACCTGGGACCCAATAGAGCTGAGTCACCAGACTCCAACTCCCATCATGCCCTGTGGGAATATGAGGTGCTGTAGCAATCCACGGATGCTGCCACCTAGCGGTGCAAGGGAGATAATGCCCGGAGTTAATGTTCCTTCCACTTTGGAGGCGCCCCAGGCCGGGTGAGGGTGCTGGAAGTCCATCACACTTGATTCTCGAAAGATCATAAAGCGTGATGATTCACCTTCTTATATGAGATATATACATTTTGATAATTAAACATTCAGTACAGCAACTATATAGATTTAGATATATTGTGAGACATGCCTGAACACCACCAGACAGACACCGCATCTTTATTAAAAGCACGTTTTTATTCTCTTCCATTTAACACAGTCCCGCACAGTACACTGTGCTCCTCACACTAATCACCACTCCTCCGGGCTTCTCTCTCTGTCCTTGGACTGCCTTTCCTCTTTCCTCCTCTCATTCCCGACTCTAGCTCCCAGGCTGTAGGAAAGCGGCTCTTTTATTCTCACCCGGATGTGCGCCAGGTGCTCCCCCTGACGACACTTCCTGGTGTGGCAGAAGTGTCGGGAGAGCACTCGGAAGCACTCCGGGCATCCCTGGAGGGATCCTCCTCCATCTTTCCGGGTGTGGCAGAAGTAAACAATTCCCAGGCCCTCTGAAATTCGGGGCGGGTCCCAATAAGCGTGAGCCTCCTTGCTCTTCTCCTATGGTCCTCCTCTGATCCAGGGCGGTTGCCCCCTCATGGCCCAGAGGATGTACCTGCCACCTCCCAGTCCTTCCAGGCATCCCGGCTGGGTCGCAGCCCCAGCGACTCGCCACAATATGTATATACAGGTAGTCCCCAGGTTATGGACATCCGACCTATGACATACGAACGGGACCGCAGCTGCAACGCATGTGCCTCAGTAACTGCCTCTCCATCATCTTCGGCCTTGGGACGCTGCAAGCAGTGGCTGGACAGAGGCTGGAGGGGGGTGATTTTGCTGCCGCGCAGTGTAGTGTCCCTCGGGTGGCTCCCGGCGGCAAGGGGTTTCACTGCCCGCCAACCACACACTGCTGCCCCATTCGTTCTCAGTGTACGGCTGGTAATGCTGCAAGCGGTGACCCGATTGTGGCTGAATGGAGGCCATTGAGGGTGAACGGGGCAGCGGGGGGTAGCATTGTTAGTGTGCCTCTGATGGCTGCCTGTTGAATTGGGGCAATTCACTACCCGCCTTTGGCAGCACCGTGTTCGTTCTTGGTGGTCGAACGCTGCAGGCAGCATACTGTAGTGGAGGTGACTGTGTGGTGGGTGAGTGATGAACCGCCCGTCGATGCCCCCATTCATTCTCAATAGTAAGCCTGCTTGTACTGTTACGCACATAGCAGGAAGTTGTCTCTTGTCAGTACATCAGACGTGTTGACGACTGGTGCCTTCCTGCTGTGATAGCGTGTATAGCGCTGTGCAGAAGAGCTCATCTTAACCTTTTGTCTTCACCCTTCAACAATGTCTCTGAAACACAAATCTGATGCAAGTGCTGGTGATACAGTAAAGAAGAGAAAAACCATCACCATGGAAAATAAAGTAGAAATAATAAAAAGGTCAGAGACAGGTGAAACTCCCTCATTCATTGGCAGAGCACTTGGTTACAGTCGGTCAACAACAGCATTTATTAAAATAATGTACCTGTTCGGACTTACATCATACAAATTCAACTTTTAAGTACAAACCTACAGTCCCTGCCTCGTACATAACCCGGAAACTGCCTGTATATATATATATATATATATATATATATATATATATATATATATATATATATTTAAAATATTTCATAGAATTTATTAAGAGCAAGTAACATTCCATACATGCAAGTCAAACTTGACAAAACTAAGTTCAAATCAAGTAAAGCAACAATATATTGTTACAATTTTCCTGAAGGGGTGGGAACTGGTCCTAGTGGTGAACCAAATGACTCAATTAAATTGATTCACTTAGATGGTAATTCCCAAAAATCTGTTAAGAAAATGAATAAATATTCTTGATCTATGAAGCTGGCTTTGCTAGAGTAACACAAGACATCATGTGATAGTGCTCTCCATTAAGAGATTAGCAATGGCCTATTTAAAGTAATGATTCATGCCATCTGGTGCTTGCAATGCATTCTGGTAACTTTTGTAGTCAAAACCTGGTCTATTTATTGCATTTCTTTGATCTCTTTTCAGATGACCCAGGATGAGTTGGAGGCCAAAGAAGAAAAAAGGAAGAAAGATGGTTTGTTCCAGAGACCGGGCCGTTTCCGGCAGAACAGCAGCCCCCCTAGTCGGATTGTGTCCAGCAAGCGCGAGGAGTCGGTCCTTCCCCTGACTGAGCCCTCCTCCTCGGTCACCCTGCTCTCGTTGTCTTCCATTTCGGACTGCAACTCCACCAAGTCCCTGCTGCCGTCAGATCCCGAGGAGCCTCTCTCCGGTCTCCCTGCAGTCAACCCCTTGCTTGATCTGAAGGCAGAAAGCTTCAAACGGGACCCTAATCAGTCCCTGACGCCCACCCACGTCACTGCCACCATGGCTGTTTCTCGGGGGCACCGGCGCACCCCTTCTGATGGAGCAATCCGTCCCAGAGTACAGACGCCAACACACCACCGAACGCCTTCTGATGGCAGCAATCAGAACTTCAATAATATAGGTAAGGGATGGGGAACAGTGGTTAGTTTTTGCTGTTTGACAACTGTTGGAACCTGAGTTCAAATCGATTGATGAGTGAATGTGAATGTGTGAGCAAATGTGCCTTCTGATGGACTGGCATCCCATCCAGGGCAGGTCCCTGATGCTGCCAGGACAGGCTCCTCACGACCATACAGTGAATGGATGGATGGATGGATGGATGGACATTGAAGGGATTTACGTAAGTGGTCAATTTAACCATTTATAGCCTGAAACAGGCATGCTGTATGCTGTTGCCTGTAGGTTGATGGGATCCTATTATCTGTAATTCTGACTTCTTGCTTGGCCTCCCCTACCATTGGCACCAGCTGGTGGAAATAAGTATTCAAAATAGCAACATTTTTCTCAGTCCACGTATTTCCAATGCAGCATTGGTATCTACTCAATAAAATGGAAAAACCAAAGAAATCATAATATAATTCATAAAAAACATTATGTGCAAGAAAGTGGAATTACATAGGAAAAAAGTTTTGGATGCATTAAGTAGAAGCAGCCGATTCCACTAATGGGTTCTCCTACCTGTGCTGGAAAAAGTCTATCTATCTCTAAATACAAGTTAACTAATCATTTGTTACCAAGCCGTCCTGCAAGAAACATCTTATGATGGGTAGGGTCAAAGAGCTCTCCCAAGGAAACGTTCTCAACAAGGTTGTTGAGCAACATGGCAATGGCACTGGTAACTGACAGATTTCTTAACTCCTAAACTTTCCTATAAGCACCACTGGGGCCATTATCCCCAAGTCAAAGGGACATCACTCCTTCATCAACCAGTCATACCTAGGAGCTCCTCACAAGATTTCCGACCAGGCATTCATCAGGTTGGTCAGAAGAGTAGCCCACAAGCCAAGGAGCATGTGAAAAGCAGGAAGTATAGTCGTCACAGAGAAGACAATAGGCATCGCTCTCCACCGCCATGATCTCCATGCGCAGTTATCCCAGAAGTCTCCATTACTCAAGGAAAGGCCTGCTGAAGCTCATTTGAAGTTTGCTACACAACATTTAGAGAAGTCTGTAGATTACTTTGGGAATGTAGTGTGGTCAGATGAGGTAAAAATGTCTTTGGAAACAGTATGACACACTATGTCTGGAGGAGACATGGCTCTGCATATGACCTTAAAAATGCCATATCTGCAGTGAAGTTCGGAGGTTTGAAGTGTCAAGGTATCGGGCTGTTTCTTCTCACAGTACCAGAGGATTCCAAATTATTGAAGAATAGTTGAATGGAGAAATTCATGAAGAGAATCTGTTGGCATCCATCAAGACGATGAGGGTGAGACATGGGTGGACCTTCCTTGGATCCTAAACAGGCTACAAAAAGAGAGGTCCCAGAGGAAAAAAAATGAAAGTTGTTGGAATGTCCTGGTTAAACAGCAGACTTTAAACCAAATAGAATATTTGTGGAAGGAATAGAAGATCCAATATTCACCAGTGGGTCCTTCAAGTCTACTCTTCAAGATTTAATGACTGTCTTTTTAGAATGGGCCAAAATCCCAATTTCTTCATACAGGAAGTGTCTTGAAGCTGTCATTGCAAACAATTAATAAATTTCAGTTAGCGTATTCAAAACGTTTTTCCTGTGTCGTTCCACTTTATTGCACATAACTTTTTTATGGATTGGAATGTTACGATTTCTTCGGCCGTACTGTTTTATTAAGCTGGTACCAGTGGTTGGTCTCAATTTAATAGCATAGCTGCTTTGCAAATACGTTTAATGAGAAAAATGCTGACGGGTTGAATATGTGTCCCATCAAGGTTACCATACTGTGTGGGAATGAGGAATATCCAGCCATCCTCTCCTCACTGGACCCATTTAGTCCAATTCAGGATAGACTCTGGCCTGACACACAGCAGTTATAAGCCCAGAGCAGGATGCCAGTCCGTTGCAGCGTACAAAACCCTTGGATTTTCTTTCACCTCTAAACCTTTGTCTTCCTCTACAGGTCCAGCAGATAACAATGAGTTTCCTCGCCTCCCTGAACCTGCCAGCATCTTCCCCTCGGTCCTTCGGCGCAAGCCAGCAGCAGACAAAGACCCAGCAGCCCTGGAAAGGCCCAAGACTCTGGAGTTTGCTCCTCGTCCGAGGCCGTCTTCCAGTCGGGCAAAGATCGACCCCTGGAAGTTTGTCTCCTTCACCAGGACACACAGTTCATCGCCGGGCAGCTCATGCGAAAGTCCGTTGGCCGTAGAGTCTCTGAGCAGCAACTCGGAGGACCACAGCTGCCCTGCGCAGACCCTGCTGGACATGGACATGGAGGGTCAAAGTCAGGACAGCACAATCCCTCTCTGTGGACACCACAACACCGTTTTGTGCACCCAAGACTTTTCCTAGCAAACTCCTCACTTGATGGACTGTGAGGGTTTCATGGATGTGCATCTTGAAGGGATTCTGTTTTTTTTTTTCCAGCGAAACAGGCAGCTCACGGCTTCATTCATCTAAAGAGTCATCAGTGTGCAGGCTGTGCAGATCGTCCTCTTCCTCATCCTGCTGTCTTTTCCCTTAGAATCTGCTCCTTGATTGCACACATAGCAGGTAGTAAAATCGGGATCAGCGTGCAAGTTGTCTTAAACAAAGCCATTCCTCCCGGAAATGAAGGGACTCCTGCACCCAAGGCTGCTATTAACTTCCAGAGGTTAATCAGGTGACTCAAAGCCGAGTCTAACCAAGTGGACGGAATTGGACGGCGTCATGTCTCTGCTTTGGACTGAGCCCAGACACAAACAGGTCAAGCTTACTGCCACATTGGGTCCTTAAATTTCTTTTTTTTTTTTTTTAACTAAAAATGGAAAGTGCATTGGTATTGGTGTGCCTGCTTCTCAAGAAAGTGTCCTTCCTGTCCGGCGATATACAGTATCTCAGGGTGATCGACATCCTCTAGGCCAGGGCTATTCAACTTGCCGTCTTGAAGGAGGAGGAGAACTGTGTCTCGACGCTAAGTAATGTTCATCTTTTTAATTTTTCCTCCTGATCTTTTGTTGGTACCTTTCAAAATGTCACAAGTGAAAGTCATAAGCCTTACCTCGTGTCATTTTTCGTTTTCCACCAGTAGCCCTTCTGTTGTTCTAGCGACAGTGTGGGTGGGCTGGTGGTGGTGGTACTGTGATTTGAGGTCTGGCTGTGTTTTCTAAGCTTGTGTGTCCAACGCCGGTCAGTGTTTGACTGTGTCACTCGTTGAATAGCCCTGCTCTAGACGTTGAGGTGGGTAAACTGTTCTCTTGGGGACGTTTACCTTTTCCACCAAAGTGGGTCTGTCCCTTAAAAAATAAATAAATAAATAAATAAAACAGCTGCTTGGAAAGAAAAGAGGAAAAGAGACTGAGAAAAAAAAATTGTAAATGTTTGAAAATATTTGCTGCCCAGAGCAAAACACAGGCTGTTCCAGCAGGCTTTCCGGTTGTTTCTGTTGCTTGCCTACTCTCCTCTCCCATCCATTCATTCACTTTCTTACTCGTTTATCTGGTTCCAGGTTGCGGGCAGCGTTGGAAAAGGGTAGACTGAGACACCCACCAATATTCATGTCAATGTGAAAAAAAAAAAAAAAAGGTAATAAATTATTTAGGAACGTGCCTAAGGCAAAGTGAGGGAGCATTAGTGGCAATGGACTGAAAGTCAGTTCTTGAGCTTAGGTCTCTGTGGAGCAATACTTGAGTTTCTGACCACTTTCTCCTGTTGTAAACAAAACAGGTATCATTTATTTATAATCTAATCTGCATTTAAGTATAATTATTACATTATAATATGCCATAATCTAATCATGGTATAACGTAATAAAATTTGTTATAAATGTTGTAATTAGAGGGTGGCATGGTGGCGGAGTGGTACTGCTGCTGCCTTGCAGTAAGGAGACCTGAGTTCGCCTCCCGGGTCCTCCCTGCATGGGTTTCCTCCCACAGTTCAAAGACATGCAGGTTAGGTACATTGGCGATCCTAAATTGTCCCTAGTGTGTGCTGGGTGTGTGTGTGTGTGTGTGCCCTGCGGTGGGCTGGCACCCTGCCTGGGGTTTGTTTCCTGCCTTGCGCCCTGTACTGGCTTGGATTGGCTTCAGCAGACCCCCGTGACCCTGTGTTAGGATATAGCGGGTTGGAAAATGACTGACTGACTGACTGTTGTAATTAGAATTACCACCAGGGGGCAGCCAGGGTAGAACAGGTGCTAAGTAAATGTTTCTAAATTTACTTCAAAATATTGTGAATTCGGAGTTCCAAGTCATAAAGAGTCCCAAAGACTTCATGCTCACTAGAGGGGGATAGCACAGTCAAACCCTGGCTCGAATTAAGGGCAAGCACTGAATCTTTATAAAATGAAAGATTTATTCTTCACAAAAAATATTTCAATCGCAATGAGGATTGGGAATCGCCTGTAACATGAAGGCAATCCAAATCAAACACAAAGCAGAAGGTCGTAAACATCAAGAAAAATCATAAAGTACATAGAATTTACAAAAAAAACACAAGAACACATCACTCCTAAGTGCATTTGAAATGAACTACCAGGCACTATAAAAGACCCTCAAGATATATACGGCAGAAGCCGGTCCCTGGCAAGGATTGGCAGGTGGTCCCACATCTTGGAGGACCACCGACAAAACACATGGAACAAAACACAAGTGAAGAATTAAATGCGACACACCCGGCCAGCACTCGGCACTCATTACAAGATGAAAAACACCCTTTAAGGAAGCACTTTAATTATCTGTCAGGATCCATTCAAAAAGGTTAAGAAAAGAGAACTGGGAAGCCTACTGGAATTTCATACAGCACTGGCAGTTCACAAAGTTGACTTGTTTTTGGTTTGAAATGGAAATGAAGTTTTTAAGGGAAAATGGAATGGAACCTCAGATCAGCGCCGATGTTTGTTTGGAAGTGAGTTGTGTCTCCAGTTGGACCTTCAGAGCTGCAGACTCTTCAGAAGTTGCTTTTTCCCCATCTCCTTCATATGATTAAAAATGAAGATTGTAGAAAAGCAAATAATACTGATGGTGTGTAGACAGTGCCCGCTTCATACCTAAGGACTTGTTTGCATTTGTCTACCTTTGTGTGTGTGAGAGAATGAGTGAGTGCTCGTTGAAGAAAGTGACAACAGTAGAATTGGGAGACCAAATGAACCTTCATCTATCTCATGGGATGTGGTCGGACATGTCCAGAGAATATACAGTAGATAACTGGAAGGAATGAAGAAAATCCATACACTGTGTGCGGATGTGTTGTACATTTAATACATGGGATGTGAATCTGATATCGTGTGTGAGTATATAATAGATACAGAATATTTATACAGATAGAATAATTAAAACTTCATAATTGCACATAAATGTAAATTCACATTTTCACATGCAATGCATTAGACATATTACCTTCATTCTTGCATATGTACTATATTTGTAATGTTTGTGTGTGTGTGTAAATATATATACAAGAGTATATACAGTATACAATGTGTGTGTAAGTGTATATATAAATATGACATATCTTTGAGCATGGGAGAGACGGTGCTATATTTTTGTTGTTTATTAATTCATTAAATATGCAAAACATACATATACAGTATAGTAAACATATTTTCTTAATTCATTCATTTATTGTACTTTTTAAATATATACAGTATAAAACTCGATGTTTTGTAATTATAGATGACTTATTAAGGCTTATGTGTATATGTATACATACACACACACACACATAGATATATACTGTATGCTGACATCTAAACATTCATTCATTACATATGCAAAACTTACCCATACAGTATAGTAAACATTTTCTTCATTCTTTCATGTATTTTTTAAATATATACAATATATATAACTGGATATTTTGTAATTATAGTGATCTTCATATAGCTTATATGTCTTTACAGGGTGGTCCAGATCTAATTATGCAATTCTTAATGCAATGCAGGAAAACAGTACAATTTCGGGTGATTGGCACTACCAGTCTAGTCAAACATTTCATTGATTTGGGAGATCGCGTTCCTATGCACTGCAGGCAGTCCAAATTCCTCCAACGTCCTGCGTTGCACATTGTTATAGTGTAATGAAAATTACATAATTAGATCTGGACCACCCTATATGTATATATTTATATAAACAAATACATGAAAATACAAACATAGTATATTAAATACATTTTCCTCATTCTTATACACACACACACATATATATATATATATATATATATATATATATACACATACACACACACACATTAGAATTAAAAACACACATACATTTTTTAATTAGCATTTTAAATAACTTAAGAGCAATAAATAATGTGTACAAGGGCAGAGCTGGTGGTCTAGAGTGGAAAATGAAATGATCATGTAAAAGTATTACATTTAAATAATATGTTATGAAAATGTGTTACTTTGTATATATACAGTATATATATATAAAACACTTATGAAATATGATAGGTGTATGAGTTTAAATAAGTATGTTGATAAGTAAATATACTGTATGTATAAATAGAATATATTTAAATACAGTATATACCTATATACTGTATGTGTATATATATATATATATATATATATGCTGTATATTTTATATATATATATATATATATATATATATATATATATGTAGTGTGTATATTTGGGGCAACAGCCTTACTTGCCTTTATCGGCTCAGCTGGTTTGGCCATTTTGTCCGTTTGCTCCTTCACATGTCCGCATACACAGGTTTGTCTCTGGCTGGAACGTGTACATCACTTTCTGAACACCAGGTCTTCCTTTTTAAATTCATTGTTACAAATATTTCAATGTTTTAATCAAGTGAGGTTTTTAGATCTTATGTAAACCAGACGGGGCCGTAGGGGATGAGCTTTAGCCGTAAACACCAAACCAGTCCCCAGACCCCCACGTCTGCTCTCTCTGTTCTTCAGTTTACTATCAGGCAACCCAGGAAGGAAACTCTAGGAATGTATAGCTATTTATTTATTTTATTTAAATGCTGATTTATTTATTTCATTATTTAATTTTTTTATTAATTGAATTTGCTTTCAGAAGCATCTGCTCTTTTTTCTTACTTTTTTTCTCTTTGTGTGTGTGCGTATGTGTGTGTGTGTGTGTGTGTGCCATGTGTAAATTTACATTTTCAGATGGAAGTGGCAATAATGAGAGATGGTGAGAAAGCCCGGAGGAGCCTGAACAGAACTTGTACCAAATTAAAAGTTGCATACTAAATCCTGAGTAAACGAATGGGCATTTGTTGCGTTTTTTAACCTACTTAATTTCCTTTTGGAATCTCAAAAGTTCATTCCCTCATTTTGGAAGCGGCACTCCTGGCGGCAGTTTAATATACCTGACACTACTACTGTATGTGTGTTTGTAACATGTTGCTGAAATGTGGCAAATAAATTGTGGCATTTTTCACTTCTCAAAGAGTGACTTTTTTGTATTCCTGTGAAACTTTCTCTTTTGGGCTTCTGTTACAGCGGATTCAGAGAGTATGAAGACATTGTCACTTTCAGCACACTTTACTGTGTTGTAGATTTCAACTTGATTGGATAAATTTGCCATCAATCTTCACTCAGTAACCCATAATGACAAAGTGAAAGCCTGTTATCAGACAGACCTGTCATTTGGACATCACAATATTTTTATTGCCACATCCCATGACGTGATGCAACAACTGCGGTCGTGTATCCATCCATCCATCCATTCGTTATCCAACCCACTAAATCCTAACTACAGGGTCACAGGGGTCTGCTGGAGCCAATTCCAGCCAACATAGGGCACAAGGTAGGAGACAAACCCCGGACAGGGCGCCAGCCCACCACAGGCGGTCGTGTGTCACATCTTATAATTATCATGTAAACAAATGGAATGGGAATTGTCAGATCACATTGAAATGATCACAATCCTCAAAAACAGAGTCATGTGGAAAATGTTTTTGGACATTAGTGGACATATCAAGATATAATGTAACAAATATCGGGCCACATTTACATTTTGTAGTCCATTAGAAGCTCCAGATCAGCTGCAAAGGACTAAAACCTCATTTGAGAGGACCTGGTCTGAAGCCGTCCTCTTATTTGAACTGCCTGAAAGATTTACTTTGGTTTGCCCTTTGTTGTCACATTAAGACCGAGTTATACTTCTTCAAAAATGTGAATATGCGACATAGACCCCCTAGTAACTATGTATTTCCTGAAATTAATTTCCATTTGTTTCTCCTTCTTCCCGAATCAGCATGGAACAGATCGAGGAAAGGCTCACTGAAAAAGTTAGAAAAGTAATACACAATTAAATGATAACTCATCACAAAACTACAAACAGGATCAGATGGCAGCCATTTTGTGGCATCAGATATCAGTTCACATTGGTTTGGAAGTCAGCAAACGTATGAAAAAGTGGAAAAATCTAAAGGACAAATACATTTGCCTATGGAAGAAAGTGGAAGCAAGAAAAGCGGTGATCTTATGGCTCAAAAATGCCTGCATTTTAATGGATCGTTCGCTTTTGATGCGTACTACAAATACCACCAGCAAGCAATCAGGTATGTGTCTGTGGAGCAGTGCCACGCAGAAGTATGAATTCCTTTTGAAGGAGTAGGCTTGATGAAGGACAAATTGGCCTTCATCACCAAGCAGAGATCAAATCAGAAAGAAGATTCTAGATGTCTAGGAGTCATGGAAGGGATTTAAAAAGATCTCTAGACAGTTAGACGTCATCTACCACCACCACCAAATTGCAATCGAGTGTACAGTTCCCTGTTGGATTTTTATGGGACTTCATGACAACAAGTCCTACCTGGTATTTCAGAAATGGTGGTGTGTAATACTGGAACACCTCAAAGAGAACTGTTCTGTCTCCATTCCTGTTTATCCTTTATGCAAAAGACTTCCAGCACAATATCACTGCTTGCCATCTACAGAAGGTCTCGCAGGCTTCGTTAACAGTGGAGATGAGTTGAAATACAGGAGGCTTGTGGAGGACTTCATCTTGTGGTGCAGGAAGAACCACATGCAGCTGGTAGACCTCCAGCATGTCCGAGGAGATATTGAGACCGGTAAGCCCTCCAGAGGGAGGAAGTGGAATGGGGTCCAGAGCGCTAAGTACCTGGGTTTCCATATGAACAGCATACTGCACTTGACTGACAACACAATGGCGCTGTATAAGGAGGGCCGGAGCAGACTATATTTCTTGAGGACACTCGGGTCTTTTAATGTGTACAACTCTTGCTTGGAAAGTTCTACCAGTCTGTAGTAGGTGAATGTGGAGTTCACCGCCGTGCTCCGTCCTGTAGATACAACTTGAGTTCAAATGACCCACAATGCCTGAAGAAACTTATCAGGAAAGCCTGCTGCAATACTGGGCTAACCCCAGACACACTGGAAGCTGTTGTGGAAAAGAGGATGTTGGCAAAATTGGATGCCATCATGAAAAATCACCACCAGGAGGTTCTCTCTTGGAACTCTTTTAGCTACAGGCTTATGATGCCACGGTGTGCTAAAAGTGCTTTCTGGGGGTCTTTTCTGCCTGCTGCCATCAAACAAATTCAGTGCTTCCCCCTGACATCCCAGACCAAGTTACAGGCTAAGACTTGTACTCTTTAATAACTTGTTTCTACATAAATACACATTTATTATTTTTCAAAATATATTTATGTATCTATCTATTGTGGCCTGTAAGAGGTGTACCTGAGCAACAAATAACAGATATAACTATCAAAGGCACATTCCTGGGTTCAAATAAATATATTTTGTTTTAAAAAGAGTACCTTTCAAGGCTTCTAACCAGTCAATCAAGAACAGCACATAGTGGTGGAATACACCATAATTCAACCTGCTCTGGACTCCGACTCCCTGAATGAGGCACGCTGGGCTTCTTTCATACCGGACTTTGGAGTACGTCTGGTGCAGAGCAGCTATAAAGTAGAGGAGACCTGTCCCCAAAGCAGCACTCCCTGGTGGCCCCTGGGGCTCTTGGACTACGGCTCCCATCAGCCTCTGTGTGAGCGTAAATTGGGGGCACGCCAGTGAAAAACTGCTATCTAGTCTGCTGGGGTCCCTTTGCTCCACAGAGCAGTTTCCCATCGCCCTTCCATTTCCCCTACCTCACACTGGAGGGGCTCAGCACTCATCCTGACCACAACACCCACCCATCTCGCTGCTCCCTCTAGCATGGTATCCTTTTGGCCAGACAAAGTAGGACCTTCTATCCCAGGAGATGGGTCAGTTCACCTGTGGACATTACACCATTAATTCATTGTATTTTTTGTCCTGTGAGTCTGTATCTTTGTTTTTTTTAAATATATATTTGTACTGCTGTATACATCTACAGTTCCCCTTGGAATTAATAAAGCGTATTTAATCTAATTTAATCGAACTACTGCATCCCATTTTGAAGGTTCCATTTAGATTTTTCTTTCTTTTCATGTTGCATGCTGCAGTTGAAGAAAATGAATCTCTCTTTGAGATCAGTGAAGTATTGTCTGCCTGTTTATCTCTCCTTAATTTATAGACAGACAGATAGATAGAGGACACTATATAATAGACAGTGTAGAAAGTCAGCCCCCGGACACAGAAAGACAGACACCAGAATGTCCCAAAACACACTCTTTATTACTTTAAGCACCACAATGCCTTATCACCAACAGTCTTGTCTCTTTCTCTCTGATCTCCACTCCCCTCCTCACAAGCTCTGTCTCCTTCCCCCCAACTCCGGCTCATCTACTGGAGGTAGGCGGGCCCCTTTTATGATAACCCAGATGGGCTCCAGGTGCTCAATCTGATGACACTTCCTGGTGTGGCGGAGTGTCTGATAAGCACCCGGAAGCACTCCGGGTGCCCCTGGGATTTCTTCTGGCAGCACTTCCTGGTGTGGTGGAAGTGCTGCCATCCGGGGTTCCATAACAGTCCGGCCGCCCCCCGGCGGTGGCCACATTCTCCCATAAGGATAAACTTCCCAGCTCTGTTCCAGTGGCCCCCAAGCAAACTAGGGTGGCTGCCTTCTTGTGGCCCACAGAAGGTATCATCCCTCTTGTGGACCGTCCAGGCGTCCCGGCTGGGTAGGGTCCCCAGACGTCTGGGACAACAGATAGATACATAGATAGATAGATAGATGACACTATATAATAGACGGACAGACAACACTATATAACAGACAGACAGATAGATGACACCATATAATAGACAGACGGACAGACAGATAGATGACACTATATAATAGACAGAACGATAGATGACACTGTATAATAGACAGACCGATAGATAGATGACACCATATAATAGACAGACAGACAAACAGAAGACACTATATAATAGATAGACAGACAGACAGAGCAAGGAAAATAAGTATTGAACACGTCAACGTTTTCCTCAATAAATATACATAAGGTTGAGAAGGTCTTGAGAGAGCTCTTTGCTTTTACCCATCAAGAGATGCTTCTTGTGTGACACCTTGGTAATGGGAAGTCTTTTTATAGGCCATCAATTAGGACTCAACCAGCTGATATTCATTTGCACTGATAGGGCGCTATCAGGATTGCTTTCTAAATACTGACAGATTTCTGCTGGCTCATTGGCTTTCCATCCTCCTTTTCTTCATGTGTTCTTTTTCCCTGTGTAATTCCACCTTATTACACATAACTCAATTATAGGAGTTATTTGTTTTCATTTCTTTGTATGTGTGAATTACTTTGGTTGTTACCAATATCTGGTGTAAATTTCATGTCAATAGCCCAATTAGAAATATATTTACTGAGATAGATAGATAGACTGATATGCATGCCAGTGGGTCACCTTCCAGACTCATCTAAGGTATGTGGTACCACTACATGAGAGGGGCGCTGTCGATGACAGTCTTGTCTCCTTTTTCCCTCACAGCCTCGAGAAACCACCCCAGGAGGGCAAAGTAAAGAAAGTCCCTTGCAGTCCACTCAGTATAAAAGGAGGCTCCTGGAACGTGACATCTCATGTTGGACCTGACTGCTATAGATAGCGAGAGTAAGAGGAAGAATGTGCATTCCTATAAAAGCGCACTATCCCAGGGGAATTTTCCCAGTAAGAGAGCACCATTGAGCGTGTGTTTTATTAAACATTTTTCTTGTCTTTTGGAATTAATCAGGGTTTTGTTTGGTTGGCACCACAAGTATCATTCGCCCCGCTACACGACCTATCTGTTATGTAGTGCCTTTCATATCTATCTATCTATTATATACTGTCATATCTGTTCATCTGTTATATTGTGTTTCATATCCGTTTATGTATGTATATGTATTATATACTGCCTTTTCTCTCTGGCTAGCTATTTATAATATAGTGCCTTTCACCTCTCTATCTGTTATATAGTGCCATTCATATCTGTCCATCTATCTGTTATATAGAGTTTTTTTAGTGTTATACAAATGTCTAATATTATATGCTGTATGCAGAGCAAATCTGGGCAGAAAACCAACAGAAATTAGTCCTAGTATATCTAGAAATACTTAAAGTCATTTTATACAGTAGGCCTTGGTTAATTGACTGTCACTCATAATAAACTGTACACTAAACGTGAGACATTGGCATTGTTTTGTTTTGTTTTTTAATTATGGTTAGTTTAAATAACTTGAATCATCCATGCATTGTTTGTCCAGTTTAAGGTCATGAGGGACCCGGGCAGTGTGCTAGTCCATCACAGAACTCACACCAAGTTCAATTAACCAAAAGAGACATCTCTGGGGATGTGGGAGGACATGCAGAGTTAAACACAACCCCACGTAGAACATGAAAACTTCACACAGACAACGAAAGGTCGAAGACCACCAGATTAGTGAGGAAGCCACACTTTGCTCCCGTATAATCTTTTTGTTAAATATTACCTCACGATTATCCGGTCATTGTTCAGTGGTTTGCTCCTGATGAATCCAACACAGCAACTCTCATTTTTTGCTCCCCGCTCCTCCTCTGGTTCATCTTTATGTTTGTGTCACCCATTGCTTATTGTCAAACAAATGGTTGGAGGTTCAAATACTTTTGAAATCCATCCGTCTATTATCTTAACTGGTGTGAACGTTCCAAAAGAAAACTGAAAAAAGTCATCAGAAGAGCGCAGTCCCCACAGGCTCCAACACACGATTCTCTTGTCCCCTCACTGGATGACAGTATGACTAATATTCTTCATTTAAGTTCCAAAAGGACTAGGTGGGCATTGAGGTAGGGCGTGTTGCTGTCACGGCCCACTGCTTTGGATGAAGTTTTCTTGCCTGGACATGGAAGCAGAGGACCCTTTGTTTGCTGTGCCCTTCTCAACTCCTTCTACCTTGGTAACCCTTTGATTTTGATCTCAGATGTGACAGGTTCATCTCTCATGTGTGACACCAACTTGTAAGGTCCCTAAGTGATGGAGCCTCGCCAGGCAGTGCTGCTCCATCCTGGACACTTTACCGGTCTGAGGTCTCATAACAGACCAAGTGAGCCACCAGAAGAAAGTACAAGCTCTACGTGGGCAGTGCCAGGGCTAGAACCTGAACCTGAATCCCTTGAGCTGTAAGCCTACAGCACCTATTACTGTGTCATCCTAAAACACATGAGTAAGGATAACCATTTGATTTTTCCACGGTGGTGCTCTCCTGCTGAGGTGCTTTTCTAGCTGACTGCCCTCAATTGTATTTATTACGGCCATTTTTAAGCCAGCACTTTACTGGCCACACTGGCCTGAAGATGCATGAACCCACGGCCATGTTGTGTACGCTGCTTGCATTAATGCCCGTGTGGCACTCCAGGCCTAACATGGACCACCCTCTAAGTACAGCACTACAAAGCAGAGGGTGTAGTGGCATTCAGTGTTTCTGATTAGCATGCCATGTTCCAAGAAGGCTACCGCCATGTGACTTGGCATTCTGAAATTCAGACACATCTGCTTGAAGTGGGCGTCTTCTGTAAAGCGGAGCACTTCAATCAGAATTGCCCTCCTGCTGTGTGCCACAGAATCACGTGGACAGCGACAAAGGCAGACAGCTGTCTTCAATGCACAGAGCCAGTCTGATAAAGACACAGTGCCAGGTGTCAGGGTGGCAACGTCTCTTTTAATTTGGATGGTCTGTGACTGGGAAGTAATGTAACATTCTCAAACCCACCGAGTTTCATTGAAGATCATGCGGGGCATCAGGTGCAAGTTCAGGAACAAACCCAGGGTGGGATACCAGTCCACTGCAAAGGCCACTCAAGCACTCACAAACAGGGTCATCAATCACTAGGTACATCTTTGGTGATGAAAACTGAAGTATCTGGTCCGTGTGTTATTACCACCAGCGGACGTGTTAGTGTTTTAAAGATGGTTTAAAATGAATTCTTTAAATGTTGATTTAAAATTGTCAGTCATTTTCCAACCCGCTATATCCTAAAACAGGGCCACAGTGGTCTGCTGGAGCCAATCCCAGCCAGCACAGGGCGCAAGGCAGGAACAAATCCCCGGGCACCACAGGGCACACACATCCACACACTAGGGGCAATTTCAGATCGCCAATGCACCTAAACTGCATATCTTTGGACTGTGGGAGGAAACCCACACAGACACGGGGAGAACATGAAAACTCCACGCTTGGAGGACCCGGGAAGCGAATCCGGGTCTCCTAACTGTGAAGTAGCAGCGGTACCCACTGTGCCACCGTGCCACCCTGATTTAAAATTGTAACAAACCAGAATGTTGTACTGTCATCAAAAGCCAAAAATGACAAGTTCCTCAATATTTAAAAAATGTTAAGAAATAGTAAAAGATACTAATACCATTCTCAGCCACTTCTTCTACCACATCCTGGCATGGCATAATCACGGTTCATTCTGTCTCATAAGACCTTACCTCTGTTGCACTTTTTAAATGTCTAGTTTTACCTTGATAACTCATATCATGTATTCCTATTTGAGTATTTGACCAGCACAGGTCTACCTACCACTGTCCTTGACAAGCAGCCCCAGTCTTGCTCTGTTGGTTCTATCCAATTTCTAAACCTGCTTATAACGGTCACTAAATGATGGGTCACTAATAAACAGGGTGGTATGGGGTCTTTAAAGAATGGAACTTTGCTTCTTAAGTGTTTGGTAACATCTTACAGATAGATAAGTTTATCTACAATATCTACACACGCAAACCCAGTGCTGCAGCACCCATCACCCTCCGTCCAGGCCCTTCACACAATGCCTCTTCTCTTTCTATCTGACCGCCTCCACTCCTCTCCTCCGAGCTCTGTCCTCTTCCACCCGACTCCAGCCATCGAATGGAGGGAGGTGGCCCCTTTTATATACACCCGGACGAGCTCCAGGTGCCTCCCGATTAGCTTCCACTGGCACTCCCCAGTGTCTTCTTACCCCCAGCACTCCTGGGTGTGGCGGAAGTGCTGAGGACCAGGGCTCCTCAGGCATTGGGGCACCCCCTGGCGGTGACCACGGACCCCTATAGGGTTGGGCTTCCAAGCTCAGTTCCCGTGGTCCCCAAAGCCACCAGAGCGGTCGCCCCCTCGTGGTCTGGAGGAAGCGTAAACCCTCCTCCGGTCCTCTTGGACGTCCCGGCTACCACCCCAGCTATTTGCCATAATAGATGGATAGACAGATAGATAGATAGATAGATAGATAGATAGATAGATAGATAGATAGATAGATAGATAGATAGGTGAAAGGCACTATATAATAGATAGATAGATCAGAAAGGCACTACATAATAGATAGATAGATAGATAGATAGATAGATAGATAGATAGATAGGTGAAAGGCACTATATGATAGATAGATAGATAGATAGATAGATATGAAAGGCACTACATAATAGATAGATAGATAGATAGATAGATAGATAGATAGATAGATAGATAGATAGATAGATAGATAGATGGATGGATGGATGTGAAAGGCAGTATATGATAGATAGATAGATATGCTGGTCACTAATTGTACATATTTGGATACAATTTAGTAAGAAAACTCCACAGAAAAGGGTAATTTTAAAATGACAAAGAAGTTAAGCAGTTAAAGATCTGTAAAAAGTATGAATATGTCTCAAGTTCCTTTAAATGTAAATCTTGCAGTACTGCACTTTTCCAAGTGCAAAAGAAAGGAGTGAACTTGAGAAGCACTGACTTTGAGTCCCTGCCCTGTCCACCAGATGGCAGCAGTGAATTACACACACATACTTCCATGGTCTCGATTTCTTTTTTCTCCCGTGGGCACGGACCTTACAACTGCCGTGATAATTTTAAATATAAAATAGCTGCACATACAGTGCATTAAATAAAATGCTATAGATATTAACGTTTTGCCTTACACATACGTATAAAAAGTTAGAACATTCGTAGTAAATCAAAACTATAAGAGACCGAGAGAAAGCTAAGAAAACCCAACTCACCCGTTCGCCGCTCACGCCCCGTCTGGCGCCCTAGCTGAAGGAGCAGACGCGCACAGTGCTGGGGTGCAACACCAATTAACTCCCCACGACAACACGCGGACGAACATTATAAACTGATCTTATACAACACATACAGAGTGCTGATTTTGGGGAAGTTCATGTACTATATAAATATAAAGTAAAATACTGTATAACAACACTTGCCTACACATAGAAATAAACATACATACATATATACATGTATACATAAAACTAGGGTGCTGTATCATTTTAGCCATTATGGATGCAATGAGAAGTTAAGCAAAATGACACCATTTCTTGGCTAACTGAAATGGTTACAATATGCAAGCTTTCGAGGCAGCTCAGGCTCCTTCAGGGGTCTTACCTCTTGCCTCGAAAGCTTGCATATTGACTTCTCATTGCATAAATAAATAAACAGTCACAAGTTTGGGACTCATTATCCTCCCCAAAATGACTTAAGGGCAAAGAGACTTCTCTGAGCTCCTCCACAGGCCATAGACTAGCTTGCACCAGCAGCTCGCAAAACTGCTTCTTCTTCTCATGACTTTCATAGGACTTCAGTTAGCGGGCACTGCCATATTTTCCTTCCCATCTCGGGACTGTCAGAAAAATATCAGATTGGACAGCCAGCAAAGACTCCATTATGGAAAACCCAGGAGAGGGTAGGTGGCCAATTGGCTGAGGTCTTCAAAACTGTCACTTTGTTTTTGACTTTCTCTTTTACAGTTCTAATCTCCTAGTTTGTCAGGTGACCATGTTTCATTAATGAATTAATGGACAGAGACACACATGGACATCATTACTTACAAGCCAGAGGGCACATTAAGATATCAAGATGCCGGTAATCTTATGATTCCAAGGATTAATTAAATTATAGTGGGGAGTCAAGCTTTTAGTTACAGGGCCCCAAAGCTGTGGAGTGGTCTGCCTGCTACTATAAGAGATGACCCTGCGGTCTCAACTTTTTAAATCAGGCTGAGGACTCACTACTTCAGTTTAGCATACCCTGACTAGAGCTGCTGATTTTCTGTGCAGACTGCATCTCTGTGTGTTGTACAGTATTTAGCAGATTTTTGATACCTATTGCACGCCCAATCTATGTGAAAACTGGTCTCTCTCTGAATTGCCTTTCCCAAGATTTCTTCCAATTTCTTTTATAACAAGGGTTTTTTTGGGAGGGAGGTGTTTTTCTCTTGACTTTTTAGCAGTCAAGGGACCTGTCAAAAAACAAGGCCTCTTAAAGCCCATTTAAGCATTTCTTGTGTGATTTTGGGCGACACATGAAATACATTGTTATTGTTGTTTTTGCTTTCTCAGGATCCCCCTTTGGACTCTGCTGACGCTTGCAATACCATCTCCATGTGAGAGGGGGCACTGCTGCTGACGTTATCTTTTGTTTTTTCCTCTAAGTGCCAATAAAAATGCCCAGTGAGGGCCACAGAGCCCTACCCAGAAACCCCGCCTCTTCTGGTCAAGAACTGTAAGTACCAACATCCCCGGAAAGAACGACATCAGATGTGAAGCAGCCCTCCTGTACGTTGGATGTCCCTGATCTTGACCAGCTCGATAGATTCTTTTAAACACCCAAGCCTTGCAGGCTAATCGGGCAGTTAATGGGTCTGTTTTCCATTTCTGTGCACTAATTTCTGTTCTTTTTTTTTTTGGCAATAAACTGAGTGGCCCGGTTGGTTCCCCAACTTTTCTTGAGGTCTCCTCCCCTCTTTTTTACCTGTGACAACACATATTGTTGGTTTCCACTTATGTTTAATCAGTTCCTGCCTTGTTCTATGTTTTAACAAATCTGCATTTACATGTCTACCCATCATGTATTTAGTAAATAGTATAATTATTTTAACTGCGAATTGTTTACTACGCTCTATGCCAGCTCTCATTGAATATCACTATATAAAAAAAAAGTTGTATTGCATTTTATTGTAATATTAGCAAAACCAATCGAGTCCCTATAGCGCCTGCTGAGTCTGTCCTTCCCAGTGTGTGTTCCTGCTTCTACCTCAGTAATAAATCTGAGGACTTAACCCTAGACACTGCACCGCTTGCAGAAGGCTGCTATGCTTCATTCGATAAACCTCCCGCTAGCCCTTGCAGTGCTTTAAATTTCCTCTTTCGGTCTGATGTCTCTGGAAACCCACCTATAGGCTTGCACGGTCAGTCAATTCTCCAGACCCACCTATGAGCTCACAGGCCACCAAATTTGCACCATAACACACTCCCTTACAGACTCGCCTCCCAGCACACCCACCGACTGCATCACTGATCTTAAGCTACGGATGGGAAATCACTTTCTCAGACTCAATGGCAATAAAACTGAAGTGTTACTGGTAGGCCCAAACTCCCAACTTTCTAAGGCATCCAACTTCTCTCTTTCTGTTGATGGTCCACTTGTCAAACCTGTGCCTGTTGTCGGAAATCTTGGTGTTTTGTTTGATTCTTCACTTAACTTTAAGCTACACATCAGGTCTCTTTCCAAAATTTCATTCTATGTCGCAGGTGGCTGGGGTGGCGACCCGGCCGGGACGCCCAGGAGGACCAGAGGAGGGCTTGCGCCTTCCCCAGACCATCTGGGGGCAACCACCCTGGTTCCTTTGGGGGTCACAGGTACAGAGCTTTGAAGCTCCACCCTGTAGGGGCCCATGGTCACCCCCATGCCTTTGGAGCCCTGGACCTCAGCACTTCCGCCACACCAGGAAGTGCTGGGGGGAACAGGAGCAGGGACACCCGGAGTGCTTCCAGGGATACAGCCGGCACTTCCGCCACACGGGGGCATGTCGGTGGGAGATTCACCTGGAACACATCCGGGTGTGGATAAAAGGGGCTGCCTCCCTTCATTCAGGGCGAGAGTCGGGAGTGGAGTGGACTGAGCTTGCTGGAGGAGGCAAGGAGGCGGCCTGAAGAGGAGAGTGAAGGCATTGTGTGGCCAGAACTTTGGGGACTTGAGGGGTTTGTGTGGCACTTATATGACTTTTGTAAATAATAGTGGAAATAAACGAGTGAAGGCATTGTGGGGCCAGGACTTTGGGGACTTGAGGGGTTTGTGTGGCACTTATATGACTTTTGTAAATAATAGTGTAAATAAACGTGTGTTGGGTGAAATTTACGTGTCTGCCTGTCTGTGTCGGGGCCAACCTCCACATCTATCATCTCTGTAACATTGCTCACCCCTGTCCATTTTTGTCCTTGTCCGATGCTCAAACTCTGGTTAATTGTTTCATAATGTCTCGTATTGATTACTGTAATTCTCTCCTTATCGACCTCCCTGTAAAATCTATACATTATGTGAATTTCCCCTTGGGATTAATAAAGTATCTATCTATCTATCTATCTATCTATCTATCTATCTATCTATCTATCTATCTATCTATCTATCTATCTATCTATCTATCTATCTATCTATCTATCTATCTATCTATCAGTACATTCAGAAGTCCTCACCCACACAGAGCGTTCTGCTCACATCTCCCCTGTTCTCTCCCAGCATCACTGGTTACCAGTTCCATCAAGAATTAAATTCAAGATTCTGCTTCTCACCTTCAAAGCCCTACATAACCTTGCACCCCTCTACCTCACTCAGCTCCTAACTCCTTACACTCCTTGTCACTCTTTCAGGTCCTCAAGCTCTAATCTCTCTACTGTTCCGTGCACCAGGCTCTCCACCATGGAAGGTAAGTCCTTCAGTGCTATGGCCCCTCAACTCTGGAACTCTCTTCCTCAGTCTCTCTGAGATTGCTCCTCTTTCTCCATCTTTAAATCTCAACTGAATGTTTGTCTTCTGTGTGATCTCTTTTTTTATTCCTCCCCCTTTATATGTAAAGCGACCTTGGGTTTGTGAAAGGCACTCTATAAATGCAACTTATTATTATTATTAGGATTATTTTTACAGCTTGTATTTCACTGGTTTTGAATCCTCCTGCATGCACACACGTTCTCACAGGGATTGAATTGTGGTAGAAATTGACATTTTAATTAAAGAAAGAAACTTATCGTCTAACAGGACAAATCTGATAAAACCTTTTAGTCAGCAATCAGGCAAGAGAAAAGATTGTCCATCTGCATCATTTCTTACCCCAGCAGCACCATGCTGAGGAAGGAGCATCTCTCACCGCAGTCTGTTACAGCATAATGAGAATGGTAGGAGAAACAAAGGAGAGAGAAGTTCATTTTATAAACTGCTGAGTTAACATAACAGTGTCAATCAATGCATACATTTCAGACTCTGATTGGTTAAAAGACTTGAGGTGTTTAGCATGGAGCACAAGCAGCCTAAATAAAAGTCTTTCTCCATTATATCCTTGTTCTTCAATATCTCTTAGTTTACATATTACTCTTGAAATCTCTAGATATGTGACAACTGTCCAGTTTTATTGTTCTGCTGGTCTCTTAACCATACATTACATCAGATTGCTCCTGGTACCTTCTTGTCTTTGCTGTTAACTGATCTTTATCTGCTTTCCTGATATGCATGAACATGTTTCAGACATTTATGAACCCTTTAACACTTCTAAGATGGATGCTGTATTTTAATATGGAAATTATATCAAAACACTTTATCCTAAATGGCTATGGGACCCCTAAGTCAAATTTGTTCTTCCACAGAGTCCATGGACTAGACCCGTTTCCTGAACAGGCCCTCACACAGGTTCTCAACTCATCTCAACTCAACTCAACTTAGCTCAACTCAGCTCAATTCAGCTCAGCTCAGCTCAACTCAACTCATCCATCCATCCATCCATTATCCAACCCATCCATCCATCCATTATCCAACCCGCTATATCCTAACTACAGGGTCATGGGGGTCTGCTGGAGCCAATGCCAGCCAACACAGGTCGCAAGGCAGGAAACAAACCCCGGGCAGAGCGCCAGCCCACCGCAGCAACTCAACTCAACTCAACAACTCAACTCAACTCAACAACTCAACTCAACTCAACAACTAAGCTCAACTCAACTCAGCTAAACTCAACTCAACTTAATTTAATTCAACTCAGCTCAACTCAACTCAACTCAACAATGCAACTCAACTCAACTCAGCTTAGCTCAACTCAACTCAGCTCAACTCAACTCAGCTCAAGTCAACTCAGCTCAACTCAACTCAACTCAACTCAATAACTCAACTCAACTCAACTCAAAAACTCAGCTCAACTCAACTCAGCTCAACTCAACTCAACTCAATAA
Source organism: Polypterus senegalus (assembly GCF_016835505.1). NCBI lineage: Eukaryota > Metazoa > Chordata > Cladistia > Polypteriformes > Polypteridae > Polypterus > Polypterus senegalus. The sequence goes on along the minus strand of NC_053164.1, from coordinate 18,219,908 downwards.
CTCAACTCAACTCAGCTCAACTCAACAACTCAACTCAACTCAACTCAACTCAACTCATCTCAGCTCATCTCAGCTCAACTCAACTCAACTCAACTCAGCTCAACTCAACAACTCAACTCAACTCAGCTCAAGTCAACTCAACTCAAGTCAACTCAATTCAACAACTCAACTCAACTCAACTCAACTCAACTCAACTCAACTCAACTCAACTCAACTCATCTCAGCTCAACTCAGCTCAACTCAACTCAACTCAACTCAACAACTCAACTCAACTCAACTCAACTCAACTCAACTCAATTTTAAATGCATTATCGCATACAGAGAAATCCATTTGGTTTGTGCATCAATAAGCTTACATAGACACTGTGAAATAATCAGCCTTAACACACACAAAAAGGACTGGGGCAGTGACCCGTATACTTGAGATTTGGCTGCAAAAAGAGAAAATAAGTTGCACAGTTGTGTACAGACTGAGTCCAAAACAGAAGTGACTAACAGAGGAAAGATGGGTTTTAAGGTCGGTCAGAGAAAATTACGTCATCGGGCCCAGAACTGATGTGACATGATCGGGTCGGTCAGGGGAAGTGATGTAACTGGGCCTGGAACTGGAAGTGACGTCATCAGACATGGAGTTGGAAGTGACGTCATTGGGCCTGGGAACTGGAAGTAATGTTATCGGACCCAGGCAGAATTTCCCGTGTTTGATCTGCAGGAATAACAGAGAAAGGATTATTGCACTCTGCCACCCCTTGGCCTGGCGTGGAATTACCTTCTTTTGAGCCCTTTAGCTGTCTCCCATCTGCATGTATGTGACAACACACAGTAGGTTTTTACAATAAAAAGACAAGGAAGAAGAAAATACAATAATAAGGAACCACATGTATATGAACACCAACATGTATTAACCATCAGTACTTACAGATGCAAATTTATATAATAAAAAACTTTACATCTATCTACACAGTGGCACTTAAGAATCTGCCAAGTCAGTGATGGACATTTATTCCAGTTACCTGTTCTCATTAAACAGCCTAATTGCTGAGGGTACTGATGATCTCTTACATCTGGAATTTTTTATTCCATGATTGTAAGAATCTGTGTAGCGCCACAAAGATAAAATTCAAATTGCAATGTGATGGGTGTGTGAGATTATTGAGGATTAATTTTTTTAGAACCGGGTTCATATTTAGCTGTTGCACTGATTTTTCCACTAACTGGCACCACAATTGTCACTCTTGTGGCCTGTAGGGGGCACACTGAGCCCCGAATCCAATACACAACTACACAGGCAACTATCTGGGCTTCAAATAAATGAATGTTTTTTTAATTTTTAAAGGAATACCTTCACAAAGGCTCTTCATAATCCCAAACACAATTCCTTCGTATTTTTCTTTTATTTTCTTTCTCCTCCACTCCTCCCCAGTAAGTGTTTTATGTTTTCTCTCCCGACTCCGACTCCCTGAGCCACGTGGAGGGCTCCCTTTTAACATCCAACCTGGGAATATTTCCAGTGCTCAGCGTAGTGCCATCTGGAAAGACGTCTGGGTCAGGCAGTACCCTACCGGTCCTTGTGTATTCAATATCCGACACCTCCACCTAACAGGGAAGCCCCATGGGACCACAACCTCCATGTTGTCATATGAGCATCCATACTGGGACTCGCCAGAAGAGACACTGCTACCCAGTGTATGGGGGGATTTGGGGGGTGCTCTGCCCATAGCAGGCAATCAGCCAACGTCCTGTGTTTCCAGCCTCCCAAACCCTTCCATTATGGGATGCCAGCCCCAGACTCAAATTCAACTCCCAGACATCTAAAGCAGACGTCTGGACATCAGTCATTTAAAATGAGCCACCTAAGACAACTGAGAATTGCTTGTAATCAGCAATATGTCCGTTTTATCAGTGTTTAGCTTTAAAAAATAAGATGTCAGCCGTAACGTGATATCACGCATGCAGGCAGTAGCAGCAGGAGGTGGGAGACATGTGGCTGACAGTTCAGTCCGTATGGCATAAAGGAAGCACGTCGATGTTAAACAGCAGAGGTCGAGAGCTGAGCTCAGCTGTACTCCTGGGTAACGGGAAGCAGAGATTAATGGGAACTCATTGCAATAACCAACAATCCATCAGAGATGACATCACGTCAGCGTTGGTGTCCAGAGTGTGTGTCATTGAGTTCTCTCTTCTCTTAACTTTGCCTAAATTTGACAAAGACGATGTGGTCAGATTAGTGGAGCAGCATTCACAATTAAAGGGCTGCATGTTTTCCTTCAACACTTGATTTTAACCGTAGCAGAATATGTGTGTCATTTGTCTTCTACAATCAGCATGTATGAATGTGTGAGGGGCGGCCAGCGTCCTTACCCGGCTGGGATGCCCTTAGGATGGAAGGACAGGGGGAGCCCGCTTACACAGGGCTTTGTTTCCCCCAGGATGCTAGATGCCACAAGCCCAGGTTTGTATCTTCTCATGGGTGCCCACTGGGTATTGGGCTCTCAAGAGACAACCCTGCTGGGTCCCGTTCAGGACTGAGGAGTCCCTACGTCATGAGTGCTTACAGACCACGAATGTGGAAGATGGAGAGCACTCTCGGGGCGGCTAAAATGAAAGGAATTGCCTACCTCACATCAAAGAGCCTTAGTTGGGTGGAAGGCGGGCGAAGTTTGTGAGGAGGAGTGATGGAGGAGACAGTGAAAGATCAAGAGAAGGAAGGCAAAGAGGGTGTTTATTGTGCTATACAATGCCTATTGCTTATACTTGTGGCTGTGGAGGTGGGAAACACTTGCTAAGAAGAGTTTCCCCCAATTAAAGGCTCTTTGGGCTGCTACCTTGTGTCTGTGTCTGTTTGTGTCGGGTGTTTGAGGAGCAGGAGTGCCCCCTGGTGTCCACAAATGCCAGAATAGTAAACTTGTGTTAAGTTTGAAATGCAGCAAGAGCCTGGTGGTTGAGATCATTAGAATATCAGAAAGATTTAGACAAGATAAGGTCATTCCCCCTCAACAGTTCACCAGTCCTATCTACTTAAATCCCCCAAAATAACATCAGGCCGGGCTTTGAATCCCCCTTAAATCCTATTGTTTACCACACTGCTTGGTCACTTATTCCATGTGTCTATAGTTCTCTTTGTGATGAAAAACGTCCCAGTGTTTGCATGAAATTCATCCTAGACAAGTTTCCAACTGTGTCCCCGTGTTCTTGATGAACTCATTTTAAAGTCACCGTCTCGATCCACTGGACTAATTCCCTTCATAGTTTTAAACACTTCACTCAAGTCAAGTCAAGTCAAGTTGGGGAGCATGCGCTGGTACAGTGCGTTGCCGTACCCACTACACGACAAAACAACTCAGGATCCTGGTTGGCAACCCCCCCAGGCAGACACAAGGTCCAGTCCCACCCTTCGGAAATGACCCTCTATCTGCCGCTGCCAGGTGTTACGTGGGCAACCCCTTGGCCTGGTCCAGCCACTCAGATTGAGGATCTTACGAGCTGGATCATCCTCAGTGAAACGTGCCACATGGCCGTAGTGCTGTAACTGACGCTCCCTCACAATGCAGGTAATGTGCCTCATTCAGGACTCCATCAGTAACCGCTCATTTGACACAAAGTCAACCCAACGGTACCCAAGGATTTTCTGGAGAGACACAGTACCAAACGACACAGGTCTCCTCTTAATCTTCTTTTGCTCAAACTGTGAAGGCTCAGCTCTTTTAATCTTTCCTCATAACTCATCCCCTGTAGCCCTGGCATCAGCCTAGTAACTCATCTCTGGACTGGACCGTGCTGCTTTGTCACACATGTATGTCTGGGGATCTCCCTCCTAAATTCATCTTGGTTAAGCCATCCCACCCAAGTGAGGGGGCGCTGTCGCTAACGGTTTTGTCTCTTTCTGTTCCCACAGCCAGGAGAAGATACCCAGTGAGGGCAACTGACTGCAGCCCTTCTGGAAGTAAGACTGTATATACCTGAAGCACTCACAGAAGGTGGTGTCTCATTCTGGATCAACACTTACGAGAGACAGAGCTCTGAACCAGACCTGATTGTTAAAACAACACTATACTTTGTGTTGTGCGTTTTATATGTGCCATTGTGCATTGTTTCTGCTTAAAGTTACTTTGATAATTAAACAGGGCTACTTCTGACAATGTGTGGTCCGGCTCCATGCCCCCTCTTCTCATTTGGGAGCCTCTTGAACCCGACACCCTTGATAGTCATGACCGGGATGAGCTGTACAAATGAGGAAACCACATGAAGTAAGGAGAAGTTGCAAAAGCGTTCAGTTGCTTTAATTAAAAACAATCCAAAAGTGTTCAAAAATGCAGTGCTCCATCAAAAATAAATAATCCATCACAAGGTGTATCAGTGGAGGTTAAAAATCACAATAAATAAATCCATTAAAGCGAGGATAAAGACAACTGGCAGGAACAATCCTTTTTTAAAAAAACTCGGCGCCTTCTTTTAACACCCCTTCAGGCTCCCCGTGTGTGCCTTGCAGCAGAGGAGTCGACCCAAACAGCAGACACAGCTCATCTTCCTCAGGTCCGTTTGCCTGCATTCCCAAGGCTAAGGAAAGGTTTCTTAACCGAACTAAGATTTGCGTCCTCAACGGCCATGGTGCTCACGCTGGGGCTCTCCTCCCAAGTCTCCTCAACCCAGTCTTATACGGCAAGTCGCTCCATTTACGCACATCGCTCTGGCTCCCCGAGTTGTTCATCCAGAACGATCGCTCCTTCAGACCCTGGGCGTCAGCCTCTCACGCAGCTCAAGGGGCTCTCCTTCCCAGCTGCCTGTCTTCTCATCCTCGAGCCTGCTCACTCACTCCCACACCGGCTCCTTCAGCATCCTGCCTTACTAATTAATAATAATTATTTGATATCTCACTACTCAAAGCACTCAGCAATTGCAGGTTAAGGACCTTGCTCAAGAGCCCAACAGAGCAGAGTCCCTTTTTTTTTTTTTGCCATTTACGGGATTCGAACCAGCAACCTTCTGATTGCCAGTGCACAGCCCCAGCCTCAGAGCCACTATCCTCTCTCTTGGACCTCCATTTGTTTTCCTTTCTTTTTATTTTTTCCTAATTGCACTCATGCTTCCCCTTTTAATATGGGGACATACACTCACCTAAAGGATTATTAGGAACACCTGTTCAATTTCTCATTAATGCAATTATCTAATCAACCAATCACATGGCAGTTGCTTCAATGCATTTAGGGGTGTGGTCCTGGTCAAGACAATCTCCTGAACTCCAAACTGAATGTCAGAATGGGAAAGAAAGGGGATTTAAGCAATTTTGAGCGTGGCATGGTTGTTGGTGCCAGACGGGCCGGTCTGAGTATTTCACAGTCTGCTCAGTTACTGGGATTTTAACGCACAACCATTTCTAGGGTTTACAAAGAATGGTTTGAAAAGGGAAAAACATCCAGTATGCGGCAGTCCTGTGGGTGAAAATGCCTTGTTGATGCTAGAGGTCAGAGGAGAATGAATGGGCCGACTGATTCAAGCTGATAGAAGAGCAACTTTGACTGAAATACCCACTCGTTACAACCGAGGTATGCAGCAAAGCATTTGTGAAGCCACAACACGCACAACCTTGAGGCGGATGGGCTACAACAGCAGAAGACCCCACCGGGTACCACTCATCTCCACTACAAATAGGAAAAAGAGGCTACAATTTGCGAGCTCACCAAAATTGGACAGTTGAAGACTGGAAAAATATTGCCTGGTCTGATGAGTCTCGATTTCTGTTGAGACATTCAAATGGTAGAGTCAGAATTTGGCGTAAACAGAATGAGAACATGGATCCATCATGCCTTGTTACCACTGTGCAGGCTGGTGGTGGTGGTGTAATGGTGTGGGGATGTTTTCTTGGCACACTTTAGGCCCCTTAGTGCCAATTGGGCATCGTTTAAATGCCACGGGCTACCTGAGCATTGTTTCTGACCATGTCCATCCCTTCATGACCACCATGTACCCATCCTCTGATGGCTACTTCCAGCAGGATAATGCACCATGTCACAAAGCTCGAATCATTTCAAATTGGTTTCTTGAACATGACAATGAGTTCACTGTACTAAAATGGCCCCCACAGTCACCAGATCTCAACCCAGTAGATCATCTTTGGGATGTGGTGGAACGGGAGCTTCGTGCCCTGGATGTGCATCCCGCAAATCTCCATCAACTGCAAGATGATATTCTATCAATATGGGCCAACATTTCTAAAGAATGCTTTCAGCCCCTTGTTGAATCAATGCCACGTAGAATTAAGGCAGTTCTGAAGGCGAAAGGGGGTCAAACACCATATTAGTATGGTGGTCCTAATAATACTTTAGGTGAGTGTAGATAGATAGATAGACAGATAGATAGATATGAAAGGCACTATATGATAGATAGATACTTTATTAATCCCAAGGGGAAATTCACATACTCCTGCAGCAGCATACTGATAAAGAACAATATTAAATTAAAGAGTGATAACAATGAAGGTGTGACAGACAGACAATAACTTTGTATAATGTTAACGTTTACCCCCCGGGTGGAATTGAAGAGTCGCATAGTGTGGGGTCTCCTCAGTCTGTCAATGGAGCAGGACGGTGACAGCAGTCTGTCTGTCGCTGAAGCTGCTCCTCTGTCTGGAGATGATCCTGTTCAGTGGATGCAGTGGATTCTCCAAGATTGACAGGAGCCTGCTCAGTGCCCGTCGCTCTGCCACGGATGTCAAACTGTCTAGCTCCATGCCTACAATAGAGCCTGCCTTCCTCACCAGTTTGTCCAGGTGTGATGTGTCCTTCTTCTTTATGCTGCCTCCCCAGCAAACCACCGCATAGACGTGGGCGCTCACCACAACCGCCTGATAGAACATTTGCAGCATCTTATTGCAGATGTTGAAAGACGCCAGCCTTCTAAGAAGTATAGTCGGCTCTGTCCTCTCTTGCACAGAGCATCAGTATTGGCAGTCCAGTCATGACACAGCCGTGTCGATTAGCAACTCCCGGCCCCAGTTAGGCTCACGGATGATCCTACACCTCTGTACTTAGTGTAGAACCCTCTGCTCCTGCATCGCTCGTAGGAACTGCCACGCCCCCTCCTACCAAGACGTGAGTGTGCCAATTCTTTATTTAAAAAGGTGGCAATTACCTGCAGACCTCACTTTACCACACTGCCGTCCCAACATTTCTTGGGATCAGTTGTCATATGTCGCTCGACCACAGCTGCTATGTCTTTTGTGTAGCCTGGAGACCAAAGGTGGTGGCAGCACTCCAGGTGAGGTATAACCAGTGCGTTGTAAAGCTTGAGTATAACCTCCAATTAGAGAGGAGGCTACCATTTCTCTTTGCCAAGGCTCTGTCACAAATATGGATTTTATTCATAAAACATGAGTGGAAATGTTGGGAAAGGTGATTCACTGCAGTAATGGGCTGCAAGTCTGAAAAAGGGCATCTGCAGGAAAAGTTAACCTGGGAATGTGTTCTTACACAAATTACTATTGTGACGGATGGCCAGGGCCATTACCCGGCCAGGACGCCATCTGGATGAAAAGACTGAGGGAGAGACCACACTGGAGGTATTATCTTCCCCGAGACACCCCTGGGTTGCTACAGCATCATGGATCCCTGGAGGGAATGTCGGGAGTTGTAGTTTGGAGCAGCCCTGTTGGGTTCCGTTAGCGGAACCACTTCTGCCACACCCGGAAGTGCAGCCGGAAGAAGGTCAAGAAACACCTGGAGCATACTATAAAAGGAGCTGCCTCACCATTAGTCGAAGATCCAGAGTTGGGAGGTGGAGGACAAAGTTTACGAGGAGGAGTGGAGAAGAAGAAGAGAGAGAATGAAGAGACGATGGTGTGTTATATAATTTGGTTCTTTTGTACTGTGCTATACACTTCTCCATTTAAATGAAGGTGTGTTGTCTGGCAAGCCTTGTGTCTCAGCCTGTCTGTGTCGGAGTTTGGGGAGCAATACGCCCCCTGCTGGTTCACACTATGTTGCAGCCTTTGGCCAAAATCATTTTTAATTCTTTTTATCTCCAATTAAGCAATACTCAATTCCCCCGAATAACAAATCAGAAATAACATTTTACACATTTTTTGAAAATGTATTAAAACCAAAGCTTGAAATCCCCTATTGACACCAGTTTTAATACCCTTTCCATTGGCTAAGGCGCATCCCATTCTCTTGATCATCACTGCGATGTTTCTACACCTTCTTTGGAGTTCACCTGTGGTCAGTTCAATGTATTGGACTGCAGGCACACATCTGTCTATAGAAGATCCCACAGCAAAGTGAAAACTCAAGCCATGAGGTCTAAGGAATTACCTGCAGGGCTCAGGAACAGGACTGTGTGGAGACACAGATCAGGAGGAAGACTACAAAAACATGTGTGTAGCATTGAAGGAACCCAAGAGCAAAGTGGCCTCCACAGTTCTTAAATGGAATAAGTCTGGAATAACCAAGACTCTACCTACAGTTGGCTGCCTGGCCAAACTGAGCAATCAGGGGTGAAGTGCCTTGGTAAGAGAAGTAACCAACAACCTAATGGTCCATCTGGCTGAGCTCCTGAGAACCTGTGTGGAGATTGGAGAGACCTCCTGAAGGACAAACATCACCACCATACTCTACTAATCTGAGCTATATGGCAGAGTAGCCAAAAGACTCATGGAAGCATACTTGCAGTTTGAAAAGAGGAACCTGAAGGACTCTTTTGAAGAACAAGATTCTCTGATCTAGTGACACGAAAACTGTTTGGCAATTTTCAGTCTGAGGAAACCAGGAACTGATCATCACCTGTGCAATACCGTTCCAACAGAGAAGCATAGGGGTGGTAGTATCATACTGAAAGGTTTTTTTGTCAGGGACTAAGAGAATAGACAGGGTTGGGAAAAATCTGAATGGAGCAACGTATGGGGTTAAAGAAAACCTGATGCAGAGTGCTCGGGACCTCGAACTGGGCTGAACATTCATCTTTCAGCAAGACAATGACCCTAAGCAAAAAGCAAAGACAACGCAGAATTGGTTTAGGGACAACTCTGGGAATGTGGCCCAGTCAGAGTCCGGACTTGACCAAAATCAAACATCTGTGAAGAGACCTGAAAATAGCTGTCTAGTGATGGTCTCCATCCAACCTGAGAGGATTTGCAGAGAAGAATGTCAGTAAATCCCCAAATCCAGTTGTGTGATGCTTGTCCCATCATACCTAAGAAGACTCCAGACTGGAATCGCTGCCTTGTGTCGTATTTATATTTTTCATGTTATTAAATTTGCAAACATTTCTAAATCCCTGTTTTCTCTTTGCCATTCTGGGGTGTTATAGCACAAGGCTGCAACATAACAAAATGTGAAGAAAGCGAAAGGGTCTGAATACCTTGTGATGGTCTGTACGTCCCCCCTTCGCTCTAATAGCTGGTATTGCCCCTTCATTTCCCATAACTCTCCACCAGTCTCTGACATTCACTGTTAAAAGTTCTTCCCACTCCTCTATGCAGAATACTTTCAGCTGTGTGATGCTTCAGGGGTTTCTTGCATGCAAAGCCCATTTCAAACCCCTCTACAGCATCTTGATGGGATTCAGATCTGGGCTTTGACTTGGCTGTACCAGAACCCTATATCTATTTCTTTTCAGCCATTACTTGGTGGATTTAAGGGTAGGTTTAGGGTCGTTGTCGTGTTTCATGGTCCACTATCAGTTGAGTTTCAATCTTCTGGCAGATGGCCTCACATTATCCTTAAGTACCCTCTGTTACAATGAAGAACTCCCAGTGGATTCTATAATGATAATAATAATAATAATAATAATAATAATAATAATAATAATAATAATAATAGTACATTTTATTTATATAGCGCCTTTCCCATGCTCAAGGCGCTTCACAGAGTTTTAGAAAAAAACACCAGGGTATATGTAACATTGGATACAAATATTTTCCTGAATAGAACAATGAAACAGATAACAAAGCATTAAATAGAATAAAGGACAATACACCAGAGTAGAATACTAATTTCAATACTAAAAGAAAAACCTAACCAATAACCTGATTTGCGATATAACAGCCACAAACTATCCTGAGCACCTATGCAGAGAGGTAAACTGAAAGAAAGGGCAGAATGTTAAGTTAAGTTAAAAGCCTTCCTAAATAGGTGAGTTTTAAGTTGTTTTTTAAAAGAATGAATGGAGTCAGCTGATCTCATTCATTTTGGGATGTCATTCCAGAGTCTGAGCGCTATACAGCTGAAGGCCCTGCTGTCACCCATGCAGCGATAGGTTAGTGTGAGGCACAACAAGATTACCAGAATCAGAGGACCTTAGTGGGTCGGGCAGGCACAGAGTGATGGAGAAGGTCACTGATGTAGTCCGGTGCAAGGACATTTAAAGCTTTGTAGGTTATTAATAGAATGTTATATCGAACTAGCAGGAGTACCCGGCAGGAGAATCTGTAACCAGTGAATTTCCCAAATGAAAGAAACAGAACATAGAAACAGAAAAAACATTTTTGCGATTGTCATTTTATTGTAAATTCCTCCACTCTGGATTCTGTTTCAGACACCCATGAAATAGACTTTTTTGTGGCATCTGAAGTGAACCTTCCAATTCTACGTCTTTTATTCGTTGGCATGGGCATGTTAGTGAAAAGCAGGACAATTATGTGTTACATGGTATTACGTACGGAATAAGCACCACAGTGAGATGAGTTTACGTTATTTATAATACGTTGGAAAGCGAACAAATAGCACCAGTCAGTCAGAAAGAGCAACACTGAAATCGTACCGTGAGTCGAAAAGCAAGCAAATAGCACCACAAATACGGAAAGCCAGTGAGAAAGAGTAGCACTGAAACCGTACTGGGAAAAATGGCGGGGAGGGGTGTTCTGTTTCTAAGGAGCGTCTGTGTTGAACTGTGATGCCATCTAACAGACATTGGTGATGGTAACTACAGAGAGAAGTGACATACTGTACAACCGGTGCTGCGTGTGGGGAAAATGGTGGGGGAAGGATGCTGTCTTTTTAAGGCGAGTCTCTGTTCAGACGTGCTGCCATATAACGGATGTTGGCGAATGAAATACAGCACTATCAGTGCGTGTGGGAGTGCGACATGCAGAAACACAGGTGTGTCAGCCGGTCACGCGCACTGGGTCGTTCACATTTTACAACCATGCGGCAGTTCCTATTCACCCGATCAAAGTAGTCGGCCTTCTCATACTTGGAAACTTCCACCATCTCTTGGCAATTTATAGAAACATGGATAAAGAGCGACGTACAGAGACCAAAGCTCCCGCTAGATGGCGCCGTGGTGAAGTTCTGTTGCAACGTGTATGGGACGTACATCTTGTCGATGATAAATACTGAGACGTGTGCCAAAAGTTGTGTTGGTGAAAAGGTGCCCTGCACTTCACCATGAACATTTTTCCAAACCAAACATACCCCATGACCTCCTCCTGGTCACAAAGGAGCCCCATGCCCAGTTTGGTGGCGATCGGGCGCCGGTGCAGATTTGTATGGCGGACAAACAAACATTTATACATACATACACACACACACACACACACACACACACACACACACACACACACACACATACATCCATCGACTCTGCTTTATATATTAGATTCGATTCTGTAAGACACGGGGAGCCAGTGAAGGCGGAGCAGGATGGGTGTGATGTGTTCGCTGCTGCTGGTTCGAGTGAGGACTCTTGGAGCAGAGTTTTGAATATGCTGGAGCTGTGATATAAGATTAGAAGGGGTAGCTGCCAGCAGCGAGTTACAATAATCGATGCGGGATGTGATAAAAGCATGGACAAGTTTCTCAGCATTAGAAAAGGAGAGACATGAGCGAACACGGGATACATTACGGATGTGAAAGTAAGAAAGTTTCTTAATGTGGTTTATGAGGGCGGAATAAGAGAGGGAGGAATCAAAAATGACACCAAGATTCCTTGCATCAGAAGAAGGTCTGATGAGTTCACCGCCAAGATGGACTGGGAAGGAGCTCATTTTATTAAGTAGTGCTTTAGTGCCAATTTGCAGGTGTTCAGTTTTGTTGCAATTTAATTTTAAAGAGTTCTGCTCCATTCAGGTTTTAATTTCATTGAGGCAGGCTGTGAGATGAGAAAGCTCTGATGAAGTTCCATTTCTAACATTGAAATAAAGTTGAGTATCGTCTGCATAAAAATGATAACTCAGTCCATAGCTACGAACAATACGGCCAAGAGGAACCATATAAATACAGAAGAGAAGAGGGCAGAGAACAGAGCCCCGAGGAACTCCTTGTGTGACTGGCGCCGAGCTGGATCTGCTGCTGCTATCTTTCAGTCAGATAAGACTTGAACCACTGGAGGGCAGTGCCAGAGATACCCAGCATGTTCTCCATTCTGGACAGTAGAATGTCTTGTCTGACCTGAGTGTCAAATGCTGCACTGATGGCTAACAGAATTAATATGCTGGTTTGTCCAGAGTCTGCTGCTATAAGCAAATCATTGGTTACCTGTAGCAGAGCAGTTTCACAACTGTGTTGCACCCTGAAACCAGATTGAAAAGGTTCCATCAGATTATTAGAAGTTAAGTAATTGGTGAGCTGGGAGGCTACAACACACTCAAGAACCTTTGACAGGAAAGGTAAGTGGGAAAATAGGCCGAAAATTGTTAGGATCTTCACCATCAAGACCAGACTTTTTTAACATGGGGGTTACAAAAGCGATTTTAAAAGTGGATGGCACAAACCCTGTGTCGAGGGATGTATGGATTATTGTCGTAACAGTCGGGATTATGGCATGAAGGCAGGATTTAAGAAGGCTAATGAGGTTAAGCTATGCAGGCCTTGATTCAATAAAGCAGCCCCAGCCCAGAACATTTTCACCACCGCCATACTTTACAGTTACTCTCAGGTTCTGTCCTGGGATTGTTTCTGCATTGCATCTGAGGCTTGCTGGGATAGGCAACAGCTTCCCTGTGACGCCGCTCAGGATAAGTGGTGTCACACACGTGCGCTTAGGAGGCAATCGACAAGCCCAAAGGTGAGTGAAACATCGCGAGACAAGGGGTTGATGTGCGGTACTAACGCATCTCTTTCTTTTCGTCAGACAGAGAGAAGAAAAATAATGACTTAATTCAAGGTTCCAAGATGGCCACCAGGACGTCACTTCTGGCACCTCCAGATGACGTTACTTCCGGCCCTTCCAAATCACGCTACTACCGGCTACCTCTGATGACATCACTTCTGTTCCACCTTTGATGACATCGTATCCGTCTCACCGTTTTGACATCATCGCCTGCCAACTCACTTCCCATCTCCATTTTGTCCTCTGAATAAAAACACCATTTTCTCATGTATCTGTATCAAATGCTATACATGCTTATTGATTCCTGCAAAAATCCAATGGATGTTATACGGGGACGGTCCCCAAACCTTTTTCTTTGTGGAAATCCATTTATTTTGTGGAGAAATCTTATTATAGTGGGTTTGGAAGAAGGGTGATTGGATTGCACTAAGCATCAGTTTGCGGGGCCTTAGAACCATTTTGTAGAACACGTAGTACAGGAAAGGGCAATTGTGTAATAATAATAACATACATTTTTGTAGCCTGCGTTATCTAGGTGGCCCCAAAACACGATGGTTAACTTTGCTACTTCATGGGTAGAGCATCCTGCATGAGGTTGTTGGCCATGTGGATTTTGCATGTTCCCTTGTGTCTCAGTGACATGTGTGGCATTTCCCAACTGGTACCAATGCCAGTCAGATGACAATGTGAATGGGCACTGCAATGGACCAGTGGCCTGTCCAGCTTCGTTTATCCTGCCTTGCACCCAGTGTTGCTGGGATAGGCTCTGATGATCCTAATCTGGAATAAGTGGTCTGGCACAATCCAACAATTCTATTTCTATCATTTTTATTATTATTTAAAGCGTTTCTTTGTACCTTACTATATGTTATGAATTTTAGTTATTCTTTCTTTCTTTATCTGCTTGGTGGGTTTTAATTGAGGCGAACTGGAGTCGCTTTCCATCACACACACTGTCGTCTCCCTATCAGCCCCTCTAAATGGACCATCAGATGCTGTCAGGTTGCTTAGCAACCGTGTCCCAGACCTCCCTGTAGCTATTCTGATTTCTACGAGAGAGTGAAAGACAGAGAGTGTTATCAAGGAGCATCGGGGGGGAAATAAATGACTTTTTTTTTTTTTTAATCCGACAAGTGTGAATCACCTGCTCAAATCCACCAGCTCAAAAACAAGATGGATTCAGTATCTGAGCCTCATGAGGAAAGCTAAAGGAGAATATTAAAGGGGGTCTTCCAAAATAATCCTAAATAGGGCTTCGGGGGCCATAGAGAGACAAACAGTCTGTCGTCTGAGCATCGAGTCAAACGAGAGGCTCATCTGCAGGCCCTCAAGTGAAGACAGAACTCCTCCAAATTGCTGAGTTCATTTCTTTTTTTAACAGACATCAGTCAGTGTCTTCTTCTATGATCTCATTTGTTGGCCATTGAGGTCAAATTAACAGACACACACATGTCTGCACATTTAGGACTGGCATTGACTTTATCCTCAGCACAGTACTGTGCTCTACAAATATACAGTGGTGCCTTGGTTTGCGAACGAAATTCGTTCCAGAAACGTAGTTATAATACAATACAATTTATTTTTGTGTAGCCCAAAATCACACAAGAAGTGCCGCAATGGGCTTTAACAGGCCCTGCCTCTTGACAGACCCCCAGCCTTGACTCTCTAAGAAGACTAGGAAAAACTCCCAAAAAAAAACCCTTGTAGGGGAAAATAAATGGAAGAAACCTTAGGAAAGGCAATTCAAAGAGAGACGCCTTTCCAGGTAGGTCGGGCGTGCAGTGGGTGTCAAAAAGAAAAAGGGGATCAATACAATACAATACACAGAACAGAACAAATCCTCAATACAGTACAGTGATCCCTCGCTATATCACGCTTCGACTTTCGCGGCTTCACTCTATCGCGATTTTTTTTCTCATACACGCTTATGTCACTACGCATGCGCTTTCTGACAATTTTTATCTAAGCCCTACAATGGCTCCTAAACGTGCTGCTTTTTCTAAGCCTTCTGAGAATAAAACTAAGCGCCGGAGGAAGATGCTTACTATCCAGAAGAAGGTGAAACTCTTGTATATGATTAAAGATGGCAATACCCTACAAAAGCCTCCTCACACATGTGAAAAGACAGCGCCAGCAACTGCCTATCAAGATGTTCTTCAGCCGCGCACCCAGACACCCACTGCCTACTCCTAGTACTTCTTCACTGATGACAATCACGCACCTTCTGAAGATACTGCACCACCTCTGAAGACTCTCCTACTGAGGTTGTGCCTTCATAGGTTAGTGGTTGTGTGTAATTAAATGTACAGTACAATAATCTACTATAGAAAAGCATTCAGGATTGTCCTTCCGTCTCATGAGTGCAAAGCGTAGTGGTATTCCACTTATTACAGACTTACTACTTGCGGCTTGAGGTACGAAGCGACGCGATGTGAGCAGAGTTCTGGTGCTCTCATCGTTCCCTTGCTTTTGTGCGATGCACTGGAAAAATAGAAAAAATTATGTCTCTGGAAATAATTAATGTTGATGGAGTACAAATGCCTCACCGCGTAGTAAATATCAGGGGAGATGGTGCTTGCTTCTTCTCATCTATAGCTTATTTAGTGCATGAAACTCTGTCTTTAGCGGTACAGATTCGGACTGACATTGTACGACTTTGGACAGGCACTTGAGGGGATAAAAAAAGATGTTATGAATGGACACTTTGATGTTCTCATTCTCTACACTTACATGCCTGATGTACACATGGAGCGCACAAAAATTGAAGATAAAAAGGCGAGTGCGCCTAGTAATATGATATTTGTAACGTCTAATATTTTAATATTGTAACGTCTTATTTTCTCTTATTTTGTCTAATATATTGAGTAATACGAGTGTAATGGTGACTAAAGGGTGTTGTTTCATGTCTAGAGGGCTCTAATAATGTTAAAAAACATATTTAGAAGGTCGTAAACAGGTTTTCTATACTCTAACTGCGAAAATATTTGATTTATAAATAAAGAATCCTACTTCGCGAAAATTCATTTATCACAGTAGAGTCTGGAATGGATTAACCGCGATAAACGAGGGTTCACTGTATACAAATAAAAATGTTAGAAGTACGTAGCAGAATTTAAAGTAGATGATAGCACATAATATGGTTTGGATTTGTTTAGAGTCCTGAAGTCCTCATCCATCAAGCTGCCTCCCCAATTTGGCCATTCCACGGCTGAAACAGTGCTGGGCCAGCCAATCCGATGAAAGAACCCCTCTTTCCCACGATTCCTGCAATCCTGTAATCCAAAGCACTCGTATATCAAAGCAAATTTCCCCATAAGAAATAATGGAAACTCAGATGATTCATTCCACAACCCAAAAGTATTCGTATAAAACTGATTAATACACAAAATATAAACTCAAAATACATTAAACAAATTAACCTGCACTTTACTTTTGAAAAGAATCGTGGTTGGTGTGAGGGAGACGAGAGAGAGGAGAGGAAGAGGAGTAGAGTTAATGTAGGACGACTTTCACTCTAACTAATGGAATCCCTGCTATCTGTTGGCTCACTGGAATCTTTTTCTTTTTTTGCGACTTTAACAAGGAAACCTCTCCAATGACAGTTGCCTTTGCCTCCTTTTGAGGATCTCGCGGAAATGTGACATTGCATTGTCGTTAAACAGATTCATCGCTCGCACTGCTACAGACTCATTCGGGTGGTGCTATTCTAAAACAATGCTATTAAAAACAATTTTTGTTGTTGCAGCACAGTTACTAAAAAACAGTCACTACACTTGGACACAAAATTAAAAAATGCTTTACGCACACACACGTGATCACAATGCTATAGTAAACAGCATACGCCGACTAAGACCGAGCATGGGAGACGATTACCCACAATTCCGCAGCGAAAGAGAGAGAACCATCAGCTCAGTTACGATCACGTGATGCTCAGCAGACAAAGTGTATATGTGCTACTCGTATTGCAAGACCTCGCTCGTTTATCAAGTTCAAATCTCTCTATTATATAAAAAAATCCTGCGACAAGACAATATTTTTTTGAAAAGATTTTTACAAGTCCAGCGAGACTTTGGCCATGAGATTTTTTCAAGTCACGCCTTCCTCTCAACCATATTCACACACTCCTCTCAGCTCTCATTTGTGTGAATGCTTTTGTCAGACACAGTTCCTGCTTTCTCATCTCTTAAAAATTTGAATGTTTTCCTCACTTTCAGTTACCAATTAAAGAAGACTTATTATGTCCAAATCGTATTGAAGAATTTCATCACGAAGGGTCGTCAACAGAAAAAATGAGTACACAAGCAATCCTAGCATCAAGAAACAAGGAAGTTAAACGAATTAATGCCAAAAATGTTGATCGGTTATACAGCAAATCGGTTAAATGTGTATGAATAGACTATGCTGGTGATGGTGCGGAAGATGAAAACATCAACTAACAAAATCCCGTAGAATATCTACAACCATTAATATCCGCCGGCTGAATTAGTGTAGAAAGAAGGATGTGTCCAAGAAAGGTAACGTAGTACATCTTCAGGGGATAACATTAGACACCAAAGGAGATCTTGATATGCCAGTCGTATTAAAATGTTTAGTTTCCCGTTAGAATGGCTTTTGCAAAGACAATTAACAAATGTCAGAGCCAAACATTCAAAAAAGTAGTTTTATTTTGTGGACTATGGCTGGCAACCTATCTCGGACAATACCCCCAAGCCGCCAGATGGAGCCCTCCCTGTAATGTGGAGATGTCCCGAATTCCAGCAGGGCATCATGGACATTGGAGTTTTCCTTCACAGCCCTGCTGGATACCGTGGTGGCCACCAGAGCATGCTGCAGGGAGGCTCAAGGACTAATATTGTCCGTATAGCCCGAAGTAATTCCCAGTCATGGGGACAGAGGAGATGACATACTTCCAGGCTAAAGAGAAGAAGGAATTTTCATCTGACCCAGAAGTGCAGGGAAATCACATGGACTGAAGGATAGAAGCACTTCCGGGTCAAGGACTATAAAGGATTATGGGAAACCCCAGCGAGTGGGCCGATTTGGGAGGAAGTGTGACAGAGCTGCTGGGAGGTGTGGAGGATTATTGAGAATTGTGTATTTAATTATTATTGTGATATTTGAAAGTATAGTGGAGATGAAGGTGCTTTGTGCACTTATTTGTAATAAAAAAGTAAATATTTGGACTTTTATCTGGTGTCTGGCGTCTGGTCTGAGGGTTCAAGGGGACGACAGCGCCCTCTATCTGTCACAATTTAATAGAGAGAAAAAATGAAATTCAGTCACGGGCAGTTATACGTTGTGTTGTCACGAACACAGAATCAAAATTCAATGCGATATTGATGAAAACAGAATTAAAAAAATTGTTTCGCAGTAAAAGTGTAAGTTTAAAAAGTATTTGCGTGTTAATTTCAAAGCCAAACAACATGAAACATAATTTACTTTCCAATTATTATGTTTTCTGCAGTGGGCTGCCGCCCTGCCCAGGGTTTGTTTCCTGCCCTGCGCCCTGTGCTGGCTGGGATTGGCTCCAGCAGACCCCCGTGACCCTGTAGTTAGGATATAGCGGGATGGATAATGGATGGATTATTATGTTTTACTATTTTTTAATATGGTTAATTACTCGCTGTAATGTAAAATCGTTAGTTCTATTATGTATATGTAACAATTCCCATGAAAATAAAAATCTGTTTAAATTGTACATCCGCATTCCCCATACGTGAGTGGCAAAACCGCAAAGAGTCTAGTGTGTAGCGCAGGCCCAGGAGTTGGCAAGCGAAGCGAGCAGGGGGCAAACCCCCCAGTTTATTAAAACTTTTTGCTTGTCTTGCGAAACACTTGCATACCAAGTTACTCACAATCCAAGGTTTTACTGTACTTTATATTGTGCTCTATACGTATGCTGTATGTACTCTAAATAACATTCATTTTTATATAATGACTTTCTATACTGAGCTCCATTCCAATGCACTTTCAACAGTACACACCTACAGGACAATACTGTCTCCATCTGTCTGTTTTCTAACCCACTTCTCCACTTGAGTGTTACAGGGTGCTGGTGCCTGCTCCATGTGCATTTGGTACAAAGCAGTAACCAGCCCCAGGCAGGGTGCCACACCAATGATGTGTTGTGATCAAATTACTCTTTCTGAATGACTCTTCTTAATGAATCAAACAAATCAATTCATGAGCACAAACAAATCGATTCAGTAGAGCTCAGCGGGAGTGCTAAAGCCATCGAATGACTCCACCAGCCCCTTTGGTTTAGATGTTTAATGTGCATGTGCAAATGCCTTTCATTCGGAAACAAATCCCACGATTCAGCTATTGCGCACCCGCTATATCGCGGAAAAATTCAATAAGTACATCCTATCTGTAGTGCACTTTGCAGTCAATTCATAACAAAGCATACGGTTTTCAGCAGTCACTACGGTAGACAAAGAGTTTTGTGTTACAGTACCCAGATGATTTCTTACAAGGCCTGTTATTGGCTGAAAGAGGAGACTCAACCAATCAGAGTGGGATTTTCATTCTCTTTGACTTTGATTGGCTGCTGCTAATGTAACCGACTGCAATCCACCTTTACCTGCGTTGTGTAAATGATCGTCACGTAGGCACGAGGGTTAAAACACAAGCTTTTATTTTCCTCTTGCAGAAAATCTTTTCAAAAGGAAAAAAAATAGACAGGGCATCACATAAACGTCTTCTCCCCTCTGCCCCTACAGCGTCCAGCGCGCTTCTCGCCTTTTTATTTAGACAAACACATTACATATAAAACTATTTACAAAAGAATTACTCAAATTTTCCAAAGAGAACTATTTACAATACACATAGCTTTATATATTAAATCCTAATTTTATAATTATATATTCTTAACAAATGAAAATAAAAGAAAAATATATATAGCATACCTTTTCAAAACAAAAGGAAAAAAATACACAAAACGTCACATAAACGTCTTCTCCCCTCTGCCTATTAAATAATAAATTAAATCAATTATAAATTATTAACACAAAGTAAATAAAATAAAAATCAGGAAAAACTTATCAAGAACTGAAAGCACAACCTACCCCTACAGCGTCCACCGTGCTTCTGGCGTTAGAGCCAAAAACGTGGTGTATGCAGGTGGTGAGGTGTGACGCTAATTAACGCCTGTACTACGACAGATTATTTTGTTGGTATACTATTAACTATTACAGGGATCAACTCTTTTTGTATGGAGGAATATTTCGGACAAAATGAAATAAATAAATAAATGCGTAAATAAATAAAAGTACTGTGAAATGTGAGCATTAATAAATAAAAGTGTCATGAAATGAGAGCCTTAATAAATAAATATGTCATGAAATGAGAGCATAAATAAATAAATGTGTCACGGAATATGTTTTTCGTTGCTTATTTATTTATTTCATTTTGTCTGTAACATTCCTGCAAACCGTCATGAAATACGACTTGAAATAAAACTGTCACTTTCACTCGTCAAAGTTGAGAGGGTGGGCTCTAACACGCCCTCTAGTTACTGATTGGTGAATCGATAGCACAAGAATTAATTAGAAAAATGCTTACTACTGCCGATGAAATGGATTCTACCGAAGATATTACGTATTTCAGAGAGAGAATTGAAGATTTATCGGAAGAAATTACAATGTTGGCGGCCCTTTTAGAACTGAGTATTTGACCCTTGTTTTACGAGTATAAAGTCAGGTGCATATCCGCAGCTACTTTTTCAAACAACTGTACAGCTCTGATCAGTGGTAAAGTTGTTCAGTTCAAAATATTAGTTGGAGCTGCTTTGGGCATTCCATGTCAAAGTACCTAAACTAATACAGCCGTTGCAGCTTACTGTATATCAAACTGGCTCATTCGCCTTGTGATCGTCTTCTCCGATACACCATATAGATCTGCAATCTGTCGTACTTTTAAACCGCATAACAGAAGGTGTTCTATTGACTCAGCTGGAATGTCAAAGGTTGGACGTCCAGAGCAAGGAACTTTGTCACCTGAACTGGAGTGTAGTCGAGTCCGTTCCACCTGTTCTTCGATAATTTCAAAAACAGTTTCATCTATATCGAGTCTAAAAGGGCCGCCAACATTGTCATTTCTTCCGATAAATCTTCAATTCTCTCTCTGAAATACGTAATATCTTCGGCAGAATCCATTTCATCGGCAGTAGTAAGCATTTTTCTAATTAATTCTTGTGCTTCGATTCACCAATCAGTAACTACAGGGCGTGTTAGAGCCCACCCTCTCAACTTTGACGAGTGAAAGTGACAGTTTTATTTCAAGTCGTATTTCATGACGGTTTGCAGGAATGTTACGGACAAAATGAAATAAATAAATAAGCAACGATAAACATATTTCGTGACACATTTATTTATTTATGCTCTCATTTCATGACATATTTATTTATTAAGGCTCTCATTTCATGACACATTTATTTATTTATGCTCACATTTGACAGTACTTTTATTTATTTACGCATTTATTTATTTATTTAATTTTGTCCGAAATATTCCTCCATATTTTTGGAGAAGTTCATAACTAATAAAATTATAAATAACATTTTACACTTTGCTACACTAATGTGGTGTAATCTCGCAAGGACAGCAAGCTTGGGTCCCTGATGCATCTCAGTTCTCTGCGTATTGCGTACCTTGCTTGTGGTCCGATTGTTGTGAGCAAACTTTTTGTGAACTTTGCCCTACGATGACTCCCAAGCGTCCTGCATCTTCTAAAAAGGGAAGGAAAGCGTTACGTGGACGTCGCTCACCATTACGGCTTGAATGAATCGACGGTACACTACATTATTGTTATTATATTATTATTATGTTACTCATATCCTTAGCCTGTGGTGGGCTGGCGCCCTGCCCAGGGTTGGTTTCCTGCCTTGCGCCCTGTGTTGGCTGGGATTGGCTCCAGCAGACCCCCGTGACCCTGTAGTTAGTATATAGCGGGTTGGGTAATGGATGGATGGATATCCTTAGCCCGACATCCACATATCATATGTGTTTACAAAGTGTGTTTTAATAAGATTACATGTGTTTAAAGCGTGTGGGAGGGGAAATTTAAGGCTTAAACAATAAAATTTTTTTTATTTATATAGTCTTTCTATATTGCGGATTTTCACCTATCGCTGATGGGTCTGGAACGTAACTTCCGTGATAGGCGGGGGATCACTGTAAATGTAAACAATGGACCATTGATCAAGTAGGAAAATTCAACCAAACTAGCTAAAAGGCAAATCACTTGCATAATAATTCATATCACAGAGTTGGCAGGAAAAACATATCAAACCTTATAAGTGATGAATATGACACCCAGACTGTATCGTAGTTTTAAGAGGACCAATGCTGCATATTTGCACTGAAGAAATGATTTGGTTTTTCGTTAGTTTGTATCACATACCTGTTATCACTTCTCAGTGAATTGACAGACAGGTTAGGAATATCCCAGCTGTGGAATGTGACCAGGACACAGACAGGCGGGCAACGCTTTGTCACCCAGCACACACATTTTATTTACAATATTTACAATAAAGTTTAGTGCACAAACCCAGTGCCTCCAGCACCAATCCCCCAAAGTCCGGGCCTCTCTTCCCAGTGCCTTCCTTCCGGCTGCCTCCACTCCTCTCTCTCTCTCATCTCTCGTCCTCTTTCACCCGACTCTTGACTCCGAATGAAGGGAGGTGGCCCCTTTTATACCAGCCCAGATGCGCTCCAGCTGCTTTCCGGCACTCCTCCACAGACACACCCCCTTGTGGCGGAAGTGCCGGCTGCGCACCCGGAAGCCCTCCGGATGTCCGCAGTCTTCTTCCCCCCAGCACTTCCTGGTGTGGCGGAAGTGCTGAGGTCCAGGGTTCTTCAGGCACTGGGGCGCCCCCTGGCGGTAGCCACGGGCCCCTACAGGGTTGGGCTTCCCAACACAACCTGGGCGGTCGCCCCCTCGTGGTCTGGAGGAGGCGCAAGCCCTCCTCCTGTCCTCCTGGGCATCCCGGCTGGGTACCACCCCCAGCCGCCCGCCACACAGCCAAGCTTCACTCCATCATGCCCACTGCGCTGGAACCTATTAACCAATCGGCAAGGCACTACATCCAGTTGTTGTATGGTCTGTGTGCACACATACATAAAGCATAAAATGTTTTGGCCAACATAAAAATGCAATTTGCTGCTCTGTGCGCTTCTCCCCACATAATTGGAGCACTTCACTGCACTCACATTGTAATAAGGGCACCTAGCAAGAATAAAGCTGCTTTTGTTAACCATAAGCAGTGAAATTCCATTAATACACAAACCCTCCAAGACGTGACTGGCAAACATTGCGTCTCATTGGCTTGGCTCAGCCTGTGATTCATTTATTTTGGAGGTAAAGTAACTTTGATAGACATGATGGTGCTGTACACGGTGAATGGCTTGTTGGTAAGATAACTGGCTTAACCCTCAGTGTTACATATTGCCTGCATAACAGCAGTCACGTCATTACATGTGCCAGCTGATAATGGCTACCTGCTCAGATGCTCACACCTATCTCCAGTACCCAGAAAATAGAGAAGAGGGGCTATAATACCACGCATGTTCTTGCACTCTCATTTGTGGTGCACACCACATTACTCCTCAAATGTAGGTCCCGATATCTTGATGCCCCAGGTCGGAGGCGGCTCTACCAACCAATGAAGGGCTGCAGCATCGTATTTACATATGTATGTGGTTGATTAGCATAGTCCATATATGGCTGTTTCAGGGTTGAAACCAGGCAGGGTTTGAGGCACATTCATGTTTACCTGTTTACAGGTTGTGTAGAAATGTGTGTATGCAAAACTTCATAAATCAGATTTTTTGTTCCTGTTTTTTTAGCGTATGCATTCTTTCACAAACAAAAACTTGCAAACTTTTATAAAAGAGCAGCAGCGGGTGAAATGGGAACTGGCATCCCAATAGCCATAGATGGACATCCTGGAGGGAAAGCAGCCTGACTGGAATGGTTCGAAATGCCTTTCCTGGTCGGGAGGTCAGATGTTTGGGACAGTGGGAGTCTGTCTCCAATGGACAGATTGTTCTCTCATACAGTACATTTGATTGCAGTGAAGCATGGGATTTGTGGAGTCATGAGGTGATGGACTCCACAGGATTGGATTGTGGATCAAAAGTAGCCTGTCAAAGATACTTTTGATAGATAGATAGATAGATAGATAGATAGATAGATAGATAGATAGATAGATAGATAGATAGATAGATAGATAGATACCCCAAGGGAAATTTCACATACTCCAGCAGCAGCATACTGATAAAGAACAATATTAAAATGAAGAGTGATAAAAATGCAGGCAAAGCTGACAATAACTTTGTATAATGTTAACGTTTAACCCCCCTGGTGGAATTGAAGAGTCACATAGTGTGGGGTCTCCTCAGTCTGTCAGTGGAGCAGGATGGTGTCAGCAGTCTGTTGCTGAAGCTGCTCCTCTTTCTGGAGATGATCCTGTTCAGTGGATGCAGTTGATTCTCCATGATTGACAGGAGTCTGCTCAGCGTCCATCGCTCTGCCACAGATGTCAGACTGTCCAGCTCTGTGCCTACAATAAAGCATGCCTTCCTTACCAGTTTGTCCAGGCGTGAGGCGTCCTTCTTCTTTATGCTGCCTCCCCAGCACACCACCGTGTAGAAGAGGGCGCTCGCCACAACCGTCTGATAGAACATCTGCAGCATCTTATTGCAGATGTTAAAGGATGCCAGCCTTCTAAGGAAGTATAGTCGGCTCTGTCCTCTCTTGCACAGATCATCAGTATTGGCAGTCCAGTCCAACTTATCAGCCAGATGCACTTCCAGATACTTATAGGTCTGCACCCTCTGCACACAGTCACCTCTGATGATCACAGGGTCCATGAGGGGCCTGGTCCTCCTAAAATCCACCACCAGTTCCTTGATCTTGCTGGTGTTCAGGTGTAGGTGGTTTGAGTCGCACCATTTAACAAAGTCATTGATTAGCTTCCTATACTCCTCCTCCTGCCCACTCCTGATGCAGCCCACGATAGCAGTGTCGTCAGCACACTTTTGCACGCGGCAGGACTCCGAGTTTTATTGGAAGTCTGATGTATATAGGCTGAACAGGACCGGAGAAAGTACAGTCCTTTGCGGTGCTCCTGTGCTGCTCACCAAAATGTCAGACCTGCAGTTCCTGAGACGCACATACTGAGGTCTGTCTGTAAGATAGTCCATGATCCATGCCACCAGGTATGAATCTACTCCCATCTCTATCAGCTTGTCCCTAAGGAGCAGAGGTTGGATGGTGTTGAAGGTGCTAGAGAAGTCCAAAAACATAATTCTTACAGCACCACTGCCTCTGTCCAAGTGGGAGAGGGATCGGTATAACATATAGATGATGGCATCCTCCGCTCCCACCTTCTCCTGGTGTGCGAACTGCAGAGGGTCGAGGGCGTGGCGGACCTGTGGCCTCAGGTGGTAAAGCAGCAGCTGTTCCATGGACTTCATCACATATGACGTCAGAGTGACAGGCCGGAAGTCATTCAGCACACTAGGATATTATACCTTTGGGACTGGGGTGATGGAAGATGTTTTCTAAAGCCTCGGGACTCTCCCCTGCTCCAGGCTCAGGCTGAAGATGCGCTGTAGAGGACTTCCCAGTTCCAGCGCACAGGCCTTCAGCAGTCGTGGCGATACTCCATCTGGACCCGCTGCATTGCTGGCACGAAGTCTCCTCAACTATCTGCTCACCTAGGCTGCTGTAATTGTGGGTGGGGATGTCTCTCCTATGCTGGTATCAGTGGGTTAGGGTGGTCATACCTGCTAAAGAAGTTGTTCATCAGGTTTGCTCTCTCCATGTCTCTCTTGATGCTTCATGCTGTTATTCTGCAACTTCTGCTCCAGCTTTCTCCTGTACTGCTCCTTCGCCGCCTTGAGCCGGACTCGGAGTTCCTTCTGCACGTGCTTGAGCTCATGCTGATCACCGCCTTTAAAAGCCCTTTTCTTCTGGTTCAAAAAGGCCCTTGATGTCACTTGTAATCCATGGCTTTTGGGTAAACAAAGTAAGTTTAATTGAGCCCAGCACTGTCTCTGTACAGTTGAGTCTGGGGTTTGGGGTTCAGTAACACCCTTAATGGCCACAGATGCTATGTCTTTCTTGCAGCGTTGAGACTACAACTATACACAATACTGCAGATGTGGCCCAACTGCTACATAGGAATATTACGTTTTTTTTTGTTGAACAGAAAAGTATTTACATAAAATACGTGCGGTATACCTTGTGAAAACGGTAAATGCTGCCCCAAGGGGACGCCGTCGCTCCTCCGAAACCCCCTCTTAAACAGTGATTCAATGGGAAGCAAACACAGCTTTTCATCTCCTCTTTGCGGGATCTGCTGCTAGCCTGCTGATCTGCATCTCGCACAGGGCTTCGAATATTTAAAAGGCCGCGCCACAGCTATCCTAGTGTCTCACTGCCTTGTCTCTCTCCCCCCAAACACTCTCGGCTCTGGTTGGGGCTCCCCAGCTGCCGTGGCCCTTTGAGGAGGAAGATTTTGTGCTCTTTTTGACCAAAAGGCGGAGCCAAGGCAGCCATTTTGACAGTTGTCCCTTGTCCAGCCTGATCACTCCTGAAAGAGTACTCGTGTTTGTTTCGCCTGTACTGGAATAAAGTTTCTGTCTCTTGGAAAACCCGGAGTGCTCCTATGCAACTTTGTGACCCAAGCGTGACAACCTCTGTATCTTCTGAGCACAATCAGTTTGCCTCTGTACAACTGTGTGTTTCGAAACACAGGTTGGATATTTGAGCACCCTGCTACATCTTTAAATAATTCAAGTCTCTGACATGTAACTTTTTGGTCTTGACCCACTATGGGACAGTAGGATGGCTTAAAGTCAGAGTGAGTGGGAAGAAATAGTGTAGTGTGATCTGTCAGCAGAGCAATGGGGACACATGGGCCATGACGGTGGTGTGATGGTCAGCACTAAGATATCAGGGTTCAATTACTGACCGTTATGTTGAACGTTTTCCTTAGTCAAGCATTTCTCTCGTTATTTTTGTCACGGCCCCAAGCCACCCCGAGTGAGGCCATATTCATGGGTGTCTGAAGGGTGGAGTGGAGAAGAGGGCACACAGCCCTGAAGGAAGGCCAAGTCATATTTTTTTCAGTATTGCTGTCTTTGAGTTAATGGAATTGGACTGGAATTCCTGTGGCAAAACTAATAATTATTTTGTGTTTTCAACTTTTACTTTACATTGAGGGTTTTTACTAATGAACTATACACCAGTCCTTCACTGTTTGCAATCACTCTAGCCGAAAACTATTGTTATATGCATATATAAAAAATCATAATCATAAGACTTTGCCTGCTTATTGGAATATAATAATTGAATTTCTTATTATAAAAAATGCCTTTAAAAATAAAGAATTTAGGTTTCATATCATATTAAATAAATATGCTGTTTACCTTTCTTTCTTATTAGTCCTTTGTAAGGGTGGCACAGTGGCGCAGTGGTAGTGCTGCTGCCTTGCTGTAAGGAGACCTGGGTTCGCTTCCCGGGTCCTCCCTGTGTGGAGTTTGCATGTTCTCGCTGTGTCTGCGTGGGTTTCCTCCCACAGTCCAAAGACATGCAGGTTAGGTGCATTGGCGATCCTAAATTGTGCCCTGTGGTGGGCTGGCACCCTGCCTGGGATTTGTTCCTGTGTTGTCCGAGATTGGCTCCAGCTGACCCCTGTGTTAGGATATAGCGGGTTGGATAATGGATGGATAGTTCTTTATAAACGTTCCTTACCTTTTGGTTTACAGAAAACGTTGTTGTTGCCCCCCAGCCACCAAAGTTATCTACTGGCAGCCGAGGTCAATACCATCGCTGGAGTCATTTATTGCAATAAGGGTTTGCACCAAATGGAAAAAACAAAAATGTTGTAAACAAAGAAGTTTTCCAATGCTAACAAGAAGTATGTACTAAATTAAACAAGTTTTTGGGTTTCCACTATATACATTGTAATTAATAAAATTAAGTAATATGTAATTATTTACTTTTCCTCCTTCTAATGATTGTAGCTCAGCTAGTAATGCCATGTCACACGTGTACCTGGTGAGCACCATCTGGGCTTTGATGAGGTAGGCAATACCACTCTGGGACAAGAGGGGGCGCTAGTGTTGACTGCATCTTCTCTTTCCTTCATAGCTCCAAGACGACAGACAAGGAGGATACCAAAACCCCGCCCACAGTGCCCCTAGATGGCTCCGTCCTTCCTGGCAGAGACACCATAACAACAGGTGATCCCTGAAAGGTGGCACTTCATCTTGAATGAGCAGTCATCGAGGACGTGTTGCTACTATGACAGGATGTTTTGAAGCCAACTTCATTTTATGCCAAGCACTCTCTTCTGTTGTTTTGTTAATGATGTCTAAATAGGGTCACCCAACTGGTACCCCAAGCATTTCTTATGGCATCCCTTGGTCTATTCACCCAGTCACAATAGTATAAATAAATGTGCACTAGATGCTCGTCTGGTCTCGTGTCCCACATTGGTCACTTTAAGCTGCACAACATGTCTGTATCACATCCTAGTGCCTGACATACCAAACATTATACAGAGTGCATCCTTTCACCAGTCACATGCCATAATCTAACAGGTTGAGGGTTGAGGTAGGCAGGGTGAGTATAACTCAGAATCAGACCTCCTCTTCCTGCAGACCCTCTCTGGTCCACAGTCTCACTGGTGACGCTCCTCTCCACCACCTTGCCTGGCCTCGGGTCCTCAGGACGGCCCACACTTCACAGGGAGGTACACGTTTTTGCCTCTATGATTAAGGACACTCCTTGAGTTTTAAATAACTATTCAACAAATAAATAAATACCAAATTGGCAGAAAAGAGGCTAACAAGTCACACTCGACATTGCTGCATTTTTCTGTACTTTAAAGATCTGCATAAAGATGAGCCGACACAATTACCCACTTATGCGCAATCACCGAAACTCGTACCCTGCAATGATGAGATGCAAAGTGGCTCCCACCCGCCGACCATTTCAATTTGCATTATAAAGAAAATTACGGCAGTCAGTGGGGGGTGGTGGTACTTGGGAGGAGGGGAGTGTTTTAAAGAAATCGGGCAGTTCAGTGTGCCAGAGTGTGAATGAGGATCAGGTATGAGTAAGCTTAAAGATGCACATCTGTATATCTCATATAGCATCTTCCATATCTATCAGTCGAAGCCAGAAGTGCTTATGTGTGTTTTATACAGTATATACTGTATATAGCTGTACAGCCACCCTAACCCGACACAGACAAGCAAAGACACAAGTGCAGCACACAACACACTTTTATTCACAGCTGAGAAGCACTTTTTCCTCACTCCCCAGGGCACAGCACAGTACAAAGCACTAAAGTACACTGCTCACAGTCCTTTTCTTCTCTTTGTCTCTCTCTCTCTCTGTCCTTCCACTTCCACTCCTCTTCTGGCAAGTTTCGCCCTTCTTCCTCCCCACTCTGGCTCCCTGAGTAGTGGCAGCTGTCTGCTTTTATAGGACACCCGGAAACAATCCAGGTGTCCAACGAGCTCCTTCTGGTAGCACTTCACTGGTGTAACAGAAGTGCTGCCAAACAGGGCTTAGCAAACATCCAGGCGCCCCTGGTGGTGACTACAGGCCCCAGTATGGTTGAGCTTCCATGCTCCAAACCTGTGGCCCATCTCCAAGATAGGGGAGCTGCCCTCTAGTGTTCCGGGGGAGATAATGTCCTGGACAAGCTCTCTCCTCCTGGTCCTTCCTTATCGAGGCATTCTGGCCGGGTTTCCCTTTGGGAATTCTATCTATCTATCTATCTATCTATCTATCTATCTATCTATCTATCTATCTATCTATCTATCTATCTATCTATCTATCTATTATATACTGCCTTTCATATCTATCTATCTATCTATCTATCTATCTATCTATCTATCTATCTATCTATCTATCTATTATATAGTGCCTTTCCTATCTATCTATCTATCTATCTATCTATCTATCTATCTATCTATCTATCTATCTATCTATTATATAGTGCCTTTCCTGTCTATCTATCTATCTATCTATCTATCTATCTATCTATCTATCTATCACCTGGGGTACCTAGAGTTTCTTATCTCTCATCTGTATTACTTTTCTGTGACGTTTTCCATCATGCTTATGGCTCACTTCCACCCACCACTTGTACTTTTGTTACGGCAGGAACAGACTTTTAATCCTTTGCTTATAACCTCTGGGGTCAGGGCTAAGCAATAGAGCTCATGGAACTGCTCCTTTGGAAGTCCCCCCAGTAGCCCCAGGTGTTTCATTTAAGGCTAAGCAATCCCCTGGTCACTTGGCCATTATAAGGGAGTCAAAAATAACATGACAGGTCTTCCTGATGCTACGAATTCTACTGAGGGGCTCATTCTGAATTAATTATGTCTCTAACTGTCCTATTATAATGTTATTGCCTCCTTGTGACAAGGGTCCTACCTGTTACATGTACCTTTTATGAGCAACATCCGTTCTCTAACACACTAGCATAGAGGAGTTTGAGCCAAATAAATTAGTTCACAGAAGTGTGTCAAGAAACGCTGCTGATGCTCCTCCATACCAGCAGCAATACACCTTTATAGTGCCTCACTGGGGCTGCTCTGTTCATCTTTCATCAAGTCTGACATTATGCTTTTTAATTAATTCTTGTGTGTATTTGAGAAAGGGCTTGTTGTTGGTCATAATATAATAATATATACTTATTCATTTAATGAAGCTTCTGTAAAAAGACAAATAAAATGATATCCATCTATCTATCTATCTATCTATCTATCTATCTATCTATCTATCTATCTATCTATCTATCTATCTATCTATCTATCTATCTATCTATCTATCTATCTATCTATCTATTTAACTGCACAGTAATAACTTGTAGTGAACGCTCACTTTGAGTGTTAATAAGGTTGTAACCACATTTACGTCACGCTTGTGCCACTATGCCACTATGTGCCACTATGCTTTGTGAATGAGGGACACGTGGAATCAGGCCAACACAAAAGCTCTACCATTTTGACAAACTAGGTAGTTGCTTAGGTTACAAAATTTGAGGGGGGACATCATTTTTTAACCATTACAGAGCCTAACTTACAAACACTTTGACATAATACATCAGCAAGGGGACCAACTCCCTGGTTTTTGTTTGAATGCATAGATTTCTCAAATTGAAACACCAAGTTGAAAGAATGCAGAGATTGTAGTTAATAAAATACACCCCACCGACCCAATCTTTGACTTAAATACCATTTATGAAAGCAGCCAAAATGCCAAGTGAGGACTGCTAACAGCACCCACTCACCCCCAGCTCTTCATTTTTATATACATGTAACTATGCATGAGAAAGTATAATTCTTCGTTTATATATAAAGTGAAACCCAAAGGTTGTCTTTTTTGGCACTTCCTCATCCAAAACTCCTTTTTATTTAACAAATTTATTCTTAAAACTATTACTTAGTGGTCATTTTTTATGACTCTGATTCTTTTCTATCCTAACATGTTATTTCTCAGTCTCTCAGTTTCGACCTCTTTTATGCTTTCTGACTGTGTCTTATCTTCTGATCTTCTTCAAAAATATTTTTTTTCCTAGTTTTCACTAGCATCTATATATATATAATTCACTAAGGGCATGCAAGACGCACACAAGACAGAGAGCTCCGCCCGCCAACTCACAGAGCCCCACCCACCAAGTCTAACAGAGCCCCGCCTGCTAACTGTAAGACCATGGGATACCATGGGATACGCACGACAGGGCCACGCCCGCCAACTCTCGCTCACTCGCTTTTGTCTGTGCTACAGTCCACATACACCACTGAGCCACGTTGACTTTTCATTGTTCTTTTCGGTTCCAGCTGCTTTTCTATATATATAATTGACCAAGTTGCCCGACCATGGGGTACGCACGACAGAGCCCCACCCGCCAACTCTAACCCTCCTCCCGCGTCATGGGGAACGCACAACAGAGCTGCGTCCACCCTCGCACCTGCCAACTCTAGGACCATGGGATACGCTTGACAGGGCCCCACCTGCCAACTCTAACCCTCTTCCCGCGTCATGGGGAACGCACGACAGAGCCCCACCCGCCAACTCTAACCCATCTCCTGCGTCCACCCTCTCTCTCGAGGACTGCGCACTGCTTGCTCATGTGCCCGCCCCCAACACGTCACCAAACACATCCTCACTCGCTTTGGTCTGTGCTACAGTCCACATGCAGCTGTGAGCCACGTTGACTGTTCATGTTGATAATTATGCGGCACATGCTATGCCGCGGGTTGCCTAGTAACATATATTTCAATTTTTTTCCAAGTAGGCCTTAGGAGACTTTAGGGTTAGGGTTTTGTGCTTTGGTTATAACCCTGGTGATAGGATTCTGTGTTCTTGTTATGAATCTGATTTTGGATTGTTATTTTGCCTCAGGTTCTGGTTAATTGTTCTCGTTTTGCCTCCTCTGGCATATCAACTCTTTCTTATCTTTTTGACCCTGATTTCTTGTTTCTCAGTCCTCTCTGGGTTGTTTTATACTCACAATAATTCTCGATACTCTGTGTGTTTTAACAGTCCAACTGAGTGCCGCAACTCTGAATTCTAGCCTGGTTTGCTTTATAAAGTGCATTGCACAGACTCATGCGAATGTTGGATTGATTACATCCTGACTGCAGCTGGATTACTTACTCAAGCCCTGAGTCGTGCTGACTTAAAAAACTGGCAGCCATTGCACCACATCCTTCCAACCCCCTCGCCATCAAGCTGCTTAAAAATCTAGAAAAAGAGGTCAGTCAGCACCTACCTGATGATAAATCCTGACAGGCTGAAAGCCTCCGAGACAGCAGGAGCTGACAGCACTGGTCAGATAGCTCAAGTGAAGCCCAATAAAACACTGGAAACCTGCAAGCTCGTCTGACTCTTAGAGGCAGTGAACATATATCAGGTCAGTGGGGACAGGAAAAAAAATCCATCCTGCCATTATCAGTCCAGTGTGGCATCAAAGAGGGCTTAGCACTCATCCCATGAGCACTGGGGTGCAAGGCAGGCACCAACCCTGAATGGGACATCTGTCCATCACAGAGCACACTCATTCCCTCCTAGGGGCCCAGACTTGCATATTGTACCAACACACACTATTTTGGGATGAAAACCAGATGTTGAATGTCTTTATCATTCATTTTTTAGTATTGGTAATTTCTTACGATAGCTTCTGTTAATGTTCTGCGGAGTTATTATTTGGTAGATGTGTTTAATGTATTGATTTTGCTATTGTAAGAGCCATTTGCTAGTTATTTAAGTCATATTAAATGTTTGCCTATATATTCTATAGGAAGCTCTTATAAACCCCACAAGCTGAATTGAATTGGTTTACCGTATTTACTCGCATATAACCCGAAAAATCAATCATAAAATCAGACCCCGATTTATTCACCTGTTCAAATTTTTTTTTTTTACATCTTCTCGCCTCCTCCAATCTCACATCAGTTTCTCAGACACATCAAATTTTGTTGCAGCAGTGCAGTTACCAATTTCTTTCGCCACTTTAATTTAACCCTTAAATTGCCACATACTTGGGGGTTAATGCACCCCTGGCCACCAAATACTTTTTTGCTGCACTTTTTAAGTAAATGTCACAATTCACAAAGAAAATGTGAAATTTTAATGGAACACATATTTTTTTTCATGCAGAGAGCATCACAATTACTGCAACACTGATCATTTTACACACTGCCAATGAACTGTAAAAACTATTAAAAAAAACTACTGCAACAGTCACACTCACCTAAAGGATTATTAGGAACACCTGTTCAATTTCTCATTAATGCAATTATCTAATCAACCAATCACATGGCAGCTGCTTCAATGCATTTAGCGGTGTGGTCCTGGTCAAGACAATCTCCTGAACTCCAAACTGAATGTCAGAATGGGAAAGAAAGGTGAATTAAGCAACTTTGAGCGTGGCATGGTTGTTGTTGCCAGACGGGCCGGTCTGAGTGTTTCACAATCTGCTCAGTTACTGGGATTTTCACGCACAACCATTTCTAGGGTTTACAAAGAATGGTTTGAAAAGGGAAAAACATCCAATATGCGGCAGTCCTGTGGGCGAAAATGCCTTGTTGATGCTAGAGGTCAGAGGAGAATGAATGGGCCGACTGATTCAAGCTGATAGAAGAGCAACTTTGACTGAAATACCCACTCGTTACAACCGAGGTGTGCAGCAAAGCATTTGTGAAGCCACAACACGCACAACCTTGAGGCGGATGGGCTACAACAGCAGAAGACCCCACCGGGTACCACTCATCTCCACTACAAATAGGAAAAAGAGGCTACAATTTGCACGAGCTCACCAAAATTGGACAGTTGAAGATGTAAATGAAAATGTTGCCTGGTCTGATGAGTCTCGATTTCTGTTGAGACATTCAAATGGTAGAGTCAGAATTTGACGTAAACAGAATGAGAACATGGATCCATCATGCCTTGTTACCACTGTGCAGGCTGGTGGTGGTGGTGTAATGGTGTGGGGGATGTTTTCTTGGCACACTTTAGGCCCCTTAGTGCCAATTGGGCATCGTTTAAATGCCACGGGCTACCTGAGCATTGTTTCTGACCATGTCCATCCCTTCATGACCACCATGTACCCATCCTCTGATGGCTACTTCCAGCAGGATAATGCACCATGTCACAAAGCTCGAATCATTTCAAATTGGTTTCTTGAACATGACAATGAGTTCACTGTACTAAAATGGCCCCCACAGTCACCAGATCTCAACCCAATAGAGCATCTTTGGGATGTGGTGGAACGAGAGCTTCGTGCCCTGGATGTGCATCCCACAAATCTCCGTCAACTGCAAGATGCTATCCTATCAATATGGGCCAACATTTCTAAAGAATGCTTTCAGCACTTTGTTGAATCAATGCCACGTAGAATTAAGGCAGTTCTGAAGGCAAAAGGGGGTCAAACACCGTATTAGTATGGTGGTCCTAATAATCCTTTAGGTGAGTGTACGTAGAAGGTGCAACTGACATCATTGATAAAATTCAGTAAATCACAGAGCCAACTGCGCTTGAACTGGCTGACCACAAACACACAGAGGTAAGCGCTGATGCTGGCAGGCTAGTCTAGTGCAGCGGCTCAATCCCAGAGACAGTGATGCTGATTCGCTAGGGGGCACCAATGGTCATGAGCTGGCTGCTCAACACATGTACGGCACAGACTGATCGGCTCCAGCGTGCTGACAAATTGCACTGGGAAACTGACTTTAGCCGGTTGCAGAGTTTAATGAATGTATGTTACCAAATACACTGAGCTCCGGGGTGCTGGCAAATTGTGCAAATTGGGAACTGACTATAGCCGGCTGTTTAAGGGTTAAAACCAGCTTCATGTTTTCTTCTGATCGAACGCTCCATCATAGATAAGGGATGCTCTTGCGATAGAGGTGTATGAGGGTGTGAGATACAAAAAACACAAGACAGTGCCAACTTCGCTTCGGAATAGTTTGTGTATTATTGTGTGGTTACATAGGCACAATACATAGAAATAAAAAGGCCATGTGCTCTGTGGTTACTCTCTCAAGTGGGTGTTAGCGTGAGTTTTCCGCATTCGACTTATACGACCGACATTATAAAATACGGAAATCAAGCCCCGATTTATCTGCGAGACAACTTAAATTCGAGTATATATGGTATTCTAACTATTTGTCTCAGTGACCATAGATTAGTCTTAGTTAGTGACCTGCCTTGCCATGTGTATGGCATGGAGGGCACATGGTTTTAAACCGGGCCTTAATGTGCCCAATAGTACATAACACAATGTGCTGTATTGAACTTTTGAAGGCAAAGTAAAGCATCTTTAAGTTTAGAAACAACTGAAGTTAGATAAGAAAAGTTAAGTTTAGGGAAGTAACTTTTTTCCCTTTTTTTTGCTTTTTATTCTGCGTGTGTAGCAACCTTTTCTTTATTCTTGTGTGGACTGTTTGCCTTAAATTTTAACTAAACCTTTTAAAATGAACTTTTGGACTAAGATATTTCTTTCGGTATGCATTTATCTCGTGCTTGATCCTGCTTTACTCACCAGCAGCTACAGTTATATTTAGGAATATTGACAGTATGTGCTGTCTTTCTAAGTGCCATTGTGTTCTCTGTTGTCACATAAATGGACAGGAGACATAAAAAGGTTTGGGGCAGCTACCCATATATTATGACCTGGCTGCAAAAGGGTTGGATTTTGTGGAGTTGCATCTGGTTCAAAGTCCAAAACAGAACTGGTGATATGTGGCAAAGATGGAGGCTTTGAAGTTAGGACAGTCATGGACGGCAGAACCAGAAGTGGTGTCCTCACAGGTGCCGGAAGTGGTGTCATCATGGAAGGCAGAACCGGAAGTGACGTCATCATAGGTGTCGGAAACCAGAAGTGATGTTGTTTGGGCAGGAAGTGACGTCATCACGGGGTGCCAGAACCCTGTGGAATGAATGAATGGTCTGCAGAGGATTGAGAGAAAAAGTTAGTGTACCTCGCCACCCGCTGGTCAGACATGGAATTGTCACTATTCGAGCCCTTTAGCTGCCTGCCATACGCACGTGTGTGACATGTGTTTAGGGGGTGGAACCCAAAGAGATGGGATCATACTGTCCAGCATTGCTAGAGACCACCCTCAGCCATTAAAAGAATGCTAGCGAGTGAGTTGGGTAGTGGTTCATTTGAATGTGCTCTTGTGAAGATTGGTGGTCTTCTTGTAAGTATTCCATTCAATTTTGATTATCTGGTTTTTGACTAATTTCTGCTCTGGTTATTGTAATCTTCTTTTGTATTGTGTTTTTGGGACATTGTTTTTTAGGATTGCCTTTTGCCATCTGTATTATCACTGAATGAGTGGAATTCACCAAGTTTATTTTTGGGTTGGTCTACTCTCTCACCCTAAACACCATACACACTGTCACACGCGTGTGGCACATGGGACAGCTTAAGGGCCCTGGTGATTGTAATTACCTGCTCCTCCAGGGCTTGACATTATCTTCTAATGCCTTTTCTCTTCTTCCCACTGCAGAGCAGATAATTGACAGCTGTAACATCTCTGATGTCACTTCTGGTGTCCATCTGTCTGGACCCACCTATTCCTACCAGCAGTGGCGGTTTTTGATATGGGCGACATGGGCCGTTGCCCAGGGCGGCATCGTGGTGGGGGCAGCATCTTGGGTATCGGTAAAAAATTATTTTTTTTTTTCGAGCGCCCATGCTGCCCCGACATCATGCCAGCGCATTTTTGGGATTGCAATGGGCACCAATCGGTTTTCTATTGCCCATTTGTGGGGAGTAAGAGCGCTCTCCATTTATGAGGTGCGCCTGCTGCTTGCAGCACAGGGAGGAGAGGGACGGCGGGGGATTCTCTGGCTGGCTGGTGTGGCATCTAATAACCAGCTTGCAAAATAAAACAAAATAAAAACAAACACAAAAGCACCAGACATTATGATATAGACTTATAATTTGCACCGATGTGTTTTCTAAATTTCAATCACACCCATATATGCGGGAAGTGAGCGCGAGGGCCTTCGGTGCGCCTGCTTGCTGCTGTGCTGAAGTCTCACACACAACCTGTCGAAAGGGGAGGAGGGTGGGGTGCTTCCAAATAAAGGACAATTCATTCATAATATTGTCAATCCAAGCCCATTATGTCACAATTCATTTTTCCTGGGTTGTGCAAAATCACAGAAATCATTAGATGGGCGCTCCTTGTGCGAGCAGCATAGAGCAGAGTACAGCAAACAGGAAGAATAAACTCTCCTGTGTGAAGTTGACGTCAGCTCAATGCGTGTGCTCTCTCTATTCTTTATCACAGGTTAGTAAATTCGCCATAATTGGAGTGCACATTACAGGCTTTAAAACGGTAAAATATCATCAATGAGATTTTGAACATGTTGATAAAATGATTTGAGTTAGTAAGTTTTTTTTTGTATGGATATATATATATATATGTTTGCGTGCTAACTTACTAATGTAAATGACTCGCGTAGTGGAGAGTGGTAGGCGGGGAAAGTTAACCCGAAATAATAAACTGACTGCTGCTCTGAGAGAAAAGGTTTATGTAGTTGTTAGTGACCTGGTGTACTGAGGACTGGAGATGGTACTAAAGTGAAAATTCTTTACACTATAACGAAATATTTTGGTGCTGTTTAAATGTAAAATTTGATTTTGTCTCTGTTAGACATTACATTTCCAATAGTTTGTTTTATTGCACTGTATTTTTTCATTGTTTATTAAAATGATGGGGGGGCACAGGGGAGGGGTGCCAGGGGGGGCACCAGAGGGGGTGTTCGCCCAGGGCACCAAACAGGCTAGGACCGCCCCTGCCTACCAGAAGAATAATATGACTGGAAGTTCAAACAAAATGATTTTGAAATCATTTCACTTTGGAACTCTCGTCTGAAAAGACATTTAGTTTTGCAATTACTGCTTGTTTTCTTAATTCTGGTGCGTTCCAGTTATAGGGGTTCACCAGGTGGTGCCCCAACTCTTTATCATGGCCTTTCTAATCTTTGACAACACACTCAAAAAGGCACAGAGAGATAATCTACATAAACACTGATCAGGAGTAATGCTTGCACAGCCTTATTCCTTGTCAGTATTCCATATAGGGACTCACTTGTATTAACATGAACAACCCACATGGGAATCCCCAGATATAACCTAAGCCAAAGGCTGCCTTAGTCCACAGGAATAACCTAAACATATAAAGGCTGATACACCTTCAATGTGTCTGCAAATAAAGCCCAGACATATAGGCTGAAATACCTTGTTCCCTAAGAATAACATAGACGCATACAGTGAACATCCCAGGATACATCCCAGATCTTTTACCTTGGTCGCTGAGAATAATGTCCCCTGGTATAACATGGACCTAAAGCTGACACTCCTGGGTCCTCAAGAATAGCCGAGACTCATAAAAGCTAACACACCTTCACTCTGTCCATGGATATGACCTACCTCTAAAAACTGCCATACCTTGATCCTCAAGGATATCCCAGACCAAGGTTATTATAGCTTTGCCTTTTCTATTATTTTTGATCATACTTGGAAATTCAGTTTAGGTTTAGTTTTCCTTCATTGTGCATTTTTAGTTTTAATTTAGTTTTTATTTCACAAAGACATTTCTATTATATTTTCCCTTGCTAAAATAGGTATAGCCCATTAGTCTCTGGGTTGGCTTCTGTTTTGACTTAGGAACAACTGATGGCTTGTCGCTTATGACTGATTAGTTTTCGTAGAGCCTACCATCGTTTCTTCATCGACTCTTTAGTTCAGTTTGCTACAGTAGGCCTAGTTGAAACATTGCAGAAAGTGTTTGGTAGTGGAATTCGCAGCAACGTTTTATTACTGGTTTAGCCATATTGCTGTCGACGCCATGGGTGGAAGAGATTGTGGCACACTTTTTTAATAGATTATATCGTTATATTTTGATAAAGTCTGCATGTTATCTTGCAAAAATTTAGCTGAATACTATAATGAGAAAATCCGGTGTATGTTTATACTTCCCACACTTACTGGTAACAGCGTTTGATGTAACTTGCCCCGCATGGAATTGGTCAGCCCTAGGCCCCGCACATCCCTAAGGCTGCCTCTGGTTTAAAGTTAGTGGAAGCTTACTACACTACATGGTTTACCATCTGGTTTTGTTTTTGTCTGATAATAAAAGCATAATTAAAACAAGATACTCAATATGAACAACTTTATACAATTGTATAATTTTTTAAATATTTTCTGTGTCATTTGTGCTGAACAAATGTGCATTGGCTATTGGCATATTTTATCTTTTCCTTTTCTTGGTCCAAAATGGGCAATTTGTGGCACAATTTAGATGAATTTTAAGGTTTGAGGTTTTTTTACTTTAAATGTCTACAGCACACAATATAATCCCGCTCCAAGACAATGCGCTCATAATTAATGCCTTCAATATTGTACTCAAAAATCTCCCATACTGGGCTTTATTATTTTCTACCAGCCATATTGATCTCTGATTCCTTCCCAGGTACATAAAATTTATAGACAGAATTTTGCCACCTGTAAACCTGAAAAGATAACAAGAATCAGAAAATAGATTCTATTGTGTTCTGACAGGTGTGATCATGAAAATCATGGGGGCTTAGGAAGAACGGGGTTCTTAGGCTTGAATCTGTGTGTAGATCCCACCTAGATATATTTAGGGACACAAAGAAAAATATATATATTTTCTAAATTCACTCTTCCAGAGCAGGATCATAGAAAACCTGGAGCCTATCCTAGCAGTTATGGATGCAAGGCAGGAAAAATCCATGGACAGGGTGCCAGCCTATTGCAACTTCTTCTTCTTTTTTTTCTTCTTTTGGCTGCTCCTGTTAGGGGTCGCCACAGCAGATCATCTTGTTCCTTTTCTTCCTGTCTTTCCCATCTTGTCCTGTCACACCCATCACCTGCATGTCCTCTCTCACCACATCCATAAACCTTCTCTTAGGCCTTCCTCTTTTGCTCTTGCCTGGCAGCTCTTTCCTTAGCACCCTTCTCCCAATATACCCCTCATCTCTCCTCTGCACATGTCCAAACCAACACAATCTCGCCTCTCTGGCTTTGTCTCCCAACCGTCCAACCTGAGCTGACCCTCTAATGTCCTCATTTCTAATCCTGTCCATCCTCGTCACACCCAATGCAAATCTTAGCATTTTCAGCTCTGCCACCTCCATCTCTGTCTCCTGCTTTCTGGTCAGTGCCACCGTCTCCAACCCATATTACATAGCTGGTCTCACTAATGTCCTGTAGACCTTCCCTTTTGACAGCCTATTGCAACAATACTATATATATG
Source organism: Polypterus senegalus (assembly GCF_016835505.1). Taxonomy (NCBI): domain Eukaryota; kingdom Metazoa; phylum Chordata; class Cladistia; order Polypteriformes; family Polypteridae; genus Polypterus; species Polypterus senegalus. Next base: position 18,179,034 of record NC_053164.1, on the reverse strand, counting down.
TAATATGTATGATATAGCTGATGTTGGGCGGCACGGTGGCGCAGTGGTAGCGCTGCTGCCTCGCAGTTAGGAGATCCGGGTTCGCTTCCCGGGTCCTCCCTGCGTGGAGTTTGCATGTTCTCCCCGTGTCTGCGTGGGTTTCCTCCCACAATCCAAAGACATGCAGGTTAGGTGGATTGGCGATTCTAAATTGGCCCTAGTGTGTGCTTGGTGTGTGGGTGTGTTTGTGTGTGTCCTGCGGTGGGTTGGCACCCTGCCCGGGATTGGTTCCTGCCTTGTGCCCTGTGTTGGCTGGGATTGGCTCCGGCAGACCCCCGTGACCCTGTATTCGGATTCAGCGGGTTAGAAAATGGATGGATGGATGGATAGCTGATGTTGAACAAAAGAGCATGATATTTTAACAATCTTTTTTGGGAAAGAGAGAGAAAGATTGAAAACAAGGAGACAAATATTGTAAAACATAATTCTGCTAATGGATTATTTTCATAGTATTAGCTATTCTGAACTGTGAATGTAAAACTAAAAAGTTAAATTAATAAATACAGAATAAATGCAAAAACACATGGGTAGATTTTCACCAGTTGACAGACTGTCTTCACCTACCTACCTGTAGTTCAGCAGAGATGTTGCCAACTCAGGAATTTTATAAGGCTTGTATCACTTCATTGCTAAACAACCTCTTTAAAGCAAAAGTGATTGATGAGCAACAATATGCTGATCTTGAATGTTGACCATCAGTCTCTTGATCAGTGCCATTTTATTTTCAAAAAGGATTTTCCTGTGCTAAGTGGCAGGTGAATTATTGTCAACAAAACACAGACCCCCGAGAAATAAACTGAAACGTTACTCAATCGTGATTTTTCTGTCCATACAGTATTTTGTTGACCAGCACACTCTGACTTTGAATTATACTTTGAATTATATTTTGTTATAAAAAAAGCGCAAAGAAATGTGGCAGCTCATCATAATGGACACCAGACTCATGCAGCCTGGAATCTAGCTTAGTGTGTGTTGCTGTATTAATTGCTGTATACATACTGTATCTTGGGTTCTGTCAGAATTACAGTTAACATGTCGTCATTTATGAACAGACTTAAATTCTGTAAGGGATTATCTGTTTCTAATACAGGGAACTATCAGCCTTGAAAGTTGCTGAGCACATCCAAAACAAAATCATCTCCTTGGTGTGCTTCACTAACACTTGAACCAGAATCTATAATGCTGTCACTATCAGCTCCTGAAGGACTGTCATTATTATCACACAGTAATTCTGGTGATACTCTTTTAGTTTTGGTAACAACTCCTGACAATTCTTGTTCTGATTTCACTTATGGTTTAGTTCCCTTGAGTTTGTTAAAAAATTGCCAGGATGCACGGCGTCGGTAGTAAGAAATGTCTCCCAAAAAGCACCACGTCTCGCATCACACAGACTCTGCATTAGAATTTAGTGCAATGTTTCAGCTCAAAATTAGGGATTTAATCCTTCTATGGTGTTAGTTTTGAGCTCATAGTGTTAGTTATTCTGGTTTAAACTTCCTAATTCAGTTCACAGCCTTAATGTTTTGGTCCTAGGGATATTCTTGAAGTCTTGGTAATGACTCCTTGCAATTATGCATTGCTCATGTCACATCACAAAGGCTCTGATATGCAATTTAGTACAATATTTCAGCTCTCTGGCCAAGATTATGGATTTAAACCTTCCACATTGTTAGTTTTGAGCTCATAAGATTAGGCAGAATGGTTTCTACTTCTCAAATTAGTTAATAGTCTTAGCATTTTAATTCTGGTGATATTGTTTAAGTTTTTGAAAATGACTCCTGCAATTCTTTTTTCAACTTCACTTATGTCACGCCACAAAAGTTCTGCGATAGACTTTAGTACAACGTTCCAGCTATTTGTCCGAGGTTATGGATTTAAACCTTCCATGGTTTTAATCTTGAGCTTTTAGGGTTAGCTAATTTGGTTTCCACTTCTTAATTCAGTTAATAGTCTTAGCATTTTAATTCTGGTGATATTGTTTTAGTTTTGGGAACAACTCCTGCAGTTCTTTTCTCGACTTTGCTTATGTCACGCCACAAAAGTAGAATTTAGTACAATATTTCAGCTGTTTGTCCAAGGTTACAGATTTAAACCTTCTATGATTTTAATCTTGAGCTCTTAGGGCTGGCTAATCTTTTTTCCAATAACCAATTCATTTCAAAGTCTTAGCGTTTTAATTCTGGTGATATTCTTTTAGATTTGGGAATGACTCCTGAAATTCTTTTTTCGACTTCGCTTATGTCACATCACAAAAGTTCTGCCATGGAATTTAGTACAATGTTACAGCTGTTTGTCCGAGGTTACAGATTTAACCATTCCATAGTTTTAATCTTGAACTCATAGGGTTAGCTAATCTGGTTTCCGCTTCCTAATTCATTTCATAGTCGAAGTGTTTTAATTCTGGTGGTATTCTTTTAGATTTAGGAACGACTTCTGACAATTCTTGTTTCGTCTTTGCTTATGGTTTAGCCCTCTTGAATTTGTTACTGATTATACTTGGGTGTTCTAAAAAGCTATTTCTCCAAAATGCACACATCTCCAGGTCGAATTTAAACAGCTTCTTTGTGGCTGATCACAAGCCAGAGTGTCAGCAAACAATACGAAGAGGTTGGCTAGAATTACAGTAATAAAAGGGCAGTTGGAGAGAGTCGGTGCTGTGGTCCAACTCAGCCACTTGAACTCTTTCAAGGCTGATGTCGACTTTTGTCAAAATTCAGAAGTAGAGGACAGTAATCAGCTGTAAACTGCAACAAAACTCACCCTTACATTTTAGTTTGACTCTCTTTGCTAGAAATAAAGTTATACAGTAATCCCTCCTCGATCGCGGGGGTTGCGTTCCAGAACCCCTTGCGATAGATGAAAATCCGTGAAGTAGAAGCCATATGTTTGTATGGTTATTTTTATATATTTTAAGCCTTTATAAACTCTCCCACACTGTTAACATTATTAGAGCCCTCTAGACATGAAATAACACCTTTTAGTCAAAAGTTTAAACTGTGCTCCATGCCAAGACAGAGATGAGAGTTCTTTCTCACAATTAAAAGAATGCAAACATATCTTCTTCTCTTCAGGAGCAGAGAATTTCAGAGAGACAGAGCGCTCGCAAAGAAAAGCAAACAATCAAAAAATCAATACGTGTGCTTTTAAGTTTGCAGGGGCATTTTTTAGAGGAGCATCAGTATCTTCTAAGCAAACAGCCCCTCTGCTCACATCTCCTCCGTCAGGCAGAGAACGTCAGAGAGAGAGAGAGAGAGAGAGAGAGAGAGAGAGCGAGATTAAAGCAAACAATCAAAAAATCAATAAGTGTACTTTTGGAAGCACCGCGATAAAGCGGCCGGCATTTCTTAGAGGTGCGTTCGTATCCTCTAGGCAAACAGCTTCTGTGCAAACAGCACCTCTGCTCACAGCCCCTTCGTCAGGCGCAGAGAATGTCAGAGAGGGTGAGAGAGAGGCAGAGACAAGCAAACAATCAGGCACCGCTCGGCAAACATATCTTATAGCATTGACGAGTTTCAGTTAATATGTAATACATGCTCTGATTGGGTAGCTTCTAAGCCATCTGCCAATAGCGTCCCTTGTATGAAATTAACTGGGCAAACAAACTGAGGAAACATGTACCATAAATTAAAAGACCCATTGACCGCAGAAATCCGCAAACCAGCGAAAAATCCGTGATATTTATTGAGATATGCTTACATTTAAAATCCGCGATAGAGTGAAGCTGCGAAAGGCGAAGCGCGATATAGCGAGGGATTACTGTATAGCTTTGTTGCTTTAACCTCGATTCCCTATTTGTGCATGAATAGCAACGAGCAAACAACCTATAAAATGGCACTGACATCTGTTGGGAGACCAAAGCGAATGTGCAAAGCAAAATATTCCATGGACGTTTTACGTAATTTCGTTGAATAGGACTGTGACTTGTCGGACTCCGAGTTTGATGCAAGTGATCTAGAGATGGATATCAAAAGCAAAAGTGAGGTACCAGCATCATCTGATCGTGGTCGTTCATTCTTGCTGGCCATCGAGGTGCCCCCATGCAGCCACTGCTGCCAGAGACGCTCAATGTGCGCCAACAGCAGCCACAGCACATAGCAACAGATGTTTTATGTTGAATTATGTGTGAAATCATTGCTTTGTGTGCTTTTCAGAAAACAAGAGTTTTTTGGAAAAAATATCGAACCCTCAAAGTGTTAAGTATTCACAACTGGCATAACACATACAAAGTACATAAAGGCACTCGTTCTTTAGAATGAACTGTCTGTGCCTCCATCCTTCACTTTTAATATACCAAACAATGAAAATGAAGCAAAAGCCTCACATCCAAAAGAGGAATTCTTCATCCCAGGCCAACGGCTTAGCATGACACAGAGCTAAAGAAGTACAAGTGAGAAGAGATTTCATGTGCGTATGGCAGATGACAGCAAGGCGCCGGACTGAAACACCAAGTTATGAAGCGTCCAGACCTACACGTTCAAGTCTCCCCCCGCCCGCAGTCACAGGTTGCCCCCAGTTTCACAACATTTGAAAAGACAGTGATATCGTGTGTAAGAAACCTGTGCCATCATTTGTTCTACCAGCCTCCCTAAACAGCAATCAGAAAACCAAGCAGTCACTTTAACCCTTTATTCGCATTTAAGAATGGTACTCAACAACCGACAGCTACACAGATTCCTACTCAGGAACTCTTGGTGTACAAGAAAAGTCCTCATTTGGATCTCCACAGACTACTAGTGACATTTTAATTTTTTTTTTTTTGCAGCAAATGAAATCTTCTTCTTATAAACAGCAAGCGATTTACTACTGATATACCCTACTAAATTTCTTCCAGTATGGCCCAGGTAATAAAGCTGTTTTTATTTTTTAACATACAAGTTGTTTGGTTTGATTTATTTATTTAATTAATTAATTATTTATTTATTTTAAACTTTTCATTATAATAATCCCAACAGAATATTCAGCTTTATTTTTCTTGCATCTCCCCTCCTGTTATCCAGGGTTCAGCATCTCCATCGTTGGAAGGTGTGCTCACTTTTTTTTTTTTTTTTTAAACTTTTATTAATAATTTTTCCCCTTTGCTTTGTCTATTTCCGATGGCTCGGTGGCAGCGGTTGGACTGTGCTTGCCAGCGTCCTTTGGAAAACAGGAAACAGTTTTTAGCTTGCAAGACCGCCGGGGAGGGGACGGCTAGCCCACCACCTCCTTACTGGGCTCTCTTTCTCGCTGATTGCACTTGTTCATTTTCATCTCTGTGAGCTGGATGTACCTCAGCACGTTGGTATCTGGAAAAGAAAGAAGAAGACAGAGTCACTTGGGAGGCGAAACTTGGTACTCTTTACCAGTACAGTGCATTCAGGGAGCCCTCAAACTCTTTCATTTTCTGCACCCTTTATTGGGTTTGTAACAAAGGCGCTATATGGGCACCTGACCCGACACAGACTCACACCGGAGGCACATATAAAAACGTGTATTTTTCTTCACCTGTGGGGCATGTCTTCCCCGTGTCCCACAGGCCCTACACAGTCCCAAAGCACCACACAAAACACCACACTCTTCTTTAACCACCACTCCTCTCCGTCAAGCTTCATCCTCCTCCTCCTCCTCACTCTGGCCATTGAGTGGTGGTTGCTGGGCCCTTTCATAGTCCACCCAGAAGCACTCCAAGTGGTTGACTGCCGGGTGTGTTGAATACACTGCCCATAAGGGCTCAGGAGTCCCAGCTGCAGCACTCCCTGGCAGTGCCTATGAGACCCAACAGGGCTGCACCAAACTCCAATTCCCATGGAGCCCTGCGGGAGACAGAGGCACTGCTCCAACCCAGGGGGGCTGCCATCTAGCATCCAGGGGGAGGTATTGCACAGTCCATGGCTGCTCCCCCTGAACATACAACGAAGAGGCATCCCGGCTGGGCATGGACCCTAGCCGTCCACCACAGGTTGCAGATTTCATTTTCAATGGATACATTTGCCAGTTTTGCCCATCAATCCACACTCAATAACCCATAATGACAAAGTGAAAAAGTTTTCAGAAAGATTTGCAAATTTATTAAAAACAAATAACTAACATCTCTCGTTCCTAGATATTTTCAGAATCTTTGCTATGGCAGCCAGAATTTTGCTCAGGTTCATCCTCTGTTTGTCTTAATTCTCCTTGAAATGTGTCTAGATCTAAATTGGAGTTCATCGTGTGGTATAGCGGGTCTGCAGCTTCAAGAATATGGCCAGTTTTAAATCCAGATAGCTGTGTCTGTCTCCATGGGCGCGATTGCACGACCCCGAGGAGCTAATGAGGTAATTGGGGCGAGTTGCACCTACACTTGCGGGTGCCATCGCTCTCAATTGCTTCATCGGCTTCCTGCGGAGTGTGATTAAGGTGCTGTGCCCACGGAGCCATATAAGTATGGGTTGACACAGAGGGATTGAGGAGGAAGACTGGAAAAGTTCGAAAAAAAGAGAAGGAGGTTAAAAGGCATAAACGTCAGTCTTGGGAGGATGATCTGGCCACCTGGAAGGAGAAGGCAGTATGAGCTGGGACCCCGTGAAGGAGCGTCGGCTGTGGTGCACTAGGGGCTGGTTCACCCCACTGAATATTTTGGTGGAGTGGGGCGAGCAGGGCAGATGACCTCCCTAGGCATGAGAGAGCGAGAAGGAAGACAAGAGGAGAGCTGACTTTGGAAGGTCTGGCTGCGCAGTGTGGAGAGACGAGTTTGCGGCTGCTATGCGAGTGATGAGGAGAAAGAGAAGGAGGTGGGCTGAGATTGTGAGGAGTTGGAATGCATTTTAACCTCTCATTCTAATGGATTATGTTTTTTTTTTCCCCATTTTTCACCTGCATTTATTTATGTACTGTTTTTTAGAACACTGCACAGTGGACACTTTTGGTTTTGTTTTTGACTGTTTTTTATTAAAAGCACCGGAGTACTTCTTCTACCATCCCCTTGCTTCATCTGAGATTTGTCCCCATTTGTCAGCTCAGCTCGGTTATAATTATCATCGGTGTTGGGTTCTACAGATTCTCATAGCTGAAGAGGGAGTCTGGAGGGGACTTGAGCCGTCACACGTTGGTAGACTGAATTGATTGGACATCATTTAGATAAGTACCTGTGTATGTAAGGTCCAAAGGTCACACTGCATATCAGGACAAGGCCAAGAAATCTTGTGGACCTCCGCAATCAAACAGTGGTGTGGCAGAGATCAGGTCAAGGGAATGAAACCATTTCTAAAGCTTTGTTTGTTCCCAGGATCATTGTAGCCTTGATAATTGTGAAATGGAAGAAGTGTGCAACCACTAAGGCTCTTCCTTGAGTTAGGAAGAAGTCCCTTTCTTAGACAGGTAACCAAGAACCCAATGGTCACTCTAACAGAGCTTCAGAAGTCCTCTGATGAGATGGGAGAATGTGTTGGAAGGCTGGCCAACTCTGAATCACTCAATCAATCAGGCATTTATGGTAGAGTGGCAAGATGGTAGCCATTTTTTAGTTAATGGGATATGAGTTTAAAGGACTCTGACAGCATGAGGAAAAGATCCTCTGGTTTGATGAGACAAAAATGGAACTCTTAGGGCAGAACATGTGAGAGTTGATTATTAATGAAAAATATGATTTTCACTGATTCATTGTATATTGAAAATATTGGATGACTTCTGTCCTTGTTAATTGTTAGCTTTTGCCTTTAGCACTATTAGAAAGGGGGGCAGCATGGTGGCGCAGTGGTAGCGTAGGTGCCCTGCAGTGGGCTGGCATCCTGCCTGGGGTTTGTTCCTGCCTTGTGCCCTGTGTTGGCTGGGATTGACTCCAGCAGACACCCGTGACCCTGTAGTTAGGATATAGCGGGTTGGACACTGACTGACTGACTGACTTTTAGAAAGCATTTCAATGAAAGCCTCATGGTCTGTGACCCAGACCCGCTGCTACTTTAGCACAAGGACAAGTATGGATAAGGGTACCAGAACTGCTCTAGTGGAGCAGAATCCTGGGTTTCCTCCGGGCACTCCGGTTTCCTCCCACAATCCAAAGACATGCAGGTTAGGTGGATTGGTGATTCTAAATTGGCCCTAGTGTGTGCTTGGTGTGCGTCCTGTGGTGGGTTGGCACCCTGCCCAGGATTAGTTCCTGCCTTGTGCCCTGTGTTGGCTGGGATTGGCTCCAGCAGACCCCCGTGGCCCTGTGTTCGGATTGAGCGGGTTGGAAAATGGATGGATGGATGGATGGATGGATAGCAAGGACATGAGATGTGAAACTAATCACGTACTGCATTTAAGAAGCATCAACACCATCTGTACGTAGATAGATAGATAGATAGATAGATAGATAGATAGATAGATAGATAGATAGATAGATATGAAAGGCACTAGAGATAGATAGATAGATAGATAGATAGATAGATAGATAGATAGATAGATAGATAGATAGATAGATAGATATGAAAGGCACTAGAGATAGATAGATAGATAGATAGATAGATAGATAGATAGATAGATAGATAGATAGATAGATAGATATGAAAGGCACTATAGATAGATAGATAGATAGATAGATAGATAGATAGATAGATAGATATGAAAGGCACTATAGATAGATAGATAGATAGATAGATAGATAGATAGATAGATAGATAGATAGATAGATAGATAGATAGATAGATAGATAGATAGATATCATTTTATTTGTCTTTTTACAGAAGCTTCATTAAATGAATAAGTACATATTATTATATTATGACCAACAACAAGCCCTTTCTCAAATACACACAAGAATTAATTAAAAAGCATAATGTCAGACTTGGTGAAAGATGAACAGAGCAGCCCCAGTGAGGCACTATAAAGGTGTATTGCTGCTGGTATGGAGGAGCATCAGCAGCGTTTCTTGACACACTTCTGTGAACTAATTTAGTTGGCTCAATCTCCTCTATGCTAGTGTGTTAGAGAACGGATGTCGCTCATAAAAGGTACATGTCACAGGTAGGACCCTTGTCACAAGGGGGCAATAACATTATAGTAGGACAGTTAGAGACATAATTAATTCAGAACGAGGGCCTCAGTAGAATTGGTAGCATAAGGAAGACCTGTCATGTTATTTTTGACTCCCTTATAATGGCCAAGTGACCAGGGGATTGCTTAGCCTTAAATGAAACACCTGGGGCTACTGGGGGGACTTCCAAAGGAGCAGTTCCATGAGCTCTATTGCTTAGCCCTGACCCCAGAGGTTATAAGCAAAGGATTAAAAGTCTGTTTCTGCCGTAACAAAAGTACAAGTGGTGGGTGGAAGTGAGCCATAAGCGCGATGGAAAAAGTCACAGAAAAGTAATACAGATGAGAGATAAGAAACGGCAGCAGGCACCTAGGTGACAAATAGTTTAAAGAGTTAAATCCTGTCCTAGCTAGGCTCATTGGGACAGTTTGGATTCATTTGTCAACATATTTTACTACTTTTTTCACCACCTTGCATTGTTCCCTTTCAAGGGTTACTATTTCTTGTAATAAAGCCTACTTTTGGTGCCCTTTGGCTTCATTGCCATTCATTATGGACTCTGTGATGGCTCGATTGTGCCTTCCTTTGGTCACATCATTGCCAAACCAGCTCAGTCCAATTCAGAGGGCACACTCACGTACAAACCCACATTCAGTAACAGACCAGTTAACCTATCAGGGAAACACGGGGAGAACATGCAGACACCACACAGAGACCAGGAGGTCTTTAACTGCATTGTGTGATATTACAGCACCCTCAGGGTGTATGCAGAACCTGGCACTTTTTCACATTTTGTTTTCTTGCTAAAATCATTTCAATTCATTTTTGCCCTCATCAAACAACACTCAATACCCCAAACTGACAAAGCGATATTTCAATTTTTTAAGTGTATTAAATTTGAAAATAATTCCTAAACTCCTTCTTTCTGTTTGTCATTCTGGACTACTGAGTGTTGTTTGATTTCAGACCAAAGGAATTTAAATAATTTTAGCACAGGGTTGTAACCAAACAGAATGTGTAAAGAGTGAAGGTGTCCGAATACTTTCTGAAGGTGCTGTATATTCATGAAGGTCTACAGAGCGTCTAAATGGAAAGTGCACTTTATACAAATCAATTATATCATCGAGTATAAGCAGATCTTCAGTTGAAACGAGACGAGATAAAGCCCATGCCGCACACAGAAAACACCCCCGTGCATGTCTTCCATACTCCGCACATCCATAATTGCTAATGTAAATGTCAATTCTGAGCAGTAATGGCCGTTTCACGTGGAGATGTTCACTGGTGCAGATATGCGAGTGCACAGTCTGATGTCTTCACGCCAAGGGCCAACGTTCACCAAATTAAAAGTGCGTCTCCGACGGGTCTGTGCCGGCTCGCCACTGACTGCAGAATCCTTGGGGACATTTGTGTGTCACGTCTCATCTTGCTGAGCACCACCCTGCTAAAGGAGCCGCACACTTCGCCACTTCTAGATATCTGGGATGGACTCAGCTTGAGCAACCTGGGTTCACATTGCAGGCTCATCACAATCTGTTATAATTATTATTATTATTATTTGATGGACACCTTCATCTAAGGTGACTTGGAATATTTGAGATACAATTAGTTTTATTTCTTTTGTTTTCCAATTGCAGCAGACACAAGTGAAGTGACCTGCTCATGGCCACACAGTGTCAGCACCAGGATTTGAACCCTTGACCTCAAGGTGTGAAGCCCAAAGCCTAAACCAAGATGCCACACTGCCACTCTCTATAATACAATGCACAATACAGAATGCAAATAAATTAGAATGAGGGGCCAGCAAATCCTCTTATAAAAGAGGGGCCTGAAGGCAGCAGAGGGGGGAAACATGGTGCAGGGTAGACTGATAAGGAGACAGGCCTTCTTAATCATGACTCTCAACGAAAGTAGAATCATAAGACAAAGCCACCATCTGCTAGAGGTGAAAAAGCACACCCCTGAGGCTGCTCTCCAAACCTGAGGGTACCTTAAAATAAGGAAGATGGGCAGTGCAGAGCTGACCCTGATAGAGCCCACATAGTCGTAGTGCGTAGTTACCTGTTGGTTCTCGGATTTTGGCCTCCTTCAAGTACTGCAGTGCGTTGTCAAAGTCGCCCAGGTGGTAAAACGCAATGCCTGCTCTGTACATGGCTTTGAAGTTGTCCCCCTGTTTCTCCAGGACCTTCAAGCAATACTCTTTAACACGCTCATAATTCACCAACTCAGACTGCAGCAGGCAGGCTGGGGAAAAACAGAGGGAGAGAAAAGGAGAATGAGAAATAACAAAAGAAGAAAAATACTCAACACCAGGAAGTATAACACAGAGAGCTGAAGGTGCGTTTGTGTGTCTGCAAATCCACAGTTTGGACCTGCCCGAGGCAAACAATGAACTGACGCCCCATTTGCACAGGGCAACACCACAGGCTATGTCTCAATGCAAACGCTAATCAGTGGGCACCGCCTGGGCAGCACCAAGGATGCCTGCTAGTACAAAATGAAATGGAATTAGCAAAACATAAAGGAACGTTAACAAATTAGAAAAAGTGAATCCATCATTTAGTCGGGAACATAAGTAACATCTCATATTTATCTAATTTATATATAGGGCTTTTCACATATATCTACCTACCTATCTCTTATACAGTCTCATCCCTATCTATCTACCTACTATGTGGTGCCTTTCATATCTATCATTTTTATAGTTTCTTTACTATTTATCTATTTGTTTTATATAGCATCTTACCTCCTTAACTATCCATCTATCTATTGTAAATCCCTGAGAGGAAGGACAGGCATCCTGGCTGGGATGCAGAGTAATCTTTTGCCCGGATTGGATGCCTTAATGTAAGGACCACTAGAATGGAAACATAACTCAGTTGGAATGCCCTTTAATCTTCTACCTGCACCACCACCACCTGATCAAAGCACCGTGATGTCCCTACATTGATGGATTAAAGGCCAGAAGTCCACATGACAGTCATCATCAAGTTCTTCCATGAGAACCCTGAATACCATGAAGACTGATTGAGGTCATTGATGTTAGGTACAACACCTAGAGGGGGTTTGGTGGTATCGTGGCCTTGGACCCCTGCAGATTTTATTTTCTTCTCCAGCTGTCTGGAGTTTTTTTTTGTTTTTTCTGTCCTCCCTGGCCATCGGACCTTACTTTTTTTCTATGTTAATTAGTGTTCCCTTATTCTAATTTTTATTTATTTTGTCTTTTTTTCTCTTTCTTCATCATGTAAAGCACTTTGAGCTGCATAATTTGTATGAAAATGTGCTATAGAAATAAATGTTGTTGTTGTTCATCTCAGCTGGGATCAGTCTATGATGGATGGACGGGCTCACAATGGATTCTGGGAACAGTTCATACCAAATGGAAGAAGGCAGTATTCCTTGAGGCTGATCCCAATCATAATCCATAATAAGATCTATCTATCTATCTATCTATCTATCTATCTATCTATCTATCTATCTATCTATCTATCATAAAGTGCCTTTCATGTCTATCTATCTATCTATCTATAATATAGTGCCTTTCACATCTATCTATCTTTATGGTGTAATTCATATCTATTAACTATACGTCTTTACAATTGATCTATCTGTATTTTACATTGTGCCAATCGATCAATTACTCTCTCTAGCTGTAATATCATTTTTTATCTATCTGCCTAACTTTTATATAGAATCTTTCCTATCTGTCTGTCATAAAGCTCCTTTTCACATTTATCTAGCATATAGTACTTTTAATACCTATTACTAGCCATCCCCCACGGCTCTGCCCACGTAGTGGTGAAACAGGACAAACTTTAAAAATCAATAAACAAACAGGTATTGCTAGTTAAGTGGAGGCACTGCAAAACGCAGAGGCTGACCTACTCGAACGGAGACTGGCGCGTGAGTGAGGAGGGCCCTGCCAGGCTCCCTACTCCTGACTTCATGCTTCCCCCTCCCCACCCACTTTCCCTCAGTCCATTGCGTCTTTCGTGGATTCACGCAAATAAATCGGTACCACAAATGAATTATGATAATTAGCGAGAGAGTGAAAAGCGGACAGACAGACAGACAGACATTGGATTTTATATATATAGATAGTGTCACACACGTGCGCATGGGAGGCAGCTAAAGGTCTTGAGTGGAGGCAGTTCTGAGGCATGCCGGGATGTGGCAGAGTGCATTGACTCTTTTTCTCTCTTTGCTGTAAACCATTCCCGGGAGATTCCACCTGGCTCTCTTGATGTGACTTCCGGGACCGAGCCAATGGAAGTAGACCTTATCAGCTCAGGCCCCTCTGATGTCGCGTCCGGGTGTGAACCAATGATTGAAGACCACGTGCCCGATCCTTATGACCTCACTTCCTGTCTTCCCCTTTAAAAGCCTGCCCCTTTTCCCTTTTCCCTCAGTTCTGTAGTGGACTCGGTTTTGAGCACAACAGTGCTACCATTTAAAAAGACGATTTGCAGCACATTATACGGGTTGCTGCCCCAAACCTTGCTATGTCTCATTTTGTGTTTTGTGACAATAGATATACAGACTTTCATATCTATCTATCTATCTATCTATCTATCTATCTATCTATCTATCTATCTATCTATCTATCTATCTATCTATCTTACAGCACCTTTTCTATTTCTTCATCTCTAAGAGCAAACTCTAAGAGTTCTGCACACAAAGCTGCCGGTTTAATGCCCACCTGTACAAATAAAAGGCATGCCTGTTGCTATTTGCTTGTGTCTTAAAAACCCATCACTAGTGCTATAACTTAAACACTGGCATCACTCTTAGTGTAATATGTAGTGCAGCCTTCTTTTGTTTATTTTAAAAGGCCAAGTCAAATGATGCCAGCTTTAACTCCATGTCACAAGGTCTTTTCCACTTTCACCATCACGGGCATATTACTATGATGCCATGGCACATTCTTTCAGGTGAGCATCAGCTCTGGCATGTCAATGTCAAACCTGGCGTTATGAGTAATGATATTTCTGTATATTGTGCCCTTCACATCAAGAGTATACTCATGCAGCCCAATGATGGAGACCAACTACATTAATCTGATACTCGATTATTTAACTCATCACCATTTCTTGGCTCTGCCAGATCTCTTCCCATTGGAGTTTCTTCCAGTTGCCTTTGGATTGTGTAGGACACCAATGGACTCGCTGACACTTTGCTTTATTTTTTGCAATTTCTCTAAATGAAAGGCCTACGCTTCTACGGGTAATAACGCTCAGTAACATTTTATTTTGTTAATTGTCATTTTCTTGCCATTATCACTGGAATATTATCCAAGCAGGACTTCAGAGGGTGACATAACACAGTCTGCTCCAACTCAGCTTTAAGACACACAGAATGTTTTTAAGTAATCAACACAAGTTAGGACACCTGAGCAAATTGTTTGCAAGGCTTCATTTCCTTTAATTGCTGCAGACCATCTGTAGGTTGTAACGTATTAGTTGTTCCCTGATGAAGGCCCATTTGTAAAATTCAAAAATTTCCTATTTTTTCAGTTTTTACTAATCTAAACTTAAAATTTCAACCTCTGGCAATTTACTGCTTACCTTTTCACCATTTTAGGTCATTCATTGCATTTCAACCAATTAAATATGAAGAAAAACTAGAAAGACTTTTGACTGGTAGTGTAAATATGAGAACAGGAGTAAACTCTGTGTGTTGAAGGGTCTGACTGTGCCACAAAAACTGTAAAAGGGGCGAATCAAAAAAGACACTATATAGTGGGACTTTCTCAGATTAATTTAATGCCCCCACATTTTCCACCCACAAAGGAAAATGGAGGTCCAGGTTCTATTTAGCACAGTGGTGGATGGATGACACAGGGGGCACATTCTGGTTTCTATTTCATTTAATTCACATGCCATTTATGTACACCGTCGATGATGCACCTGCCTAGAAATGGACACAATACCAGAGTGGCACTCAATAAAGGACATCGCAGGGCGGCTCAGAGCTATAGGCCACTGGGTGTGGGTGCCATCTGTGCACAGCTTGTATGTTCTCCCAGTGCACAGGTGGACTGTCCTTCTCAGAGACTCTCATGTAAGGTTCATGGTTGACTCCACACTGGCCCAGTAAGAGTGTTTATTTGTGTGTGTTGGTTTATGCCTAATGCTGCTAAGATAAGCCCTGGCCTGGACTGCATAAGCAATGACAAGGAATAAATAAGCTTTATATACGGCCTCTCCTCACATTTGTTACATGATGATCCAAAGCTTTTTAATGCATTGTATTTGTCCTCGCATCTGCTTTCTTCATTTGCAAAGATTCCTTGGTATCCAAAGGCTGTCAATGTCTCTATGCTTTATATAGCTCCTTTCACAGAGTGCATTATCACTAAGCACTTAATAAATGCATCCATCATTCCTTGCATGGCACCTTTTACAGGCAGTGATTATACAAAGTGTTTACTTCATCTGCCGGCCACTTCTCACAGAGTGCCCTAATAAAAGAGCACTTTACAAAGCCATTCATTGATTTTTATTTAATGCCTTGCTGTTGAGAACATGACCACCAAAGTGCTTCAGAATGGAGTCCAACAAGAAAAGAGAAAGCCCCATGGGAAGTCTAGGCAGGCAGCACAATATACACAAAGCAACACTATATGAAGTCTATACCTGAATCTCTTGCCCAGACTGGATGCCTTAATGCAAGGACCACTGGAATGGAGATCAGTCTATGATCGATGGACAGGCTCAACGTGGATTCTGGGAACAGTTCATACCAAATGGAAGATGGCAGTATTCCTTGAGGCTGATCCCGATCAGGACAACTTCAGGGTTACATAGGAATAGGAGCGCAGAAGTGCACCCTATTAGGGTCCTTGCACACCACCAGAGGGTGCTGTTGGGGGGAGGACAATTTTGACCTACAACTGTTCCCAACTAGCAATGCAGTGACAATGAAAGAAGTGTCGGATTTTGCATGAAAGGAAGCCTGCCATCTCACACCTCACCTCAGGGAGTCAAGAGGAAGCAAGGAAGGAGGAAGAAATCAACTGAATTGTGTATTGCTGATTGATTCTTTGCATGGTTTATTATTGGAAGGGTGATTTGGTTTAATAAATATCTTTTTTTTAAAGTCAGGCTCGTGTTGATCGTGTTGATCACAATATTCTTAGAAATCACCTTAGTCAATGGGTGGGCCTCTCTGGCAGTGTCTTAAATTGGTTTGAATCTTACCTGGCACATAGAAAATTCTTTGTAAGTTGTGGTTATTATACTTTAAAGACCCCTGATATTCTATATTGTGACCCACAAGGCTCTATCCTGGGTCTGCTGCTCTTTTCAATTTACATGCTTCCGTTAGGTCAGATTATCTCGGGCCATAACGTGAGCCACCACAGCTATGCTGATGAAACACAACTGTATTTATCAATAGCGCCTGATGACCCCGACTCTCTTGATTCACTGACACAATTTCTTACTTGTGTTTCTGAATGGATGAGTAGTAATTTTCTCAAGCTAAATAAAGAGAAAACTGAAATTGTAGTGATCGGCAAACATGGATATAATGAGGTTATTAGAAATAAACTTGATGCATTACGATTAAAAGTCAAGACGGAGGTAAAGAATTTAGGGGTAACTGTTGACACTGACCTGAATTTTAAATCACATATTAATCAGATTACTATGACAGTGCTTTTCTGTGGTGGGTTGGCGCCCTGCCCGGGGTTTGTTTCCTGCCTTGTGCCCTGTGCTGGCTGGGATTGGCTCCAGCAGACCCCCGTGACCCTGTAGTTAGGATATAGCGGGTTGGATAATGGATGGATGGACAGTACTTTTTCAATTAAGAAATATAGCAAAAGTTAGACCTCTTATAACATTGCAAAAAGCTGAAAAATGAGTTCACACTTTTGTTTTCAGCTGGCTAGATTACTGTAACGCACTCCTCTCAGTACCACCTAAAAAAAGACATTAATCGATTGTAACGAGTGCAGAATGGAGCTGCTGACTCTTAACTAGGAAAAGAAAATCTGAGCACATCTCTCCAGTTCTGATGTCACTACACTGGTTACCTGTGTCATTTAGAATTTACTTTAAAATCCTGTTTACAAAGCTTTAAATAATCCGCTCCATCCTATATTTCTGAATGCCTTTCACCTTACACTCCAAATTGTAACCTTAGATCTTCAAATGAGTGTCTGCTTAGAATTCCAAGAGCTAAACTTAAAAGAAGTGGTGAGGCAGGTGGCCTTCTGCTGTTATGCACCTAAAATCTGGAATAGCTGACTGATAGGAATTCACCAGGCTGATACGGTGGACCACTTTAAAAAACTGCTAAAAACACATTACTTTAACATGGCTTTCTCATAACTTCATCTTAGTTAAATCCTGATACTCTGTATATAGTACATTTAATAATCATTATCATTCATGGTGTCTCCAAAATCCATATTAATCCCTACTCTCTCTTCTGTTCTTTTTCTGGTTTTCTGTGGTGCCGATCTGTGCCACCACCACCTGATCAAAGCACCGTGATGTCCCTACATTGATGGATTAAAGGCCAGAAGTCCACATGACCATCATCATCAAGTTCTTCCATGAGAACCCTGACTACCATGAGGACTGATTGAGGTCATTGATGTGAGGTAGAATACCTAGAGGGGACTGGGCGGCCTTGTGGCCTCAGAACCCCTGCAGATTTTATTATTTTCTCCAGCCATCAGGAGTTCTTTTTGTTTTTTCTGTCTTCCCTGGCCATCGGACCTTACTTTTACTCTATGTTAATTAGTGTTCCCTAATTCTATTTTCTTATTTATTTTGTCTTTTTTCTCTTTCTTCATTATATAAAGCACTTTGAGATACATCATTTGTATGAAAATGTGCTATAGAAATAAATGTTGTCGTGTTGGGCATTACTGTGTCTGTGGTTTGGGGCTCAGTGGCACCACCTTGTGGTTACCCTGTCTATCTCCTTTTAGAAGTAGTAGGGGGCTTTGACCTGCAACTTCACATCTCTGCCATTCTCAAACAACAAAAATTTTAATTCTCGCAGATAGGCCTCTTCATTAGGAAGAAACACCACTTTTTCCTGATGGCAACACAAATTAGTCGATCTACAAATCTCTAACTTAAAGTTTATAGCCAAACAATATCTACATGCTTCTGTCATATCACTTATGTCCATATATTCCATCTCTTTTCACTTTTTTTTGCCTTTTCGTCAATATCACATTGATTTTTGATTCCGTGTTTGGAATTATATCGTGACAACGCAACGTATAACTGCCCGTGAGTGAATATCGTTTCTTTCTCTCTACGAGAAATGCATTTGACAATAGCATTCACACAAATGAGAAATGATTGAACAATGTGTGTGGTTGTAAATGTTTTAGATGTGATCAGGACTATTCCAAATCTCTTTGTATAAAGTGTTGTTTCGCGGGGCTTGAAATTTTCTCTCGCAGGTTTTCACTTTCACCAAACAACAAATCTTTTAATTCTCGTGGATATGCCTCTTCATTGGGAAGAAACACTACTTTTCCCTGATGGCAACATGAATTACTCGATCTACAAGTCTCCAACTTAAAGTTTAAATCCGAACAATATATTCGATCTCTTTTCGCTGTTCCGTTATTTCACCGAGTAATAATTTCTGTTTGTTTGCGCTGATACGATCTTTACTATCATTTTTTTTTTTAATTTTCGTACTTCCATTATCTCTAACCTGCTCTGCATGTGTATCATGAAAACGTTTTTGAATTCTTTACAACATTTTACTTTGTCATCTACTCTTTCTCTTTTATTTCTTGCCCTGGGCGTGGTTGAATCTCTTGGCACAAAGTCTCATCTTGCGGGACGTGAAAGTGTCTCTCTTCAAAAGATCACGTCTCGTCACAGGATAAAAAGTCTCATCTCCCAAGATTTTTTTTAACGTAATAGAGATATAGTATATAGTGCCTTTCATATGTATGTACCTATCAATTATCTCCTTCATATTTTAAATAGTATCTATCTATCTATCTATCTATCTATCTATCTATCATATAGTGATTTTCCTATCTATCTATCTATCTATCTATCTATCTATCTATCTATCTATCTATCTATCTATCTATCTATCTATCTATGTGGTGTCATTGTTATCTATTAACTTATACCTGAATCCAACTCGGGGTCTCAAAGTGGTCCCAGCCAGTCCCAGACATTTTATCTGCAAAGTAGGAGAGAATCCTAGACAGGCTGCCAGTCACACCTGCACAGACTCACCCTCACTTGTACGGAGTCTCTGTGTAACCTGACATGGTCATCATTAGGGATGTGAGAGGAACACCACAGAGACGGGGAGAATATGAAGACTTTGAACTCAAGTTCCTGCAGAGGTTGAGCAGCACTATATAAAGATGTTCAGTTCAGGTTCACTGAGTAATCACTGGGTGCAAGGCACGAAAAGAAAAAGAAACCCTAGAGAGGCCATCACCTACCTGGGGACAGTTTAGAGACTCCAGTTTCCAGAACACACTGTTCTTTATGGATGTGGGAGGACTAATACAGGGTCTTGTCCACACGTCCCCTCACTTGTATAGGGGTCTCAAAGTAACCTGACAGGCACATCTTTAGGGATAAGGGAGGTAAAACACACAGATGGAGAAGAACATGTGGACAGCCAACAACCAGGTTTTGAACCCAAGTTCTGGCAGAGATGAAGCAACACTTTATAAAGATTCTACCTTAGCCTAGTGCCGGACCCCACACTACTGGGTCGAAGGCAGGACAAAACCCCCAGGCAGGCCACCCATCCATCACAGCTCACACTCACACAACACATCAACAGTGGGGACAGTTTGGGGTCACCAATTTAAATAACATGCTATCCTTTACTAATGTGGGAGAGGAAAATCCGCTCAGACTTGGGGAGCACACAGTAAGACTATGTGGAAAATGACCAGGTTGGGATTTGAACTAACGTCCTGCAGGGGTGAAGTAGCGCAACATAAAGACTCTGATCACATGGGGGTCTGGGCCTATGACAACAGCAATGGGTGCAAGGCAGGAGAAAGTCCCAGACAGGCCGTCAGTCCATCACAGAGTAGACTTCTGCACACTCACCCCCACTTGAATGGCGTCTTAAACTAACCCAATAGACTCATCTCTTGAGACGAGGGAGGAAAAATACACAGATAAGAGGGTCATGTGGGCAGACAGGAACTGGGCTTTGAAGCTAAGTTCCTGCAGACGTGAACTAGCATTGTATACGGTGTCATGCATGTGAACAGCTTAAGGGCTCTGGGGGTTGTAATTCTCCGCTGCTCCAAGGTTGGCACTGTGTTCTTATGCCTTTTCTCTTTTTCCCTCTGCTCTCGGGTTCCAATCTGGGTGGTTTGGCGTGTGGTGGGTGTGGCAACGCGCTATTGTCACATGCACCCCACCTCCTCCTCCTCCTCTGCAGATAGGAAGATTGACGGCTATAACACCAGTGACATTATGCTCAGTATCCATCCACCAGGCCCCACCTCTTCCTGCCAGAAGGACTCAAAACTTACTTGAGTCACTTCTGATATGAACATGCGTCTGTGAAGATGTTTCCTCAATTGTTGCTTGTTTTCTTTGCTTTAAAACTGTTCAATTATACAGGGTTACCAGGGTGGTCCCCCAAATCTTTATCACGGCCTTGTCTATTCTCTTACAACAGATTATACATGACTCAGAACATATCCCAGCCACACTGAATACAAGGCAGGAAAGAACCCCGAAGAGGCCATCAATCCATCGTAGCCCACACACACACACACACCCCTACATGGGACAGTTTGGAGTCACCAGTTAACACAACAAGCTGTCCTTTTAGGAGGTGGAGTTGTAATCCACTGAGACATGGGGAGCACACACAGAGTCTACATAGGAATTGATTTGAATCAGCTCCCTACAGAGGTGAAACAGTGCTATATAAAGAATTATAGAGGGTCTTGGAGGATCAGAGCCTATCCCAGCAGCAACGGGTGCAAGGTAGGGAAAAAAATATTTAGAGGCCATCAGTCCATCACCTTCACTGGGGACAGTTTAGAGTCACCAGTAAACAGAATACGCTGTCCTTTATGGATGTAGGAGGACAATCCACAATCCATGGGGGACACACATAAAATCTATGCATGTAATGATTTGGGCACGGCTACACATACACACGCAAACACTCACTTGTATGGAGCCTCTCTGTACAACCAGACACAAGGAGGATCTGGGGAGGAAAACCAGACAGACAGGGAGAACATAAGGACAGGTAGTAACTGGGCTGGGATTTGAGCTCAAGTTCCTGTAGAGACGAAGCAGCTCTATATAAAGATATGTCATTCAGGGTCACTGTGTGGTCACAGCCTGTCCAGCAGCACAGGGTGCAAGGCAGGAAAACACACTGGTCCATCACCTACAATTGGGACAGTTTATAGTCACCAGTAAAGAGAACATGCTGTTCTTTATGGATGTGGGAAGAAAATCCACTGAGACATGGGGAGCACACGCAAAGACTATGTGGGCAGCAACCAGGCTGGGACGTGAGCCCAAGTTCCTGTGGAGATGAAGCAACAAGATATAAAGAATCATACAGGGTATTGGGGGATCAGAGCCAAGCCTACCCGCAATCAGTGCAGACAGGAGAGAATCCGAGCTGGCCAGCCGTTCATCGCAGATCAAATACTTGCGCACTCATCCTCACTTGTATGGCATCTCCAAGCAACCTGACAGACATATCATTAGGGATTTCTGAGGTAATACACACAGAAAGGGAGAACATCTGAATAGCCAGCAACCAGGTTTTGAACCCAAGTTCTTTAGATTCTACATTAAGCCAATCCAGTATAAGGATTACTCAAAAAGAGGGTCTTAGGGTGGGTCAGAGCCCATTCCAGCAGCACTGGGTGCAATGCAAGAAAGAATCTTAGGCAAGCCAACAGTCCATCACAGCTGACATGCACACCTACATGGGACAGTTTAGAGTCACCACTTAACAGAAAATGAGGTCCTTTATGGATGTTGGAGGGACAGGCAAAGTCTACATACTGTAGGCATAGACCAGGTTAAGATCTGAACCAAACTCCTGGAGAGTTAAAGTAGCACCATATAAGGATAACAATCATCTAACTCAGGATCATGGGGTGGTCAGAGCAGCCAAGGTGAGATAAAGACCCCCACAGGCCCCTCCTTAAAAGGCCATTAATGCAACACGGCCTTTCTCACTTTTGATCTCAGTGCAAGATTTTGATGTTCCCCACCTCGGCCATTTTGACAGTTTCATTGAATGGTCGGAGGGTCCTCCTTGATCATTTAGACTAATTTCTGTGATTTGATCGTTTTAGTGTATGGATATTTCATTGTTTCATCAAATGGAAGGTGGGGTCCTCCCTGGTCATTTCAACTCATGAACACTCAATCATTTTAGTGAGCCCCTGGGCCCTCATTCAGAACCTCCTGATGGTAGAGCTGCCCTTGAGAGCAGCACTGTGTGCAAGATGTGAGCGAACCCTGGATAGGTTGTCAGTCCATCATAGACCACAATCACTTGTACTTAGACCCTTTAGAGTGACTAAATGACCTAATATGCAGATCATTAGGGATGTGGGAGGAAAACCATGCAGACAGGGAGAACATGTGGACAGGCAGCAATCTGGAGGGATTTTGAATGTGAACTCCTGGAGCTGCACTATTTAAAGATCATATTAATGCTGATTAGCTACAACATTTAACCCACTGACAGGTGAAGTGAATAACATTGATTATCTCGTCATGATGGCACCTGTCAGGAGGTGGGATGTATTAGACAGCAAGTGAACAGTCACTGTGTGAAGATGATGTGTTGAAAGCAGGAAAAACAGGCAAGTATAAGAATCTGAGCAACTTTGGCAAAGGCCAAATTGTGATGGCCAATTGAGCGGCTCAGAGCGTCTCCAAAATGGCTGCTCTTGTGAGGTGTTCCCAGTATGAAGTGGTTAGTACCTCCCAAAAGTGGTCTAAGAAAAGTCAAATGGTGAACTGGTAAACAGGGTCATGGGCACCCAAGGCTCATTGACTGCGGGGGGCCATTTTAGTACAGTGAACTCATTGTCATGTTCAAGAAAACAATTTGAAAATGATTCAAGCTTTGTGACATGGTGCATTATCCTGCTGGAAGTAGCCATCAGAGGATGGTCATGAAGGGATGGACATGGTCAGAAGCAATGCTCAGGTAGCCCGTGGCATTTAAACAATGCCCAATTGGCACTAAGGGGCCTAAAGTGTGCCAAGAAAACATCCCCCACACCATTACACCACCACCACCAGCCTGCACAGTGGTAACAAGGCATGATGGATCCATGTTCTCATTCTGTTTACGCCAAATTCTGACTCTACCATTTGAATGTCTCAACAGAAATCGAGACTCATCAGACCAGGCAACATTTTTCCAGTCTTCAACTGTCCAATTTTGGTGAGCTCGTGCAAATTGTAGCCTCTTTTTCCTATTTGTAGTGGAGATGAGTGGTACCCGGTGGGGTCTTCTGCTGTTGTAGCCCATCCGCCTCAAGGTTGTGCGTGTTGTGGCTTCACAAATGCTTTGCTGCATACCTCGGTTGTAACGAGTGGTTATTTCAGTCAAAGTTGCTCTTCTATCAGCTTGAATCAGTCGGCCCATTCATTCTCCTCTGACCTCTAGCATCAACAAGGCATTTTCGCCCACAGGACTGCCACATACTGGATGTTTTTCCCTTTTCACTCCATTCTTTGTAAACCTTAGAAATGGTTGTGCGTGAAAATCCCAGTAACTGAGCAGATTGTGAAATACTCAGACCGGCCCGTCTGGCACCAACAACCATGCCACGCTCAAAATTGCGTAAATCCCCTTTCTTTCCCATTCTGACATTCAGTTTGGAGTTCAGGAGATTGTCTTGACCAGGACCACACCCCTAAATGCATTGAAGCAACTGCCATGTGATTGGTTGATTAGATAATTGCATTAATGAGAAATTGAACAGGTGTTCCTAATAATCCTTTAGGTGAGTGTATACATTATTTTCAAAAACAATATTTGGAATTAACTTTTCTTTAAGATCGCATTGAATTTTGATTCCGTGTTATGACTTACGACTTACATCGTGACAATGCAACTTATAACTTGCCGTGAGTGAATATCGTTTCTTTCTCTCTAATAAATAAACCAAGTTTTTCAAATGTTTGTCCCTGTGATTTGTTAATTGTCATAGCAAAAGCTGTTCTAATGGGAAACTGTTAACGTTTTAATACGAATGGCATATCAAGATCTCCTTTGGTGTTTAATGTTATTTGCTGAAGATATACTACATTACCTTTCTTGTCACCAGTTAAAACTTTACATGTTAGAATTGTTCGAATAATTTTGAATACAACTAATCTCATCCTATTGTATAGTCCATCACTCATACATATGTTATGCAATAACATTATGATACATTCTTCTTTCAACAGTAATTCGTGTGGTGGAAGACCGGACGGTGTAGATATTCTTTGTGATATTGCAAATGAATGTTTTCATCTTCACATGACCACCACCGACTGCTTCAGCATAGTCTATTGATACGCATTTGACCAATTTGCTATGTAACTGATTGACAATTTTCGCGATAATTCATTTGAATTCATCATTTCTTGCTGCTAGGATTGCCCGTGTACTCATTTCGCACTCACACAACTAAGAGCTGAGAGCGCAGGAAGTGTGTCTAACAAAAGCATTCACACGACTCAGAGGTGAGATGAACATGGTCTTGTTTGAAAATGGTTGTAAGTAGGGCGTGACTTGAAAGAATCTCATGGCAAAAGTCGTCTCTGTCTCGTGGAACTTGCTTCCAAAAAGTCTCATCTCGTCCCAGGATTATTTTATATAATAGAGAGATGTGGACGGCCAGGTGTGTGTATGTGTCATTTCCCTGGGGAGGAGATGGAAACAGGCAAACCAGCGGTGGCAGTGTGATGCTCTGAGCAATGTTCTCCTGGGAAGTCCTTGGTCCTGTCATTTATGTGGATGTTACTTTGACACATACCACCTACCTAAAGATTGCTATACCCCTTCAAGACAACGGCATTCCCAGATGGCAGTGGTCTCTTTCAGCAGGATAATGCGCCCTGCCACACTGTTCAGGAATGGTTTGGGGGGCACAACAAAGAGTTGAAGGTGTTGATTTGGCCTCCAAATTCTCCAGATCTCAATCTGATTGACCATCTGTTGGCCATACTGGAAAAACAAGTTCGATCTATGGAGTCCCCCAACTCGCAGCTTACCTGACTTAAAGGATCTGCTGCTAACGTCTTGGGGACAGATACCACATGACACCTTCAGAGATCTAGTGGAGTTCACGCCATAACGGGCGAGAGATTTTTTTAGCAGCCCAAAGGGGGTCCAACACGTTAAGTGGTTTTAATGTTGTGTTTGATACTGTACATACTGTACATGCACTATCAGATCCCCTTAATCCATCTCAGGGTTGAAGGCGAGTGGAGCCTATGCCAGCTGCAGTGGAAGAAGAGACAGAATGACAGTCACAGCACCTACTCAAATGCGCACACAGAACCAATATGGAATCCCCAATTAACTGAACTTGAGGATGAGGGTGAAAAATTAAAAAGAAGGACAAGCCACCCAGACAGAGGAAGAATATGGAAACTCCATAGAAACAACATGTGGCGTGATTTTCAAGGCCAGAATGCTGGATACATGAGACAGCAGTTCTATCCACAGTGCCACCATGCCACCCTTATGTAAAGATCAATGTGTTTAAAGCAGAGCCCCTAAACCTGTGGTACCAACAATACCCATTCCAGCACCTATGCCCTGGTATGTACCAATACCAGTCTTTTGCTTTGAACCCTCCAAGTGAATGCACATGATGTGCTCATCACATTTGCTCATGGCTCCTTTGCCGTTCTTTGCCCTAACTTTGAAATGCCGCAAGTGCCAAGGTATTCAGCCGACCTTTGAGAAATTCCTCAAAATGGATTTTCTCCACTTTTTTCTTCCCCTCCTGCTTATGCAGAAGCTCTCAGAACAAAACTGTCAGACGGGGAAACTCGCTGTATTTTAATGAGGTCTTCTATCTCCTGCCACTTCAACTGTGACATCCTGGCAGTTTTGTCTCTGCAAGCTTGGATACGCTGAGTGGGTAAAACTGTCAGAGGAGACCAAATGCAGCAGAAAGCAGCTGGCAGATAGTTTGTCGTCTCTGCAAAAAACAGTAAGTAATAAAAAAAAAAAAGATAGCAAGCTGCAATTTTCACGCTGGGCTGCAAGCCCAGGCTGGTTTGTTCTGCGTTGTTTACAGTGAAGGCAGTGAGATGTGGCACTTCACCACCCTGCACATACAGGCCTGACAGCTGGCACCCAACACTTGATGCCATGCAGACAGCAGCTGTTCCACTCTCTGCCACTGTTTGGTGCTGTCTGAACTCAGATTTAGCCCATGCCCTGCTGTTTGTGTGTGTACAAGGCATGCCAGTAAGCTGTCTAGTGAGGGCACAGCTGCTATAAGCAAGGAGGCAGGTTAAAACTTCTCTGATGGTGAATCCCTACCACCAACCAGTGTATACAGCACTGTGACATGGAGCTCACTACGAAAGACGCCATAAACAATCAAGTGTGTTTTAGAAACATTTCAGAATGACAAGGCGGGTCTCCAACCACTGCAGCATGTGCCACAGAAGATCCCACTCTGGACAGGATGCCATCCTTACACCTGGCAGTTTCAGTTCAGTTCAACTGAGTTTATTTGTGTATAGCGCTTTTCATTGAGTGCTGGCACCAAGCGCTACACCAAGTTCTCAGGTAAATTGCATCATAAAGGTTTTTGGGGCACTTAGGCGAATAATTATGGGTAGTTAGACTGAAAACATAAGGATACATAATAGATGTGATGTCATCTCGTTCAGACACAAGTCTTCCTCGGACTGCACCAAGATGGCGTGGGAGCCATTTTTTAAGGATGAGACATGAAACAACCATCAATCATCCATTCTGCGGAAGGAGGAAGAGAAAAGGCATTGGGTGACAGCGCCATCCACTGGTTTGGAGTGTAATTACCAGTAGATGTGCCCTCAGGCTGTCTCCCATAAGCACGAGTGTGACAAAATTCTACAAGCTACTGAATACAGAATTAGTACACATAAAGACACAGCTTTGTTAAAAAGCACAGAAAACAATACAGGAACCGATTAACATGAATGGAAACCAACAAAACCTGTCATTAATTAATTGTTATGACTATAGGCAGTTGACAATGGAAGAGTTATTAATCTGCACAAAGAAAAAAAAAAGATGAAGAGCATGCCAATGCCGCAAAGCTTTACCTAACTGAGCTGGAAACCCCCATACTGCATATAAATATGGCGACAGGGTACCAGCTGACACCCCCGATGTACCCTAGCGTGCAGTTTGTACGTGAAGCTGACTGAGTATGCAAGCCCACTTGAGAACATTGAGAGTGAAGTCGCAGGCTTGTCTTGATCCTGTTAAATCTTTGTCACCAGCAATTTTCAGTCTTAACCTTCTTAGAGACTAGGGGGCTCTGCCCCCTGCTCACTTCGCTCGCCAACCCCCGGGTTAGGGCTATATGCTAGCCACTTCGCGGCTCTGCCGCTCGAGTATGTGGAAGCGGATGTACAATTTAAACAGATATGCATAATAGACCTAACTATTTTACATTACAGCAAGTAATTAACCATAGTAAAATGTAATAAATCGAAAGAAAATAATGTTTCATGTTGCGTTAGAGGCATTTGTTGCGTTAAACGTTTTCGTTCTGTTTGGCTTTGAAATTAACACACAAATACGTTTTAAACTTACACTTTTACAGTAAAACTTCAGACCAGTCAGAATGCCTGTGCTGACCCCCTGTCCACCAATATGGGCATGTGAGGTCAGAAATGGACCACGGAGCAATGGAAGAAGGTGGCCTGGTCTGATGAATTACATTTGCTTTTAGATCACTAGGGGGCTCCGCCCCCTGCTTGCTTAGTTAACTGGATGTACAATTTAAACAGATTGTTATTTTCATGGGAATTGTTGCATATGCATAATAGACCTAACTATTTTACATTGCAGCAAGTAATTAACCATAGTAAAAAAATAGTAAAATGTAATAAACTGAAAGAAAATTACGAGGTATGT
Organism: Polypterus senegalus; assembly: GCF_016835505.1. Classification (NCBI taxonomy): domain Eukaryota; kingdom Metazoa; phylum Chordata; class Cladistia; order Polypteriformes; family Polypteridae; genus Polypterus; species Polypterus senegalus. Next base: position 18,150,911 of record NC_053164.1, on the reverse strand, counting down.
TTCACGTTGTGTTAGAGGTATTTGTTGCATTAAACGTTTTCATTCTGTTTGGCTTTGAAATTAACACACAAATACATTTTAAACACTTTTACAGTAAAACTTCAGTAAAAACAATATTTTGAACTAACTTTTCATCAGTATCGCATTGAATTTTTACTTTCGACGCAACGTATAACTGCCCGTGAGTGAATGTTCTTTCTTTCTCTCTAATAAATAAACCGACTTTTTCGAATGTTTGTCCCTGTGATTTGTTAATTGTCATAGCAAAAGTTGTTCTAATGGGAAACAACGTTTTAATATGAATGGCATATCATGATTTCCCTTGGTGTTTAATGTTATTTGCCGAAGATGTACTACATTACCTTTCTTGTCACCTGTTCAAATTTTACACGTCATTGCTGTGTTTCCAATCAACAATTTTCACGTTGAGTTGTTTGACTTCATCGTTTCTCGGTGTTAGGAATGCCCATTGACTCATTTCTTCTGTTGATAACCCTTTGGGATAAAATTCTTCGATAAGATTTGGACATAATTAGTCTTCTTTTATTGGGAACTTAAAGTGATGACAATGTAAAAATTTAAGAGCTGAGAGAGCAGGAACTGTGTCTGACAAAAGCACAGAGGTGGGAGTAACAAAATGGTTAAGAGGAGGGTGGGACTTGAAAAAATCTCTTGGCAATAGTCTCATCTCACGGGACTTGAAAAAAAATCTAATATTTTATTAGCATTCGGTGACGCGCTCCCGTGAAGATGATCGCCTAATGAGACATAACCCAATGACTGAGACCAAGTAGTTTGTGACAGGGTTGATTTTCTCATTAGTTGGAGTGGCAGGTTGTGTACACAGGAGAGCTGACAACCAAATGGATCAATGAATACTCATCTGGAAGTGCAATGCATTGAAAGTTTTGACAAGAAACAAGTAATATGCATGTTTTGAACCGCACAGACAGAAGAGAAGCTTATCTCGTGTTTAATGTACTAAAACAGAATGCAAAAGAGAGAAAGAAAGGGTCAAGACTGCTACTGAATGCACAACAGCTAAAAACATAGTGCCAGTGCAGCTCCGGCTTTGTCAGGCAGCACGGGGATTGTGAACCTCGCAAACAGGAGAGAAGCTCGCCTTTTTGATGTCTCATTTTACGCACTAAAACAGAATGCAATTAATAAAAAAATAGGGCCAAAGCTGTGGCTGAACGCACCACAGCTATGAACCCCACACAGTGCCATTAAATCACGGGCAAGAAAGAAGAAGGGCAGCGGACCTCACAAATAGAAGAGAAGCTCGTCGTTTTGATGTCTCGTATTTTACATATCATTACAGAAAGGAAAAAAAGGAAATAAAGGGCAGGGATTGCTGCTGAACCTACTGTAGCTGTTATCCCTTGTGAAGGATGACAAAAGGGGACTGGCATCCCGAATGGAGCTGAACCAAGATCTTTACCCAGCCTGGTGTGGAAGGATGGGAGAAGATATCTTGCACAGGGCAATGTTTCCCACAAAACACTAGATGGCTGCCCCCCTGTGTTACGAATCCACCAAGAAATTCCCAAAGGGCATGTTGGGAAGTGGAGTTCATTGGTCAGCCCTGTTCAGTTCTGTGGGTGCCACCAGGGAACGCTGAAGGGACTAGCAAGCCCGGAAGTGCTCCTGGGCCACAGTATTAGGACACCGGAAGTGTCATGGGGAGCCACAGTCAGGATGAGGAAGACAAAGTTTGCTTAGAGGAGGAGAGAAGACAAAGGGTTCTGTGTGTTAGAATCAGAATGTGGCTGTGGGAAACGATTCGTTGGAAGAGCTTCACACAATAAAAACCTGTTGTTCATTGCTGAACTTGTGTCTTGGCTTATGAGTTGAGAGTTTTGGGAGCTGCAGCGCTTCCTAGGGATGACACCCTCCATAAAGTGCCGGCTCCATCAGGCAGCATGCTATTGGCTGTCAGAAAAAGCTATGCTAGAAAATGACCACTCAGTCGGTAAATGTAACGTGGCCTGCGATTTGCAGTCGTATAATTTGACATGGGACAACAACGAGATCAGCAACTGTGATCAGCAAATCTGATATACCCCATGACAAGAAGTCGCCTAATCTGACATCGGCTTTACTAGTTCGAGGGGACAGAAAACTTGATAATCGTAGCTGCTGATCTTGTTGCCTGAACATGTCAGATTTCATGACCAGCAAAAGCAGGGGATAGAAAATGACACAACGTAGTGACGACCTTCGAGCACTGTTTCATACTTTCAAAGTATTGCAAGCTTGCCCTTTTATCTGACACCGAATACCGTGCTGACTTGTTATTCCAAGTATGACGAGTTCAGCTGCAATCTCAGCCTATGTGCAAGCATAGAGGTCCACAAGCTTGATTTGCAGTCATATACTCACACTCACATATACACTCACAGAAATATGCGGTATGTTTGTTCATTTAATCTTTTTTTGGGAAAAATACACCTGACCTGTATAATCATTAAGTTGGGCAATGCTCAGCATAGATAGGCAGATAAGATACTCAAGCTAATAGAAAACTTACTTCATTTATTTTATTTAATTTTATTTTACTTTTCACCTTTATAATTAATTAGTTAAGTCTAAATTGGAGGAAATGAAGCGGAATTCAGGTTAGAACATTAGAACACTCGAGACGAGAACAGGCCATTCAGCCCAACAAAGCTCGCCAGTCCTATCTACTTATTTCCTCCAAGAAAACACCAAGTCGAGTTTTGAAAGTTCCTAACGTCTTACTGTCTACCACACTACTTGGTCGCTTATTCCAAGTGTCTATCGTTCTTTGTGTAAAGAAAAACTTCCTAATGTTTGTGCGAAATTTACCCTTAGCAAGTTTCCAACTGTGTCCCCGTGTTCTTGATGAACTCATTTTAAAATACAAGTCTCGATCCACTGGACTAATTCCCTTCATCATTTTAAACACTTCACTCATGTCACCTCTTAATCTTCTTTTTCTTAAACTCTAAAGACTCAGCTCTTTTAATCTTTCCTCATAATTCATCCCCTGTAACCCTGAATCAGCCTAATCGCTCTTCTCTGGACCTTTTCTTGTGCTGCTGTGTCCTTTGTGTCAGCTTCTTTGGTTTTGACAAGTACAGTCCAAAATGGACTTGAGGATTTCTCAAGGACAGGATGTTTATTCTGATAACCAGATTGTTTATTTTGAAAACCAGCCTTTATAAGGTATAAATTAGTGTGAATTGCTAAAAGTCAAACAAATTGTATTAAAGGACATAGTCACTGTCACGTCAGTAATGATAAATGAGACTATAAAAAAAATCCTGAACAAAAATATGACAAATAAATTCTAGAAATTAAAAACTCATGACTCATAGCAAAGGATTGAAATCACACAAAGTTGGACACAAAGAACAGACAGAGGCTAACAAGTCCATTATTAAGTCAGTACCTTCCTGTGGTCCAACATGAAACAAAATATTCACCAATAAAACATGCATTTTCATTTTTGTTGACATTATTTTGTTACATTTTAAACCTAATCTTGTCCTCCTGAGTATCAAATGTCATTTAGAATTTTAAATTGGAGGTCTTTTCCATTAGGTGGAATAGAAAGAAATACATAATCACGTCTTACGTCCCTCAGACAAGCTGCATTCATATCTGAAAAAAAAAAATTCTCTTTTTGAAATTTGCACTGTAAAACTGGCTGCCATTTTCCTCACATGCATTTAAATTAGAGAAGAATGAATTTCTGGTTAATACCATAAAAGATGGAGAAATTGCTTCTAGGAATGAATTATAGGACCCGGGTGTGCAAGTCAGACATATTCATAAGCCTCACTGTTATCTTTTAGCGACCATATTCTCCAGTCTAATGATTATTTATACAATGAACTCCTTTTTTCTAACCCAAATGTGTCCATTTTTGATAGACGCACAAGGAAGTTGTGACACCGGCTCCCTATATCACATGTTGTTGCGATCATTTTTTACCAACGTGCTTGACTTTACACACACACCACACTCTTAATTTACACCCGTGATCCATCATTTGCAGGGCTCACAAGCTTCAGAGTTATGGAGAGTCGGGTGTGAGGCAGGATACTCATCCATCCCCAAACACACTTAGCCATTCTGGGACACTTTGTCATCCACTCATTTTCTGTTCACACCATTCTGCTATTGACATAATCCAAATCTGGACTAAGAGATAGACATTACCAAAACTGGGCCCAAGTTAAAAAATCAAAATTACTAAAAAGAACGACGCCCAACATGCCAAACAAAAGACAAGTGGAAAAAAAAACATGCACAATAACATAAGGCCATCACTACAAACTACATGGCGTAAGCAACATATAAAAATATATACAGTATGTTGAGGCTGAGAGAAGAAAGACAAGTCGAGGAGAATGAATGTTGGGGCAGCAACTCGCACGTCCCTCTTTAATCCATCTTGGCTTTTCCACAAATGTAAAACAAACTGGTACTACGTGGCACATTTGTACAAAAAAAAAAAAAAACAATCTCAAGTTTCTCTTTAGGGTTTAAATGATGTGTTCTTCGAACGTAAGTCAAGAAGGTGGAGCTCCATCCTGTGGGGTACTCAGATCACCGAATGTCTCCTCGAGACTTATAGGCCAGGGCTCAGGAAGGGTGGAGTCAGCTGCCCTCATTGGGTGTCTTCTCAGCAGTGAGGAGGGAACAGAAGAGGACATGACTGGCACCAATGCCCCCTCTCGTGCCACAGTTGTACCTCAGATGAGTCCAGAGAGTGATCCTCTGATACACATGTGTGACAACATATATTTTTGGGTGGAGTATTTCTATAAAATGAGCTTTCAATTTTATTCATTACACTGCCATCCTCCACATACTGGCATCCAAACTTAAGATAACACCAAAAAACAAACCTGGATTACCAAAATAAAAACAACTGAGAAAGATTGAGATTATTAGTTACTGAGGTAGTCACTGTGCAGATGGCTTTTAAACTTTGTAACAGACAGACCCCAGGAGGTCTGAGTGGGTGGCCACACTTCATCATCCCTCACTCTCAACACAGTAGCTCCACCGGGCTGTATTCTGAGTCCTCTATGATAGCGCACTTAAATTTATGACTGCACGGCCGCACATGATTCTAACATCACTGTCAAGTTAGCCAATGACACTGCTGTGTTAGGCCTGATCTCTGATAACAATGAGCAGGATCACCTGGATGATGTGGAGAGTCTGTCACACTGGTTAGTCTACTTTTCAATGTCAGCAAGACAAGACAAAGGAGATGACTGAGAAAACAACAGAGGCTCTGCCACCCCCTCAGTATTAAGAGCACTCAGGTGGAGCGGGCGGACAGTTTCAGATATCTCAGTGTCCACATGTGTTCTGATCCTACTCTGTTCAATGCTTGTATGGACTGGGTGTTGGGCAGTGTTGTGGGTTCCAATGGCTGTGGGGCATCTGTTGGTGAAGAAAGATTCACTGATCTTGACTTTGCCCACGATGCTGTGATGCTTGTAGTGTCAATGGAGGCTCTGATCAGGGCTCTCGAGAGACTGAGTGAGGAGTCTGACTGTCTGGGCTTGCGAGTGTCCTGATAAAAACCAAGATCCAGGCCTCTAATGACTTTTTAGGCACAGCCATCAGCAGTGTGTCTGCCTGCAGAAGGAGTGCTGACCTCGTCGAGAGGTTTACATAAATCTGCAGTGACATTCATGTCTCTGGTGACTCTTCCTATGAAGTCAGTAGACGGATTGGGAGAGCATGGGGGGTCATGAGGTCGCTGGAAAGGGTTGTGTGGAGCTCCTGATATCTATGCAAAAGGACGAAGGTCCAAGTCTTTAGAGTTCTGGTGCATCCTGCCTTGCTATATGGTTGTGAGACATCGACGCTATCCAGTGACCTGAGATGAAGACTGAACCTCTTTGGTTCTGTGTCACTCCAGAAAATCTTTAGGTACCGTTTGTTTGACTTTGTGTCGAATGAGCGGTTGCTCATGGAGTCCCGAATGAGGCACATTACCTGCATTGTGAGGGAATGTCAGTCACAGCACTACAGCCATGTGACACGATTCCCCAAGGGTGATCCGGCACGCAAGATCCTCATTGTTGAGGACCCGTGCTGATGGACCAGGCCAAGAGGATGCCAACATAGCATATGGCTGATGGTCATTTCCAGAGGGTGGGACTGGAATATGTATCAGCCTGGGGGATTGCCAACCAGGATCCCGAACTGTTTTGTCATGTGGTGGGTGCGGCAACACAGTGTACCAGTGCATGCTCCCCAATCTGACCTGACCTGAGTGTCCACATCATGGAGGACCCAACCCGGTCCAAGCGCACTGACACCTTGGTGAAGATAGCACAACAGTGTCTTTACTACCTTAGAGACCATAGGGATTTTAGACTACCCTCCCAATTACTAAAGAACATCTATAAACCCACCAGTGAAAGCGCCCTGACAGGAAGTCGGACCACCTGACTTGCAAGTAGAGAGTGGAGTGGTCAGCTGAACACAGGGGAGTACACTCCCTAACTTCCAGGACATCTATACCCAGCAAACATTAACCGTTGTGCTTGTTTATCATATCAAAAACTTTTGCTTTTCTTGCCTGACGATTTCACCATCAGCACTGCTAAAGCCATGCATTGACTACTTTTTATTAAAGAATCCAGCATTTTCAGTAAAGCTACAAAACAAACACTTTGGGGTTTGGTGTCAGGAGTGACATGCATGACAAAAGTGGTTGCAACATTTTGTCAGATTGTTAGTCTATAAAAGAGCATCACACTTGAGGTTGGAGGCTTCCTGTTTTATTTGGGTGGGATCGTAGGGTGACCCTAGTGTCACTTTCAGATTCTTCATTATGTTAAGCTGAACAGAACACCCCAAATCCCATCTAAAGCCCTTGTGTATTTACTCTTAGCAGTCTGGATGCTGTCAGGGTCAACCACTGCAATAGTTCAAAACTTTCCCCTTTTCTTAACATCTGTAACTCGCGTACCAGAACCAGCAGGAGAGGAAATTGTACTTTATATTCATAAAAATTGGTGCGTGCTCAAGATATAAGCAGAGAGAAATGTGTGTGACAATAACACCAATACAACCTGGATAATAATCTCGGCTGACTTGCTTAGTCTACTAGGTGGCTCTGTCTTAGTATATTGCTTGGTCTCTGGTGTAGCACGGCCCCTTCTCCAGTGTGGCCCTTGGATGGAGACACAGTATGAACCCCCTCACCTCGATATATTTAAAAATGCTTTTTTATTTGCATCTTAAGGACACTGTTTAATTTTATGGCTCTGATTTGAAAGATTTATTTAAGGCTTACTAGGAGGCTCTGCCCCCTGCTCGCTTTGCTTGCCGACCCCTGGCCCAGTCACTTCAGGGCTCTGCCGCTCGCTTCAGCTAATGTACAATTTAAACAGATTTTTATTTTCATGGGAACTGTTATGTATGCATAATAGAACTAACTATTTTACATTACAGCGAGTAGTTAACCATAGTAAAAAACAGAAAGGACAAACTGTACTTTGCCTTTGGATGTACACCAATATCTGCTCTGTCTTTGATATGTCCATCGTTCGAAATTATTATTGCTGACAATTTGTCACATGTTGGTTTTTATAAATGCGACCGTGATCTTTCGGATTCAGATTGAAATCCAAGACAATTTCTTTGTCCGTGTTTTCTGTAGATAAATGTTGTGTAAAGTGCGATACTTTTGGACATATGGATTTGTATCCATTATTGGCTGTATAATTTGTAGTACGTTGGATCATTTAACTCTTTCGATTCTATGTTGCAGTGCTTCTCCGTGATCATAAATATACACCTAACCAAATTGTGGCTTTTTCAAAATTAGCTTTAATTGTTGCAGGACCACAGATTCTCATAGCGTATGGTCCATTATTGTGTAAATCCACATTTTGTGCACTGAATGAGGCTAATGTGAAAAGATTATTGTAGACGCGTATATTTTGCCTGTAGTGTTTGTGGATTTTCCATTCACCAAACAACAAATCTTTTAATTCTGATTCTTAGCATGATGAGAGAAGTCGCAAAATCAACCGGAATGTTCAAGGAAATTATAGAAAAGAACCTGATCAACTGTAAATCCGTTAAGTAGTTCTCTCATGAAAAGTGGAGAAACATACAGGCAGACAGGCAGACAGACATTGGATTTTAAATATATATAGAGATGTTTGATTTTAAGTGACAACATACACAAGCCACCACTAACTATTATAGGTGGTCTTCCAAATCTGGACAGAGAGTAGGGAGGTGTGAGGAAGTGTTAAATAGGGATTACAAATCCTCAAACTGGCATAGTATAGGACTGCCGCTCTTGACTGCAATGCTAAAAGCTGATTTAATTCAAACTCTATCTCCCAAATGGGCCTGCATTAAAACTTGTGTTAAAATTTGACAAATACCGTTCTCTATTGTTCACTACCATCTAAGACCTTCACTCTTAACATGCTAAAAAAGTTCTCCATAGTCCCTCTGTCTCTGGGAAAATTCTCTGAGGTCATGTATTGCTGGGATAGTTAAACCCTATTATTGTCACTCCTGCACCCTCTCCTTCTTTCCTATTCTCTTCACTGCCAAGATAAGATGAGGTGGACTGTTAGGCCGAGCTCTAATCCTGATGGATTGTTGTTCAGGTCTTGATGTCTGATACATGAGCTAAGATGTGAGGCTTCAAGTTTTAAAAGTCAGTGTGTTGTGCTGGTAAATTCCATGTTGTATTTGTGTATTTTTGTGATCGAGGGCACACCTGCAAACATCCTGAAGTCTCACAAAGACAGGGCTGATTAGGCTGAATTGGTGTATTTCTGCTTTTTAAAAATGTTGTTGCTTAAGTAATTTCAATGTTAGTGAGGATGAGGTGAACAGGAATCATGGGTAAATGTTTAAGGATCATCAGTGTGCTTCACAAAGATCTAGGATGGGAACACCAGTTGTGGCCTGTCAGTGTATCAGTTTTATGTTGTGGACACTAGGGGGTGTAACTGAGCCCCAACCCCTTGACACAACTACCCTTGAAACAGAATGGGGTTCGGATCAGCCCTTTTATTAAACACAGTACCTTTACATGGGTATTTTTCCTAATATAGCATACTTTTCTTTCTATTCTGCTCCTTTTCCTTTTCCTCTACTCCTTCCCAGTGAGCTTTGTCTTCATCCTCCCAACACTGACCCACCGGGCAAAGTGGAGTCTTCCCTTTTAAACCTGACCAAAGACCCAAACCATTGTCTCCAGGAAGCACTTTTTTGGGTCAGACGAAACCAAGCAGGGTGTTCATCTGCTGATAGCTCCCCTTGGCTGCTCCTCCTGAACCCAACTGGGCAGTTCTATGGGATCACAACTCCCATGCTGCTGCGCAAGCATCCATATAGGGGGCTCACCACAAGGGATGCTGCAACCCAGTGTATGAGGGGACAACCTGTGCATGGGAGGCAATCTCCCAATGTCCCGCATTTCTTCTGACTTCCTGACAAGGGATGGACTGCAAATCATCCTGGTTGAGATGTTTCTTCATCCAGGTTGTTAATCCACTATGCTGGCCTCCCAATCAACCATTGTTGCTGGAATGCCAGTATGCCTATCACACCATCTGCCCATCCATGCTCAACTCCTAGCAGGAAGGGTGAAGGGCACATCTACCTTCTTGACCATCCATTACGCTGGACTCCTGGTCATGTAGAGGAACAGGGTCCATCTCACCAGGACGCTGGTCCTTCCATCACAATGTTAATCAGTTTCAAACCACTTTGTTTCCTGTCTGATTAAACAAATCAGTGTCTTCACTCATTAAGTAAATAGTAAAGTGTAAAGTTTTACCTGAGAACTTGTCATGGTGCTCTGAGCCTGCACTCAGAAGAGACACAAGTAAACCTCCATTGTCGAGGCATCCAGGCTGGGTAAGGGTCATCCTTCAGACATCTCCCTCGCTCTTCATAACGTCCCCCCTTCTCTGTGGCACTGCTCCCTCAAGTGTTTTCCCCCATCTTATTTGTCCACCTTAACCCCAACCTCCCCACAGTTCCTATGGATTTTGTATAATGTTCATTCCTTGCACCAGTCTGTTTTTGGACAAGCCTACACAGCAAACACTGAACACACACACAGTTTTTGCGACCACCATGAGTCATCCCACTTTCACTTTCCCCTGATGACTCAGGCGTATTAATTCTGGGAGCGCTGCAGCTCCAGTTATGAAGCATGTGCTGCCTTTTTTTGAAAAAGCATGTCATCCGCCTTGATGAGAAATGACAGCCGAGCCAAAGTCCCCTGAATGAGCAGCCGTCACTCCTGCCAGCAAGCTTTCAAGATAAAGCAGCAGCCAAACCCCAAAGGGGGGAAATGCCGTCGGCCAAACTTGGAGATCCAGCAGGGAGCAATAGCTAACTGTGCTCTGGCCTGCTGGGCTGCCAGTCTGCCACCCAGTGCCTTAAATAAAATGTGAGGCTGCTCTGAGATGGACCAGTGGCCAAATCAGGACTGGACCTGCAGTGTGCCAGAGTCTGTAACAGAGTGCATCAATTGATCAATCTAAACACTCAGGTTTCACTTTAATGGACACAAAGAGCACCCGGGAGGAACAGCAACCCGTCAGTAAATGAGGGCCATGATGGGTAAGGCGTGAGCCAAACAGGGTGAGGCCGTCAGATGAATTGTCTGCTAAAAACTCTAAGGACTCACAAATCTCTGTAAGCATCTGGCCAGACTTCTCCATGAATGCTGGCCATCAGACCAGGAGAGTAAAGGGTGCAGGTGCCACATTCATCCATCCATCCATATCTTGAACATTGTTTTCTGGCAGAAAGACGAGTGGGGCACAAGGTTCAAGTACAAAAGTGGAAATTTAAACACAGATCCTCATGCACACATACAAAGAGTCAATCCAGGGCTCACATGTTGTAAGGTGAAAGGACTTCCAACAGCACCAATTTAGTTTGCACTTTCCTTTTTCACTTTTCTTAAGTTTTATCATTTAATTCCACTCTGGGTAAAACAAGGGGACCACAGTGTTTGTGGTTAAGGAGTGTGAAGGCATTTCTATCTTTCTTGGTATCTGTCTCTTTGTTAATAGGATGGGGAGGGCAGTGTATAGAATACCAAAGCTACTCTGACACTCGACAAAGTACAGGGATTAACTTGGAAAATATTGAATCTCCATTCATTCATTACCTTAAAGTGCTGAACTCATTTCAGAGCAAAAGCTCAAGTGGTGAGATTAGCTGGCAGCCACTGGACACTCCCGCTAATCACTTCAGAATCGCCAATCGATTGTGTAGGCAGAGGGGCTTTGCGGTTAAAGCGCTGGACTGTGAATCACAAGACTGCAGGTTCTCAGCAGGTCACTTAAACTGTCAGAGCTTCAAGGGCAGAAATATTATAATAATCATTTTTTGCATTTATATAGAGCTTTTCTCACTACTCAAAGTGCTCAGCAATTACAGGTTAAGGGCCCAACAGAGCAGAGTCCCCTTTGGCTTTTATGGGATTCGAACTGGCAACCTTCTGATTGCCAGTGCAGATCCCTAGCCTCAGAGCCACCACTCGGCCTATGCAAATATGCAAATAAATAACCTGTACAATGCCTTAAAATAGTGGGCAATGAGGAAAGAAACCTTAATATTTATACTTGCTTCATATAACGCCTTTTCAATCAATCTCTCTGTCACAGGGGTCTCCAACACATCTTTCGCGACCTACTGGTAGCTCACCACCCCTTTCCAAGTAGCTCACCAAAGGGTTAATGAATCCTACATAAATTTGAAAACTTGATTAGTCAAATTAGGGGTGGGTGATCTTTCCAAAAAATCAAATCACGATCCTTTTAACACAAAGTCACGATCCACAATCTGAATTGCAGTCTATCTTTTCAATGTGGCGTACACTTAAGAGAATATCTGGACTCAAACTCATCAAGACCTAAGTAACATCCATCCATCCAATATCCAACCCGCTATATCATAACTGCAGGGTCATGGGGGTCTGCTGGAGCCAATCCCAGCTAATACAGGGAGCAAGGCAGGAAACAAACCCTGGGCAGGGTGCCAGCCTACCGCAGGACCTAAGTAACACTGTACTTTAAATATTAAACACAGTTGAACTCAATTGTTCTCTTGTTCACTTGCTAAGTGGAGTTAAGGCACACGCCCCGAAGCTGGTGAGTGAGTGAGGAGGGCCCCTCTTCTCGGCCCGCTGCGTGTCTCTTGGATTCACACAAATAAATCAGTACCGCGAGCGAACTCTGATACACAGCGAAATGAGAGAAGTCACAAAATCAACCAGAATGTTCAAGCAAATTATAGAAAAAAACGATCTAAATCCATTATGTATTTCTCTCATGGAAAGCAGCTCTGAAAATGTCTGCTTTGTTTGGGTCTCCATACCTCTGTGAGTCTGACGTCAATGTCATCAAGTCAAAGTTCAGATCAAGACTGGGAGATGAACATTGAAAGGACTCCATAAGAGTGAACCTCAGTAGCTCCACTCCACCAGACACCTGCCTCTCTTGTTGACTCCACGCAGTGCCAGTCATCTGACTAACTAAAAAACACGTCACACATGTGAATAAAGTGACATGTGACAAAATGACAAATGAAGAAGTCATATCTGTGGATTTGGAATTACACTGTTTTGTTCTGACAGCATTCATGTTTTAACTCAATAGTGTGAGATACACTAGAAAATGCATACAGACATACAAAATGCACTTGCAGGTGAACGAAATATTTTTTGTGATGTTTTAATGCATAATGTGAGTTGTGGACACCAACATTTTGTAAATGCAAGCTTATTCAGTTTGTTTGGGATGAAATAAGCTATGAGAATAAACGTTAGAGCTCTTGGCCATTTTCATTTTGTAAAAGGAGCTCTCAGGGGGAAAAAAGGTTGGAGACCCCTGGTGTATCATATAGAGCCTCCACAGCCTGATGCTACCATTGCCATTCTTCGTGGTGGAGATGGCGTGTTTCTGATAATGAGCATTGTAACACAGCCTTTAGTCTGATGGCCAAAAAGCTCAAAGTTCTTTCAGGTGATTTCAGACAAAATCTAGCTGAGGTGTCCTGTATGTTAGTTCTCTATGACACTAAACCATAAAGCAGAGACTGGTGTAGCACTAGTGGTCTGCACAGTCTGTCCGATCTCAGCAAGTGACAGGTCAGAATTCAAACACAAGTCGTAACACTTTCTGTTATATAGTGCCTTTCCTATCTATCTATCTATCTATCTATCTATCTATCTATCTATCTATCTATCTATCTATCTATCTATCTATCTATCTATCTATCTATTAGTGCATGTCCTTCTTATGTATCTATCTCTCTATCTGCCCATCAAAAAGTGCCTTATCTATCTAGATATCTAGCATATAGAACATTTTATTTTTATCTATTATATAGTGCCACTGGCACAGTAGTGCAGTGGTAGCACTGCAGCCTCGCAGTTAGGAGACCCGGGTCCTGCATGGAGTTTGCATGTTCTTCCCGTGTCTGCGTGGGTTTCCTCCTGGTGCTCCGGTTTCCTCCCACAGTCCAAAGACATGCAGGTTAGGTGCATTGGCGATCCTAAATTGTCCTTGGAGTGTGTGTCTGTGTGTGCCCTGTCGTGGGCTGGCGTCCTGCCTGGGGTTTGTTTCCTGCCTTGCGCCCTGTTTTGGCTGGGATTGGCTCCAGCAGACCCCCGTGACCCTGTAATTAAGATATAGCGGGTCGGATAATGGATGGATGGATATAGTGCCACTATTATGAAATGTCTGTCTATCTCAAGCTTTTTAATTTATATACTGTATTATATAGTGCCTGCCTATTTACAGTATTTATCTACTGTATCTCTCTTTATTTGATATAGTTTATTTTCTATTTATCAATCTATACCTTTTATTTATATCTAATTTATAGTGCATTTCATATCCAAGTATGTACTGTAATTGTTCTTATTTTATTTAGTGACTTTGCCATCTATTTATCTATTTGCCTTTCATATCTATCTGCTTTCATTCCTTAATTTAGTGCCTATACTATTTATCTATATAAACCTTTTATATGTATCTATTAAATAGTGCCTTTCCATCTATCTCTATACTTCATCTTTCCCTTATTTTATATTATGTCTTTCAGTATCTACTTTATTTATCAATTATATAGTGTCATTCTTACGTATCTGGTAGCAATGTAATTATGTCTTTATCTAAACCTTTTACATTTATAGTTTATATTGTGCCTATCATATCCATCTGTCTATCTACTGTATCTTTTCTTAACTTATATTGAATTTTTCCTCTCTATCTATCTATCTATCTATCTATCTATCTATCTATCTATCTATCTATCTATCTATCTATCTATCTATCTATCACATACTGTCTTTTATATCCTGTACATCTGTCCATTAGATACTGCCTTTTATCTGTTTTATAGTGCCTTTCCCATAGATCTTTTAGTCCACTATTATGCACTGTTGCTAAGTCTTGAAGGTAATGGAAGTGTCACACCCTGTGTGTCCCCAGTCCTGGTCATGCCATCTCTCAGTGCTTCAGAAACAGAAATATGAATGCTTGTGTGATGTTGTGCTTCTGCTCTTTGGAGTTCATTTTAGATGGACACACGAGCTAGATAACAAAACAGAATGTTCTCAAACCTGCTTAAATCTAATTCGGGAATGCGGGGGTGGAGCCCTGCCTGGCAGCTCTGTGTACAAAGCATGAGCCAACCCCGGACAAGGTGCCAAGTTAACTACAAGAAATCTAAAGTGAACAGCCGGCACAGAGACTGTAGGATGCGGTGTGAACAAGCAGGCTCCACATCCAAGACTCTCCAGCTGGGAATTGGACCAAAGTGCATCAAGAACATCGAGCAGAGCTACAGTACATGCTGAGTCAATGCACCCCCACAACTTACAAATGAATGAACCTCAAGTCTGTAGAAGCACTGAAACAAATGAGAGTACAGATCAATCACAGATAAAGAGTTGCTTTTGATTTTTTCTTGTGACAGGTCGACAAGAAGAGCGAGATCCACTCGTTTCTGAGGTTCGACCAGAAAACAACTAGGCCTAAACACACAAAAGTGAGGTCCAGGATGGATCTGCTGGCCTTGGCAACCAGGAAAATCCAAATAAGGAGACCAGCAGAAGAAAAGGAAGTTCAGTTAGCTTCGAACCTTTGAAGAAGAAGAAAGAGGAATAGAGAGAAGAAACTCCTCCCTGCAGAAGGTGTAAGCTGTTTATAGAAAGGGAGTAAGTAATTAAAGTGATCTTGTTACAATTATAGGGCAGTAGTTATTAATTTGTAAAGGACTCCATTCTTTAGTGACTACACTAAATCAAAGTGCCACACCCTGACACTGAAAACACCACAACCACCAAATCCTTGACATGCTGAAGCACCACAGATGCGGACCTGCTGTAGCCTGATGCTTCTTCTACAAGTTCTGACAGTGGACCTTATGTCTCACAATGTGAAGACTTTGGAGAGGCTGGTTCTGAACTACATGAGTCTTCTTGTGAAACTTGTACTTGTACTAGCAGGATTACAACATTGTGAGGCTTATTTGGATGATCAGGTGGATCATTCCAAAAGCTGGTCAGAACATCTTCAGACCCCAGGACTGAGTTTGAGGACCACTGCTCTAGAGGGCCACAGTGGCTGCAGGTTTTCATTCTAACCCTTAGTTAGTGACTTGTTTCTGCAGCTAATTAACTTCTTTTAAATAAATTGTAATTGACTTACTCTTGAAGACTCAGACCCCTTAAGTGTTTCTTTTTCCTTAATTAGCAGCCAAAAAATAACGAGATACAAAATGAGCCAAAACATGACTAGAAGACAGTGTCCATCATACAGTATCTGAAAATGAAGATGAAGGGCTCAGGAATGCTGATCGGCTCAGGTCCACTAAACATTTTAACAGAGCTCTTAGAAAAGAGAAAATCAACAGTTTTGGAAATTCACGCTATTGCAGAATGAGAGCAACAACAAGCCACGGAATTAAAGAATGGGTTTAATTAGCGACAAGACTCTGCGCCTAATTAAGCAGCTACATGGAGTGAAATTGGTTGGAGTTTGAGGCCCTGACTTAGCTGGCCTTCTGTTAGTTGACTCAATTCACATTTCATTTCTGTTTGGGTGTTATTTAAGGAAATAAATGAAGAAATTCAGAGGAACGATGAAGAAATTCAGGGGAACAAATCTTGAAAAACAAATGAATTCAAAATAAGTTAATTAGCAGCAAAAACAGGTCACTAATTAAGAAAAGGGTTAGAATGAAAACCTGCAGCCACTGCAGCCCTCCAGTACCGGAGTTGGGGACCCCTGCTCTAGAGACTGTTCTGTAAGAAAATCCCAGGCAATCGGCAGTTACAGAAACACTCAGGCCAGCCTGTGTGACACCAACAATCAGGGCATTGACGACGTCACTGAGATCACATGAACGTGAACTGAAGCTCCTGACCCGGATCTGCAGGATTTTATGCATTGCACTGCTGCCTCATGATTGGCTGAGCAGATAACTTCATGGATAAGCAGATGTGCTTAGTGTGTTTCTTTGTGTGTTTTGTATGTTATTTTTTTAATCTAATTTGAATTTGTTTTTTCTTTGCTTGTAACTTTTTCATTGGCATTGTTATGATATCGGCTGAAGATTGAGGTTTTGTAGCCTTTTCCTGTTAGTGAAGCCATTTTGTCTACCGTTGTCAGGGTCACGTCCCGCGTTTCTAGGGGTGTGGTCTCTGGGGTCGTGACCTGATAGGATAAAAGGTCAGCCCTTTGCTCTGAGCCTTATCCGATCTGCAGATAAAACCTTCTCTTCATTTATGACTTCTCGTGTGATTACTTCGCTTGTCTTGCCTGGTTTTCGACTTACTGCCTGCTATTTGACTATGAATTTTGCCTCTTGTCTGGATTTCGATTGTGTGACGCAAGTGTGTTCCTAATATTTTGCTCAGTGAGTGTAACATTATTATTTGTGTTGCGGTTTTGTTCTTGTCATTATTATTGACTTTATGATTCCCAGCATTGAACATGGTCGGTTTGTGGAGCTAAAGCTCCCCGCTGAACACAGAATGTTACATGATATAACATTTACCATATTTTAGGAAAATACGTGCCTGCATAAAAAACAGATAAACATTACATTTAAACTGTCTCGTCACGAGTGATGGTGGTTGAGTACTTCCTGCCATTGACTTCCAGTCCATCAGGTGGGTTTTAGTCTGATACTGCCAAGATGGACTCCAGCACCTTATACAGTGGGATGCAAAAGTTTGGGCAACCTTGTTAATAGTCATTATTTTCCTGTATAAATCGTTGGCTGTTACAATAAAAAATGTCAGTTAAATATATCATATAGGAGACACACAGTGATATTTGAGAAGTGAAATGAAGTTTATTGGATTTACAGAAAGTGTGCAATAATTGTTCAGACAAAATCAGGCAGGTGCATAAATTTGGGCACCGTTGTCATTTTATTGATTCCAAAACTTTTAGAACTAATTACTGGAACTCCAATTGGCTTGGTAAGCTCAGTGACCCCTGACCTACATACACAGGTGAATCCTATAATGAGAAAGTGTATTTAAGGGGGTCAATTGTAAGTTTCCCTCCTCCTTTAATTAGTTTTTAAAAAACAAATAGACCAAAGTGTGTCATTTTGCAGTGTATGAGCTCTGCTCATCTACAAGGCTGCTTATAATTTGCTGACAGTTTTTTCAGATTCTTTTCAATGTACAGCAGTGTTATAAATATTAATAGTGCAGTCATAGATTCTTTAGATTAGCTTGTGAGAGTTAAATGAGCAGAAACGCTGTAGAATTGCAGAGCGCTGCTGATTAATCTGCTTCGGCATTAATCTGCATATTTAGGAGATGACATCAGAGCCAGGGCTGTAATCGGGGGGGAGGCCATCTTGCCAGACAGACACACACCATACGCCACTCACACAAAGAGGTGCAGCAAATAACAAAATGTTTGCAGCACATTCTGAAACGCACTGAACCCAACCTTGGAGCCTAACACTGGGCACACGGCATGAAACAACATGTGCTAGACCATCGCAGTGAGCGCTCCTGAGCACACCAACACTGCGGTAATGAACCCAGCGTACACGTCTATGTGGATGTGGGAGGACAACTGGAGCACCTGGAAGGAAAACCCACATGGACACAGAGAGAAGGTTCTCTGCATGAGCTTACTGTTATCTTTCTGCCAGGGTCCCTCCCCCACCACAAGGGCTGATGTTCAGATTACTCAATTATGTCTGTTTTATTAATCGTTTTTATCATTTAGTTTTTATTAGTTCATGTATTTACTTTTTAATATATGCTATGCGTTTTGTAGATGGAGTGACCTACCAAATACTAGAAAAAAACCCACAGTCCCTTGCGGTTCATTGAATCCATTGATATGGTGAGTGTCTCTTGTGATTTTTCTATGCTTTTATGAACTACTAGATTTTTGACATGTGTACTCTGCCTTTTAACCATTCCTGGGGTTTGTGTACTGGGATCTGTTTGCTGTCGAATTGTTTTATTGTTTTGGGCAACTACTTTTGCCTTTGTGCTAATTTTTGTGCCACAGAGCATTTTTGTCCTTCCATGGTGGCATTATGTGTTGCCACAAGCTGATCAAAGTTCTGTGATGTTTGAATGAAAGTGGATACACCAACTTCCCATTAAGAGTAATGGCATTGAATTCTCTAAGACAAAGCCTAAAAAAATAAAAAATAAGGAACAACTTAAGGACATTTACTGTATATTAGGTAGCATGTCCAGTGAGGACAGGGTGGTCTTTTGGCCTTGAACCTCTGCAGATTTTGTTGTATCTCTAGTTTAGCTGAACTTATTTTTTCTGTCCATCCCTGACCATCTAACCTTATCATCAGGCTCATCTGATGATGATATTATTTCTATATATTAGGACTTCTTTATTAATTATATATTAAGTCTGCATGATTTTTTTGTATGTAATTTTTTTAATCTAATTTTAATTTGTTTTTTCTTTGCTCGTAACTTTTTCATTGACATTGTTATGATTTTGACTGAAGATTGAAGTTTTGTAGCTTTTTCCTGTAAAGGAAGCCATTTTGTGTACTGTTGTCAGGGCCACGTTCTGCATTTCTAGGTGTGTGGTCTCTGGGGTCGTGACCTGATGAGATGAAAAGGTCAGCCCTTTGCTCTGAGCCTTATCCGATTTTCAGATAAAATCTTCTTTACATTTTTGACCTCTCCTGGGATTACTTTTCTTGTCTTGCCTTGTCTTTTTGACTAACTGTCTGTCATTTGACTGTGAATTTTTGCCTCTTGTCTGAGTTTTAATCGTTTCATTTTATTTGTGTTTTTGTTTGTTTTGCCTTTTGCTTGTATCTCTCAGTTTAATCAAGAAAACTAGTTATCTGTTTTACCTGCTACGTCGGGGCAAGCATCTTGCAACCCGCTATATCTGAACTACAGGGTCACGGGGGTCTGCTGGAGAAAATCCCAGTCAACACAGGGCGCAAGGCAGGAAACAAACCCCGGGCGGGGTGCCAGCCCACCGCAGGGCACACACACACACAAAGCACACACTAGGGACAATTTAGGATCACCAGTGCACCTAACCTGCATGTCTTTGGAATGTGGGAGGAAACCAGAGCACCAGGAGGAAACCCATGCAGACACGGGGAGAACATGCAAACTCCACGCAGGGAGGACCCGGGAAGCAAACCGGGTCTACTAACTGCGAGGCAGCAGCGCTACCCACTGCACCACCGTGCCGCCTTGAATAAACTTGTTCTATTGAAATAAATGTTGTTGTTTAGAAAAAATAAATTCTGGCCATCCTTTTTGTGAGAAGCCAGGGTTTAATGGATTTCCCCCCTCTAGTGCTCATTTTGAATTATTTTTGGTATATTTGGTATATATTGATATACCTTTGACAAATTTGAGAGAACAGCCTGTCTGTTTTTGGGTGTAACCCATAGAGCACCGAGGGGAAGAAGTTAAAAGTCGCACAGCAAGCTAACAGCTCGAGAAGGGGATGGCTGCAGACTTTAAGAGCAAAAACTCTGAGAAAGGTCCAGCTGTAGCCTGCAACCCTACATGACCCACCTGCTTGCAAGTCGTCATTACTTCTGAGTGAGATAACCCTCCCTCAGTCCTAATCCTAACTCTAACCCTAGGGTAAGGACTTTTTTTTATGAGAATGCTGTGCAAGGGATGCCTTGTGAAGAGAAAGATGCAAATGACTGGGCATGTTGTGTAGCATGACTGACATGTAACGCAGAGGCAGCAAAACGTTATTAAGTGTGTACAATTCGATTGGCTCATCAAAGGAGCAAAGCTATGGAAGTCTGCTACTCGACACTAGTGTAAAAATCCAACTCAAGTTAGTGTGGACCACCGGGGTGTCGTATAATTCCCCAAACCACAATAGACGCAGAGCCTAAGTTCAGCACACAAGACACGTTTATTCAGCTGTGTTTTTGTCTTGTTCCCCACAGTAACAAAGCTCCCAAGCACAGTACAACACAGCACACTTTTCTTTCTTTCTTTCTTTCTTTCTTTCTTTCTTTCTTTCTTTCTTTCTTTCTTTCTTTCTTTCTTTCTCTCTGTCTACCTCCACTCCTCCTCCCAACAAGCTTTGTCCTCCACCTCCCAACTCTGGCTCTCGGAGTGGTGGCTGCTGGCTCCGTTTATACAGTATGGTCTCCAGAAGTGCTGCAGATGCTTGATGTCCTTCTTCCGGCAACACAGAGCTCCTCAATTCCTGCAGCATTCCCTTGTGGTGCTCATGGTACCCAACAGGGCTGCACCAAACTCCAATTCCCATGGATCCCTGAGGGAGTCCGAGGCACCGCTGCAACCCAGGGGGGCTTCCCTCTATCCATTGTCTGCCACACTAGGAAGATCCAAACCTGGAGACACCGTGATGTCACTCAAGCTCCACCTCTTCTGGTCCCTCTTGCTCACTAATAAGATGTTACATTATAAGACTTCTAGTCATTGGGTATGTCAGACTTGCCAACAACACTTGCTGATCCATCCACAGACCATTTCAGTTTAAATGATTGATAATCACAGGACTTTGTCAAAATTCGTGAATGTGTGTTGACCTTCCAGCACTACTGTGCATCGCCCCTTTTTCTGAGAGCCACTATTGTGCAGCCTGATGAGGCCAGTGCTACACAAAAAATTAACAGGTATGGCGAGCTCAGCCGCAGTCTCTTCCCTTTTGTTTTTCCCTTTCTTCTATGGTATTTAAAACATGAGACCTAAGACAGACCAGGATGTCTTCTGTTATCAAGTCCCAAAACACATTCTTCTCTTATTCCTTTGTGTATTGTACCCCTGGAACTGCACTCATTGGTTGTCAGCTGTCACGCTCACAGACCCCACTCCTACAACCAAAGACAAAATCAAATCTGATTGATTTTGTCGTCATACTGCAGACTAGTTGGACTGACTCACTGGGCATGTCAAATTATGCAGCTCTCTACGATTATGTACTGTACATGGTCACATGCGTGCACGTAGGGGACAGCTGACTGTAATTCTAACAAGGGTTGGAGCTGTGTCCTAATGTTTTTTTTCTCTTCCTCCCTCAGCAGACCAGATGATTGACGTCTATAACACCTCTGACATTACTTCCAGTGTCTGCCCACCCGGTCCCACCTCTTCCTGGTGGAAGGACCCAAAACTGGAAGCTCTGCCTTCTTTGACACTTCTGTTCTGATCTGTCCTCTGTAAATATGTCTCTGCAATCATTCCATATACAGTATTTTGTTGATTTTTTGCAAACCAGACATACATGGTGTCCAGGCTGGTACTGTTTATTGTTGTCGCCTGTTTCTCGTACGACATGAAGGCCACAAATGAAAATTGCTGGAAAAGCCATTTAATATGACACAGCAACACCTAAATGGGATTAAAACAGACCAAAAAAAGAAACAAGACACCACCATGTCACCCTTTCCTGAACTTATTAAGCGCAATATGTACTAAAAACTGACATCAATATCATTAAGGGTTGTTGTAAATTTTGTTCTGTATTTTCATTATATTTTGCTCAAGACAACAACAGATGAACTAAATTCAGGACACATAAAAGCATATCCTCTTACCAGTTCTACCTCACTTTTAAAACAGCTGTTACAGCAAAGAGAGGAAGACATGGCAATGCCTCAGGCTATCAATTACTTTACAACCTGAGAGAAGATGGACATCTGGTACAACAAGTTTCTAAATGGGTTTACAGCCTTGGAAAGGAAGACATGCCAGTAGGTACTAAGCAACATCAAAAAAGTCTTATTGTTTGGGAAAATGAACAAGTGAATTCATTCATCATATTGACAGCCAGCCAATCAGAATATCTAATAATGACATCTTGCAAAACCCCCCAGTAGAATTTTATAATAAATATGCCTCGTCTGAAGAGCGACATAGGAGGAAGAAGAAGAAGGGATGAAAATGTCAGGAGAAAAGAACACAGCAACATCAACATGCAGCCATTTCCATCTGATTATCAGCAAAGCATCTCATGAACAACTATGAGTGCTAGATCAGAAACAATCTGCAGCATTCATCCTTGTCATCTTTTAACCAGACTTTACTATCAATCCTATTTTCTATTATTCTTTACTAGCAAAATACCCGCGCTTTGCAGCGGCGAAGTACTGCCTTAAAGTTTTTATTAAGAAGAAAATTAAACCTTTTTAAACTGAGGGAAAATATACCGATAATTATTTGTTAAGGATCTTTTTGTATACCACATTGTGAGTCCGGCCCTCCAGTTGTGATATGACCAAGCTGTGCGCTGAGCTTACTCTTGAGCATGCAAAGTACAGTTGGCCATGTGAACAGTAATCTTGTCTCAAATCTCACAGCTTGGATTGCTGCTGTCATAATCGGTTTGAGTTTCATGGTTTGTTTCAATTAAGACTGTATTTGCAGGACTTGTGTTGAAGAGACATTTGGCATCTGTCAAGTGTTGTAAGTATAACTTCACATCCAGCTTTTGAGAGTTTAAACATTCATTAACATCAAAGTGTCCACTACTGAAATCGTCACCTGTGAGTTTAAGATGTTTAAGAGGCACTGACAGTTGTCGAAAGGTGTAAAATATTTGGCCATTTCGGTACACTTGAAAGCGACAACCGAACAATTTAGCGGCAGCCATCAACTCACATGCAGATGCATAGGTGAAGGGCTTAAGCATTTCACTCTTATAGTGCTCCTGTGTAGTATAATTATCTCCTGTACCGTCATCAGTCCACACCTTGAACCTGTCCCAGTCATTCAATACATAAGACACAATGTTCCTCCGGATATCAAGAGTGAGCCTGATATGGCCGTGCAATATGTAACACAGAGAACTGAAAAGGTAGGTGCCATCTCTGGGCATGGAAACCACTCCGTAAGTGACAGTTCTTTGATCAATGGTGATCACCTCGATAGACATGTTAATAGGTTTACGGCTGGAACGATAAAGGAAATGGGTACCTGAACAATGTAAAATAAGTCTAAAATACCTAAACAATAACTATAATCGTAATAAACGAACAATAAAACAGCAGAGAAGCCATGGATTAAATAAAAAGGCTGTAGTTATCAGCAGGGAAATGTAAATCCTGTGGCAGAGCAAGGAAGGGAATGTAGAGACTGGAGCGACGGACGGCCTTATATAGGCAGGCAGCCAACAACGTGGAAGGCGTTGGGATGGGGGACCCAACGCCGCCTCACACGGTGACCGAGCTGCAGGCTATGGACGTATATATGTATGCAAGTAGGATTCAGTTGGCGCTGGGAACCCGCGTACCAAATTTCTTGAGGATGGGCCAATAAGTAACAAAGACCGTTGAAAAGTTCAATATGGCAGCTGACAGTGGCATCATACCACCAAAATAAGTACGTATATTGATTTCGGTTAGCGCAGGGAAACCGCCTACCAAATTTCGTGAAGATGGGGCCATAAATAAGAAAGTTCAACACAGTGGTGTGGTGTTATGGGTCCACAGCTCGTGGAGAAAAGGCCATTGATTTTAAATAAATAATCATCGCACCCGAGGCGGCTTCGTGAGGGGGCGTTGTTGGGAGCCGCGGGGCAGTCGTCGATGTGGGCGTTTCTCACCGTGTGCACAGGTGAGTAACTGCCCACATTCGTGATTGCTCCCGTGGCTAATGCTGCAGCTGTGATGGCCCCTCACGTTTTTAAAAGAAGCGCGAGTCGGTTTTAGGGGGAGAGAAAGAAACGTTCAGAGAAAAGGAGGAAATGATCGGAGAGAAAAAGGAAGGAGAGGACGGAGGTTACCGGGAGCAGGAGAGAAAGCAGGCGGAGCGTGTGGTGAGCGCGCGATCGAGCGCTCGTGGGCAGCTGCGAGGAAGCTGGGTGTTAGGCCGACACCCAGGTGTTTGTGTAGATGTCGCTCCCGCTGAGCGATCTGGTAGCGGGAGTGACAAGGTGAAAGCGACGAGCCGCAGAAGGCAGCGGAAGTCGGGAGGCTTGGTGGTGGAGTCCCCAATATGAGCGACCTGGCTATTGGGGTAATCAAGTCTCGGGGACTGGGATGAGTGCCAGACCGAAGCCAGGGATCGGGAGGTCTCCAGTCTCGAGCGTGTGAAGTAGGATGGCAGCTGCAGAGAGCGTCTTGCCTGCTGCGAAGCCCGTACGGGATAAGCAGGTGAGACGCATACAGAAAATAGGCACCGGATTGTGTTAGTGTTTTAAGACTGCTTCCTAAAAGAAGATTTTAACCTCTCGTTTTTAAAGGATTGTTTTTTTTCCAATGGTTTTAACCTCCACGTGTTCTTTTTATGGATTATTTATTTAATGAATATGAAGAACTGCACTATTTATTTGAACACTGTTTTTGTTTTTGTTGACTGTTTTTAATAAAAGCACTTCTGCACTTTTTACCTTCCCCTTGCTAAGATGCTCAATTATTGCCTCCATTGACTAGCTCATTCGGCAACATTATCGACGGTGTTGGGTTCAAGTGCTTCCAACATCAAAGGGAGTGTGGAGCCAGAACCCACATCGTCACAAGTGGACGTTGTCGACCGTTATGACCGTTACACGTAGAATTTCGAAATGAAACCTCCTTAACTTTTGTAAGTAAGCTGTAAGGAATGAGCCTGCCAAATTTCAGCCTTCTACCTACACGGGAAGTTGGAGAATTAGTGACATTGGAAAGTTCAATATGGCGGCTGACAGTGGCGTCATACCACCAAAATAAGTATGTACATTGGTTTCGGTTAGCGCAGGGGAACTGCCTACCAAATTTCGTTAAGATGAGGCCATAAATAAGAAAGTTCAACATGGCGGACATTGTTGACCGTTATGACCATTACGCGTAGAATTTCGAAATGAAACCTGCTTAACTTTTGTAAGTAAGCTGTAAGGAATGAGCATGCCAAATTTCAGCCTTCTATCTACACTGGAAGTTGGAGAATTAGTGACGTTGGAAAGTTCAATATGGCGGCCGAGGCATCATTCCATTGAAATAAGTATGTACATTGGTTTCGGTTAGCGCAGGGAAGCTGCCTACCAAATTTCGTGAAGATGGGGCCGTAAATAAGAAAGTTCAACATGACGGATGTTGTCAACCGTTATCGACTGTTATCGACCGTTATGACTGTTACGTGTAGAATTTCGAAGTGGAACCTGTTTAACTTTTGTAAGTAAGCTGTAAGGAATGAGCCTGCCAAATTTCAGCCTTCTACCTACACGGGAAGTTGGAGAATTAGTGATGAGTGAGTGAGTGAGTGAGTGAGTGAGGGCTTTGCCTTTTGTTAGTATAGATTCTACTGGTATTATTATTCCTGTAATAAACACCATGGTGCTTTTAACTTTCTGTGCTTTGTCTTAATGTCTAGAGAGATTGATGTAATAAGGTAGATTTTTCTGCTGCAGCTGGAGTTTTGCAATAAACTTTGTGCTGTGAGGTTTATTAAGGCTGAGGGTGAGAGATCCACCCAAAAGTAGGGAACAGTTGTGAAGTAAGGCATTCTTGACTGATAAATAACCTATAGTCAAGGATGCTGAGCCTTTGTATGTTTAAATGTATTCTTGGAGACCAAAAGTAATATTTCGGTCTGAGATATCTTTAAAACATCGTATGTTGTTTGTGCCGATAATAAGTAAGTCCCTTGAAGTGCTGAGAGATTGACAGGCTGTGTTATTCCTAAGGCACTTGTGTGGTTTATAGTGCCAGAGATTAACAGGCTGTGTGTGTGTCATTCATAGGACATTGTTGTGGTTAGGGTCTGTGCGTATGCGTATAGCTATGTATGTGTGTGACAATCTTAAGGTGCAAAAGTAGATCAACCCGGTAATGAATCTAATGAGTATATACTTACTCCTAGGAAAAGGTGAAATAGAAGGAAATACCACAATAATTCAAGGATGTCTTTGCCCTTTGAGACATCTTGTATTCATTTTGCAAGTTCCACACTTCATTTAATAAATTATCTAACAATGTATGTAATATCTGGAGATGTGCTCATTGTCTGTGCTCTCTACACTCTATGCTCGTTTTATTGTTCTGCTGTCACTGCTCTCTAGAAGACATACAAGTTAGAATCTCATTGTACTATCGACATGACAAGAAATATGAACTTGAACTTGCATGGAATTTGTTTCTCTTTTTAATCTGCTAATTCACTCTGCAGCGTGGACTGATTTTTAAATCGTTCAATCTATCAACTAAATAATCAACCAGTCAGTCAGTTAGTCACTGCCTCACAGCCCCTGGGACTTAGACCACTCCCTTGTGAAGTTTGTATGTTCTCCCCCTGCCCCTATAGATTGCTGTGTCCAGTGTCCTGGTTTAGATCCTGCATGTTGTCATTATCTGTGTGGAGGCTGCATGTTCTCCTATTGTGAATTGCTGTGGACTCATATCATAAAGCATATTAGCCTGAGGATGGTGGTAACTGCTGATGGTCAGTCATATACCCGCAACATCTGATCTCCATGCAGCGTGAGTAAGATGGAGAGCTCTCTTTTAGTCAGCTGCACACAGAATGCCTCTGAACACTTTGAGCGGAGTGGTCCCTGGTGACGTCAGCTGATCTCTTCTTCTGTCAGTCCCTGCCATTTCTGCTCAGTGTCACCACAACACTCAACCCGTGCACAGTGCAAATCCTATCCTCGTCGCCAAGTGAATTACCATGTTCCCACACCAAACAGCATCTCAGTTTGAAGATGGTAACTGCTGGGGGCCAGGTATGAACCCGCAACATCTGACCAAAGAAGCTCTCCATTTAGCTCTCGGTGTCATGAGATTGCTTCTGAGACAGATGTAGCAGGTTTGCAGTGCAGTTCACTTCAAACTGAGATAATCCGTGATGTGAGTTCCCAGTAGTTCACCACATATCTACAAAGACTTAATGGTTACGTTAATTCTCAAGTCAAGTTGCTCTTGAACCAAGGCTGTCCTCACTAGAGTCGCATGGATGGTGTGGCGCTGGATTTGGCTGACACTCATAAATTTCAATGTAAGCATCCAGCCACAGTGAGGAGTACCTGACTGACTCTATAAAGCTACAAAAATAACTTTATAGTGTCACACACCTGAAACTAGAAGGGAGCTGAAACGACCATGTGAAGGTAATTCCATGCCAGGCCAGAGCAAACACGGGGAAATCCGGTCTGATTCCACATTGGTGATGTCACTTGCGGTTCTAGCACCAAGGATGGCATCACTTCCAGTCCCGGCACCAAGATGGTGTCACTTCTGGCCCGGATCCTTTAAAACTGCCATCTTTCCTGCTTAATGGAAGTTCAGTTCAGGACTCAATTCCATGCACATGAGTGCTATTTCGAAACCCTTTTGTAGCCAGGGACAATATATGAGTGGCTTCCCCAAACCTTTTTGAGTGTGTCAATGCTGTTCATTTCACAGTAGCCATCAACATTCTCATTGTTGAGTATCTTTGATGCTCACCCAAAGAGTAGTCAGTGGGTCGGCCCGCTACGTATATGGAGGCACTCGTGGAGTCCTGTGCTCCATGTCACCCACTCAAGTTTGCTAATGAATGGCGTCTGGTGATGCCACCCTGTGTGGTCTCAAATATCAGTCCCAGCTCTTTTCATAATGTAACTTGCATCTGTTATATTTGTCACACACGTGTGAGCAGGAGCCATTGAAAGGGCTTATATGATGTTGATAATTCCACCCTGAGTCGAGAGGGGGCGCTGTGTTTCACATCCTGTCCATTTTAATTTAAAGACCAGAAACTCTGAATGCCGATGATCTGTGATGTCACTTCCGGTTCCACTTCTTAGCCCCGCCTCATCCAGTCAGGAAGCCATATAAACTCCTAACCTTTCATCATCATACAAGCTAACTTGTACAGTTGTGCTTGAAAGTTTGTGAACCCTTTAGAATTTTCTATATTTCTGCATAAATATGACCTAAAACATCATCAGATTTTCACTCAAGTCCTAAAAGTAGATAAAGAGAAACCAGTTAAAGAAATGAGACAAAAATATTATACTTGCTCATTTATTTATTAAGCAAAAGGATCAAATATTACATATTTGTGAGTGGCAAAAGTATGTGAACCTTTGTTTTCAGTATCTGGTGTGACCCCCCAATAACTACAACTAAACATTTCCGGTAACTTTTGATCATTCCTGCACACCGGCTTGGAGGAATTTTAGCCCATTCCTCCGTACAGAACAGCTTCAACTCAGGGATGTTGGTGGGTTTCCTTACATGAACTGCTCGCTTCAGGTCCTACCACAACATTTCGATTGGATTAAGGTCAGGACTTTGACTTGGCCATTCCTAAACATTAACTTTATTCTTCTTTAACCATTCTTTGGTAGAACGACTTGTGTGCTTAGGGTCGTGGTCTTGCTGCACCTTCTCTAATTCTAAAGGGTTCACAAACTTTCACGCACAACTGTAAATGGAGTGTTCTAATTTATTTCTTGTCATTGTGAGTCGAGAATGTTCTGCCTTGTAGGTGGCAAAGCATGAAGGGCAAACAGTTGTAACCAGAGTTGAAGATGAACAATTTGATACTGTGATTTGGGAGCCTAGTTATGTTTAGCCTGCATATGTCTTTCTAGCTGAAGCAAGGACAATTCTTTTAGGCAGAGACCTTACGTGATTACAGCAGATGCACTGTTTGTAGATAGTGACAGTATGTGCTATACTGGGGTCTTAGGGAGCCTAATCTATACACAGCACATGCAAATAGCTCACTGACTAAACAGGGTAAATATAGCTGATATAAGGCCTCTTAAGACGCCTTGAAGGCAGAAGACCTGTTAGCACAGATGTGGCATTGACTCCATGCCTCTGCTCCACCAAAAGACCCAACTGAAGAGCTGAAAGACAATATTACTCTAACGCTTCGCCCTTTCCCAGACGATTTCAATATAAGTCATCACTGTATGCGAGTCGGATAACAAGTCAACCCCCAAACCGCCCTCAGACCCCTTCATGACCCCTACTGATAGTTTAAATAATATAGTTTACACAATATCAACAGAACGACAGTGGAAGACAGACAAACACACTACACTAACGTAAATAGCAGCAACCAAATCCGTGAATGCAATACCCCAACAAATTCAGTACGCAAATAACTGAGAAGATAAAGAAAACCCTTCGCCACAGACAACCCACAAAGTTCTGACACTTAGGGTATTATTAGTCCTTTTGTTCCAAGGGTCTCCAAATGTGCTATCCTGGGTGAGCAAGGGTTGCTTTTAGCTCACCCACATCAATTTCTCCTGACTTTCCCGTCCACTTCTATTCCACAGTGGGTCAGGCGGTGAAGTCTTTAAGGTGGCCACCTCCATAAGTGGAAATGGACCCCAACCTAGCCGTGGATAGTCTACATTTGCTGTTTTTTCGCGTTGTTGCGGTTGTGTTGTAAATCTCATTGCCTTTTTTTAACCGTATCTCAGCGTCCTTTCTCAACCACCGGAAGCTACAGAAATAGAACACCCCCACAAAGTCCGATTTACAACCATCTGTCCAAAGTGCCTGATTCCCCCCCAATCTACCCCCTCCCACTATACAGTATTATAGGTGCTTGGGCAGCAACAGGGTTTACATGGAAAAGGAAAATCAGATAACATGTACCGTATGTTTGTTGGTCATGTCATTGTCATTTTCCTGACCAAAGTCATGGCGGTGTCACCGGAGTCTATCCCAGCCAGCATACACTTTTAAAAATAAAGATGCCAGAGTGGTTTGTGATGGAAACCAGGGGCGTCAGCGAGTCTCAAACCCCCAACACGAACACACAGAGTCCTGGGTTCAAATATAGGATGGTTTATTCACCAAATCCTGCATAAGTAGCAAAAGCACAAGTGATCTCTCTCTCTAACAAATCTCAATTCCACTCTTACTACCGCACTGCCGCCTCCAGTCAAGTGTTGCTTCTCTACCTCCCAGCTCCGATTTCTCTGGCCAAGGGAGTGCAGTCCCTTTTATTAAGGGCCCGGGAGTACTTCCAATGCCAAGGCCATTGCTCGATGGAAGGTCAAATAAACGTCCATTATAGCAGGGAGCTTGTCTCCCTACAGCACCCCCTTGTGGCACCCAGTGACCCCAGCAGTGCTGCTTTGCCAGGCTACAATCCTGGCTTCCCACTGGGCACTAATATCCGGGGCTGCTGCCCTCTAGAGTGGTAAGGGAGTAAAAAGCCCCCAGCGCTGTCTTTCCTTTCCAGTGGGCTGTCTGTTCAATCCCTTCTGGTACTTCCTTCCAGGTCTGATCCCCTTCTTCCCCCTAGCTGGGATTCCTATCTACCCATCTGGGTAAGGAACCCTCCCCTCTTCTGGTCAGGATACCCGTCCAGCCCATGTGGCATCTACAGTTTCTTCAGAGTGATGGCATAAGGGAACCCTTTTGGTTCACAAAAGACCCGTCCTATGAAGGTTCCAGAAAGAGTTTTTATTTATTTGCAGTAGATCCATAACAGGCTCCAGTAAATAACCACAAACAGATGCTAACAGATTTGTGAAATAGTGTACCAATGGATCGAGACTTTAAAAGGATTCCGGCTGCATTCATCCAGCAACACAGACTAAGTCCTGGTTTTTTTTAGTCTGCTAATATCCTGCAGCCAATCATAAAGATAGATTTGGGGTTTTTTTTCCCTACATATTTTTAAAGCCCAAAGAACCAAATTTATATGCAGAGAACCCTTCTCAGAATGTAATGGTGCTTGGTCATGCCAGGGTGCCACGGGGAACCATACAACACAGTAAAGAACCATAAAGAGGTCCCAATAAAGAACCAGCATTTTTAAGAGTGCAGGGTACAAGGCAGGAACAGCCCATGGAGAGGATGCCAGTTCATCACAGGACACACACACACACACATCAACACACACTGGGGCCAGTTTAGCATCACCTAACCAGCATGTTTTTGGACAGTGGGAGGAAGTGACGGAGGAAGACCACACAGACATGGGGAGAAACATCAAAACACTCACCGGCCACTTTATTAGGTACACCTGTTCAACTGCCTGATAACGCAAATACTTAATCACCCAGTCAGTGCATTTCGGCCTGTACACTTTGTCAAGACAACCTGCTTAAGTTCCAATTGAGCATCAGAATGGAGAAGAAAGGCGACTGAAGTGACTTTGAACATGATGTGGTTGTTGGTGCCAGACAGGCTGCTCTGAGTATTTCAGAAATTGCTGGTCTATTGGAATTTTCATGCACAATCATCTCTAGGGCTTACAGAGAATGGCCAGAAAAAGGGAAAATATCAGTGAGCTGCAGGTCTCCGAGTGAAAATGCCCTGTTGATGAGGAGAAGTCAGAGGAGAATGGCCAGACTCGTTTGAGCAGATAGAAAGGCAACAGGAACTCAAATAAGCACTCGTGACAACCGAAGTATACATCTCTGAACACAACATGTCAAACCCTGGACCTGTTACAGCAGCAGGAGACCACCAAAGCTACAGTTTGCATGGGCTCACCAAAATGATGAGTCTGATGATGATGATGTCTGATGAGTTTTGATTTCTGCTGCGACGTTCAGATGGTAGGGTCAGAATTTGGCATCCACAACATGAAAGCAGGGCTCCATCCTGCCTTGTATCAACAGTTCAGACTGGTGATGGTGGCGTAATGCTCTGGTGGATATTTTCTTGACACGTTTTGGGCCCCTTAGTACCAACTGAGCATTGTTTAAATTACACAGCCTACCTACGTGTTGTTGCTGACCATGTCCATCCCTTTATGACCACCATCTTCTGATGTGTACTTCCAGTAGGGTAACACGACATGTCACAAAGCTTGGATCCTCCCAAATTGGTTTCTTGAACATAACAATGAGTTCATTGGACTCAAATGGCCTCCACAGTCACCAGATCTCAGTCCAACAGTGCACCTTGATGTGGGATGTGGTGGAATGGAAGACTCGCATCATGGATGTGCAGCTGACAAATCTGCAGCAACTGTGTGATGGTATCATGTCAATATGGAGCAAAATCCATGAGGAATGTTTCCAGCATCTTGTTGAATCTACGCCATGAACTATTGCAGCGGTTTTGAA
Source organism: Polypterus senegalus (assembly GCF_016835505.1). Taxonomy (NCBI): domain Eukaryota; kingdom Metazoa; phylum Chordata; class Cladistia; order Polypteriformes; family Polypteridae; genus Polypterus; species Polypterus senegalus. Next base: position 18,118,419 of record NC_053164.1, on the reverse strand, counting down.
GGCAAAAGGGGATCCAAGCAGATTACTAGTTAGGTGTACCTAATAAAGTAGCTGGTGAGTGTATATTATGAATGAAAGTTGCATTTTAAAGGAAGGTAAATATATTCTTTCTTTTGTAGTATTTTTCTTTTGTCTTAATAATTCTGCCATTGGTGACTGAAGCAATATACAGTCTTCTTCTTCTTACAGTACACAGGCTAAAAATATGAGCTGCATTTCTAAAACAGTGCAATCTTAGGGAGTGTGCGCCCCCTGCTGGACACGGCAGTTATAAACTGTGCTGAAGCCTGTAAAAGTAGACACAGTTACTATCATCTTGAAGTTCAACATGAGGGAGCTACTGTATGATTCTAACGAAACCAAGAAGAAAAATATTTTCCTTTTTTCCTACTTTTTATTTTGCGCGTGTAGTGACCTTTTCTCCTTCATTTTTGATCTGCTCTCTTTTGAATTTTCACTAAACTTTTGGACTGTGGCATTTCCTTCATTACTCATTTGACTTATGCTGGATCCTACCTGGCCAACTCAGCAGCTGCTCAATTTTGGGAATCTGGAGAAGATGCAACTCCATGACACGACATACAAAACTATGTTGCAATGTTCTGCTAAAATCATAGAAATTCATTTTTTCCTCCACATCAGGAAACACTCAGTGAAAACATAAAAAATGGTCATATCACACTTACACAAGTATTCAGAACCTTTGCTTTGGCTGCGGTGCATCCCAGTCTGTTAATCATCGTTGAGATGTTCTGACGCCTTGTCTAAAAGTCCATCTGCGGTTGATTCGGTTGACTGGACTTATTAGTAAAGCCACACAACTGTCTATAGAAGGAGTCACAGCTGAGCAAAAGCCAAGCCATGAAGTCAAAGGATTTTGAGATTAAGATTAAGAGTCCATGCCGGATTTTCTGCTGTAGCGGTTGCCCCTTTTTGCTGATTAGGATTGCAGGGCACTCTAATTGGCACAATCCTGCTTATCCATCACGAGTGCCTTCTTCAGAGAATTAGCACATTTCACTCTCATTGTGACACCCTCTTGGGGTATAGAGAGATATATTTATAGAACTGATGATTTGTACTGTAGGTATTCAAAGAGACTTGTAGTGGGCTACATAATAATAAGTATTTGTTTTTGTCTGTGCCAAGATGCGGTCGATGGTAGACCTCTTAGGTGTAAGAGTTTACTACCCTGTGGGACATTCTAAGGGTTCATGGGATCCCCTCGAGGTTGCTGGATATCATGGCTGGCCCGTACACCGGTACTGTGAGTGCTGTGCAGAGTGGAGGCAGGACCTCTGCATTTTTCCCAGTTGATTCTGGGGTTCCTCAGTGGTGTGTTTTGCTCCTACTCCTACTGGGTGTTGGGCAAGGTCGTGGGGTCCAGCGGCTGTGGGGCATCTGTTAGTGAAGAAAGATTCAGGGATCTTGAATTTGCTGATGATGCTGTGATCTTCGTGGAATCAATGGAGGCTCTGATCGGGGCGTTCGAGAGACTGAGTGAGGAGTCTGAGTGTCTGGGCTTGCGAGTGTCCTGATGAAAATCAAAGGTCCAGGCCTTTAATGACCTCTTGGGCATGGCCATCAACAGTGTGTCTGTCTGCAGAGAGAGTGTCGACCTCGTTGAGAGGTTTACTTACCTTAGTGGTGACATTCATGTCTCTGGTGACTCCTCCTGTGAAGTCAGTAGATGGATTGGGAGAGCATGGGGGGTCATGAGGTCATTGGAAAGGGGTGTGTGGTGCTCCCGATATATCTATGCAAAAGGACGAAGGTCCAAGTCTTTAGAATCCTGGTGCTTCCTGTCTTGCTATATGGTAGTGAGACATGCACACTATCTAGTGACCTGAGATGAAAACTGGACTCCTTTGGTACTGCGTCTCTCTGGAAAATCCTTGGGTACCGTTGGTTTGACTTTGTGTTGCTCATGGAGTCCTGAAAGAGGCACATTACCTGCATTGTGAGGAAGCATCAGTTACGGCACTACAGCCATGTGACGCATTTCCCAGAGGGTGATCCGGCTCGTAGGATCCTCATTGTTGGGGACCCAAGTGGCCGGACTAGGCCAAGGGGTCGACCACGTAACACCTGGCTGCGGCAGATGGAGGGTCATTTCCGGAGGGTAGGATTGGGCCACGTGTCTGCCTGGGGGGTTGCCAACCGGGATCCCGAGCTGTTTCGTCATGTGGTGGGTGTGGCAACGCACTGTACCAGTGCATGCTCCCCAACTTGACTTGACTTGACTTTGTCTGTGCTGAGTGCATTTTGTTTCATCGTCCCGTTTACCATCCATTGTTATATGAGCGTCAGTGAATGTTCTCCCCGTAAATGAAAAGGGGAGGGATGATGGAGAGAGACCACAGCCTCGAGATGGAAATTGCCTGTCAAACTCACCTGATACATCTGGGACATTGTGTATTTAAAAAAGAGGAGCGAAGGCAAGAGGAAGAAGAGGAGAGAGAGAGAGAGAAATTGAGCCGATCATTGCTTTTGTCCACTGCTTGCTTTTTTCAACATCACAACAACATTCTACATCACGACAGCCAGAGCTGAGTAACCCGGGGGTTCGGATTGATGCCAGCCACTGCCAGGACTTTTCACAGTGAGGTCATTTTGTTTTCAGGAAGGAGCACAATAACACTATAGCCAGTATCAATACCGGCGGACTTTATTTTGGACTCATTTTTCACCACATTTTCAATTGCTGTGTTTAACTAATCTGTGTTACATGTTTTTATTTATTGTTTATGGGCAAGGGAGGGTTCAATGTAAACATTTGTATAGTTGTGTCTTATTTAATACACACACACACACACACATATATATATATATAAACTGCTCAAAAAAATTAAAGGAACACTTTGAAAACACATCAGATCTCAATGGGAAAAAGAAATCCTCCTGGATATCTATACTTATATAGACTGAGTAATGTGTTAGGAACGAAAGGATGCCACATCGTTTGATGGAAATGAAAATGATCAACCTACAGAGCCCTGAATTCAAAGACGCCCCAAAAATCAGAGTGAAAAAATGATGTGGCAGGCTAGTCCATTTTGCCAAAATTTAATTGCAGCAACTCAAAATTGTACGCAGCACTTTGTATGGCCCCTGTGTTCTTGTATACATGCCTGACAACATCGGTGCATGCTTCTAATGAGATGACAGATGGTGTTGTGGGGGATCTCCTCCCAGATCTGGACCAGGGCATCACTGAGCTCCTGGACAGTCTGAGGTGCAACCTGGTGGCATTGGATGGACCAAAACATAATGTCCCAGAGGTGTTCTATTGGATTTAGGTCAGGAAAGTGTGGTGGCCAGTCAATGGTATCAATTCCTTCATCCTCCAGGAACTGCCTGCATACTCTCACCACATGAGGCCAGGAATTGTCGTGCACCAGGAGCCACTGTACCAGCATAGGGTCTGACAATGGGTCCAAGGATTTCATCCTGATACCTAATGGCAGCCAAGGTGCCTTTGTCAAGCCTGTAGCGGTCTGTGTGACCCTCCATGGATATGCCTCCCCAGACAATCATTAGCCCACCACCAAAGTGCTCATGCTGAATGATGTTACAGGCAGCATAATGTTCTCCATGGCTTCTCCAGACCCTTTCACTTCTGTCACGTGCTCAGGGTGAACCTGCTCTCATCTGTAAAGAGCACAGGCACCAGTGGTGCATCTGCCAATTCTGGTATTCTATGGCGAATGCCAATCGAGCTGCATGCTGCTAGGCAGTGAGCTCAGGGCCCATTAGAGGACATGGGGCCCTTGGGTCACCCTCATGAAGTCTTTCTGGTTGTTTGATCAGAGACATTCACACCAGTGGCCTGCTGGAGGTCATTTTGTAGGGCTCTGGCAGTGCTCATCCTGTTCCTCCTTGCCCAAAGGAGCAGATACTGGTCCTGCTGATGGGTTATGGACTTTCTATGGCCCTCTCCAGCTCTCCTAGAGTAACTGCTTGTCTCCTAGAATCTCCTCCATGCCCTTGAGACTGTGCAGGAGACACAGCAAACCTTCTGGCAATGACACGTATTGATGTGCCATCCTGGAGAAGTTGGACTACCTGTGCAACCTCTGTAGGGTCCAGGTATCGCCTCATGCTACCAGTAGTGACACTGACTGTAGCCAAATGCAAAACTAGTGAAGAAACAGTCAGAAAAGATGAGGAGGGAAAAATGTCAGTGGCCTCCACCTGTTAAACCATTCCTGTTTTGGGGGTCATCTCATTGTTGCCCCTCTAGTGCATCTGTTGTTAATTTCATTAACACCACAGCAAGTTTCATTGACTTTATGCTATACTCTGATTAAAAAGTGTTCCTTTAATTCTTTTGAGCAGTATATATATATATATATATATATATATATATATATATATATATATATATATATATATATATATATATATATACAGTATATTATATTATTGAATATTTATTTGGCTTTTCAATTTCCAATATATCCTTGTTGATTTTACATATCTGTTACTGTTTTCTGGTTATTTCGTCGTTTCGGGAAAAGTAAGACAACTTGTAAGGAGTTTGGCTTGTTATTAGAACAAGAAGCCTCAGGTGATCGAAGGAATAGTCTTGGTAGTGTAGTGGCCAGTCTGGGTAAGGGGTCAGCCGTTAAGACTCACGAGCACATAAAAACACAAGTATATTTTATTGAGCACTAGCGCTGAAAGGGCTAATATAGAAAGGTTTATGCCTATAAGTTTTTTTTATATATCTGAGTAAGCTACAAACCACCAAGATATTATAAGTCAAAGGTCAGGTATGCTAAGAGGGGGGTTTAGAGAGCAAACTCCCCTCCTCCAGGAGTTTGGCAAACACTGGACCAGAAATGGGCAGGAATAAAGCCTGTCAAGTGGGCATGATGTAAAGGAAGGGTGCTATGCCCAATAAGTTGGGAAAATATTGGTGGAAGGCAGTATGGAGGGGAATGGAATGTTGGGAGTCAGATGAGGATGACAAATGTGTTGGGAGATAAGAACTGTAATAAAAGTAAGGTTTGCCCATCACTGAGCGCTCATTCCACTTCATCTGCGTCACGCCATAAAGCTCAATTCTCCTTCCCCTTCCTGACCCTTACACCCGTTTTATCGTTTGTATCGATTTAAGGTATTGTAACAGGGCCTCCGAATTCCAATTCCTGAAGCGTTTCTCACAGAGGTCTCAATGTAATGCCATACAAATTTTCCCACAGCAGCTGGGCCGAGCTGAGACACTTGAATCTCCAAGACATTTTCTTTTTATAGAAATGCAGATGTGGCCTCGCGGAGTACCAACTTCATTAAACCGATTAGAGTTGCAGCCGCTGTCATTTCCATACCAATGCAGAGCCGGCGCTCCTCAGTCTGTGATCCGCGTGCCGTTCAATCAGCGAGGCCGAGTGCCCACTTCACCCGCCTCGCGGTTAGCAGTGCTCGTTCATCAGCGACAGGCTCCTGTTTAGCAGGCCTCTCCACGCGCCTTCATGCATAATAAACCCTGCAGGAAGTCGCTAATGGCAAATCTAACGGCACAAGCTTTCCGGTTTTATTTGTTTCATTAAGTGAGGAGGATATAAATGAATAAAACATTGAGCCCAAAAAAAGCATCATGGCTGCTTTCTTTGTTTGGGAGCAAAGTGCAGTATAATGTTCATCCCTCCATCCATTTCCCAAGAACAGCTACATTAATTCAATATTCCATCAGGAGATTTGTTAGATTTGACAAGTGCAGATAAAAAAGGCTGGCATGGTGGTTAGAGCTGCTGCCTCACATCCTTAGGGACTCAAGTTCGAGTCCTAGTCTGGCATCTGTCTGTACTGAGTTTGTACATTCTCTGAGTGTCTGGCGGCCCCACACCCTGATAAGGTGCTGTTAGGTAAGTGAGTGCTTGTTAAGAATCCCTGTAATGATTTGGGATCTCGTTTATAAAACTTTGCATGGATTTGAGTGTTAGGCCGGAGTTATACTTCACGTGACGCATGCTGCAGACGCTCCTGCTACGCAAGCGTTGTAGTGTTCATACTTGCGCGCGTACTTTACGTAAATCTGGAGGAATCCACCAGGTGGCAGTGCGAGATATTATCGCGGTGAGAACATGTTCGGCTTCTCTGTATTGTGAATTGCCTAGAACACTCATTAAATTCCGATGACACCTTACCGCAATATCTCTGAAAATGATGTTTATTGATTAAATCCATCAATCCAGGGATGTGTCCATTCCAGCAAGCATTGGGCACGAGTGAGAAACAGTCCCTTGATGAGGCCTCAGCTTATCACAAGGTGAATACAAGCACACACATACACTACTAGCGTCATTTTAGCGGCACCAAATCCCCAAATACTCATATCTTTGGAAGGAAACCGGAGCACAGTGTGGAATACAAGCAGGAAATACCAGCAACATAACTCCCTGTGAGACAGCAGTGCTACCGCTCCACCACCGTGACACCCCCATGTGTGTAATTATTAACAGTATTCATTATTTAAACGAAATTATATGTAAAATGTAACATACACATTTCATCATGAAAGTGGTATCAAGTACAAATCTAAAGATTCTAAATGTGCAGAGAGTTGGAATATCATACATGTCATGTGTTCTGTGTGGTGATCTATTGGTGCTTGCCGCTGCTGTCAGGTCCAAGAAGCTCGTAGCGATTAAAAACTGGAATAACGTTTACGATGGTCTGCATTAATGATAAAGTAAACTACGAGGTTAAACTGGACATTTCGAGATTTTAATCACAAAATACATGTTTTCACCGTGTCCTTTATTTTTTTCTCAGTGGCTCAAATACAGCGCTGTACATTATGTTGCTGTTGTTAAGTTGCAAAAATAATACAAAAAAAAAAGACAGGACAAAAGATGGTATGTGAGACTTTTAAAATGTATCGTGTCATTACGATCGGGAATATGTGATGCTTGAATATAAAAGCACCACGAATGCATCTGTATGTCGGCATTTTGCTTCACCACATCGAAGCATTCATCCCGTAGGATCTGCATAGAGGCTTTCTGTCACATGTAGATAGTAAATAGAGACTCTGACATCACGGTACTGCAACTCGCGCATGCGTCGCGCTAATTTCTGAGGACCTGCTCAGAGGTCGTGTGAAATGAACGCTGGGAATGCGTGGCTGCCATGATGTGGGTGCGTACACGTTCTGAGCATGAAGTATAAATTACCCCTTAAAGTATGCATGGCTTTGGTGGAATTGATTGACATGGTCAAAAGAAAAAGTGTGAGAATGAGAAAAGGCATAAGGGATTGGAAAGGCGCCTCGAAAATAATGACAGAGTCCGAGAAAAAGGGTTTACAGGAACGTGCTCGACAGACAGAGATTCAGACACACATGGCGCCACATACCTGCACATGGGAGGCAACTTAAGGGCTCAAATAAATGTGCTTTTCCACCAGACCAGGGGGTTGATGCTGCCCTCTAACTCTGTCTCCCTTTCTCCTGCACACCCACAGAAGATTTCACGCACTAATCAGTCTTAAGGCCCTCAGGATTCAGACAACACCAGACCCCACCTCTTCTGATGACAACACTTCCTCTTCTGACCATCCAGAACCTGCCTTTATATGACCTCACTTCCTCTCCTGTTCCACAGAGAGTCCCCCCTAAACCATCACTTCCCTAATCCCACCTCGTCCTGTCTGTTGTATATATCTGCCAGCCATTTTACACCTCTCGTCAGTTCTCTTGTGAACTCTAGTCTGTAAAGACTGTGATGAATGGCTGCCAAGCCAATATACCGGAGTGCTAGAGGGCAGTCCCCCCCTGGGTTGCTGTGGCTCAACGGATTCCCGCAGGGCTTCATGGGAGTTGGAGTTCTGGACAGCCCTGTTGGGTTCTATGTGGGCCACCAGGGGGAGCTTCAGAGCTCTACATTGTGCTTCCACCACACCTGGGAGTCACCAGATCTGACTAACAAGCCACCTGTAGAATTCCCTGGAGCAGCATAAAAGGAGTCGCCTCACAGAGTTGAATGGAAGAGGACAAAGCTTGCAAGAGGAGGAGAGGAGGTGGAACAAGGAAGAAAAAGAGAGAGGGAAGGACGGTGTATTGTGTTATTGGTGCTTGTACTATTCAGGAGACAAAAGTGTTTCCCCACGGTAATAAAGTCGTGTTGTGTGTCTGCGTCTGTCTGTGTCAGGGATTGGGCGGCTGGAGCGCCCTCTGGTGGCCACAACACGTATATGCCAAATCTATTTGCTTATTTGACAAGTATATGGGATGGAATCCCCAAACCTTTATGTTGTTCCCTGGTTTTCTTTCACAGCGGATACCGAGGATACTGTAGGGCCACCAAATATTTTTAAATTATTTTATTACCTTGTCTTTAACAGGAAGCGTGAATAGTGTAAAATAATTTTATATAATTCAATGTCTGCGGTGGGCTGACGCCCTGCCAGGGGTTTGTTTCCTGCCTTGCACCCTGTGTTGGCTGCGATTGGCTCCAGCAGACCCTCGTGACCCTGTAATTAGGATATGGCAGGTTGAATAATGGATGGATGGATGGATAATTCAATGTAACATGGTACAACATAAGATAATGCCACACCATGTAAGATAACATGGCATGGAACATAACTCAACACCGGGTGACACAGTGGCGCAGTGGTAGCACTGCTTCCTCTCTTTAAAGCAGCGTTTCTCAACCTTTAAGTATTTGCGACTCGAGTTTATATAACAATTTTAATCGCGCCCCCCCCAACATTTTTTTGAAATGTAGATGCATATTTTATTATACCTGCTTAACTTTTATCGACATTTATCTAACTCTATATTTATTGTTCTAGTATCAGAATGTAGTGTTTTGATTTCAACAGATGTTTTTTTCATATTTTGGATTTTTTATTTCTTTTTTGCACATCTTTGCGCCCCCCTTTTTGTTACTTCACGCCTCCATAAGGCGGCCTGCCCCACAGGCTGAGAACCACTGCTTTAAACAGACTGGGATTCACACCCTGCATGGAGTCTGCATGTTCTCTCTGGCCCTGTGTGGGTTTCCTCCCATAGTCCAAACACACACAGGTTTGGTAGATTGTTAAATTGGTCCTACTGGGTGTACGTGTGTGTGTGTGTGTGTGTGTTTACCCCGTTATGGACTGTCTCCTTGTCCCGCCCCTTGCTCTATGCTTGCTGGGATAGGCTTCAGCTGTCATGTGACCCTGCTCAGGATTAAGCCAGTCTTTAAGACAGGTGGGAGGATGGATGGATAACTCAACATAACATGACATGTAATGACGCAGCACACCTAACATAAAATAATGAACCTTAATAAAAGGACAAGTTCAGGTCCGTGTGTGTGTCTGTGTATCTGTGTGTCCAGTCAGTTACGAAGGTTAGAAAGAAATTTTTCAAATAAAAAAAATAAACAATGATAATAAAAGTACCAAATAAGGCCATAAAAAGGGTCTAAAAATACAAAAGTCATGTAAGGCTATCCTATTGTTCAATGTTATATGCCAGCAACAGCGGCACGGTAGCGACTTTCTTACTCCCGCTAAAGCCATGTGAATGAGGTTTATAGCTGTAATTCTAACAACTTATCACTTAACATGGTGGGCATTGAATGAATGAAAATAACATTAAATTGACGTGCACATTGGGAAACCAAAGCCCTGAAATGTCTAAGCTGGAGGTACCGAACCAGACCAATGCAATAGTTGGCACTGGAACATTTTCCCTGTACAACAATAAGAGTGGTCAGTTTGACTAGCAATGCTGAGAGGGAAGCCATGAAGATGGGCAGCTCGATTCAAAGAGGTAAAGGCCACCATTAGGGAAAGGAATAATGGCACATGTAACATAATATGGCATTGAACGATTAAATCAACAGAATGTAACACAGTGTAACATAACACAATATGACACAACATAAAGCATGTAAAATAACATGACATTCACAGCAAGCAATAAAATGATGTAACATTATATAACACAATCCATATTATTTTTATAAGGAATATTGTTCTTGAAGGGCAACACAGTGGCGCAGTGGGTAGCACTGCTGCCTCGCAGCGTGGAGTTTGCATGGTCTCCCTGTGTCTGTGTGGGTTTCCTCCGGGTGCTCCTGTTTCCTCCTACAGTCCAAAGACCTGCAGCTTAGGTGCATTGGCGATCTTATATTGTCCCTAGTGTGTGCTTGGTGTGTGTGCGTGTGTGCGTGTGTGCCCTGTGGTGTGCTGGCGCGCTGCCCGGGGTTTGTTTCTTGCCTTGCGCCCTGTGTTGGCTGGGATTGGCTCCAGCAGACCCCCGTGACCCTGTAGTTAGGATATAGCGGGTTGGATAATGGATGGATGGATGGAATAAATAATAAATTTGACATAAAATAACATACACACAATACAGCCTAACATAAATCAGTCCAGTATAGTCCAGTGCATATATTATGATGGACGAGACACATGGGCAGGCGTATGGTTCCTTAACTGTACAAGAGGCCGGCCTTATGTCATTCCAAGAAACAGGGTGAAGAACATCCTATCATACCCAGAATGACAGGCAGAGGATGCTGATGCCAGAATAGATACAATTGTGTCCCGGGACACAAGGAATCGTACCCGGCCAGGAGGCTCGTATAATGGAGGGACAGGGGAGGACAATTGATTTGGTACATTTGCCTGCACCACCCCCGGGGACGTTAGGTGTCTTAAAATTGCCAAATGCACTCCAGCAGGGCATTCCAAAACTTGTAGTCCCTTCATGTAGCCCTGTGGTGTTCTGGACGGATTACTTGGGGGAACTGAAGGGGATAAGAATCCCTATGTGGTGGGAATTCCCATTGACCTGGAAGAACTTCCATCTGGCTATGCCTGAGCACCAGAAGTACTTCTGGATTTAAGATAAAAGAGGCCACTCAACCTCATCCAGGAGAGTCAGAGTTGGGTGGAAGTGGACAAAGAGGTGTAAAGGAGGAGAAAAGAGAGAGAAACTGAGGAGAATTGTGCTTAGTGTCTTACTGAAACCTTTGTGGTTGGTAACCGTGAAAAGAAACCAGTTGAGCTTGTGTGTGGGGTTTGGGGCTCCAATAATAAAAAACTCCTTTAATGAGTTTTGTGTTTGCCAAATCTCATGAGAAACAAGTTCTAGTACGAGTTTCATCATTTTCAAGAAGTTGTGTGTAAACTGACATTTTAGTGTTGATTTTGAGAAATTCAGTTTTACATTCATTTCCCGCCCCCATGATGATGTCACTTCTGGTCCCAGTGACATCACTTCCGGTTCGAACGCCGCGGATGGGGACACTTGTGACCCCGCCCCCATTATGATGTCACTTCCTGTCCCGGCGACATCACTTCCGGTTCCACCCCAGATGATGTTGTTTCCTTGACTGACCTTTAAAGCCGCCATCTTGTCTCAATAACTTCAGTTCCATTTTGGACTCGCATCTGTAAACATCTGTTCTATGTAAGCCTCATTTTTGTAGTCCTTGAACAATATACGGGTGGCTGCCTCAAACCTTCATGATGTCTAAGACTCATTCTTGTGACACTACCAAATAACCAAAATAACTAATAAAAAAATTCTTTTAATGAGTTTTGTGTTTGCCAAATCTCATGAAAGACACATTTTAGAGTCAATTTTGAGAAAGAATGTGCAAAATAAAACTCCTCCATTTCGCCCATCACTCCCAATTAACCAGAAAAAGATATTGGAAGAAAAACAAAAAATCTTTTCACTGAGTTTTGTGTTTGCAAAATCCCTTCACAAATGAATTTTAGAGTCAGTTTCAAGAAACTGAGTGCAAAGCAAAATTCACTGTTTCACTCATCACTGCCAATTAACCACAAAATGTTTTTTAAAAAGGGTTTTATTTTGTCAAATCTCCTGAGAAACAAAATTTTAGAATCAACGTCGGGGAAAGTGTGTCCAGAACAAAACTCAGCTGTGTCACTCATCCTTTCCAATTAGCCAAACAAATTTGTGAAACCCCATTAGAAATTATTTTTAGTGTCAATTTCGAGGAACTGTGTACAAAACAAAACTCACCTGTTTCACTCATCACTACCAATTAGCCAAAAACACATAAAAAATTATTTTAATCAAGTTTCATGTTTGCGAAATCTCTTGAGAAATGAACTTTAGAATCAATTTTGCAAAGCTTTGTGAAAAACTAAACTTGGCTGTATGGCTTAACATTACCAGTTAAACAAATAAGTACAGGGAGAGCCAGAAAGAAATACAGTCAACCCTTGACATACGACCAGCCTGACATGCGAACAACTTGATTTACGACCAAAATTTTTGTTTTGATTTACGACCAACATCTTGTGTTACGACCCGAATGCGGTCATGTGGATCCACTTGTGCGATTGTAAACAAACAGCCGAGAGCGTTCGTAAGCGTCAGTCGGAGCCCAGATACTTGTGTTTGTGGACGTAATTTCGGACAGTGCAGTGATTTATCTGTATATATAATTCACTAAGACCATGGCAAGCAAGGCGCATAATTGCTAAGGAAGGAAAAGAAGGTAACGAAGGTAAAGAAAGCGATTGTTAAGGGATGTTAGCTAGCGGGCTGGCGTGGCACATGATGGTGTCATCAGGCTGAGTCAGCGCCGGCTTGCTTTGGAGTGTATTATTACAGCAGTTCACAACACGACCAGCTTTGAACTGAGTGCTCGACTACTGTCATTATTAACTTGAGAAACAGCGATCACAGTCGAAACGAAGAAGGAAATTGTGCGGAAATATGAGAGTGGCATATCTCGCTAATATGTACAGCATGTCGAAATCCACCATCTCGACAATTTTACAAAGAAAAGATTTGCATAAGGAGGCTCCTTCTAAACAATAACCACCTTCTGTTTCATTCTCCTCCTCCTCCCTTCCTGCAGCCCAAAGATGTCAAATTAAATGGTGAGTACAGCATGAAATTGTTGTTTCTGGTAGGCTATGCACTTTTTATAACTTTTTGGTTAGTACATTAGAAAAATTATTGGTGTTTTGGTAAATTATGCACATTATACAACCCTTTTTTATTATGAAAAGGTTAAGTAAGTGTTGCTGTGAGAGGTTCAGAGTGCATTATGGGTATTTCCATTATTTCTTATGGGAAAAATAGTCTTGACTTACAACCAACTTGAGTTACAACCAGCCCTCGCGAATGAATTGAGCTTGTAAGTCAAGGGTCCACTGTACCACATTTCAAATGTTTGTTCTACAAAAACGTTATAAGATAAAATAAATTTCATTACAACACAAGAAAGAAAATACAAAATCGATTTTTTTCACTGTGTTTTAAAAGTGCTGTCTTCAAGATGGTGGCCATCATTAGCGATACACTCTTCGAGACGATTTCTGAATGACTCGTTTGGCCATTTTAAGGGGAATAGCAGTGATTTTGTAGCGAATAGCATCCTTGAGGGCTTCAAGGTTTTGAGGTCGCCGTTTGTATACCTTTGACTTGAGATAGCCCCACAAGAACAAATCTCATGGATTGCGATCAGGTGAACGTGAAGGTCACCCGACATCACCGCACAGGGAGATCAACTACCCTGGGAAAATCTTCCACAAAACTTGCATGGACCTCCACGCCATAAGAGCTGTTGCTCCATCCTGTTGAAACCAAACATCCACCACATCCATTTCTTCCAGTTGGGGGGCCACAAAAGGTTCTCTAGCATTCTAATGTAACGTTCTGAAGTGACGGTGACCATTGCTCTCCCCTCCTCAAAAAGGTAAGGGCCTATAATGCCAAATTCTGCAATGGTGCACCGAACTGTAACCCACTTATTGTGCAGGGGTCTCTGATGAAGTTCACGAGGGTTGGTTTCAGCCCAATAGCGAATGTTTTGCTTATTCCATTCAAATGGAAATGTGCCTCATCGTTGCACATGACAATGGCATCTCGATGAATGGTTTGCAGAACAACTCTCTATGGCTCTCCCAGTCTCTCTCAGTGAGTTCCCGCACTACGTTAATTTTGTTTGGATGGAAATTAAGGTGCTTGTGCAAAAACCTCCTCAAAGATGTGTTGGAAATGCCTTAGGCAGAAGCAGGTTTGCGTGCTGAACATCTAGGAGACTGCAAAATTGATGCCCTTCCAACTTGAATGTTTTCAGGCATTCGTACAGTCCAAGGAGGGCCTCGAGATTTTCGAGGCCCACCCACTGAAGAATTGATTTCCAATTTGGGACGTCACCGTTAGGAGGAATGCTGAAGTGCGTTCCGAAGGCGCGTTATGTAGTGATGATGGATTTGTTGTTTTTGCAGAACACTTCGACAGCAAAGGCATGGTGCGCACCAGACCAAGGCATGCTGCCGACTGAAAACTATCAGGGATCGCCTATCAAAGGACCCCCCACCCGAACCCGCATGGCTGCCTCTACCTCGCGCAATGACCTTGAGAAAGGTGGTACTTCATTTTGAGTCATGCAATCGAGGCATTTCTCCACTTTCTGAATGCGCTTAGCTCAATCGAGGGCCAAGGAGCGTATCCTTGCAGTGCCAAGTCAGTTGTGCCCTCGCACATATCCACAGTCGTCTGTCTGCTAACTCAAGAATCCTTTTGCTCTATTTAAAGCAGAATCTGATTTGGCTGTAAAGGGTTAAAAGCAAAACTGATTAAATGGGCAGAAACAGAATTATTAGTGGATGAATCGGCAGCATAATGAAATTGCCAGAGTTTATTGTCCCATAAGTAAAGAAACTAAGGAACACAACAGTGAAGATGTCAGTTAATTATCTTTGCAAGTCCAGAACCTGGGAAAGAGCTGCCAAGAAGTGACAGTCGGCTTAGAATGAAATTCTTTAGAAACGGCAATCAATGAATCACCGGCTTTGTTGAGTCGGGTTTCGTCTATTTGTTTAATTAGAGTTCTTCTGTGTTGCAAACAGTAATAATTGCATTTATTTTGTTGGTAAACATGCAGATCTGAGTCACTCAAATCTCTTTGACCTAAAGATCTTAGAATTCTAGCAACAGAGTTTCATCAAAATCAAACCCGTTCTGAATAGTTATTTGTTTTTTCCAGAGTTCATTTATGTAGAAAGAGAAAAATAACAACAACAACAACATTTATTTCTTTAGCACATTTTCATACAGATAATGTAGCTCAAAGTGCTTTACATGATGAAGAAAAGAGAAATAAAAGACACAGTAAGAATTAGAATAAAACAACACTAATTAACATAGAATAAGAGTAAGGTCTGATGGCCAGGGAGGACAGAAAAAAACAAAAAAAAACTCCAGACGGCTCGAGAAAAAATAAAATCTGCAGGGGGTCCAGACCATGAGACCACCCAGCCCCCCCTGAGAAAAAGAAAACATGAAATCTGGTGATCACGTGGATTTCTTCATACTCTGAGTGGTAGCACCTCTACTGAAATTGAACCAATGTGAGATTTTTGTTTGAAATGATTAGACAGCAAGAAGATCAGGAAATGAAGGTCAGATGAGGTAAAACTACAATTAAATGGAGAGCTGGGAGTCGGAAGGTACAACTAGTCCAATCGACAAACCCAAAAACAGTAGACACATTTCATAGTCGAAAACGAGCAATGCAAAACTCCTGGATACACAAATATCATTTTCCTATTGTGATGGACAGCCGGGTCCCATGCCCGGCCAGGACGCCTCTGCTGCATATGTTCCAGGTGAGCCACCATGGGCAGCTCATTACCTCCCCCAGGACGCTTGGTGGCAGCCTCCCTGGCCGATGTTCGTTCCCCAGTCTCCCGCATGGCTCCATGGTACATGGAGTCCTCCACAACCTGGGTGGGAGCTGGGGTGGCCGCTAGGGGGTGCTACAGAGACTCGAGAACCCGGCTGGACGAGTCATCAGCCCCACCCGGAGGTGCAGTTGGGACCAGGTGGTCAAGCACCTGGATTACTTCCAGGTGGGCTATAAAACGGGCCAGCCTCCACCACTGAAGGTCCAGAGTCGAGTGGAGGAGGACAAGGTTGCCTGAGAGGAGTGGTGGTACAAGGTGGAGAGTTGCTTTGTGTTGTTAAAGTGCTTTTGGGACTGTGTATTGCCTGTGGGTCACGGGGAAGACGTGCGCCAACGGGTGAAGAAAAATAAAAAGCCTGTGTGACTTTTACACGTGCCTCTGCGTAGTCTGTGCCGGGTTGGGCGCTATATAGTGTCTTTCACACTATATAACTATTGTGACAAATATCTGAGACTTTTTGAGAAGTTTATCCATAAAGTTTACGTCAATAGTACCACTCTTCCCAAATACGGAGAATATAATGGCGTTAAATGCAACAATTCTGTCAAAGCACATTAACAGCAGCAATACTTTCACGATTAGCATGGCCACAACATCACACGTGAAACAATAAAATAAAATAACAATACAAATTTAGAAATTGGCCAGACATGGACAAAACCGAATCTACTGTTGCATGTGTGCAAATCGAGAGCGCTGACAAAACTATTCAGAAGTTAAGAATCGTAAACCAGCATCTGGAGAGACACGCTCACTAATTGTAACATCCACAGCTCGGGCAGCAAAGCCCTCTGATGTCGACCTGGGAGTTCCTTCTGCTTCTTCCTTCGTGAGTATTTAAAGAGCACTCATTCACATTCATTCGCAATTCAAGAGAGCACTGAGTGCTGAGAGACCTACAAATGAAAGCCTAGTACGAGCAACATCCACAATTCCCTTTTGTTTTTTGGACTTTTTGTTCCTTTTCTTACATTACCACATTAAATGGCTGAACCCCCAACTCTTCATCATCTGCCTTTTGTTTTCTCCTTATAACACTAGATATCACAATACCAAAATTAATAGCATCTATGCTTCATGTTGATAAAGAGCAAAACCAACGTCAGAGTTCACGAGACAGAAGTAACGTTGGAATCAGTAAACGTTGTTGCTCCATTTCCAAGTGTTCTCACTAGTAAATTCATGAGTTCTTTAATTACTCAAAAAAAATTTAAATTGTTAAAAAAAGGATTTTTCTGAAAAACTCAGTTGCAGTGTCATAAACAGCAAAACCTTTCTCTGCCTTAAAAATAAAATAATGGTGTGTAGGCAAAAATGAAACAAAGAATACGAGACAAAGCATTTCACTAGGTCAGCGGTTCTCAAACTGTGGGGCGCACCCCCCTGGGTAGGCGCTGAAGTTGTACAAGGAGGGCATCGAATAAATGAACAAGACGACAAAATTTATTTTTTATATTTTTATTTCAAATTTAAATTTGCAAACATATATATAATCACAACAAATGCATTATAACTAAAATTAAAATAAAACATTTCTAAGGCATAGATCTAACGACTAATATGTGCCTGCTTTAAAGTACACAGCCTGTCCTGGTTTGGTTTGATATTCGAGAGACACTCTGAGCTCCTTTTCTGTTTGAAGTTTGTTTCTATGACGAGCGGCGCTGCCGCCGCTGCTTTTATAGTCGCGGATTTTCAGCCCAGAAAGTTCGAGACGTGTCGGTATCTGTCGCGAACATTCGGGTAACAGTAGATCAGGTGATAATGCGGCACGTCTTGTAACATGAATGTAAGTTTAATGTCACTGTGCTCTGTGCAAAAAATTGTTTTATGGATTCATTCACATGTGCAGGCCAAGTTTGACACACAGGGGCTAGTCAGCATTTAAAAACTGCTAGCATTTGGAGAATGAAGGGGACAACTGCAATTCCTGTATTTTAGAGATGGAATTGAATCTTTTCCTTTCCTTGTTTGGAGACCAGAGAGGGGCCTGCACGTGGAGCAGACAGTATAAATACCTGGACAAACAGTCAAACACTTCAAAGCTAATGGAAGGACGGATGGGTGATATTGTCATTCATCCCGAAAACCCTTTCAGCGCAGTGACAAAAAAATGACAGACTGTATAGACCAAGATCCCACCTTGGTATTGTCTTGTTATTATGGCTTCCCGTCTGTAATGCCGCGTAAATCGTCAATAAAGAAAGCCAAGTTCTCTTTTCTTATGTGATTTTTATCGGCGTATCACTATGGGAGGGATATCGTCTTTTCATATTATATCTATATATTTTTCGGTTACTTAAAACGCCACAATTATAAAAGAACTTATTCCAATTAGGGAGCTGTAAAGGAACCCCTAAAGGAAACACGACTGCACCACATTGGCAGCGTAGCCAATATTGCCAAATTAAGTTAAATAATTTACTGCGTATTGGGTTATTATCATGATACAACTAACAGAGGTGTAATATTTGTTGGACAAAAATACGTTCGTCTTGCGCAGATTGACTTCATCGGTGTCCTCGTTTACGAGATTTTTAAAAATTAAAACGTATTTAATCGTTTCTTTGCATAAAAAAAATTAAATAAGAATAAATCATTTATTCTTTGTTTTTGGGACTAGAATTACTACCAAAAACCACATAAGACATTTTAACAGTTATTAAAGCACTTTAAAAAAATAAATTGCAAATATTTCATTGAAGTTAGCCGAACACATGCAAATCTTATGGAAGTAAAAATGATAGGATACCGCGACACCGCACGAGTATCACACCTTTGTTAGTTGTACCATAGGTTATTCTCATCTGTCTTATATTATGTAGGGAGCGCAGAAGTATTCCAGGTAGAAAAGGGGAGGCGCGAATATTTGACAACTGCTGCACTAGGTCCTCTATGTTCTAGCAGCAACTGGGAGAACAATCAGGGACCATAAGAGGCCTAACAGCTCTTGGTGTTAATCTGAAAAGATAAGAAGATAAGCAGCTGCCTCAAGACAACAAAGTGCAAGCTCCTGCCTATTCCAACGTGCGCCTAGTGAGCCCAAATGTGTCATAAGCTATGAAGTTCAACCTGAGGAAAGATGAGTCTAGTCGTTTTGACCTAGAAGATCAAATACTTTATAAGTTGGGCATAAAAGAGGAGTCAGTGCAAAGAAAAAAAGGATAAAACCAGCAGGAAAAAGAACCAGGTCCCCTAGCGAAAGCCATTAACTCTTTTAGGGTAGGCTATTTTTTCCATTTCTCCCATGACTGAATATTTTTCCAAAAAATACAACTCAGTTTCCTGAAAAAGCACACAAAGCAATAGTTTCTCACGTAAATCAACATAAAACATCCGTTGCTGTGTGCAGTGCCTTGTTGCAGCATGTTAGCTGATTCTGGTTGCTGTGGCAGTGGCAGTGTCGTGTGGGGGTTGGCGGTGACAGAGGCGGATCAGTTGGGAACCAATCAGCTGATGCCGGTACCTCACTTTCATTTTAGATCTCAATCTCCAGATCATCTGCACCAAAAACTGGAGTCCACCAAGTCAGAGTCCAATTCAGAATAATAAAATATAAGTAAAAAGTCTTCCACTGAGTATGCTTTGTGCATTTTGTCAGATGTCGATGCCATTCTAGATTTTGTTTATGCTAATCGCGCATATGCAGGGATTCAACTTCAAGTTAACGGGCCTAACATTTCTCCTAGTAAAGAGGGTCTACTTATAAAGTAATAGTGAGTTTTGTCGACGTTTACAGCCAATTATTACCCTCTACCCATGGATGTCGACTTTACTCAACATTCGCCTTGAACCCCGTTGATGACAGAAATCAACATTTTCCCTAACAAAGTTTAAGTAAAGCTAAGCCTTTGCTATCTAAAGAGCCTTTCACTGTTTTAATACACTAGCCGAACATTCATTGTTTCTTAGATTTTATCCATAAACTTGACTTCCATCTTAAATACAGATTGTGCAATGGCGTCACAATGCCAGCAATCACGTATTAGTATCTTATTACTGTCAGGATTTGTTTCCTGGCTTATGTTTACATTCTGCTTCATTAACACTTTTTAATGATTATGTTTCATATTTTGATGTTATTTCTGGGCGGCACAGTGGCGCAGTGGCTAGCGCTGCTGCCTCGCAGTTAAGAGACCCGGGTTTGCTTCCCAAGTCCTCCCAGTGTGGAGTTTGCATGTTCTCCCCGTATCTGTGTGGGTTTCCTCCCACAGTCCAAAGACATGCAGGTGTGGTGCATTGGCGATTCTAAATTGTACTTGGTGTGTAGGTGTATGTGTTCCCTGGTGGTGGGCTTTGCCCTGCCCGGGGTTTGTTTCCTGTGGCTGGGATTGGCTCCAGCAGACCCCCATGACCATGTAGTTAGGATATAGCGGGTTGGGTAATGGATGGATGATGTTATTTCTATTAGACTAGTTTATTGTTTGTTATTTGCGTTATCTGTTCATGTAAAATGTGCTTCATTTGACGTGTTCTGTTGGTGGCACCCCAAAAAGCAGGAACACCTGGTACCACCACTGCCGAGAGACCCCAAATCTCCGACTATTTCTGGAGTCAGGGAAGAGGATCTCAGAAGGGCTGCACTCAAGTGTGAAGGAGTCAGTTTTAAGTATTGTACTTTCTTGTGGATTTACTGGTTTCTCTGACCTTTTCTGCTCTGTTTTTTGGATGTTTGATTTTGGATTGTATGTTGGCAATCTGTTGTTTTGGATTACTCTTCAGCCAACTCCCTTCTACCCTTTGGAACATTTCTGTTATAGTTTTCTATTCTATGAATAAATGCCCACATCTTAGTACTGTCTCTTCAAGCCAGAGTTTTTCCACAGTTTCTCTCCCTTTTAGGATATTGTGAGTCATTAAATGCATTTCAAACTATAAAAGCCCATTTTAGGCCAGCTGAGTCCAAAGCTTGCAGGTAGAAGTTAGGGAAATAGCTGGTGTAGGAGGAGAACGGGCGTCCCAACTGGTAAGGAGAATGATTTCTTACCCAGACGAGTGGCCAGTGTCTATGATAGATGGAGTGGTGGGTGGGACAGACAAATAACTTTGTGTCCAGTCAGCATGATATAATGGGTGGACCAGAGATGGACCGAGAGTTGGGAGCTGTTTCAACCTCCATATGCCAGGTGGCAGTGGTCCTCATATGGCAAACTACAGGTGCTTGAGTGTTGGAGCCCAGACGTGCAGCCCTGTTTGGAGTCCCTGGGTCCCAACAGAGGGCACTGCTGAGGGGAGGACCTCCCTACTTTCTTTATGGCTTCCAAGAGGACATGGCAAAGCATCAGAAGCATTCCCAGGTCTGGCTTTAAAGGGAGCCTACTACATCACATCAATGAGTTGGGAGGCAACAGGCAGCACTCAATGGGAGGACCAACCGTACACGACCCAATGATGAATGACAACTCTGTGCTGCCCAAAAACAGACAACCCGCGACCCAAAATGTGCCGTGACCCATAGTTTAAGTCCTGCTCTCCATCACACTACTTGGTCATTTATGTCATGTGTCTGTGGTTCTTAGCGTGAAGAAAAACTTTCTAACATTTCTGCAACATCTGCCCTCAACAAGTTGCCAATTGCACCTGCGTGTTCTTGTTGAAGAATTTATTTAAAAGTAACAGCGGGGATCTACTGTACTAAATCCTTTCATAATCTTAAACACTTTGATTATGTCACCTCTTAATCTCTGTGTGCTTAAACAAAGGCAGATCCTGTACCATCAAGAAGCTCCATCATCTTATGGCTAGAAAAGAAAAAGACACTCCAGGAAAGAGCGCCCCCTATGGTGACCTGCTCTGGTATGGCAGCATGCATGAAAATATCCAAAAACAGAAAGGATGGATGCTCCAAAAGATCCCAATGCATAACGGCATGAGAAAGGGTCCTCCTACAGGCAAAAATGTTCATGTGGTGATAGAAGTGCCATGTTCAAGGACACTGACATAGTGACAACATACACGGTCTATCCAGAAAAGAGCACCTGCTACAAAAGAAAGTTCATGTATGGCAGCAGAATGGAAACATCTTGGCATTTTTGACAAATACCAAGGACATGCGCCTGGCAATGCTTCAAGGAAAGGCAAGGAGTGTTATCTACTGGCAAGAGGTCCACTATGATGTGGTAGCAGGAAGGTTGAATGTGTAAGGAGCAACATCCTTCCATCCATTATCCAAACACGCTATATCCTAACTACAGGGTCACGGGGTCTGCTTGAGCCAATCCCAGCCAACACAGGGCCCAGTAAGGAGCAACATCCCTGAAGTAATTAAAAATAAACTGCTAATTGACCACACAAAAAAAGTGACTGAAAAAGGCCTGAGTGGACTGGGATTTAAGAAGTATTGTCTGCAACTGCTCAGAGCAAAGAGCAACAGAGAAACGAAATGAACTCCTTCACACTCCATAACCTCACTTTAGAGAACTCATGGCTGGTAGTGTCCCTTCAACATGGGCTCCAGGCCTTAAGGCTCAGGGCTACAGAGATTTGTATTAGACAGGAGAAAAAATGGCTGAAGACAACACAGATGGAGTGGTGCCTTAGCTGAGGATCAGAAACATAAAGAGATGCACGGCAGTCAGGCACTGAGGTCAGAGAGGTCGTTCTACTTGACGGCACCACAGCTCTAACAAGAGGGTCAAGCTGCAAAGGTGACACAAGCAAGAGACAGAACACAGCAGCAAAAGACGTGGCATGCTGAGGTGAAGGACATTTTGAGGTTGTGAAAGCCGAGAGATAGATAGATAGATAGATAGATAGATAGATAGATAGATAGATAGATAGATAGATAGATAGATAGATAGATAGATAGATAGATATATACTATATATATATATATATATTGTCACGCACGCCAGTAGGAGGTCATGGATTGATTCGACAGCACCTGGGAAACCACTCGCCAGGGAATGGTGGGGTATTAACTTTCTCCCTCTGCTTCCTCATAGGAAAAAGACCGCCCTGCACCATAGGCATGGATGACCGCAGTGCGATACTTCCGCCTCTTCCTCCGCCATCTTGCCCTGACGCCATCCTTCCCATCCTCCCTTGCGTCCTTCCCGACATTCCTCCACTTCCGCTCCTCCCCAATAATGGCCGCGACGCCAGGAGTCGGCGCGCGCATTATGAACTGTTTGTTTATGATTTTGACCTGTTTTTTTTTTCTGTACAATATACGGGCCGGAAAACCCCAACCCTTGCTACTGTCTCTCTCGGTCCTTACAAGTGGCGAGTCGGCAGGATAAGAGATCCCGGAATGACGGAGGGACAGGACCTGAACACCGTGCTGCAGGGAATGAACGCCCAGCTCCAGGCCCTGCAGCAAGCGCAAGCCGCTACCAACCGGGAGCTGGAGGCCACGGGCCAGGTTAGTGGAAGCCCAACGGGCGAGACCAGACCCGCCAGGCAGCCGCCTCCTATGGTGCCGGCGGGCCCTTCGAGGACGCCGATGCCTACCTGGGCATGTTTGAGAGGACGCCACCCGAACGAGTGGCAGCGGTCCGAGTGGGCGCCCATCTTGGCGCCATACCTAAAGGGACGCCATGGGCCTATTATGACCTCCTGAGGAGGAGGCCGCTAATTACGCACCTCCTCAAGCCCAAATATTGGCCCGCTACGGCATTAGCCCGGCCAGCAGGCGTCAATGGCGGAACTGGGTCTTTGACCCGGTGCCCGCGCCCAGGCGCTCGAAGTTCTGGGGCAAGATGGGCCGCTGGCTACGCCAGAGAGCCCCGACGGGCGGAAAGTCGCCGAGCGGGTGGCCTGTGAAGGCCTGGTCAACGCAATGCCCAGTTCCCTCGCCCAGCAGGTCCGGGGCACGCTTATCAAACATGTCGGGCCTCCTCGACGCCCTGGAGCGCCAGTTGGCGGTCCTCCACTTGGGGGTCAGAAAAGCCTGCTCGCTGGAACCGCAGGGACGGGCGGCCACCCCGAAGCCCTCGACGCTGCAGAAGCGCCAGCCAGAGCCAAAGAGAGGCCGGGTCCGCCGCTGTTTCAAGTGTGGCGAGACCGCCACCTGCTGCCAAACTGCCCCCATCACATCGCCCGAGCCTATGGACTGCAGCTGGACATCAACGGAGAGGTATTGTACCCGCCGCATCCCTTGGCGAGTCCGGAATACGGGAGTGGTGTTGCTAAATGGGCACGCCGTGGTGGCTTTGTTTGATTCCGCAGCAACATTACCATTGTTGCTCGCCGCTTGCCTTACCGCAACAGTGGTTAAAGCAACATTTGTTGGTTACCTGTGTACATGGGGGACTAGGTCATATCGCTCCGCCACTGCTATCTTACCTGGAAGGGGAACCAATCCAAATGACGGTCGCTGTGTTACCTGACCCCCTTCCCAGTGATCCTGGGACAAGACTGGTCTAAAAGAATCAGCGGTAAGCCATTCGCGCCCCCGGGCCTCGCTGGATCTTGTCATGAGGGGAAAAGGCAACCTCCCGCGCCTCCACGCCGCACAAGGGCAGGCCCTATGGGCGCTGGTGTCTCGGGGACCTTCCGGCTACGGACCTTGACCCGAAGATTCCGCCGGAGAAGGGACTAGCCAGGAACTCTCCCCGGCCCAGGCCCCAAGACTCCTCGCGCCTGGACCATCAATTTCGTCCACGCCGCCTCCTTTAAGAGGGAGCAGTGGAATGATGACTCCCGCGCTTTGCCCGAACGCATTGTTCTGCCTAACAGCTCGACAGCGGACGGATCCACACCGCTGGAACCCTTCTTTGTCCTTGAAAATGATCTGTTGTACCGAAAGTGGCTACCCATGAGGGCGAGGTGCGGAAGTTGTTGCTAATTCCGCTGCACCTTCCGGGCGGAGATATGCGAAGTTGGCACATGCTCACCTCCTAGGCCACCTCGGGCCAAAAACACTGGAGAGGATTAAGCCCGCTTTTACTGGCCTGGGATCAATGAGGAGGTCCGCGGTTCTGTCAATCCTGTCCGGAGTGCCAGACCCGCCAGATTCCTAGGAGGGACCGTGCTCCTCTAGTCCCTATTCCCTCGTGGACATCCCTTTGAAAGGATAGGGGTCGATTTGGTGGGACCCTGGAGCCCTCAACCCGCGGGCCACAAGTATATCCTAGTCATGGTGGACTATGCCACCCGGTACCCAGAGGCGGTTCCCCGCGCCCGCTAATACTAAAAGCATCGCACGGAACTGGTTAACTTGTTTCACGCTGGGCATACCAAGGAGGTCCTCACGACCAGGGTACGCCTTCACTTCGGATACGCTCAAGGAGGTGGCCAAATTACTGCAGATAAAGCACCTGAAAGCGCCAGTCTATCACCCGCAAACTGACGGGTTGGTCGAACGATTTAATCAGACGCTTAAGCAGATGCTCCGCAAGGTAGTCAGCGCTGACGGCAGGAACTGGGACCAGCTCCTCCCGCCGTGCTTTTGCCTACCGGGAGGTACCCCAGGCCTCTACGGCTTCTCCCCTTTGAATTACTATACGGGCGACAACCCCGGGAATCCTCGACATCCTAAAAGAAGGCTGGGAGGCCGAGGCTCTTCCCTCCTCTAATATTTTGAGTACGAGCAACTGCGCCGACCACTCACAAAGATCAGGCCCTCCTAAAAGAGCACGGACTCGGCGCAAGCAGCGCAGGCCCGTGTTACAACCGCAACTCCGCCCTCAGGGAGTTCCGCCTGGGACCGAAGTTATGGTGCTCGCCCCACCTCCCACTCGCTGCTCGCCACTGGCAAGGGCCTTACGAGGTTAAGGAGAGAAAGGACTCGCCGACTATTTGGTAAAACAGCCCAACCGCCGACCGAAAGTGAGAGGATCTATCATGTCAACCTGTTAAAGCCCTGAGAGATAGAGAGGAGCTTCCCAGCCCCGTAGGTCACTCTCCCTTTCGCAAGCACAACTGCCCTTAACCTCGGCGAAGAGCTGACCCCAAGCAGCGCAGGAGTTAGCCCAAACACCCGAGCCATCCCCGAGGTAGTGAGCGAGTCACCCGCCGGACCGCTGATTGAGCACGATATAGTCACGGAGCCCGGGTAATCGTCCGAGAGGCCCTACCGACTCCGGAGGCAAAACGCCGAGAGGTCGAACTGGAGGTGAAACGTATGTTGACATGGACATAATTGAAGAGAGCCATAGTCCCTGGTCCAGCCCTATTGTCCTCGCCTCCAAGCCAGACGGCTCCTGGAGGTTCTGTAATGACTTTAGACGCCTGAATCAGATCTCCAAGTTCGATGCCTACCCCATGCCCCGCATTGACGACCTCCTTGAGCGCTGGGTACGGCTCGACATCTGACTACCCTTGACATGACAAAAGGGTATTGGCAAATTCCTTTAACGGCATCCGCAAAGGAGAAAACGGCCTTTAGCACCCCTAGCGGCACTGGCAGTACAAGGTCCTCCCATTTGGGCTGCACGGGCCCGCGACCTTCCAACGCCTGGTAGATAGAGTGCTGACGCCACCAGTCCTATAGCGCCGCTTACCTGGATGACGCTTGTCATCTATTCCGCACCTGGGAGGAGCATCTACTGCAGGTCGCAGCTGTCCTCCTAACACTGGCTAAAGCCGCCTCCGCATAAACCCCGGAAGTGTTTTTGGATTAAAGGAGGCCAAATATTTAGGCTACCTCGTGGGACAAGGACAGGTGCGCCACAGAGCTCCAAAGTGAAAGACATCTTAGAATGGCCCCGTCCGAGTACCAAGAAACAGGTGCAGGCTTTCTTGGGGCTTGCGGTTACTACCGCCGGTTTGTTCCCGCTTCTCCAAAGAGCAGCACCCTTGACTGACCTGACAAAAAGGGCGCCCCTATACGTGGTGTGGACCGACAAAGCAGAACACGCGCTCAGTGACCTAAAGAAGGCCCTAACGCCGGCACCTGTGTTACGGACGCCCATTTTGGGCTCCCGCTTATTCTCCAGACCGACGCCGGACACAGGCCTGGGTGCCGTGCTGAGCCAAAGCGTCGATGGTGTCGAGCACCCTGTGATGTACCTTAGCCGGAAACTGATGGACCGGGAGACCCGCACGCTGCAGTGGAGAGGGAGGCCTTGGCCATTAAGTGGGCAGTGACCCACCTCCGTACTACCTGCTGGGTCGCGAAGTTCGCTCTGGTGACTGATCACGCTGCACTTCAGTGGATGTCCCTGCACAAAGAGTCGAATCCGCTGGGTCACCAGGTGGTTCCTGGACTTACAGCCGTATAAGTTCACTGTCACTTATCGGCGGGCACCCTTCAGGCCAATGCCGATGCCCTCTCTCGTATTCACGACCTCTCGGTTAGGTCCGCCCACCTGACGGTCCTGGGCTAAGGGGGATCGTCACGCACGCCAGTAGGAGGCCGCGGATTGATTCGACAGCACCTGGGAAACCACTCGCCCAGGGAATGGTGGGGTATTAACTTTCTCCCTCTGCTTCCTCATAGGAAAAAGACCGCCCTGCACCATAGGCATGGATGACCGCAGTGCGCATACTTCCGCCTTCCTCCGCCATCTTGCCCTGACGCCATCCTTCCCATCCTCCCTTGCGTCCTTCCCGACATTCCTCCACTTCCGCTCCTCCCCAATAAAATGGCCGCGACGCCAGGAGTCGGTCGCGATTATGAACTCTTCAGTTTATGATTTTGACCGGTTTAATTTTTCTGTACAATATACGGGGCCGGAAAACCCCAACCCTTGCTACTGTCTCTCTCAGTCTTTTACAATAGATAGATAGTTAGTGAAAGGCACTATATGATAGATAGATAGATAGATAGATAGATAGATAGATAGATAGATAGATAGATAGATAGATAGAAATATCCAAAACTAAGTGAACACCCCTTCAAATTATTGAGTTCAGGTGTATAACCTCAGGCACACAGCCATGTAATCTCCACTGACTATCAAATGGGTCGTACTGAAGAGGTTAGGGACTTTAAACATGTCATTGTCATAGAAGGTGACCTTTGCCACAGGTCAGTATGTTAAATTTCTGCTCTGCTAGATCTGCCCTGGTCAACTGTAAGTGCTATTATTGTGAAATGGAAGCATCAGTGAGCACCCGCAGCTCAGCCTCAAATGATTTTCTTATTACAATGCACACAGGCACAAGGAGACCGTATCAAACCCGCACAGACACTGTAACTGTGAAGCCTCAGCTCTGACTGCTGTGCCACCATGCTCTCCATGCTCTTCAGTCCACTGTTACAGCGTCTCGCCAGCTCATCACTTTACAGATGATTATTTTAATATGAAACTGCAGTTCAATGAGAAATGTGATATACTGTATTTTCAAAGGCAGGGACTCACACAGATATCTTCAGGGATTTAAAAAAGTGAACTGGCAAGCAAGAAGGCAACTTAGCTGAATAAGCAGGAGAGGAAGCAAGTCAGACTGTAGGGGGCCATGCACTTTGAAAATGGCATGAAGCGTTAAGGGAAACAACACAGGCAAACAAATCCATTTATGCCTTGGATACACAAGATGAAAATTATGTTTAATATTAAAAATAACTTGTCAGATATCCCAGTTTTGTTCAGTATAAAAGTAATTTTCAACAAACAATGAAAATGTTTGCCTGCTGTACTAACCTGTCACCCATAGCAGCCATGTTGACCGCTCTGTTTAAAGGTCCAAAGCCAAACTCATGCAAGCTCTTTTAAGTGGTATGGACATCGTGAGTGAACAGTCTTATTTAGTCGAGCCACGGATTCCCAAATTCACAGGGGTTATATTCCTAGAGCACCCGCGAATTGTAAAAACCGCAAATTATGGATGTGGTCAAAAAATGTCTATAAATGACTATTTTTATAGTATAAACCCTAAATATGCCCCCAAAACACTTTCATTTCATTTCAGACTCAGCTTAATACATTACTCTAAAAATAAGAATGTAAAGGTAAACCCGTATACTGTGCAGTACTGTACTTTCTATGTCTCCCGCAGTGCTAGAATGTAAAATACCGGTCACCCCTATATGCACTGTAATTCCTACAAGCACTTTTTCTTTTGTATGCACTGTCGTTTTCTTTGGTATAAGTAGGCTAACTACGTAATAATTTAATTTAATTTAATAAAAATACAGTAAAATCTATGGGTACTCACCAATAATGAATGCTATTGATTGAAGATGATGATAGTGAATTAGCTGTGCAGTACGATGAAGGTATGTAATGAAGATAATGACTGCACAGCAAAGGTGCAGGGTGTTTGGGCAGCATCTTAGGGCTTTAAGTAGAACAAAACAAAAAACACAAGAACACTCAACAAAACACTCTAGAGAGCTACACACGGTAAACTGTTATTACTGTATGTGGGAACAGCCAATCAGCAGCAAGGAGAAATGAATAACGCTCTCGGATTGGCTACTTTCACCATGCCAAGTCCCATTGTTTTCTACGGTTGCTTGGTGTTCTCTCTACAGTACAGTATTGCCACGAAAAAAGCCATAAAATATCGCGGAGGATATTTGCGGTTTCCGCTAACAATTATTAGTTGTGTTCTAAGGAAAAATCCGCAAACAACTGAGGCTGCGAACTCTGAACCATCTCTGCATGGAGGTCTACTGTACTTTGACTCCAAACTAGCTCAATGTTTCTCTGCTGGGTTCTCCTTCTGGTTGACTCAGAAGCTGCGATGTGCACTAAGGCCTAAACAATAAAATCAGTCAGCAGAATCGCCACAACACAATAAACAAAATAAAACCTGGAGGTCACAAATTCACATCTTAAAGAGCCCACTGCCTAAATATCATTTCCCTAATTTGATTCAATTTTGCAAAAGTTTTTGATTTTACCAGAAGCATGGATGCTTGTATTACTGCTGTCACTATCTTACATTTGTCTAGATAGATAGATAGAAATGAAAGGCACTAGAGGTAGATAGATAGATAGATAGATAGATAGATAGATAGATAGATAGATAGATAGATAGATAGAGAGGAAAGGTACTAGAGGTAGATAGATAGATAGATAGATAGATAGATAGATAGATAGATAGATAGATAGATAGATAGATAGATAGATAGATAGATAGATAGATAGATAGAGAGGAAAGGTACTAGAGGTAGATAGATAGATAGATAGATAGATAGATAGATAGATAGATAGATAGATAGATAGACAGTGACTAGTGATGGCAAGATAGTTTTTTAAATATATAGAAAGCGCTTAACTTTAGAACACAATTTTGCATCGCAAATGAAATTGTGAAGAAATAACTTGGACTTGAAAAATAACAATCTAATCCTTTAAGTGGGGCGGCATGGTGGCGCAGTGGTAGCACTGCTGCCTCGCAGTTAGGAGACCCGGGTTCGCTTCCCGGGTCCTCCCTGCATGGAGTTTGCATGTTCTCCCCGTGTCTGCGTGGGTTTCCTCCCACAATCCAAAGACAAGCAGGTTAGGTGGATTGGCGATTCTGAATTGGCCCTAGTGTGTGATTGGTGTGTGGGTGTGTTTGTGTGTGTCCTGCGGTAGGTTGGCACCCTGCCCAGGATTGGTTTCTGCCTTGTGCCCTGTGTTGGCTGGGATTGGCTCCGGCAGACCCCCGTGACCCTATTCAGATTCAGCGGGTTAGAAAATGGATGGATGGATCCTTTAAGTTTGCAGGCTTGTTGTCAGCATTGAAAGATTTGGCCGCAGTGGGCCATAGTAATGTTGTTATTTAAATATTAAATAATATTACATAATATTTAATTGGCTTTCGACTGCAAACCCTGAGGTTGTGGGTTCAGATCTCGCCACTGACACTGACTCTGAGCAAGTCACTTCACCCGCCTGTGCTCCAATAGGAAAAAACAAAATGAAATGTAACCAGTTGTATCTCAAATGTTGTAAGCTGTTTTATATGAAAGCGTCAGCCAAATACATAAATGTAATTTAAGTTTTAG
Organism: Polypterus senegalus; assembly: GCF_016835505.1. NCBI lineage: Eukaryota > Metazoa > Chordata > Cladistia > Polypteriformes > Polypteridae > Polypterus > Polypterus senegalus. The sequence continues at coordinate 18,087,908 of NC_053164.1, read as the reverse complement.
CAACCCTGACATTTTGAAGAATCTGCTTTTAGATATGAAACATAGCTGAGATTTTGAGTACTCAATAATAAAAACAAGATATATGTACATTTTTGGGTTGAAACTTATAGTTTGTGGAGTTTGCATGTTCTCCCTGTAACTCCAGGTGCTGTGGTTTCTTCCCACAGTTCAAAGACATTTAGGTTAGGTGAACTGGTGATCCTAAATTGGCCCAAGTGTGTGTTTGGTGTGTGTATGCTTGGTGTGTGTGTGTGTGTTTTTGCCCTACAATAGGCTGGCCACCCTGTCCAGTTTGTGTTCCCTGCCTTGTGCCCTATGCTAGCTGGGATAGTCTCCAGTAGACCCCCACAACCCTGTTCAGCACAAAGTGGGTTAGAAAATAACTGACTGGCTGACTTATAGTTCATAATTTTTGGTAAAACAAAAAAAAAACAACCCAAAAAAGAATAATAATGATAATACTCATTCAACCAGAGTAGCACAGAGACACAGGTATAGAATATATGAACAAAATGATGAACAAGACATGGCTGTAATTCCAGGCTTTGAATGCATTGTTAAAGGCTGATTTAATTTAAAATGTAAAAGTTTGAACTAGTTGCACGGTTGTCCTGGGGTCCTAATTTGGGATCCTGAGGTGGTTTGTCATGTGCTGGGTTTGGCAACCCACTCGATCAGTGCAGGCTCTCAACTGCTGTCTCTCCCACAAATGGGTGTTCATGAAAGTTTGTGTTAAAATCATCTCTGAGCTGACTGATGACAACTCTACATGTTCACTCCTGGCTGACTAAAAACTTCTATACAGTCAGCTTCAGACCACTCAGACATTGTGCATTGAGTGTATGGTGACACTGCCTTCTCTGCATAGATTGGTGTGGATGCAATAAACATGAATCATGAGTTATTGTATGAAGATAATTATTATTCTTCAGTTTCATTGAATTTTCTAATCATATTATTCTCACTTTTTATGTCTACAGACTTGTGACATATTGGAAGGCTTTCTGATGGGTATCTTTGTTGAGAGTCACATGTTTGGATTGCCGATTGCATTTTTGTATCATCCTGCTCTTTTGTTTCAGTTTTGACTCACGCTTAGAATTATTTGGTTTCTGTTTTTGGGCTGTCATTTTCCGTTTTATTTCTGTCCTGACAGTGAGCTGAGAAGTCAACCTTTTGAGTAGCACCAGGAGATGTGTGTAAGAAAACCACAAAAAAAGCAAACAGGGAAATCACATTGAACACAATTAGAACACAAATCCAAGATGTGAGACAAAAATCAAAGTTGAAAGAACAAGCAAGAGGTCAAATCCGAACAAAACTTGTGAGAGTATTTAGAGCAAGGCTTTTTGAAAAGAGTTTTGGTATCCAAAGATCAGATAAGGAGATGAACCCCTAGCCAAACTTTTATCTCATCACGTTGATTATGAACTGGTCACAACCTCTAAGGGCACAGCCTTAAAATCACAGCAAAACAGACCCAACGATGGGAACTCAAAATGACAGCTATAAGGACCTAAAATGGACGCTGAGATGTTGCCAAAACAAAACACAGCAAGTAAAATATAAAGAATTCCAAGTAGAAGATGACAGAAACAGAATCCTTGAGCTCAAAAACCCCCAATTCAAGTGCTAGATAATAATATATAACACCAGATCATAACAATTTCTTATGGGGTGTGAGAGGGAGAGCATTTTAGTACAATGAGTGGTTTTCTTTTTCTCTTAGTCAAAAAACAGGTAAATAATAAATGTAAAAACCAATAAAGGGCCAATAAGCACCCTTCATTGAAACCAAGGAGATAAGTAGAGTCAAAGCTGGGGGGCTGTTAAAAGACAAGGCCCGATAAAGCCCTTTGCGGCCCTCCTTGTGTGATTTTGGGCTATACAAGAATAACTTCTTGATGTTGTTAATATGTGAAAGGGCAAATCTCCTGAATAATTCTGGTTACAGATTATTGTCGATGTTTGTCTACAAGATGAAGATATTTACCTGTCTTGCAAAACAGTCACCTGCTTTGAAGACTAAATTGCTTTGTATCTCATCGGCATACAAGATTGTGAAAACAGAACTGCCTGCTTCCATGGAAAATGTTTGTACTTACCTGATTTGAAAATTAATATGTTCTGGGGACATTGGTTTCTAATTAGCACCCAGTGGTATATGTACTTCTTGATAGTGCACAACAATATTCTTTCTCTTTAACCAAAGAAAATATGTTTACACTATTGATAAGCAAAAAAATGCCTATTTTTATAGTATGAACCCTAAATATGCCCCAAAAACACTTTCATTTCATTTCAAACTCAGCTTAATACATTACCCTAAAAATAAGAATGTAAAGGTAAACCCGTATACTGTACAGTACTGTACTGCTATGTCTCCCACAGTGCTAGAATGTAAAATACCGATGTTACCCTATATGCACTGTAATTCCTACAAGCACTTTTTCATGTTGATCCAAGCAGAGACAGACGCAGTTCTATACTTCTGGGCAGTGGGTGGTGTTCAGAGAGTGCGAAGACAAAGAGCAGAAGCAGAAGGGACGGAGAGTGTCCAGAAGATGGTGTGTGAGGGCAGATGGTCCACCGACAACACTGTCAAGACCTCTCGCACTTAGCATAGAGACTCGCAGACAGACAAGGGTACATGGCTGACAAGGCTCTGTGACAGGGCTCCACACTAACACATCTGTTTTGGCAGCCTCTTGAACCAGACACCATCGATAACGTAAGCGGATGAGCCAGGCAGATGAGGACACACAAACAACACATTGCAAGGAGTAGTTGCAAAGGTGCTCAGTGCTTTTATTTTAAAACCAAAGCAAATCAACAATAGAGTGCAAAAATCTAAATAAAAAATCCAATAAAACAAAGTCTTCATAGAGGAGGTTGAAACCAATAAATAGAAGATCCAGAAAAACGAAGTTAAAAACACAGGCAAGAAACTGACGTTGAAAGTCAGAGCCCTGGTGCCCCTTTATAACTAACCTCTCCTCCACTTGCCCTTTTCAAACCTTGCAGTCATGGAGAAGTCCACCAGCAGTCGCAGACAACCTTTTGTCTTGGCTCAGGTCCCTGCCGCCAATCCCACAGCATTCCATTGGGAGCCACTAAGCCCTTCTTCCCTCCACCCTGTGAAAGTGTGATGTCCGTCCACTGTTGCCAACTCAATGGCTCCTCCCGGCAAAAGCACAGTCCTGAGCGTGATGTTTGCTCCTGCTATCTGGTCACTTAGCAGGAGCAACCCTTCAGCCCCCTCCTGAGCACTGGCCACACATGCTCCTCCCTGGAGCTCCATTCCTGTTTGCCTGCCTCTTTTCAACATCAACCTGCTCTCTTGCTTGCTTGCTACCTCCGTTTCTCCCTTCGTTTTTCTTTCTTTCCTTCCTCTCTCTCTGTAATCTCACTCTCCTTTTATGCACTGGGGTGTATTGCAGGTGCGATCGCCTGACTGCTGCCCTGAGTTGATAACAAGAGAATCAGACCTCTGCACATGCCGACGAGGCAGCACACTGTTGGCTGACCATCTCACAACAACCCAAAGATGTGCCATCTTCTCAGTCAATCATTCGCTCCTGCTTCTCTCCCCAGCTTAAGCATGTCTATTATTTATTTATTTAAATAATTTCTCTTACCACAGACACAAGGTACACGGACAGTGACACCTACATCCAGGGAGGAAGAAATAGTTTCACCAGAGAGATACTGGGTCTAGCAAGAGAGGGAAGACTCACAAGAGGACCGAGTGAAGCTGGTGGACAAAATCAAGACTTCTGTTGGGAAACAGAATGTTTCAGTGAGAGAGTTGGAAGACAAATCGTTGTGTTAACACAATGTGCAACTTGGACTTTGCATCACCAAAGGTTGTATCTGCTACTATTATGTTTTAATGGACTTTAGAGTGTGGACTGTGTGGTTTTCTCTCTATTATAATAAAGAAAATCCTGGGACGAGACAAGACCTTTTAGCCTGGGACAAGACATGACTTTTTCAGAGAGATACTTTCATGTCCCACGAGACAAGACTTTGTGCCAAGAGATTTAACCACACCCAGGGCCGGAAATAAAAGACAAAGAGTAGATGACAAAGTAGAACATCGCAAAGTATTCAAAAACATTGGCGTGATACACATGCAGAGCAGGTTAGAGATAATGAGAGTGGGAAAATTCGAAAGTCTCAAAAAAATGATAGTAAAGATCGCATTAGTGCTAGCAAACGGAAATTATTACTCAGTGAAATAACGGAACAGTGAAAACAGATCGAATATATTGTTCGGATTTAAACTCGGAGAATTATAGATCGTCTAATTCGTGTTGCATCAGGGAAAAGTAGTGTTCCTTCCCAATGAAGAGGCTTATCCGTGAGAATTAAAAGATTTGTTGTTTGGTGAAAGTGAAATCCACATATGCGAGTGACAGAGACATGGAAGTGACTGGTGCATAGTGCAGGCTGGGGGATTGGCTATTGGCAAGCAAAGCAGGGGGCAAAGCCCCCTAGTCTTTTTAAAAAAGGGTTTTCACTCCAGATAGTTTTAAATTTTAAGTACTTTTATCTCCTTGGTAGATTTTATATTGTCCGGTGTAATACAAGTTGCTGTTGTTTTTCTTGAAATTGCTGTTGCGTGTTTACTCACCGCCTGATTTAAAGAAACCTGTCTGCTATTATCTTTAACTTTCAAGAGTTCACAGACCGTTAATAAAACTGTGAGGCATAGTCGGATATTTTAACTGTGTTTAGTTTCGATTACCCATAAGTGTGACCAGACACCCATCACAGATCACCATCAATCGGTGTATTTTTGAGTAGCCATGTTGCTACTGGCAACCAGCCAGTCCTGTCACTACCAGGTGACAGCTGAACGTCACTGTGCATGATGACATCCACAGGACAATATTTACACATTATCTAGCAGTGTCCAAACTTTTCAATTGTGAAAACAAACCTTTCAGAGAGCAGTAGTGATTTAAAAGTACTTTAGGGAAACAGACTCTTGCGTGTTTTTTGACTTTTGATTTTTAGCATTTACTTTGGCTCTGGTATTTTGGTATTAATTAACTTCCCGACTTCTGAACTCTGTCAATTTCTATTTTTTTTTTTTTTGTCTTTGTTTAATTCTTCTTTTCCTGGTCCTGCTTTAACGCTTATCTCCATGACTTGCCAATTTCAGCTTTTACTGACTAGAAAAGGACCAGGAGTCAGAAAACTAGTCGAGATCAAAGCCGAGAATCCCCACATGTAACAATGAAGCCAAAATGAGAACAAAAATCAATAGTTAGGGTCAAGAGCAAAAGATTCAGAAACTGGGAAGGCCTTGAAAGTCTCAAAAGAAGACAGATTGACAAAATGAACACCTAGGTGACCTTTAGTCCTCTCACCAATTGACCCTAGAGGTCATTATCATTATCATTCCTGGTGGCTCCACAATCCATACTGACCTCTACTCTCTCTTCTGTTCTTTTTCTGTTTTTTTTGTGGTGGCGACCTGCACCACCACCACCTGATCAAAGCACCGTGATGTCCCTACATTGATGGATTAAAAGCCAGAAGTCCACATGACCGCCATCATGAGAACCCAGAATACCATGAGGACTGATCGAGGTTATTTATGTTAGGTAGAATGCCTAGAGGGGCCTGCGTGGTCTTGTGGCCTCGGACCCCCTGCAGATTTTATTTTTTTCTCTAACCACCTGCAGTTTTTTTTTTTTGTTTGTTTTTTCAATCCTCCCTGGCCATTGGACCTTCCTTTTATTCTATGTTAATTAATATTGCCTAATTTTTTCTCTTTCTTCATCCTGTAAAGCACTTTGAGCTACATCATTTGTATGAAAATGTGCTATAGAAAGAAATGCTGTTGTTATTGTTGTAGTTGTTGTTGCCCCTTAGCACCCAGGAGCCACATGACAAAACAAAATCCACAAAATGGAAAAACAAAATGGCATAGAGGAAAAACGCTAATAAATTATAAGTGCCTGAAAAAATGCATTAAACCTGAAATCTGAATCCCTGAGTGCCATGACCCCAGAAGAGAGATAAAATTAGCCTGAATCCTTTTAGGATAACCCATTAAAATAGCAGTCATCACACAGCTTATAAACACCAGCGATTTCCATTCGGTATTCTTCCTCTCCCAGTTCCCTCTTCAGGCTGGCTTTTTACTTAATTCTGGTCTCCCTGTCATTGCATAAATTCAGGAGGTTCAGAAGTACACTTTGTGCCAAGTGTTCAAAATGCATTTTTATTTTTACCCGCCTGCCAGTTGTGACAGCAAGCATTTTCAAAATTCACCTTGGAGCTCTAATTTAACGTCGCTCACTGTTTTGCTTTTGTTTAGGCAGCCTGATGTCATTTTTATAACACGCCTTGAATAAAACATGCCTTCATTTGGCAGAGTATTTACGTGCGGGCCTGTTGGAAATGCACTCTGTTTGTGTTCATAGCAACTTATTGGTCAGCAGTCACAACACAACAGACAGCTTGGCTTATTTACACTGCTGGCAGGGCTGCATCTCCACATCATCTGCTGCAGAAAATGAAGATGTGTCAAAAGCCACCAGAGCCTGAAAAGATGAAAAGGGAAAATGTCTAGTAGAGATAAATGTGCCATACAGTATCTCTGCAGTAGTTCCTGACTGGAAAAGGAAATGGAGTCAGCCAGGCTAAAGAGTTTAAGTTGGGCAGACGAAGCCGAGTAGAGACTTCAGTTTTATAAGAGGGAGTAAAACCTGCTGAAATTCACTGAAGGATGCTGGCTTCTGCAGATCAGTATGCTATTTGGGTACCCATCTTGTGCAAACTTGACGGCACCCCAAGTTATTATTCATGCAGATCCGTAACTGATATCCAAATGTACAGCAACAGTAGACAACGTAATCCATCAACGTTCATTAATGAAGGCATTCACCATGTTGATGTGGGCTTGTGTGCACCATGTTGATGGTCAACCAGATCAAGTTTCATCAGTTACACTCATTGTTCCAGCTTTAAACCTTTCCACCCATTCATGAACTTTTTGTCGATTCCCGGTTTTCACTTCTATACTGAGCTGAGATCCTTCAGTGAATTTCCGTGGATTTCAGTCCCTCTCACTACGGCATGTTGTTCAACAATCCTGCAGTGGAGCGTCCGTGTTCATTTGACCTCGGCTTCAAAATGGACTAATGGCAGAGCACTGCACTGTCAGCAATCAAACTGCCCATTTGTAAGTATGAATGCGATGTATGGTGCCAGCTTCTATTTATTGCGGTCACCTCTGTCACACATGTGCGCATGGGAGGCAGCTAAAGGGCCTCAACGAGGGCGATTCCATGCCAGACCAGGGGGTGGCGAAGTGTACTAATCCTTTTTCTGTTTCCACTGCAAACCACTTATGGGAAATTTGGCCTGGCCCCAATGATGTCACTTTCGGTTCCGTTCCCAATGATGTCACTTCCTCTACTGGCCCTTAAAACCACCATCCTTAACCTTAGCAGCTCAGGTGTGTTTTGGACTCGAACCTGTACACATCTGTACATCAAAAATTATCCATTGTAAAATATTAGCCCGGCTACAGACAGACACACAGACCAACAAATTCCAGAACACACACGTTAATTGTTCTTTGACACAGCACAATGCACAAACCCCAATAAAGCTCCATCCTTTCTTCTTTTCTCCGACCGCCTCTACTCCTCTCCCACAAGCTCTGTTCTCCCGACTCCGGCTCGCTTGCTGGAGTGAGGCGGCCTCTTTTATACCACACCCGGAAGTGATCCAGGTGCTCCTTGATCAAGTTCCTGCAGCAGAAGTACTGCATGGGAATCCGGTTCCTCTTCAGGCAGCACTTCCAGGTGTCGCAGAAGTGCTGTAGACCGCGGCTCCGGAACTGTCCTGGCACCCCTGATGGTGGCCACGGGCCCACGCAGGATTGAGCTTCTAAGCTCCAGTCCTATGACCCCGATGTAAACCAGGGGGGCTGCCCTTTCGTTCTGGGGGAGGTACTGCTGGTGATATGTCCACTCCCCCGGTCCTTTCCTCAAAAGGGCATCCCGGCCGGTGACATTGTCTTTGTCTATCACACTATAGTGCAGCCAGGAACAATAAAAGGGTGGCTGCCACAAAACATTTTTGTGGCTCCTTATTATTTGTCTTCGACACCTCATAATTTTCAACTGAACTACTTAAATTTTCAGTAAACAAAATCTGAAAGACTTTTTCACAAATATTAGATGAGCAGGAAAAACAAATTTATTCAAACAATATACCGTATATACTCACAGATATGTTCTCCTGCAGATAAGTCGGGACTTAATTTTACCGTATAATTTATGGTATTGCATAATGTCGGTCATATAAGTCAAATGTGGAAAACTCACGCTATTGGTCCAAGAGATTATGATATGCTAACACCCACCCACCTGAGAGAGTAACCACGGAGCACACGGCCTTTTTTTTCTCTTTATTGTGCCTACATGACCACACAGTAATACCCGAACTTTTCCGAAGCGTTGTTTGCACTGATTTGTGTTTTTTGTATCTCACCCCCCTCATATACCTTTATCATAAGAGCATCCCTTATCTACGATGGAGTGTTCGATCAGAAGAAATTATGAAGCTGATTTTAAATTAAACATCGTTGAAGTAGCGAAAGAAATTGGTAACTGTGCTGCTGCAACAAAATTCGATGTGTCTGAGAAACTGATGCGAGATTGGAGGAGGCAAGAAGATGCAAAAAAAAATAAAATGTAAGTGTCGCATTTTTGAACGAACGTATAAGTCGGGGTCTGATTTTATGATTGATTTTTAAGACCCGACTTATACGTGAGTATATATGGTGTTCTCGTTTCTTTAAGACTTTTGGTATATGTCTTATTCTGTTGGTCTCTTTAGAGACTTTTTATTTAGGATTACGCTTTTGAATTTCTGTTTTTTGGACTTTTCACTACTTTGGGTCATTCTTGTGGTTTAGTTAAATTAATACCCCTCTTTTTTTTGTTTCATATTATTGTTATTTTCCCCTGGTATTTTTCCAATGCTTAAAGGAATACTCTACCTTAAAAATTCTATTTTTCATGTGTTACTTACCTCATGTACTTTGTAGCAGTGGCCAAGAAAAAATATAATCTGATGCTTTCATGAATAATGAAGATAAGAGAATAGAATAGGACCAAATGGTGATCAATTCTCACATTATGCATGTCACATAATCCACATGACAAGTCATCCAGTCAGAGGCTAACGATTGTTAAACTCAGGCAGCACCAAAATGATGCGAGGGCTTTAAGAAAGCAGAGCCCCCAAATCACTCAAAATGCCCACTAGAGAGTTGGAAACAGTCAAACAAAAGAGCAAGGCAATAATCTTTATAAAGAAAAATACTCCATGGAGCACAAAAGGACACAGAAGGAGGCAAGCAAGTCCCAATGCAAAATCCACAAGAATGTGTCAAAACAAAGCATTAAGGCTGAAAAATCCAATAAATCCACAAAAGCAATAATCACAAGAACACACCAAAACCACTGAGCGCTTTCAATGAAGCACAAGGGACTGCTTGTCCCTCTGATGGAAATGGACAAGTGGCCCCACCTTTTGGGGAACCACCGACAAAATAGAGGGAACATGATAGAAGAAACATAGACACATAGAAACTATGATGAACAAATGAAGAATGCATAACTAAACAAATAATAAACACAAACTGCAATATTAACATTGTGAAAGATAGAGAGCGCTATAACCTGACACACAGGCACCAGTCCAAGCACACATTAATTTTTTTTCTATTTAAACAGTTCCAGCAAGCACAAACACACTTTCTTTACTTTTCTTTTGCTTTTCTTCTCTTTACTTTTCCTTCCTTCTTTTCTTTTTCTTTCTCCTCCACTCCTCCTCGGCAAGCTTTGTCTGCCTCTTCCTGACTGGCTCCCCGAGTAGTGGCTGCTGGCTCCTTTTATAAGGCACCCAGAAGTGCTCCAGGTGCTCGTTGACCTAATTCTGGCAGCACTTCTGGCCGTGGTAGAAGAGTTGCTCTCCAAGGCACAGCAGCAGCTGCAGCACCCCCTGGTGGCTCCCACGGATCCCAACAGGGCTGCACCAACCTCCAACTCCCATGAAGCCCTGTGGGAGTCCTAGGCACCCTGCAAACCAGGGAGGCTGCCATCTAGCGCTCTGGGGGAGGTCCCTGTCTCGGTCAAGCAAGGACCTCAGCCTTCCGCTACAACATAAACTAAAGCATCAAAAATAAAAAAACCTAAAAAGAGAAATCTGAACCCCAGCCTGCGGTGGAACCCTGGTAGAAGCAACACAAATGTGCAAAATGCATGTTTGTTTAGCTAAAATACTGGTCAGTGAATAACTGGAAAGTGAAAGTAGTCCACAAACAGCAAGCCCCTTCACACGGGGTCAGGTTTTTGAACTGAAGACCCACCTCTCCTCCTCATCCATTGGTCAAGAGTCCAGTTCTTTCTCCATGAAGACATGACGTTCTACAGTAATTTTTCTCAGCCACCATATCGTTTTTGGACAGACTGTTTCTTTATATTTACTTTTTTTGAGATTGGGTAGTTAACCTCTTCTTGTTTACAATTAATTCATTGGCTATTATTAATTTTGATTATATTATTTAATGCTTTCATTAGTTAGTCTGTACTTACATTGTTCTTTTAATTAATTCATGTTTAGGGTTCATTTTCTGTTTATTTGAGGAAATTGTTTGGAATTGTTGTGTGACATAATAACAAATTAATGAACTGTTTTTGAGAGGCTCTTTCACAGTTTTGGCCCGAATGTTTTTGAAATTCATGAGCTCGATTACCATGACACGGAGTGTTCATTTTTTAAAACAATGGCGTATTTTTAGATGTGCACATCTACTGTTCAGTACATCTCAGGAGGATTTGTCTCAACTACAGAGTCACACTCTGGCCTTGTTTAATACACATCTTCTTACAACAGGAATGCCTTCCACATCAGGATCAGACACCACAATATTGATTTCTAGAGCACATTTTCAACAACTTGCTCTTTTTCCACTTTTCTTCAAACGTAATCAGTTGAAATCAATCAATCAATCAATCAATCAACATTTATTTATATAGCACATATTCATACAAAAAAATGTAGCTCAAAGTGCTTTACAAAATGAATAGAAAAATAGAAGACACAATAAAAAATAAACATAAGTCAACATTAATTAACATAGAATAAGAGTAAGGTCCGATGGCCAGGGTGGACAGAAAAAACAAAAAAAAAACTCCAAAGGCTGGAGAAAAAAATAAAATCTGTAGGGGTTCCAGACCAAGAGACCGCCCAGTCCCCTCTGGGCAATCTACCTAACATAAGTCAAACAGTCCTCTTTGTATTTAGGGTTTTCATGGAAGGACCTGATGATGATGGTCACGTAGACTTCTGGCTTTCAGTCCATCAATGTTGGTGCATCAGGATGCTTTGAGTAGGTGGTGGTGGCGCAGGCCATGCAATGAATGACCTTAAATGGTGAAAAGGTAAACAGTGAACTGCCAGAGGTTTATATTAAAAGTTTAGGTTAGGGATAGGGTTGCCAGATTAGAAAATTAGAAATTGTATTTGTTAATTGCCATTTTCTTGCCATTATACAGAAACCACTAGCAGTAGTTCAGAGGGTGACATAACACAGTTGGGTTCCAACTCTGCTTTAAGACACACAGAGGGTTTTTAAAGTAATCAACAGGAGTTGGGACGCCTGTGCAAATTGTGTGCTTCAACTTGCAAGGCTTCATTTACATTAATTGCTGCAGAACATCTGTAGGTTGTAACCTATTTGTTGTTCCCTGATGAAGGCCCATTTGTAATTTTCTGATATTTCCTTTATTTTCGGTTTTTGCTAATCTAAACTTTACATTTAAACCTCTGGCAGTTTACTGCTTACCTTTTCACCATTTTAGGTCATTCATTGCATTTCAACTGATTACATTTGAAGAAAACCTGAGGTGTTCTGAAACATTTGACCAGTACTGTATAAAGCATGGCTTAGCCAATAGGAGCACAGCCTACAGTCCAAAATGTTTTTCATACTTTTTATTATGAATGAATTCTAGCTACAGTAACTTCCAGATTGTGTCTATAATTACACTGTAACTACTATGTAATTATCTGTATAAGTACAGTGTAACTACGAGTTATTACTCCATACTTACTTTGTAATACAAAGCAACGCTATAGTTAATTACTCAGTTGTCATTGTTATTCCACAGTTTATTTAATTACAATATAACATTTTATCACTGTTCCAAAAACAAGTGTTATTACATAGTTACATCATATCCATCCATCCATCCATTTTCTAACCCGCTGAATCCGAATACAGGGTCACGGGAGCCAATCCCAGCCAACACAGGGCACAAGGCAGGAACCAATCCTGGGCAGGGTGCCAACCCACCGCAGGACACACACAAACTCACCCGGGCCAATTTAGAATCGCCAATCCACCTAACCTGCATGTCTTTGGATTGTGGGAGGAAACCGGAGCGCCCGGAGGAAACCCACGCAGACACGGGGAGAACATGCAAACTCCACGCAGGGAGGACACGGGAAGCGAACCCAGGTCTCCTAACTGCGAGGCAGCAGCGCTACCACTGCGCCACCGTGCCGCCCTACATCATATCTGTATTTTCAAAATGTAATAAAAACATCAGGGCATGTAACTACAACTAAATAACAGATGTTCCATGGTCTGGGCAATTGTAATGGAGAATTGCAGTGATAACTGCATAGGTTTTCGATGGCATTTCAAGATCTTTTTTAAATGGTGAAAACACCTTTGCAAAACACTTTTGCTTCATGGATCCATTATCCTAAGATGGAATTCTGTATGGAGATATGTGCTGTAAAAGGCGCTATATAGCGCCCGACCCGGCACAGACCACGCAGAGGCAACGTGTACAAAACACACAGGCTTTTATTTTTCTTCAGCTGTGTGACACGTCTTCCCCGTGCCACACAGCCCAAACACAGTCCCAAAGCACCAAATAAAACACAAACCACAATTCTCCTTCACCTTCTCTTCCACCACTCCTCTGCAAGCTTAGTCCTCCTCCTCCCAACCCTGGCTTCGATTGCTGGGAGGCAGGCCCTTTTATACCCCACCCGGAAGTGATCCAGGTGCCTGACCAGCTGGTCTTAATTGCTGATAAACCGTCCAGTGTGGTGGCTGGCTCTCTGCAGCACCCCCTAGCGGCCACCCCATCTCCCAACTGGGCTGCTGTGGTGGACTCCATGTCCCGTGGAGCCACGGGGGAGATTGAGGAGGAATCCATTGCCAGGGAGAGTGCCCCCAAGCGCCCCGGGGAAGGTATTGCAAAGTCCATGATGGCTCCCCCGGGACGTATGCATCAGAGGACCCGGCTGTCCGTCACAGTGCTTAAAATGTGTATGTTCTACCCATGTCTCTCTATGTCTTCTTCATGGGTTTTACTGCCACATCCCAGGGACATGTGATTTGAACGTTTGAATTTGAATATAATTATTTATTGAGGAGCAGTACAACGAAAAACATTTTATTTATTCGAGTTTGAACAAAAATCTTCTGTTTCAAGTAAGTACGTACTTTATGGTTTTGTTTTTTTTATCACAGGGGCTGTCGAAATTGTTTGGTAATAAAAGTTTTTATTTCTTCAGATAATAATATGACAACCAAAAATGAAATGCAGACAGTACAGTTTGGACTATTTGTACTTATTTTGAATTTACATATTTATTTCATAAATGTCAAAAATGTTAAAAAAAAAGCTTGTATTTTTTTTGCTTTCATTTTCGTTAGTGCAGGCTTCGATATTAAATGTCATATTCCGTAGTCCTTTTATCTTTTTCAATTTTTAATTACAAGTGATTAAAATGAAAAGTTTGATATCTAGTGAAATATTTAATATCGAGTACTGTACAAATGTATTAATTTGAGTAAGTAAAGTGAATGACTGGGGGGTTGACGGTTTTAAAAGTTTTTGGTAAAGGGGTCTGCGGGGTCTCTTGGTTTAGAGCGTGGCCCGAATTCCAAAAAGCCCTCTCCCTGTTCGTCTCTCTGCTGCTGCCCATAAGATTCATTGTAACCATTTTTCCGCAGCGGTTACATCCCATTTAAAATGTCATCTCACATCACAATATCGCCACAGCTGTTGCCTAGAAACCGCAGGCACTGCCAATGGTGAAAGGGGGTGTGGCCAAAAGGAAAACGCTGACGTGTGCAGTCCAGGAGATTTAAAAATGTCAGACTCCATGTTGTAGGTTTGGAATGCTGCTGACGCCAGAAAAAATGCAAACTTATTGGGGATTATTTTGGATTTACAATCGGATGTGATGTGCCGAGGATTTCAAGGGTTATTTTTCAATATGCAAATGTTGACACTAAAAATATAGCTGAATGTTTAATGTCATTGCACTCTGACTCATCTTTAGATGACATTTTATATTCATTTATGTGAAGACGTTACGGGTCAACTGTCTCTGCTATTGGATGTAATATTTTCCCAGTGAAGAGTCCCGAAGTGAAGCTCAATCTACAAGGTGCCATACAAGGCTTGAGCAGTCAAACATATCGATTAAAAATAAGCAATTTTACAAATTAGGTGAGGACATTCAATCCGTCGAGCTCAACTTGGCTTCCACAACCTGATTTCACATAGCCAAATGCCGTGTATATTATGGGATGCCCTCCCTCATTGCTGCCAAGTTGTTCAAATCTTTTTAAATGTCATAACTAATCACCAAAACCAAAGGCAGAACTTCACACCACTTGTGAGACTCGTATCAGCACACAAGCAAACTAAATGAAAAATACGAGGAGCAACAGCTTGTCAGCACACAAATATTCAGGTGTGGAAATGAGGGACAACTTGGTGAGGAAAACGTTCTCCGTAGTAATAACAAGCCTCGAGTGGGACGTGGGAAATGCCAAGCAAAGACACGGAAAAAAACTCCAATCCCGCATCAACTTTCATGTCTCGTTCAGAACGCGGCTGCGTCTGTCCAAGGTCTTCTGCACCTTCAGCTTGCTTCATGGAAATGAGTGAGAC
The DNA here is from genome assembly GCF_016835505.1 of Polypterus senegalus. NCBI lineage: Eukaryota > Metazoa > Chordata > Cladistia > Polypteriformes > Polypteridae > Polypterus > Polypterus senegalus. The sequence goes on along the minus strand of NC_053164.1, from coordinate 18,072,885 downwards.
GTTTAAAAAGTTTTACTTTAGTAAAATTCAAAGCAAAAACAATTCACACAAAATGAAGAGAAAATAAAAAGGAAAAGTTATTGCATAGGATGGTTCTGGTTAAGACTCACATGTCTTGTTGCATTTCTTCAAGTTTCTTTTCATTACCACATACGTAACATTAGGGTGGTCCACAACTAAAGTGGCTATGTGATTAGTAAACAACAGACAAAGGAAAAAGAACATTCTAGAAAGTAGACGTTTCCAGAATATTCTAGTAGTAAGTAGGATTTTCAAAAACATTCTAGAAATAAATAGCAGCTTTCAGAACATTATAGTAGTAAGTGAAAGTTGCCAGAATATTCTAGTAGTAAGAAGGAGTTTCTAGAATATTCTACTAGTGAGTAGGAGTTTCAAGAACTTTCTAGTAGTAAGTGGAAGTTTCCAGAACATTCTAATAGTAATTGGACATTTCCAGAACATTCTAGCATTAAGAAGGAGTTTCAAGAACATTCTAGTAGTAAATTGAAGTTTAAAGAATATTCTAGTAGTAAGTAGGAGTTTCCAGAACCTTAACTCCTATTTAATATTCCATTATTAAGGAGACGTTTCCAGAACATTCTAATAGTAAGTGAAAGTTTCCAGAATATTCTAGTTGTAAGTGGAGGTTTGCAGAATGGTCTAGTAGAGAGTAGGAGTTTCAAGAACTTTCTAGTCTTAAGTGGAAGTTCCCAGAACATTCTAGTATTAAGGAGTTTCAAGAACATTCTTGTAGTAATTAAGAGTTTCCAGGACATTCTAGCAGTAAGTGAAAGTTTCCAGAATATTCTAATAGTAAGTAGGAGTTTCCAGAACCTTAGCTCCTATTTAATATTCTAGTATTAAGGAGGAGTCTCCACAACATTCTAGTAGTTAGAGAAAGTTTCCAGAATATTCTAGTATTAAGTGGAGGGCTGAAGAATATTCTACTAGTGAGTAGGAGTTTCAAGAACTTTCTAGTAGTAAGTGGAAGTTTCCAGAACATTGTAATAGTAAGTGGACATTTCCAGAACATTCTAGCATTAAGAAGGAGTTTCAAGAACATTCTAGTAGTAAATTGAAGTTTAAAGAATATTCTAGTAGTAAGTAGGAGTTTCCAGAACCTTAACTCCTATTTAATATTCCATTATTAAGGAGAAGTTTCCAGAACATTCTAATAGTAAGTGAAAGTTTCCAGAATATTCTAGCTGTAAGTGGAGGTTTGCAGAATGGTCTAGTAGAGAGTAGGAGTTTCAAGAACTTTCTAGTCTTAAGTGGAAGTTCCCAGAACATTCTAGTATTAAGGAGTTTCAAGAACATTCTTGTAGTAATTAAGAGTTTCCAGGACATTCTAGCAGTAAGTGAAAGTTTCCAGAATATTCTAATAGTAAGTAGGAGTTTCCAGAACCTTAACTCCTATTTAATATTCTAGTATTAAGGAGGAGTCTCCACAACATTCTAATAGTAAGTGGAAGTTTCCAGAACATTCTAGTTGCAAGTGGAAGTTTTTGGAATATTCTAGTAGTAAGTAGGAGTGCAAACTTCTACTTACCATTCTAGTATTAGGCAGGAGTTCCAAGAACAATCTAGTAGTAAGTGCAAGTTCCCGGGATATTCAAGTAGTCAGTATGAGTTTCAGGAACACTCTGGTATTAAGAAGAAGTTTCCAGAATATTTTAGCAGTAATTGGAGTTTCAAGAGCATTCTCAAGGTAAATAAAAGTTTCTTACTTCTAGTTTATTGCAGACTACGCAGAAATATTTAGAAACGTCTGATAATGACTGCTGCCTAAATAAAGTGCTGTAAACTTCACAAGTGGCGAGTCGTTATTGATACGCGCAACATTCGTAACAGTCGTAACAGTAACAGCGTGTGACTTTCATATTGGAGTTACTGAACTAATAATTCCTCAAGTTTAAGATCTGACCCATAAAACCAGTTCCTTGGAACGCCAGCCTGTCGTTTATCCACAGCAAGACCACCACGTGGACTCGTGTGCTTCAGCTACATTTATGAGTGCACGTCAATCCAAGATGATCGCAGATTGTCAGTCTGGTTTATGTCGCACAGTAGAGTGAAGCGCCACTTAGAACCCGAGCTTCTCTCAATGACACTGAATTGTTATCAGTTCTTAAGCCAAAGAAATGGAGGCCTTGGAGTGTGAGGCTGGTGGAGTCCTGACTTACACAAAACACATATGAACAAAGAGTGCTGGCCCCGTGAAGATTCACATACGCAGTGAACGAGTTCTGTAACTCTTTAAGCCCACCTCTCGCTTCATCTATGAATATTTATCTTTATTAAACGGTGTGTGCGCTGGGCTGCCGGTTCACTTTGAGCTTTTTTATTTTTCAGAAGACCTTTTTACACTTTTGATTGGAGGTGAGTGTAACTTTGATTTGGGGTATTGTGTAATTTTTTATATTATTTATTTTTCAGGTTTTTAAAGGACACAGTCACAATTTTAAGAATGCATTTATTCTTGCACTTATTAATTGAATTTGTATTATTTATGTGTAAATGTATGCCTCCATTATTGTCCTGCTGGTTCTCAGGCCTTACTGCACGTTCTTCAGTCCTGAAATACGTTCAGTGAAGGACCTTGGGGTATGAAAGACCTTCGATAGAGAGGTGTGGGCCTCTCCTAATCATGTCCATTCAACTGAGTGGACCACAGGTGTACTCCAAACATGTCAATGATGACCCACAGGGCCAAAGCAAAGGGCCTGAATGCTTGCTATCAATGAGTGCGTTTACAGGCACACACATAACTAGGATAACCCGGTCAAGGTTACAAATCCACCGAGGTCATTAAACGGTGCAAAAAAATAGCTAAAGGGCATCATCAGCCACCATAAATCTGAAAATAAGTGTGGTCATTTTCTTGAGTTTCATAAATATGCTGAGTCCTCCATGCACTGTGAAGTAAACAGCATGCATTCCCCCATTTTTACATCCTCACCCTGAGCCATCGATGATTTGCTGTATAAACATTGGCTGCTGTGTCACCCGATCACGCTGTTTCAACATATCTACAGCAAATAGCTGGATTAGAACTAAGCGGACACTATCTCTTATATATATTTCTCTTCTGGTTCATCCTGCTTCCTCTTCAAAACTGGTCCCCCTCACATGCAGCCCACACGGCATTTTTTTGATTCCTATTGATTCATCCTGCTTCCTCTTCAAAACCGGTCCCCCCTCACATGCAGCCCACACGGCATTTCTAGATTCCTATTCCTCTTCTTCCAAACCCTTCCCCACGCTGTCTGCAACCTCCTATACGCCCCCACACAGCTTTTCTCGATTCCTATTCCTCCTTCGGACTACCGAATTCCCCGCTCCTCTCTCATGACCCCATTGGTGTCACGTCACCACCCTATATCTAGCCTGACCGCGTGACCTTTCACTTCAGCTATGTGCCTGGGAGTCTTTTCCATAGCTTGCTACAGGAAGGTACTCTCTCGACCATTGGCATTGGTTTCGCTCCTTGCTATTTTCGTTATACTGTGACAGTTGTTTCCTAAGCCTTTGTTATAAAATGAACGACAGTATCTTCTCTGTCGATGGGTTTTTGTACAACGTCATCTCTATTCCAGGATCCGGCTACTGCCTGTTCCTATCAGTGGGTTATTTCTTGACACAAACGGTTGACGAAGGCAATGCACTCTCACTACGACATAGGGCAGTAGATTTTGTTGCATCACATTGGGACAGATTTGGAGACGTTCTTCCTGTTGTTGTTTCTAACGCAAGTCAAGTTATCACAACAAGTCATGAGTACTATCAATACATGGCAACATCTGGAGTTTATGGTGGTGAAGCTGAAATTCAAGCACTTTGCGTCACTATCAACGATTCTCTAAATATTAACAACAAAGTTCTTGATCTTATGCAGGGTGGAGAAGTGACCTTCAAGAGTGTAGATACAGTGGTCAGTGATGATCCTAATGATCAACTAACGTACCCACAGGAGTTTTTACACACCTTCACACCAACTGGCATGCCTCCCCATCTCCTACATCTCAAGGTGGGAGCTGTAGTTATGCTCCTCCGAAATATTATGCCATTAAAAGGTCTTTGCAACGGAACAAGACTCATCGTTACCCGAATACATTCAAATATTTTCGAGTGCAAACTGATCGCTATCCAAAATTCTGAAACAATCTTCATTCCCAGAATCTCTCTCCTTCCTTCCCACACCAATCTCCCTTTTAAATTTAAATGCATACAATTCCCACTCAGACTCGCCTTCTCCGTGACTATCAAAAAGTTCCAAGGACAAACGTTTGCAAAGATTTGCGTTAATCTACAACAACCAGTCTTCAGCCACGGTCAGTTGTACGTGGCTTTTTCTAGGGTTAGATCTTTCGACTCATTATCTGTTGTCTCCAGCAAAACACCTATTCACAACTGCGTCTTTCAAGAAGTATTGCTTTCTTCTTGGTTTCTGAATTCCTTTGTCACCATTTGCTGTTCCTATTCTTACACCGCCGTATGCTAGTTTCTGTAGAGCGCATCAGCACACTCTTCTGCCTGACTATGCGACTGAGCCCTACCGATACGTGTCGTTCTTGATTAACACGCAGCGCTGCTGGGATAAAAGTAGCGCAGGGATGTTTCCTTCAATAAAATACGTATGACGTCAGGTTACTCGTTACTTTAGAAAGTAATCGGACTACGTAACGCACATCACTTTTAACGTGTCACCCTACTGCTCTCGAGGTTCTGCTGCTGAGTTTAGCACTGCGCGTTCAGATCAATAATATATTTAGCGATTTCTGAAATACCGAGACAGATTATTTCAGCCAGGAAAAAGGAATCATACGATCGCCTGAACATTCATCTTGTGTACACTTTCTACCTGTGTCAGCTAAGCAAGTGAGCAAAGTGCAACAGACATGCGCAGTTTACAAAAATCCTTAACTGTACCCCAGTTACACGGCCAAAGATCTGGGCTACTCGCAGAGAAACGTACGTCTGTTAAGTCAGGAAAACACTGTGCGATTTTAGCCATGATTTTAAGCCTGATTTGCAGTTTCCTCAAATTTCCGTTTCATTGGCCGTGGTCTCACATGCAGTATGAGAGGGGCTGTGATGCCCGATTTTATCTTCAGATTGAGCTGTCATACGATCAGAAGCATTTCTGTCGTGTCAGAAATTTCAGTCGACTGTCTTATAGCGTGAATCGTCTCATGGGCTGATTTTCTAATCTCGCCCCCAACCTTCCCAGACTTCTTTGTGCAGCGACTGCAATAAGTGTGCAGTGCACTTTGGGTCCTGCCGTTGTCGTGCTCATTTTTTTCTTGTTTGATTTCAAAAAGCTAAAAAATAATATAGAAAGATACACACAACAAAATGTCCAACAACAGAAGTATCTTTGAAAAGTTTTACTGGAAAAACAAAATAAACACACACAATAGTAGATATGTAAAATGGACAGACCGCCTTGTACTTCCCAATCATTTACGCATCCAGTTACACATTTTTCTTTTCTTTGTAGTTTCAGAATACAATAAGCAACACTGCTCTGCCTCTGACCATATTGCTTTTTTGAATAGTTAAAGCTGTGCTACCTGTTTTCAGTTCACCATGCAACGAATATATATCTGTGTTAATTGCCATTTCGTGTAGGATTTGTAAAAGCAGTGTTAATGTTTCATGCACCATCTGTTGGAATGACAAATGCAATGCAAATATCTCTGTTATATGCTATTTGGTATGGGATTCGTAAAAGCAGTGCTAATGTTTGTGATGCACTATCTTTTGGAATGACAAATACAATGCAGATATCTCTGTTATATGCTATTTGGTATGTGATTCATAACAGCAGTGCTAATGTTTGTGGTGCACCATCTGTTGGAATGGCAACTGCAATGCATATGCCTATGTTATATGTGATTTGGTATGTGATTCATAAAAGCAGTGTTAATGTTTCAGATGTGCCATCTGCTGGAATGACTAATACAATGTATTTTATTACTAAAAATGTTTGTGATTAGCTATCTTTGGATTATAGAGATATAGCAACCCAATAGACACACAGATAAAGACGCATATACTTTTATTAAGGTCAATGTCAATGGACAAGGCTGTGCCATCTGGGCCAAATATTGTGAGCAGCCAGCCATGCACTACTTTATCATACATTGCAAGTAGTCACTTGATCGTGATTCCTAAGAACTGCTCAGTGTATGTGTGGCATTAACCAACTTTCTGAGAGACCAATAACCCAATTTCTCTAACCAGAATTAGGGTGAGCAGGGCATTTTAGGATCCAGGTTTTGTGAATAACCAGGTTATTAAAGTGCATGTAAACGCTCTGAATGTAAGTTTTCAGTTGTTTAGGTGCATTGGCATATAATGCTCAAAGCACCTAATTTGAAAGCCCTCGTCTGTCAGTCGGTCTGTCTGCCTGCATGAAACAATACATCTGTTGAGATGTGGCACACTTGTTCTTCAATGCAATTTGTCAAGACAGTTCAATTTTCATTTCAATATCTCGAACGTATCATGATTTGCAAAGTTTTAAAATTTCCCATTAAAAGGCACTGGCAAATTGGCAAACTCTTCCATGTTAAAATGGAGAAACATTCTGTGTGACTTCAACTAGGAATGAGTCTCAGGTTTGAGGGAGGTTGCTTGAACTTGTCTGCTTTGTTTATTTTGTGTATTTTCCTCTTTTATTCGTCTGACAGCCACTCAGATGCCCAATGCGATGTGATGGCAGGCACAGCACAGGCACAATCAGCTCACACAGCGGTGCCTTTTCTTGCTGCTTTAGGTAAATTAACCAACACAGGACAAGAAAAAAGTCATGACACTATAAATAAATAGATGGGGAAAGCAAATATGTAGGCAGGGCCGGTGCCACCATTAAGGCAGATTAGGCATTGGCTTAGGGTGCAGATCATAATGGGGGGCACCCAGCAGCACAGTTGGCGCACTAATAAGCTTGGCCTAGGGTGCAAAATCATCCAGCACTGGCACTGGTTGTAAGCATATATAAGACTGCGTTGATTAAACAATATAATCTACAAATTATTATTGTAAAGAACCAACCTTATCAACCTGCAGCTACATGATGTTTGAACAAATTAATAATACGGGAAAGACACAGCTGCCCTAACTGATACAAACACAGGGCGGGTTTAGAAAAGGACAGCGGTGTCGGGAAGTGGGGGGCTTCATTGACTTATAAAGCCCCTGATCTCTGGTGCCCAGGCCCTGATCTTTCAGTCCCAGATATAAATGAACAATCACAGCAGGCCCCTGATTTTCTTGCCCATCGTGTTACCATTCGCATTCCCGTTATTTAATAAATCAGTTCCTTTCCAAGTTCATGCTTATTTATATAATTTTAACGAATTACTGCGTTTAACTCCTATTAATAACTAGATGGGGAACTTGCTTCAGTTCCTTTTCTCCTTTCATAGGGTAACATTGATCCTGATTTGATGCTAGTATTGGTCATTTTGTATTAATAGACATTTTCAATTGCTAATTATTGGATATGGTTCTATTGGGTTTACTTTCAAAAATGTTATGTTTATGAAAATTGCACAGCAATTAGTCAGAGACCCTCCGGCACTAACACCCATCAGTCGATGCCATTGTGACATGTCTTCTGTGTTTCATAGCCATTGAGCCACCACAAGCCACTTTTGTGCTCCGTTTTTAACTCCGTTGTAAAGTTCTGTTAAAAAGCACACATTTAATGGGGTCTGTTAATAGATGGAATTGCATTATATTGTAGCTATTAATTTTAAATATGGCTCATTGTTGCAAAAGTATTTAATAAATAAAAAAGTAATAACTAACTTTGGGATGAATTAAAAACAGAATGTGAAATGCTCCAACTTTCCTATCAGTTAACTTAGACGCCGAACGATCCCGAGTGTTACGTTCCGCCGACATTGTCTAACTTGTTTTATTGCTAATGAATTTGTTAAAGGTTCTAAAATTCTGTTTTCGCTTTGTCGTTCTGAGGCTTTTGCTTGCTTAGGGAAAAATTAATGGAAATTAATGGGGGGAGTTGGAGCGTCACAGTTGACTTTTTTTAGATTCCTTTCATGTCCGTGCGGGTTTCCTCCAGAGAACGCAGAACGGCCCTCGTAATTCTGCCCGCTGTTGGTGTGCGTGTGTCGCTATGGGAGGGCCTCCCGAAGCAGCATCGGAGTAAACAGTTTCAGAAAACAAACGGCCGATTGCCACGTCTTGATTTGGGAGTTCGTGCCGGTGGTTGTTTACTTTGTGTCTCCCTCCAGAGAATGTCCCCAGCGCTCTCTCTCTCTCTCTCTCTCTCTCTCTCTCTCTCTCTCTCTCTCTCTCTCTTTCTCTTTCTCCTTTCAGGATGGCAGACCCTGTCGTGATGTAATCCTGTTAGGTACTTCGTCTGCTCTCCGTCTCCCAGGCAATCGGCTGTTGTTCCTAAAGAGCGGAGTCGCTGCGGTCCCTCGACAAGGCTGTTCTTTGCTGCGTGTCTTCCAACAAGATCAAGGCGTCAACGAGCTCGTTCTGACGAGAAGTGCTAACGAGGTCTGCTGTCTTCTTCCATGTCCCCGACCTCTGACGGCATTACCTGCCGTCTTCAGCATCTCTAAGCCTGTCAAACGAAATTTTCATCAGTGATTAAACTTCGGCTCGTTCTCCGTCCCGCTGATTATAATTAAAAGTGTGAGTCAGTTCTTGATCGAGTGCATTGGCAATTGGCAGAGCAGGGATTCTGCCAGATGGAAAACGGGGTGGTTGCACGAGCGCCAAGTGAAATTGCTGGCAGTTTTAAAAACAATCAGTGAATATATAATGTCTGAACGGCTGTTCTGCCGTGTGTGAATCAGAGTTATGTTTTCATGTTTTTTCCTTTTATACTGGACTGGTTTTTCATACGATTTAATGTCCTAGACAATCCCCATATAATTATAATCATAATAATAATAATAATAACAGCTTGTCCCTAAAGCCGCCTGAATAAGCCCCGCCCCCGACGCTGAACTGGGTTAGGCGGGTTTGTCCCTTCATCAGTGGAGGGGTGTGGGCGTGTCCGTATTAAAATGAGACGCACCGTCCGGCGGTGTTCGGCCCTTGATGAGTGGAGGACTGTGGGTGTGTCCGCATTAAAATAAGGCGCACCGTCCGGCGGCGTTCTTCACAATAACGTCTCATCAGTGGCACTTCACTCACTTGGTTGTGTGGTAGAACCATCGCCTGACTATGAGCAACTGCATTGCGGGAGAGGTTATTTGTCTATGAAGTTGGTTCTTCATACTTTGAAAAGACTCCGAAAAAATGAAGAAAACCAAAATGTACCTAGCATCATGATGCAGCAGATCAAGCCGACCTGAACTGAGCCTGTGTGAATGTATGTGGTAAGAGACCCTTTAAAATCAGGGGCCTATTGGTATTTTATTAATCTGTTGTCATCTTTTACTTATGGAGTTTGTTATGCATCAATTTTTTTTTTTTTTTTTCTGGAACCTTCATGTTGGTGTTTCTTTTATTGACCAAAAACGTTCCCCTGTGGCATCACTCTGAAGAACGCATCCGGCACCTTTATTTCTAATGCTGTACTGAAAGTGTGGAGTTTGCATGGTCACTGTTCCTCCATTGCCCTCTCTACAATTAGAATGGAAATAGCCAGGTGTGTACAGTTTGTTGCATAACTCATGATCACTTCAGTTATCAGTTACACATAATCAATATTAACGGATGGGTGTCCTTTCACTATTAGTGTAGGTGGGTGGAGATTGCAGGTTCTTCCCATAATTGTTTGTTTCTACAGGGGACCTCGATTTTTATCCATTCCAAAATAAGCAGCACTCTGGTTGACTGATGACCAATGTCATAACTTACCACACAAATGTGAGGGGTACACCCATCGAGGGGATCACATTTCTGCATGATACATTACCCCCAGATACATAACACTCCTGAAACTCATGGTTCATCATTGGCACTTTATTGGGTTGTGTGGTTCCTTGTGGAACCCTTGTTTGACAAGAACCTTTTCATTCTGGGAAGGATTCTTTGAAAAGTGTCTTAATATGTAAACACATCAGAAATCTTTAATGTCTAGTATAGGTGACCTAGTAGGAAGAAAACATGAAACAGATCAAGAAAACATGAACCTTTTGGGATTTCAGAAATCTGATATTATACTGCTTGTGGTTAATTATGGACCCTAGAATGGATCTAATTACATACAGTAAAAGGTTCTTTCTGGAACCTTCCTGTGGATGACACCTAATAATGGTTCCCCTATGGCTTTGCTCTGAAGAACCGTTTTGGCACTTTTAGTTTTAGGAGTGCATGTGGTCAACCCCGCCGGGATAGATGGAGACTCCCCGTGATCCTGAGCTGTACAAGCAGTTTAGAAAATGAACAGATGAGTGCATGTTGTGTGTGTGACAGTAGGTGATGTTCCTGCTTTGTGCCCTACGATGGCTGAGATAGGCTTTACCTGCCCCATAACCTTGTCCCAGATAAACAGGCTAGAAAATGAATGGACGTGTTCTTATATGACAGATAGAAAAAGAGTCTGCCCATTCTGCAATGGACTGGTGCCCCAACCAGTGCTGGTCTCTTCAATGCACCTGAAACGACCAAGATAAGCCCCTGAATTTGACAAACTAGAGATGGAGAATCTACTGTATAATAATAATAATAATGATAGCAATCAGATTTTTTTTTTGAACAGCCAAAGGTTCAGAATGAGCTTCATCAATGGCAGATACAAGAGGAAAGCATGCTGGGCCCAACCCTAGATGGGATGGCAATTCATGAACATTAACTCACCCGGAGCCATTTTACAGCAGTGATGTCCTGTTCACATGGGGCTTTCTGGCGAAACAAATAAGAAACTGTGCCTCCATCAATGTTTGCAATGCTTCACTTATATAACATATTAGTTAGTTAAGTATTGTAGCGCCTCTCGGTCTGGACCTCAGACATGCTCCAGAGGTAGCCAGGGGGTTGAGGACACCAGGAGAAGCTGGCTATGAAAGCACTGTGGGGAGGTGCAGGTACAGCACTTTAAAGGTCACTTCGACTGCATCTCTTGACTGCTAAAGTCCGTCGGCCCTGAAGCGAGGAAGTTGTCATGAACCCTGGCCTTGAAGTCAGCATACGGACCCCTATAGAAAGTGTGGCAGATGGGTTGCCTCTGACCCTGGGTGAACAGAGTGAAGCATAGCTAGGTGGCATGTATGAGCAGACAAAGCAGCTGGGAGCACATGCTGCGGCAGAAGACCTAAGGCAGCAGACGTCTTTATAGCCACTTGGTGTAAAGTGGCTAATTCCATTCCTCCATATCTGGAACCCGCATGTCATTATAACATTATAGAAAATCTTAAGGGAATTGACAATCCAGGGTGGTCATGAATCAGACTTTTCACAACCAGAAGCAGAGAAGGCCCAATTAAAGAATCTGGGGCATCTCAGGGATGCTGTTGCCCCCGCCTAGCAGATGATGGACGTAGGCCATGCATCTGCTATCATTTATTACTACAAAAATGCATGATTTCGCCAGAAGATGATGAACACTCTTAAAAACAGAGATGCCAAAGTGGTTCTTCCAAGTGATGCCATAGGGGAACCATTTTTGGGTCACAAATGAAGCATCCAGATGAAGGTTCCAGAAAGAGTCTTTTATTGATTTAGACCTACAACAGACTCCTTAGAAAGCCACAAACAGATGATAACAGATTTGTGGAACACCACTGGGCTCCTGATTTTAAAAGGACTTTCACTGCATACAATCTCACAGGATAAGTTCAGGTTTTTGTGACCTCTTAGCGTCCTGCTAGGTCGCCTACGAGACATTAAAGATTTCTGTTTTATCTTCATACAGTATGAGGATGTTTTTCAAATCCCAAAGAACCAACTTCAAAAAGGGTTCCTCTCAGGCAATGGTTCTACGAGGAACCACACGGCCCAGTAGAGAGCCATTAAAGATCTTTTATTTTTAAGAGTGCATTAACCTGGGATGATGCATCACATAGTGAAGCATTTCAAGTGCGGTTCTCATGACAGTCATACCCCTCAGCTGTGAATAATAAGTTATTGCATTGGTCATCAGTTGATTAAACTTACTTACTTTGAAACAGATGGAATTTGAAGTCCCCAGCAGAAATCCACATTAACATGGTGGGAACATACAGACTTGTCACGCATGTGTGTTTAGGGGACATCTCAGTGGCTCTCAGAAAGAGAGAGCCTCTCGCGGGAGCAGAGTAGGGCCGCTGTCACTAACCACTTCTCCTTTTTTTTCCACCCACAATTCCGAGGCTCGCTCACCCTGAAACCTTTGACCCACTTCTGCCACCACTCTGAAACCCCTGCCTCTGCCCGGGCCGGTTTTGATACCCAGTCCACTCCTGCCAACAGTTTCCTGATTTCAAAAATACTCTCTCTGCATACAACAACACAGGCAGAGTTCATGGGTTTATTCATCTGATGTGTCCTACTATGTAGCCCGCCGTACATTAAAGATTTTCATTTTGTCCTCATAGGTTGACCCTTTTCAAAGACTAAGGATCTAACTTCATATGTAAAGAGTCCTTCACAGAATTAAAATATTTTGTATTTATCCTAGATAACGTAGCACGCAGAGTGGTGGTCCCCTCGAGAGTCGTACCACTCCGATTTGTGTAGTATGTTATGCCATTGCTCATCAGTCAGTCAGACTGCTTATTTGGGAATGGATGAATGACTCCTTCCCAGAATTCAAATGTTCTTTGTCAAGCAAGGGTTCAACGAGGAACCACACAATGCAATAATGTGCCAATAAAGTTTCAGTGTTTCTAAGAGTGTACAGTGCCTAATTAATTAATTAGCGCATTTCTTTCTACCTGCAGTGGGCTGGCGCCCTGCCCGGGGTTTGTTTCCTGCCTTGCACCCTGTGTTGGCCGGGATTGGCTCCAGCAGACCCCCGTGACAATGTAATTAGGATATAGGTGGATGAATGATGGATGGATGGGTTTCTAGCTACTCGCAGTGCTTTACATAGACAGTGAGGAGCCCCTTTAACCATCACCAACATGTAGCATCCACCCGGCCATTCTTGTGCCACTATGCTCAGCCCACAATAGCTTTTTGGTGGTGGAGGGGTGACAGAGACACTTGGGGATGATTAGGGAGACCAGAATGGACAAGGCCATGTAGGACATCATTGCACACTCTACTCTTTTTTAAATTCTAAATATGCCCAGGGATATTTTATGAGCACAAAGAATCAGGGCTGTGGTGGGCTGGCACCCTGCCCGGGATTTGTTTCCTGCCTTGTGCCCTGTGTTGGCTGGGATTGGCTCCAGCAGACCCCCATGACCCTGTAGTTAGGATATAGCAGGCTGGATAATGGATGGATGGAAGAATCAGGAGTTCGGTTTAAGTTGTCATCTGAAGAACTGCACCATTTATTTAGTACAGAGTCCTCGTCACTGCACTGGGGCATTAGGAGCCACATACAGACCACAGTGTAAGCGCCCCCTGCTGGCCCCACCAACACCTCTTCCTGCAGCAGCCTAAGCTTTCCTGGCTGCTCTCCCATCCAAACATGCTTAGCTTCAGGTGCTTGAACCAGAAGCCATCAAGTATGATCACTGTGCCACCCACTACCCATATACACATACATGTGCTCTAAAATTACTCTGGTATATCACTATCAATGTATTACTTTTCATGTTTTTTTCTAAAAACGCAGAGGAATATCATTAGTTTCAGTATTCACCCAAAAGTTGTTTTTTTGACAGCAAAATGGCTCATTTAAAACACTAATTAAAAATACAATACTTATTTAATTAAAGGAATCGTTACGTTCACTAGGAAGAAAATAAACCTTTCACCCACCACAGAAACTTTACAAGGAATGTAAAAGTTAGCCAGCCGAGTCATTGGACACCAGAGAGGGATTTGTAATGTGCCGGATACAAGATTGTCAGTTCCTTCCTTTGTTTTTCTTGCTTTAAAAAAAATGATTTCCCGGATAGTAAACGGCCGCATGGAGATTCGGTATAGCTTGAAAAATCTAAACACAGAAGTCAGGATTAAAAAATAAAAACGCATATCAGATATATTTACTAAAGGCAGAAAAGCCGTCATTTCCAACAGCACGGACCTGCGAGCTTCGCACAGGAGTTCTTCCAGTCTCAACGCACGGACATCTTACAGGTGTGAATTTTTTTTTTATTATTATTATTATTTTATTATTTTAACCAGCAGACCGAAGGGGACTGCCATAGGAAGGCACCTAATAAGATCTAAATATAGTATGCATATGCAATATGACAGGCAGCATTTCACTCGGTATAAAGCGAGTCCCCTCTGGACAGCGCCGGCTTTGTTCCTTCAGATCAGAGCGGGACGGTCTCTTACCATTGCCATTATTTATTGCCTCGCATTGCGCTACCATGACTGTACGAATTCCGTTTCGGCCATGCTAAGCAAAACGGGTTGACCGAACTATTGAACATGTCACATAGGCCATGTCACATTCCCGGCAAAGGAAAAAAAAAATAATAAATAAATGAACTGTGCATCAAGGAGACAAAAGCGACGAGAGAGTGTGCAGCTTTCAGTCACTTACCCGTCAAGCTATCGTAACAGTCAATCTCGGTGCTCTCGATGAGTCGCTTCTGCTCCTCCGTGAGCTTTGTATTGGTTTTGCTGCGCAGATTGACCTCGGACCCCGTCGTGCCCTCCACGACCAGGACCCCCTTAAGCTGGAGCAGCGCACGATGATACTTCCCGATCGCTTCTCTAAATTTCTTCTCCTTGTAGCAGCGGTTCCCCTCCACTTTAAACTCCACCGCCTTTTGAATTTTGGACTCCATTTCCACCTCCGCATTGACTCGGTAACACCCTCCACCGTCGCCGCCTGCCGCCGCAGCCAGACTCCTACCGCCGGCCTCCGGGTAGCTTTTAAGGCTTTTGATCGAATGATGTTTGGCTTCCATGTCTTTCATTGACGCTGAAAGGCCATGTCTTTTAAATTCAAACGCCTGTTTTCTCTGAATGATCTGAAACAATGTACTGTGCATAAAGGATTGGAGACACAGAGGAAGAAAAATAAATAATAAATAAATTGTTTTAAAAAAATGACAGGAAAAAAACAATCCCAGTCTCTGGTCCAGCCCCTTTTCTCTCTCTCTCGCTCTCTCACTCTCACTCTCCCACCTCACTCTCTCTCTCTCTCTCTCTCTCTCCTCGGCGGCTCTCCCTTCTCGTAATAAAGACAGGGCGGTTGGGGCCGCTCCTCAGTCCAATCGCGTCTCCAGGCTCGCAACCAAAAAGCTCAGCTTCAGCACCACAGACAGCGACCGAAGCAGGCGCTGAGCGCACGGCATTCTGGGTAGGGACCATTGCACCTCTCTCCCTCGTTCGCCAGTCTGACATCCACAAAGCCAAACGGTCGGAGAAAGGGAAAGGAAAGGGGGCTCGAAGAGGTGGGGGTACGGATCGTATTTAAAAACTTCTCTGCTTGTTTTTTTGCACTGACATTTATCAGTCTGAACAAGTACACATTGAGCTTACCAGCAGGTGCGCCAGCAGCGGTGTCGCCATTGGTGACTTTACTTTTAAACATGGGCGGAGCTTGACATTGAGGCTTGTGGGGGCAGACGAACCATAAAATCATTTACGCATTTCAACCGTACTGCTATATAATTATATCGTATCCTAAGTCACTCATAATAATATAAAGAAACAATAAGACCTAAATATTAATACTGCCTACGTTTAAAACTTTGAAAGTATGGGAAAAAAGTTATAATATGACCTAAATATTACTTTAAAAAATACGTTTACAACTTTGAAATTATGAAAAAGTACAAAAGTTCCATTAACGATACTGAAATAAGAGGAGTCTTATTTGCCGCCCGATGCTTGTTGATTTAGAACCCATCTTCCCTTCGTTCCTTCTCCGGATAAAGGGGTTTAGAAAATGGATGAATTAATGTAAGGTTAAAGCACTTCGAAATTTTGATTTGCTTCATGAAATATATCTAAATATTTTGTCACGGCGCACTGTCTGAAGTTTTGTTCAAACTGCCGCCACCACCCCGTTTGGACAGGCTGCCAGATCACGGGCACGCGCGCGAGGCTTTACGGTCATTTGAAGATCTGCTTGAGGAGCGGCGATCCAACGCGTAAAAGAGGAAAATACTGAAAATAAAATATATACAAGCTGAGCTAAATATGAAACAGCAGTGTAATGCGTAATTTGTGTAGTAGAGAAAAGGTAAGTGGCGTTAAATGATCGTATTCGTTGATTGATAACATATTTACAATAGCTGTTACCTTAAAAGAAAAAATAACCTTTATTATAGATTAAGTGTAGATAGTGCATCTGTTTTTTGGGCGGATTTGTCACCCTTAAACTCCGTAACTAAGACCTTGTCATGTTATTTTGTGTCTTACGTTGATGATCAGTCATTTTACAAATGATCTGCAGTAACAATATATTAACTGAGCACATGTAAATGGAGGTAATAAAAATATGTTTTTACA
The DNA here is from genome assembly GCF_016835505.1 of Polypterus senegalus. Taxonomy (NCBI): domain Eukaryota; kingdom Metazoa; phylum Chordata; class Cladistia; order Polypteriformes; family Polypteridae; genus Polypterus; species Polypterus senegalus. The sequence goes on along the minus strand of NC_053164.1, from coordinate 18,056,385 downwards.
TTTATTGTGTTCATCAGAATTATTTATGAATACTTTGAAGTCAATTCATTTTTTTTCCCGGCGCTTCCTGCCTCACCGGTACGAGGAAACCTCCACTTAAGATACGCCGTTCTACACATGGACATATATAGATAGACGCCGCATTCGCTGTGTTGCCCAGTCGACACGATACGTCAGCGCGTCCGCCATATTGCGAGTGGCAAAAGTGCCATTTAAACTAATACAGGTAGACGTGGAAACCGGGTTTTCTGATGAAAAAACAATTACGTTTAAAACAGTATTGTTTACATACAACAGATTTTGGCTAATCGTTTACATGCACTTATTTATATTCATTTATACACTAATAATGGCAATTATTAAATAATAATAATAATAATTATTATTATGAAATAATTCCTCCCATATAAGTAACATTTCTCGGACTGTCTTCTTCCATCTCTGAAACATTTCTAGACTTTGTCCTGTTCTTACGCAACACAGTACTGAAGTATTAGTTAATGCCCGAGTCACCTCACGTATAGATTACTGTAATGCTATTTCTATCTGGTGTCCCACAAAAACTTATCCATCACTTACAATTTATTCAAAATTCTGCTGCCAGGATAATAACCTGCTGTTCTAAATCCACTGATCATATTACACTGATTCTCTCTCAACTTCACTGGCCCTGAAAATTTAAAGCTCTCCACACCTCACTGATCTCCTACAGACTGACACTCGTCTCGCTCACTCAGATTCTCATCTGCAGCTCGACTTTCTGTACCACACATCAGACTCAGTGCTATGGGAGCTCGAGCGTCTCTCCTGGTGCTCCTCAACTCGGGAATTCTCTTCTCTCCCATATTCGTCAGCTCGACTCAGTAACACATTTTAAAACTGCGCTCAAACCTTATCTTTTCAAACTGGCACACCAATTGTGAATTTTGTACTGTTACTGCCAGTAATCTTTTTTTGTTTGCTAATTATTGCTTTTTGATTTATCATTCTTGTTTTAATTTTACTAATGTTGTTTAATTTTATTGTAAGGTGATCTTGAGTGCTAAGATTATAAAATGGGATTTTCTAATGGCCAAATATTACCAAAACAATTGTTCAGCCTTACCTATGAAATGTAATCCCCGGGATCTGGTTTGGAGCGTACAGCGGTTTATACAATCCCAAGCAGCACATTATTCATTACTTCACTCCACAGCAGTGCCACTCGCAATATGGCGGCGACGTTGACGTACAATGCTGCTGATCATGTGGCATCTAGTAATTCCATGTCTATGGTTCTACTCATCTTGATGTCTACTTATACAAGATGTTGATGGGGTTTCCCCCCATTTTAGGCTATCTAGACCCGAAAAACCTCTCACTTTCTTGGTCCGTATTTTGTGTAAGAAATCACACCGTTGTGATAAAGAGTAAAACAATGGGTGTCCAAAGCAAAAATGTTCAAAAGGACCTGAAGTTGTGCAGGCCACATCAATCGACCCCATAAAAATGGAAATTGGTAATGCAGGCGTGTATGTGGGGGGGAGGGGGTCATTTTATGATATTTCCAGGTTGCTGATCTTAAATAGGGCAGCACGGTGGCACAGTGGGTAGCGCCGCTGCCTCGCAGTTAGAAGACCTGGGTTTGCTTCCCGGGTCCTCCCTGCGTGGAGTTTGCATGTTCTCCCCGTGTCTGCGTGGGTTTCCTCCCACAGTCCAAAGACATGCAGGTTAGGTGGATTGGTGATTCTAAATTGGCCCAAGTGTGTGCTTGGTGTGTGGGTGTGTTTGTGTGTGTGTCCCGCAGTGGGTTGGCACCCTACCCAGGATTGGTTCCTGCCTTGTGCCCTGTGTTGGCTAGGATTGGCTCCAGCGGATCCCCGTGACTCTGTGTTCGGATTCAGCGGGTTGGAAGATGGATGGATGATCTTGAATATGATGAAAGTTTTGATATTTGATTCTTCACTGGTGGTCCTAGCCCTCTAAGACCTACTCCCACATAATAAGCACCACTTATGATGCACTTCTGTCTCATGACGTAAATCATTACCTTTCTTATGAACACCCCAAATTAGGTCTGCTTACACTAATTCAGACTTTTTGTTTGTTTAGAGGTCACTTTAATCCAAAGGAACTTACAAAGGAGCTCAATAAAATCACATACACATCAGTCTGAGGGACTGTTTGGGAGCAAGTGCCATAGGACAAGGGTACAAAATTGATTATGTCAAGTGAAGAACTCAGAACAAAATACAAGTGAGTGACAGTTCTTTGGTTGCAAAAGCTTATCAGTTTGACAAAAAATTTACCAAACAAGAGAGTCTTCGGACACTTTTTAAACACATGGAGGGAATTAGAATTTCAAATGGAGGTGGGCAGCTCATTTCACCAGCTAATCCACCCATCTGCCCATTTCGCTGTTGTCCCTAACTTGTCTTATATTATAATGCTTGCCTAGCAGTTCTTATCTGGTGAACTCCTGTGCAAATCTGGCTGTGTGTCAACTGTGCACATGAGTAGAAAAAAACATCCATCCATCCATTATCCAACTCGCTATATCCTAACTACAGGGTCACGGGGGTCTGCTGGAGCCAATCCCAGCCAACACAGGGCGCAAGGCAGGAAACAAACCCCAGGCAGGGCGCCAGCCCACCGCAGGTAGAAAAAGACAGATTTATAAAATATATTTGCACAGAGGACCGTGACATATTAAACTTATGTTACAACCAGCACTGCAACACTTCACCGGTCTCGCTTTATGGCCAAACAGAAGTGTCTTCTCAGCAAATGACACATGGAAGCCCACAAGGAGTTTGCAAAAAGTCACCTAAAGGACTCCCTGACTGTGAGAAAGAAGATTCTCTGGTCTGATAAAACCAAGCAGGCACCAGCCATCACCTAGGCCAGTGGTTCTCAAACTGTGGGGCGGGACCCCTAGGCGGGCGTGTAGTAACAAAAAAGGGGGCACAAAGATGTGAAAAAAAGAAAACAAGAATCAAAAATATGAAAAAATACATCTATTGAAACCAAAACAAATGAACTTAAACTACATTCTGATACTAGACAAATAAATATAGAGTTAGACAAATGTCGATAAAAGTTAAGTAGGTATTATAAAATATGCATCTATGATACATCATTAATTAAACAAGAACAAATTGGTATTAGTGGGCTCCTTTCAAAAAAAACATTGGGGTGGGTGAGATTAAAACTGTTATGAAAACTCGGGTCGCAAATACGCAAATGTTGACCTAGGCTGTGTCACTCCTACGGTGAAGTATGGTGGTGGAAGCATCATGCTGAGAGGTTTTGGGCTCGGAGACTAGACAGGGTTGAGGGAAAACAAAAAAGAAGGAGAAATAGTCTTAATGAAAATCTGCCTCTAAGCACTCTGGACCTCAGACTGAGCTGAACGTTCACATCCCAGCAGGACACATAGCAAAGACAACGCTGGATTGGCTTAAAAAAAACTCAACGAATGTCCTTGAGTGGCCCAGCTAGAGACCAGCCCTGAACCCAATGAAACATCTCTGGAGAGCCCTGAAAACAGCTGTCCAGTGATGGTCTCCATCCAACCTGACAGAGTTTGAGAGGATCTGCAGAGAAGAATGGCAGCAAATCCCCAAGCCCAGGTGTGCAAAGCTTATCACATCAAACCCAAGAAGGAATCGCTGCCAAAGGGACTTCAACGCAGGACAGATTAAAGGGTCTGAACACTTGTGTCAATTGGAATATTCATTTAGGCCCAACTGTGGGACCTTCTTTAGACAGGTATGTGAAAATCAGTCCAATCCATTGAATTGACCACAGGTTGGACTCCAAACATGTCAAAGACGAGCCATAGAATGGGATGCACCTGAGCCAAACGTCGAGTGTTAAAGCAAAGGGTCTGAATACTTGTGTCAGTGTGAGATTTCAGTCTTTCATTCGTAGTAAATTTGCAAACATTTCTTGAAATGCTGTTTTCGTGTTGTCATTCTGGGATATTGAGTGTTGTTTGATGGGGGAAAAATGAAGTAAAATGTTTCTGGCAACATAACAAAATGTATAAAAAGTGAGGGGATCTGAAGACTTTCTGAAGGCGCCGTTGACCTTCACTTAAAACACACAAATGAACAACAAAACAAAGGCATACTGCGCGGACAGTGGACTGTTAATGGATGAGGAAACAAAGAATGGGAAAAGCAGAACTAATACAAAGAATCGTTTTAATTGATACCCAAAGTCAGTCAGTCATTGTCAAACCCGCTATATCCCATAACACAGGGATCTGCCGGAACCAATCCCAGCCAACACAGGAACAAATCCTGGGCAGGGCGCCAGCCCACCGCAGGGCACACACACCAAGCACAATTTAGGATCTCCAATCCACCTAACCTGCATGTCTTTGGACTGTGGGAGGAAACCCACGCAGACACGGGGAGAACATGCAAACTCCACGTAGGGAGGACCTGGGAATTGAACTCAGGTCTCCTTACTGCGAGGCCGCAGCGCTACCACTGTGCCACTGAGCCACCTGATACTCAAGTATTTACATTAAATGGAAGGCAAAGAAAATGACCTAAGTAACGTCTTTAGTCATAAATTAAGAACATTAGGCTCAATCGATTGTCGCATTTGGGGGTTTGGGGATCACCAAAGTATTTACTGTAAATGAGAAGAAATAAATAGGGGTGAAGAAAAAAATTGTAAACATAGACAGTAGGTGTACATATTTTAAAAACATAAGACTGAGATGTGCTTCAGGTGTGTTGAAGATAATAAAACTCTGGGCCTGAAGGGACATTACCAGCAGTTACCAAAGAACTGGAGATTTATACACCTTGACTAAGCATCGTCAAATCAGAGGAGAGAAGACCATGTTGATGGGAAATTGTTACTGGGACATCATTCCATGAGAAGGGTGACAACATGGATCCCACTAATTAAAGACCAATAAGCCTTATGTCTGTCACATGTAGACCGGCCACTTTATGGTCTTTAGGTACACCTTGCTAGTAATCTGGTTGGATCTCCGTTTGCCTTCAGAACTGCCATAATACTTCATGGCGTAGATTCAACAAGGTGCTGGAAACATTCCTCAGAGATATTGGTCCATATTGACATAATAGCATCAGGCATTTGCTGCAGAGGTTTTGGCTGCAAATCCATGATGCGAATCCACCACATCCCAAAGGTGCTCTCTACTGGATTGAGATCTGGTGACTGTGGAGGCCATTTGAGTCCAATGAGCTCATTGTCATGTTCAAGAAACCCATTGTGAGATGATTTGAGCTTTGTGACATGGCGTGTTATCCTGCTGGAAATGGCAATCAGATGATGGGGACACTGCGGTCATTAAGGGATGGACATGGTCAGCTACAATACTCAGGTAGGCTGGGGCATTTAAACAAAGCTCAGTTGGTACTAAGGGGCGCAAAGTGTTCAAGAAAATACCCTCACATTATTACACCACCACCACCAGCCTGAACCATTCATACAAGGCAAGATAGATGTCTGCTTAATGTTGTTGATGCCAAATTCTGACCCTACCATCTGAATGTCACAGCGGAAATTGAGACTCAAAAGACCAGGCGATGTTTTTCCAATCTTCTGTTGTCCAATTGTGATGAGTCCGTGTGAATTGTAGCCTCAGTTGCCTGTTCTTAGGTGACAGAAGTGGCACCCGGTGTGGTCTCCTGCTGCTGTAGCCCACCTGTTTCAAGGTTTGACGTGTTGTGTGTTCAGAGATGCTCTTCTGCGAACCTCAGTTGTAACAAGTGCTTATTTGAGTTCCTGCTCCCTTTCTATCAGCTCAAGCCAGTCTGGCCATTCTCCTCTGACTTCTGGCATCAACAAGACATTTTCACCCAGAGATCAGCCACTCACTCGATATTTTCCCTTTTTAGGGCCATTCTCTGTAAACCCTTAGATATGATTGTGTGTGAAAATCCCAGTAGATCAGCAGTTTGTGAAAAACTCAGAGCAGCCCGTCTGGCACCAATAACCTTGTCCACATTCAAAATCACTTCAGTCATCTTTCTTCTCCATTCTGATGCATGGGTTGAACTTCAGCAGGTCGTCTTGACAATGTCTACAGGCCTAAATGCATTGAGTTGCTACCATGTGATTGACTGATTAGATATGTGCATTAACAAGCAGGTGTACTTAATAAAGTGGCCAGAGAGTGTATATGAACTGTATAATTAGAAAGCTATGTATATGAAATGGCGGCATGGTGGCACAGTGGGTAGCGCTGCTGCCTCGCATTAAGGAGACCTGGGTTCACATCCCGGGTCCACCCTCCGTGGAGTTTGCATGTTCTCCCCATGTTTGTGTGGGTTTCCTCCCACAGTCCAAAGACATGCAGCTTAGGTGCATTGGCGATCCTAAATTGTCCTGTGTGTGCGCCCTGCCCAGGGTTTGTTTCCTGCCTTGCGCCCTGTGTTGGCTGGGATTGGCTCCAGCAGACCCCCATGACCCTGTGTTAGGATATAGCAGGTTGGATAATGAATGGATGGACGTATATGAAATAATATAATAAATAACAGCCATGTGGATTTATGACGGGAAGATCCTGCCAAACTAATCTGACAGATGAACATTTTAAACAGGCAGCAACAACAAAGCTAACAATATAATTTACTTTGCCTTTCAGAAGGCTTTCTGAATCTAGAAACCATTAGCCTCAGATAACTTACAAGGGTAAAAATAAATGCATTTTAAAACAGTTAACTGGGCAGAGCCAAAGACTACAAATGATCTGGGTTCTGATCTAGGCCATTGCTTTTGTTAATTTATAGTATATAAATGATGTTAAATCTGATATACACTATTATAAATAATGGTTATTAAATGTTTTTTTTAATTGGGACTAGGTGGCTTTGCCCCCTGCTCACTTTGTTTGCCAACCCCCCGGCCTGCTCTACGTGCCAGCCACTTCATGTCTCTGCTACTCGCGTATGTGGATTTTACGTTCATCCATCCATCCATCCATTTTCCAACCTGCTGAATCCGAACACAGGGTCACGGGGGTCTGCTGGAGCCAATCCCAGCCAACACAGGGTACAAGGCAGTAACCAATCCTGGGCAGGGTGCCAACCCACCGCAGGACCCACACAAACACACCCACACACCAAGCACACACTAGGGCCAATTTAGAATCGCCAATCCACCTAACCGGCATGTCTTTGGACTGTGGGAGGAAACCGGAGCGCCCGGAGGACCAAACAACAAATCTTTAATTCTCGCAGATACACCTCTTCATTAGGTAGAAACCCTACTTTTCCCTGATGGCAACACAAATTAGACGATCTACAAGTCTCCGACTTAAACTTTAAAGCCAAACAATATCTTCATACGTCTATCATATCACCTATGTCCATATATTCGATCTCTTTTCGCTTTTACCTTTTCGTCAATATCACATTGAATTTTGATTCCGTGTTTGGAATTACATCGTGACAACGCAACGTATAACTGCCCGTGAGTGAATATCGTTTCTTTCTCTCTACGAGAAATGTGTCTGACAATGGCACTCACTCAAATGAGAACTGATTGAACCGTGTGCATGGTTATGTGGGCAGGACGTTTCCAAATCTCTTTGCATAAAGTCTTGTCTTGCGGGGCTTGAAATTTTCTCTCTTGGGATTTCACTTTCACCAAACAACAAATCTTTTAATTCTCGCAGATAGGCCTCTTCATTGGGAAGGAACACTACTTTTCCCTGATGGCAACACAACTTAGACGATCTACAAGTCTACGACTTAAAGTTTAAATCTGAACAATATATTCAATCTCTTTTCGCTGTTCCGTTATTTCACCGAGTAATAATTTCCATTTGTTTATGCTAATGTGATCTTAACTATCATTTTTTTGAGACTTTTTAATTTTCCTACTTCCATTATCTCTAACCTGCTCTGCATGTGTATGGCGCCAACGTTTTTGAATTCTTTACGACTTTCTACTCTGTCATCTACTCTTTGTCTTTTATTTCCGGGCCCGGATGTGGTTAAATCTCTTGGCACAAAAGTGAAAATGAAAGTGTCTCTCTGAGAAAGTCGCATCTTGTCTCTCTTCCCAAGATTCTTTTTGTATAATATAGAGATGTGTGGTTCCTTGTAGAACCATTGCTTTGGGGTTTCCTAATATGTGGACAAATAAGAACTTTTTAATGTATAGTAGATGACCTAGCAGCATTCGTTAGCTCATGTTACCTCAGGCAGCAATAGTCCTTTTACGTTCAGGACTCCATTGGTATTTAGCAAATCTGTTATCATCAACCCATGGCTATTTATGGAACCTGTTAACTAATCGAAATAAATAAAGGCTCTTTCTGAAACCTTTATGAGGAGGATTCTTTAGGGAACCAAAAATAGTGGCCCTATGGCCTTACTCTGAAGAGCCACGTTTCGGTTCAACTGGCTCCTTTGCCGTTCACACCTTTTTTTTATGTTGTGTGGTTTCTTCAAACTCCAGTCCGGTTCATTTAGGCAGACGTGAACAGGCCAATCGCACTCTGGTTCAAACCAGAATCAGAGGCGGCCTTTGGGGGCAATCGCCCCAGGCCCCGCGATAGAAGATTCTTTTGTCACCGTCAGCTCATCATACAAATATGCGGGGCCTCTGCAAGACATTCAGATCCGTTATAGACTGAAATACGGTACGTGGTGGATTTCTTCGGAAACCACTCATAAACGAGGACTTGTTACTTTAGAAGCCTTTCCCGGCATCTATAGAACCAAGAAAGCTCTTAGCGCGACATTTTTGGTTTCAAAATACCGTAATAATTACACCCTTCAGTTTCAGATTTACACTGGGTCAGCAAAGAAGGCGGCGCTAATACCACAATGTCGCAAAACAGACTGTGCAGTTTAGCTGTTTTGTCAATCGAAAAGGAACTTGCCTCAACATTGGACTACGAGGATCTTATCAACGATTTTGCTCAGCGAAAAGCCAGAAAAGTGGACTTCCGTCTGTGACTGTCAAAACAGCTGTTTGGTAAGTGTTCGTTTTATTACAAGTGTTCTGGTTCTCCGTAATTAACTCTTTCAGGGCTGATGTTGACTTTTGTCAAAATTCAGGAGTAGAGGACGGTAATCGGTTGTAAACTGCGACAAAACTTGCCCTTACATTTTAGTTCGACTCTCTTTTCTTGAAGGAAAGCTACATAGTTTTGTTCATTTGACCTCGATTCCCTGCATGTGAATGAGGAGTGAAGAGTAAACAGCCTCTAACATGGTATCGACATCTGGCCAGACTAAAGCAAATGTGCAAAGAAATCAGACTCTGACTTTTCGGGCTCTGAGTTTGATGTAAGTGGTCTGGAGATGGATATCGAAAATGAAAGTGTGTTCCCCAGCTGATCCTCATGCTGAACATGTTCATGTAGCTGATGCGCCTGCAGCAGCGTTCGCCTAGGAGGACCACCACTTATGATGACAAGATGTACAAACCGTATTGCATCACACTGTGACTGCCACTGTCGCCCACCTGTTGTGCGAAGACAGAGAGGTAGCCAGCCTGCCGTGCGTTCCTGCTGACCATCAAGCTGCCCCTGTGCAGCCACTGCTGCAGAGATGCCGAACAGGCGTCAACAGCAGCCACAGCACGTAGCAACAGACATTTTATGTTGATTTTATGTGTGAAACCAGTGCATCGACTGCTTTACAGAAAACTGAGTTTTTTTGGAAAAAATATTCAGCCCTCAAAGAGTTAAATAAATTTGCCGACTCCAGCGGGTTCGGCAGAAACGACTGTTATCTAGTTTGTTAATTTTGCATGCAAAATGTTTCTGAATCATTAATTAAGTTGGTTAAAGGCCACTAAACCAATATAAGAACAATTGCAATACATAATGTAATCACACGGCCAATGGCATCTACATAAGGCGCCATGTTTTTTAACAATAATAAGGCGTACAGCATTAGAGGCGGACAAGCCCGTGAGCGTAGTGGTACGGTATGTAGCCTACACTTATGGCTGTCTGCCCCGCATATGACACTCGCCCAAGGCCCCGCATACTCCTAAGGCCGCCTCTGCCAGAATAAGTGTACTGTGACACGTATTCCATCCCATGAGTTCTGTCAGCGAAACGGCAGATAAACGTTTGAGCAAAAACCGGGAGATGCACATTACAAACAAAACAAAGAGAAAAATATGAAGAGAAACTGAAGCCCAATAGGAGAGACCATAATCGTGGCCAGTAGAGCAAGAGAGTCAAAGCAAAAAGTACACACGAGAAAAGGGGACAAAGACAAACTTTGACTACTTCAGAGATATGTTATCTGGTGGCAGTGTTCCTCAGGCTGCATCACTTTAGGACACACGCAGGGTGGCATGGGAATTGGAGTCCGGAGATGCAGCCCTGTTGGGGTCTTTTGGAACCGCTAGAGGGCACTGACGGGGGAAGACTACCCTGGACTCAGGCAGGACTCAGTTAGAGGGAGGAAGAAGATTTGGTTTGGTTTATTGTTATGCTGCGTGATCTTTGAGAAGAGTCATTTTGTGACGGTGCTTTGGTTGAATAAATATTTTTTATTTTATTCCAGAAACGTGTTGAGCATTACTGTGTCTGTGGTTTGGGCTCTGGGGTGCCCTCTGGTGGTTACAATATACACATAAACACACAGTCACACAATAAATATAGTATATGTACTGTAAAGGTCTTGTCACACGTGTGCACATAGGGGACAGCTGAAGGGCTCTAGTGGCTGCAGTTTTACTGCCACTCCAGGCGGTGGCGCTGTGACCCAATTCCTTTTTTTGATGGAGATGACACCTCTGACATCACTTCCAGCGTCTGTCTGGAAGGACTGAAAACCAGAAGCTCTGCCATCTTTGTCACCTCAATCCTGAAAAGCCGTCTGTGCAATCATTGTGTGTTTTCGCTTGCTTTGCAGTTCAGTTATACAGACACACCAGGCTGTTACCCCAACTCTTAATTGTTGTCCCCTCGTTTCTCTTACAGTATGCATGTATACGTGAACACAGAAATGAGACCCACAGAGACGTCTTCATCATTGGACACCTCTGGCTGTGGCTTTTCTGAGGTCTGTGCGCACTGAGAGGAAATGCAAATCACGTGAATGCAATCATGAAGGCAGAAAATGTACATACAGTATATGTGTGTGTGTGTGTTTGTGGAGAGGATTGTAATGGGGGCTTAGCATCCATACTGGTGTTATTTCATTTACATTTATCATATGAACGAAGGTTGTCACACACGTGCACTTAGGAGGCAGTCAACAAGCCTGGAGGTGAGTGAAATATCATGAAACAAGGGGTTGATATATGGTACTGACGCCTCTCTCTCTTACCAGACAAAAAAAAGAAATATTACGTACCTTCCATACTTCCAGGTTCTCAAGATGGCTTCCAATCATCACTTCCACCTCTGACTCCCGATAATGACGCCAATTCCAGCGCCTCCGGTTCCACCCTGATGACCTCACTTCCAGCTCCCAAGGATAACGTCACTTCCATCTGACAGCTATGATGTCATCTCCTGCCTGCTTTGGAGTTCTATTTCCATCATAAGATAAAGAGCAGAGCAGCCATTGAAGTGCAGTATTAACAAGAACAAATGAACAATATCATATGATTTAGCAATAAATTTAATGATTCAAACCTTCAAATAAGGGGATGAATCCAAAAACATAACCAGTAAGTAACCCAAACACTAAAGCTGCCACAGTGGACAGCACAGCTTGTCTCCCCGATCGATCAGGCTGGCTTTGACTTCTGCTCCATTTATCATCACTGCGGGGTTTTCCTCCACGTGTGATGTGTTAACTGGGCCTACAGGAGTGAGTAAGAACAATAATAATACGTTTTATTTATATAGCACCTTTCTCTTCATAATAATAATCATAATAATAATAAATTTTATTTATACAGCACCTTTCCTCAATAATAATAATAATAATAATCATAATTATACTTTTTATTTATATAGCACCTTTCCTTAATAACAATAATAATAATAATTATACTTTTTATTTATATAGCACCTTTCCTTAATAATAATAACAATAATAATACACTTTATTTATATAGCACCTTTCTCTTCATAATAATAATAATAATAAATTTTATTTATATAGCACCTTTCCTCAATAATAATAATAATAATCATAATAATTATACTTTTTATTTATATAGCACCTTTCCTTAATAATAATAATAATAAATTTTATTTATATAGTACCTTTCCCTTAGTAATAATAATAACAATAATAATACACTTTATTTATATAGCGCCTTTCCCATGTATGGTTGTACTGGCAGACCTTCAGTGTTAGCTTCTCCCTTTCACCTAATTGTGCTGGTGGACTTCAGCTCCCCATAACCCTGGTGGGTTCAGAAAATGAATGGTTGAATGTAAAGACTACAGTAAGCTTAGCCAAGGGCACAGCATTAAATTAAATGGCCGTTTAATCAGCTCATCTTGGTTTGTTTCATCACTTTGGCTTTGAAACAAATGTATTTTTAAGATGGATTTGCAACTGACATTAAAATTACAATATTACATAAAGGTTGACTGGTATCACCATTGCTATTTAACTGTTAATTAAGTGCCATGCTTGATGGTCTGGCATCCTGAATGGGATGCCAACTGGCTATTTACCAAGAAGGGAGGCCATAATGGAAAGATGAGGATTGACTGGCACCCCAACTGGGATGGTTGCTGGTTACTTGCCAGAATGGGAGGACTGCTCAGAAGGGCAGTGGGGGGCTACTTCCTGGGGCTGCATTCTTCCACTTGCACATGACAGCAGCATCCCACTGGTACAACTCTCATATGGATACCTGCAGTGCAGTCTGGGACTTGTAGTCCCATAGGGCAGCCTTGTCGGGCCTCTTGGGTACCACCAGGGAGAGCTACAGGGAAACATAATAATAACAGTAATAATAATTCTACACATTTATATAATGGTTTCTTCACTACTCAAAGTGCTTTTCATAGTGAGTAGGGAGCAACTTCAACCACCACTAATGTGTACCATCCACCTGGACGATGCAGCGGCAGACATTTTATGTCAGTACGTTCACCACACATTAGCTGTTAGGTAGTGAAGTGGTAAGAGAGAGATGGCCAATTAAAGACAGAAGATGATTGTGGTGCCGGAATGGCCAGACCGTGGTGGAAAATACAGCCAGGTCATTGGGATACAGTCTGCTTTTTATGAAGGATGACCAGGGATGACCACAGAAAGTCAGGACCTCAGCATTACGTCTCATCTGAAGGACAGCATTGTTTGTACAGCACAGTGTCCCCGTCACAGCAATGGGGCATTTGGATCCACATTGAGACCACAACAGCAACCCAAGCTTTTCCTAGATGGTCTCCCACCCAAGTACTTGGCAGGCCTGACCAGACTTAGCTTCAGGTGGATGATCTTTTGTGAAGTGCAGGTGGTATGGCTGCTGGTTACCTTCTTTATTTTACCATCTTTGAGGCGCTTCTGCCTGATTGTGCAAAGCTGTGGCATCAGACGTACTCCCAGGTCTGGCAAAATAAAAGCCGGTGTTCCTGTCTTAGCTGTCCGAGTTAGAAGAAGGTGGATGTGTCTACCTGGGAGGTATGGAAGGCGAGGAAAACCAGCTGTTGTTACGCTGTGGGGTCTGGAGATGAGGATTTGGAAACCTGTTAAGATATTTTTATAAATAAAAACATCAGCATTTGAACCCGGGACTGTGTTTGTACAGTTATGTCTGGGGTTTGGCGTGCTGCTATGCCCACTGTATAGTCCTGGAAGTGACAAATCCTTAAACCCCATTCCTGATATAATCATACAGCAGAATTGTCGCAGGATGTTAGAATCAAAGGATGGCAGTCAAAGAACAGATTCCATATTTCGGTTCGAACACATTCAGCCAAGGCCTTTCCAGGGTCTCTCCCATAGGGGGCCCAGTCCTTCATTATTTTTAGGGAGATTAAAACTGGAGTAATGAGTCACCTGAGTCACGTGCTTGTGAAAGTCTCCATGCAGCATGACACCCAAGACAGGCAGCAGCCGGAGGGTCTCTTTTGTAATAGGAAAGTCAACTAAAGTCTAATTCTGTGCAGACTACCCGGGACGCGGCGCCACAGCACATTTGTCATGTCAGGTTTAAAATGAAGCCAACGGAGTTCTGTAATATTTCATACTCTGTGTGTGTGGGTGTGAATTGAGCTGCAGCACACTTGAGTATTTGGAGCCACAATAATTCTCATCCTAGGTTCAGATTTATTATTCGCTTATGCAAAGTGACTTACAAGTCGCACACGCATAAAGGACATGGTTTATAGTGAAATGGTGGTCTGAGGCTAACAATCTGCGCTGTGCAACACTAGATGGCGCTATGCCAGCGTTTACCCAGCACACAGACACTGATGTCACGTTTTTAAAACACCAAGAAGTATTTTAATTTATTCTGTCTTCAAAGCACCACAGCCACAATAAACACATTTAAATCAAAACGAAAACACAATTCTTCTCTCCACTACACCTCCCAGTAAGCTCCATCACACTCCTCCCAACTCCAGCTCGCTTGCTGGGTCTCCATCAGTCCTTTATATAGTCTTTGACCCAGAAGTGCTTCTTTCCTTCCGTCCACCTGACTCGTCGGATCAGACAGAGAATTATATTTTTCTTCAGCCTGGAAGTACTTCGGGATTCCCATCCTCATGATTTGGGAGTACTTCCGGGCTATAAATCTGGTACGAGTCCTTCTGTCCTTTTGCAGCTCCCCCACTGGAAGCAACCATGGCACCCAACAGGACTGCGCAACCGAACTCCAAGATCCAGAATGCCCTGCGGGAATCTGGGGCACTGCCAGATTCCCAGAAAGCTGGCATCTAGCGTTTTGGGGGAGGCAGTGACCAGGAAAAGATGCCTTCCCCCATCCTTCCATCACAGGGGCGTCCCGGCCGTCTGCCACAGCTGCATTCTGGAAGGTTACCGGTTCAAATCCTGTTACTGCCAGAAAAGCTGAAAATGGATCCTGTGCTATGACCTCCAATGGTCATCTGAAAAGACAGCTTCCCCGTGGGATTAATAAACTACATAAAATAAAAAAACAGGCTTTTTTTAAGTTTTTATTCCTGAAAAAACTTTGGTGACTGTGTTAGAGTATCGTTTCGGATTGATTGTATCACGTAGGAAATTGGAGAAACATGAAATGACTTTGTGTTGACTGTAATGTGTTTCTTCACGTAGTGATGCCGACACACAAATGAGCTAAAATGTTTTGTTGCAGATTTTCATTTGTATTCTGATGCCTCTCCTTTCACTGTCCAACAACACTTGGCCACCACTGATGGGATTCCGCTTCTCCCGACTCCGCTTTTCCATTGTCCTCATGTTCGTTACTGACCGCACCAGAGATAGCTGGGAGGAAGTCCAAGTATGAATGTAGAGAGTGCCGGTCGAAGACCATTTGGATCCTTAGGCAGGGTTGATGGTATTCACCCCTCATTGGCCACAGTGGGTAGTAAATATTTTTGCAAAACTACAATCTTGCCAGGGAGATCCCGCTTGGTTCCCAGAGTGGGATCCTTTAAGGGGCGAGCAACCGTTGGTGTAGGGAGTTTGTGCACTTTTACTTTCACGAACGGTGTCTATTCAGCATCATTCAATGACTGGGTGTTGGGGGTCCCTCTCACTATCTGGATTGCTCGCCCCGCCAAGTCATTGGCTTCCAGATAAATACAGGATACACTTTGTAAAATAGTAGAAGAGCTGGGGAACCAGCCAGTGATCCCTAAATATCATGAGAAAGATGTGCAGTGCAATTGTTAAGCAGAAAATTAGAGGAATGTCTCTCCAGACACGAGTCCACAACAACAACATTTATTCACAGTATATAGCACATTTTCAAACAATGAAGCACTTAAGAAGATGTCAGACAGGACCGTAGATATAGTCGGTGCTGTGACAATGCAGGTTCGCTCCATGCACCCATCCGACTTTTGGGAGCTCTTGAACCCAACACTATCGATAATGTCACCGAGATGAGCGGACATACAGTCATATGAAAAAGTTTGGGAACCCCTCTTAATTCTTTGGATTTTTGTTTATCATTGGCTGAGCTTTCAAAGTAGCAACTTCCTTGTAATATACAACATGCCTTATGGAAACTGTAGTATTTCAGCAGGGACATTAAGTTTATTGGATTAACAGAAAATACGCAATATGCATCATAACAAAATTAGACAGGTGCATAATGTGGCACCCCAACAGAGATATGACATCAATACTCGGTTGAGCCTCCTTTTGCTCCTTTGAGCCTCTCGACGCTGTCCTCCTGTAGCCTGTGATGAATGTCTGGATTCTGGATGGAGGTATTTCTGACCATTCTTCATACAAAATCTCTCCAGTTCAGTTCAATCTGATGGCTGCCGAGTATAGACAGCCTGCTGCAAATCATCCCATAGATTTTCAATGATATTAAAATTCAGGGGACTGTGATGGCCATTCCAGAACATTGTACTTCTCCCTCTGCATGGATGCCGTTGTAGATTTCCAACTGTGTTTTGGGTCATTGTCTTGTTGGAATATCCAACCACTGCGTAACTTCAACTTTGTGACTGATGCTTGAACATTATCCTGAAGAACTTGTTGATATTGGGTTGAATTCCTCCAGCCCTCGACTTTAACAAGGGCCCCAGTCCCTGAACTGGCCACACAGCCCCACAGCATGATGGAACCTCCACCACATTCGACAGGTAGCAGGTGTTTTTCTTGGAATGCGGTGTTCTTCTTCCGCCATGCAAAGCGCTTTTTGTTATGACCAAATAACTCCATTTGTGTGTCATCAGTCCAAAGCACTTTGTTCCAAAATGAATCTGACTTGTCTAAATGAGCATTCATATTCAACAAGCAACAATGTTTGTGGCGTGAGTGCAGAAAGAGCTTCTTTCTCATCACCCTGCCATAATGATGTTCTTTGTGCAAATTGCACTGAATTGTAGAACGATGGACAGATACACCATCTACAGATGTTCTTGCAGGTCTTTGGAGGTGATCTGAGGGTTGTCTGTAACCATTCTCACAATCCTGCGCATATGCTGCTCCTGTATTTTTCTTGCCCTGCCAGACCTGCTGGGTTTAATAGCAACTGTGCCTGTGGCCTTCCATTTCCTGATTCCTTTCCTTACAGTTGAAACTGACAGTTTAAACCTCTGAGATGGCTTTTTGTAGCCTTCCCCTAAACCAGGAGACTCAACAATCTTTGTTTTCAGATCTTTTGAGAGTTGCTTGGAGGATCCCATGCTGTCTGTCACTCTTCAGAGGAGAGTCAAAGGGAAGGAAACACAACTTGCAACTGACCACCTTAAATACCTTTTACCACTCATGATTGGACACTCCTGCCTATGAAGTTCAAGGCTTAACAAGCTCATCCAACCAATTTAGTGTTGCAAGTAATCAGCATTGAGCAGTGACAGGCATTCAAATCAGCACAATGACAAGGGGACCCACATTTGTGCACAGCCAGTTTTTCACATTTGATTTAATTTCATACAACTAAATACTGCTTCACTAAAAATCTTTGTCTGGAAAACACAGCAGTACTCAGATGTTCCTAGGAAATGAAAGACATACCACTGTTATCTTTTTTGTTGAAAGGCGAGTCAATTATTATGCAGACTGAGAGGGGTTCACAAACTTTTTCTGACTATATGAGGACATTTCTCAAATGAAGCCAGAGGATATTTCCAAAAAGTACCAAGGTGCTTTTATTAAAACAAACAGTTGTGTCATAAAAGAAAATGCAGTGTTCAAAAACAAAGTACATATATACAGTGCATCCAGAAAGTATTCACAGCACATCACTTTTTCCACATTTTGTTATGTTACAGCCTTATTCCAAAATGGATTCAATTCATTTTTTCCTCAGAATTCTACACACAACACCCCATAATTACAACGTGAAAAAAGTTTACTTGAGGTATTTGCAAATTTATTAAAAATAAAAAACTGAGAAATCACATGTACATAAGTATTCACAGCCTTTGCCATGAAGCTCTAAATTGAGTTCAGGTGCATCCTGTTTCCCTGATCATCCTTGAGATGTTTCTGCAGCTTCACTGGAGTCCACCTGTGGTCAATTCAGTTGATGTGACATGATTTGGAAAGGCACACACCTGTCTATAGAAGGTCCTACAGTTGACAGTTCATGTCAGAGCACAAACCAAGCATGAAGTCAAAGGAATTGTCTGTAGACCTCCGAGACAGGATTGTCTCGAGGCACAAATCTGGGGAAGGTTACAAAAAAATTTCTGCTGCGTTAAATGTCCCAATGAGCACAGTGGCCTCCATCACCTGTAAGTGGAAGAAGTTCAAAACCACCAGGACTCTTCCTAGAGCTGGCCGGCCATCTAAACTGAGCGATCAGGGGAGAAGGGCCTTAGTCAGGGAGGTGACCAAGAACCTGATGGTCACTCTGTCAGAGTTCCAGAGGTCCTCTGTGGAGAGAGGAGAACCTTCCAGAAGGACAACCATCTCTGCAGCAATCCACCAATCAAGCCTGTATGGTAGAGTGGCCAGACGGAAGCCACTCCTTAGTAAAATGCACATGGCAGCCAACCTTAAGTTTGCCAAAAGGCACCTGAAGGACTCTCAGACCATGAGAAACAAAATCTTTGGTGTGAATGCCAGGCGTCACATTTGAAGGAAACCAGGCACTGCTCATCACCAGGCCAATACCATCCCTACAGTGAAAAATGGTGGTGGCAGCATCATGGTGTGGGCATGTTTGTCAGCGGCAGGAACTGGGACACTAGTCAGGATAAAGGGAAAGATGACTGCAGCAATGTACAGAGACATCCTGGATGAAAACCTGCTCCAGAGCGCTCTTGACCTCAGACTGGGGTGACGGTTCATCTTTCAGCAGGACAACGACCTTAAGCACACAGCCAAGATATCAAAGGAGTGGCTTCAGGACAACTCTGTGAATGTCCTTGAGTGGCCCAGCCAGAGCCCAGACTTGAATCTGATTGAACATCTCTGGAGAGATCTTAAAATGGCTGTGCACCGACGCTTTCCATCCAACCTGATGGAGCTTGAGAGGTGCTGCAAAGAAGAATGGGCGAAACTGGCCAAGGATAGGTGTGCCAAGCTTGTGGCATCATATTTAATAAGACTTGAGGCTGGAATTGCTGCCAAAGGTGCATCGACAAAGTACTGAGCAAAGGCTGTGAGTACTTATGTACATGTGATTTCTCAGTTTTTTTTATTTTTAATAAATTTGCAAAAACCTCAAGTAAACTTTTTTCATGTTGTCATTATGGGGTGTTGTGTGTAGAATTCTGAGGAAAAAAATGAATTTAATCCATTTTGGAATAAGGCTGTAACATAATAAAATGTGGAAAAAGTGATGCGCTGTGAATCCATAAAATCCGAGATTAAAAATGCATTCTCAGTCTTCACTATCTCAGCATACCTGCATCTCTCATTGTCCCTGGCTCACCCATAACTCGCGTACCCGGCGGAGACCCAACAGAAATGAATTCCTTTCAGCCGACCTCCATCTTGGCTGCTTTAAGGACATCACGGCCAGACCGTCTGAGGTCAGCTCTCCTTCCTTCTTCCTTCGCTCTCATGTAGTCGCTCCTCAGATCCATCAGGAGGACACCTGCCTTGCTCACCCCACTTCACCCGAATGTTCAGTGGGATTGACTAAATCCTAGAGCGCCACAGCAAAACGCTCCTTCGCAGGGCCCCAGCTCGTTCTGTTTCAAAACCGTCCAGTGGCCAGATCCTCTCTCCAAACCTGCCCTTAGACGTCCTTTAATCTCTTTCTCCCCTATCCATCCTGATTTCTCAATCCATTCCCCTTTCCTTTGTGCCAGCCTGTATATATACACACACATATACACACACACACACACACACCCCTGCTAGATCAGCGTCTTAATCACATGCCTCAGAAAGCCAATGAAGCAATTGAGAACGATCGCACCTCATGGAGAGTGACACAGCTTTATGGATTTAAAACCTGGCCCCTTTTCTTTTGAAGCCGCGGACCCGCTATACCACAGTTGCCATTCACAGTTGGGTTCTTTTCCAGATGGGGAGGAGTTTCCAGAGGAAGTAAGCAGGTCTTCGCTTAACATCGAGTAAACATGGTGTATGGTGTGGGGTACAGCCCGGACACAGACAGGCAGACATGATGTTTTATCACCACACACATTTATTTACACTATATGTACAAGTAGAAGTGCACAAACCCAGTGCCTCAGCACCAATCACCCCTCAAGTCCAGGCCTTCTTACAATGCCTTTCACTGTCTCTGGTCCACCTCCACTCCTCTCCTCCGAGCTCTGTCCTCTTCCACCCGACTCCAGCCCTTGTCTGAAGGGAGGCGGCCCCTTTTATAATCACCCGGATGTGCTCCAGGTGTTTCCCGGCAATCTTCCACCGACACGCCCCAGTGTGGCGGAAGTGCCGGCTGCATCCCCGGAAGCACTCCGGGTGTCCTTGCTCTTCTTCCCCTTCGCTCTTCCGGGTGTGGCTGAAGTGCTGAGGTCCAGGGTCTCCAAGGCACTGGGGCGCCCCCTGGTGGCTGCCAGGGTGGCTGCCCCCACGTGGTCTGAGGTGGGCGTACGCCCTCTTCCGGTCCTCCAAGGCGTCCCGGCTGGGTCGTCGCCCCAGATATCTGCCACAGTGGACAAAAGTGGAAATATGTGTACACACAAAAAAATTCAGATGCACAAAACCATGCATAAGCCAACTTCCACGCACTTCAGCTCCATAACTCCCTGGTCAGCATGAAAAGTAACGCATGTGCATGCGCCTGCGCCTGATGTCCCACCCCTGCTCCTCCCAGAATTTTGCAAATTTTAATATGCAAATCAATATAAATATCACCTTCCCGGTTCAGTGTTTGGTTAAAAGACAATGGCAGAACCACGTGAAAAAAATAATTTCAGCGAATGTGAACTGGAAGCAAGGTAAAACGTACTAATTGTTGTCTTAAGCAGCGGTATAAACAACAAAAGGAAGTTGATCAAGTGAAACAAAGTGGTGAGGAAACTGGAAAGTTCAAGTTCAGAAAATCGTACACTGCCTGCAATAAAAAAAAAAAGTGGTCAGATATCAAAGTCTTAATGTCATACAGAAGCATATTGGGGTACCAAGAAAAGAAAAAAAATAGGGACACAGCGAAGAAAAAAGGTTGAAATGTTGAATTTAATTTTGAAATTTCCACTTTAACCTCGTAGTTTATTTTGTCATTAAAGTAGAATGTTGTAAACTTCATCTTAAAATCAATGTTTCATTTACTAGACTTTCTCAGATCCCATCCCATCGATCACTCCATCCACAACTGCATTTTGAGTCATCTGCAGCGGCTTAGTACTCCTGCCAGCAGACAGTTGCAATAGTCCATCCATGACAAGATCAAAGCCTGATAAGTCCAGGGTTTGTTCTGCGTACTCCGTCAGGTGCCTTCTAACGCTATACAGCATCTGCATGACCAACAGACTGTTGCAACATGGACAGTGAAGGACAGCTGTTCATCGATCATCACCCCAAGGTTGTATACTGACTTGGTGGGTGTTAGTGACAGTGAGCCAAGCTGTACAGAGATGGGGAGTTGAACAGGCTGGTTGGCGACGATCACCCTGGTCTTGGCCAGGTTGAGCTGTATGTGGTGGTCCTTCATCCAAGTTGAGATATCTGTATGACATTCAGAGACTCTAAGTGATACCGCATTGTCCTTGAGAGGGAACAACAGGCACAGCTGTGCATCATCAGCATAGCACTGATAAGAGAACCCATGGGATTGGATGATGGAGCCTAGCGAGGTGGTGTACAGAGAGAAAGGACCCAGCACCAATCCTTGGGGTCCACCTGTGCATGTCTCCTCGCCAGGACAAGCTGTAGGATTTGCCGGAGATGTAGGACTCTGATAATGAGCCAAGCGGAACAGAGATCTGGTGCTGAATAGATGGGATAGTTGGGATAACAAGAAGGTCCAGCTTTGCCAGGTTGAGATAGTGATGGTGTTCCTTCACCCGGGACATAATAGAAGTGAGACATGCAGAGATTCTGATACCACGAGGTCCTCTAAAGGTACAAAACAGCATGTGATAGGAATGTTTAAAGGCAAGTTCTGTGATCAGCAGGCCAACATCCATAAGATACACTCAAACGTGTTCAGCAAGCAAAATCTTCATTGTCCAAGTTATTGGTAGGGTACCAGTAATTCATAGCATGATGTGAACTGCTGGAGGTGTCACATAATTCATATCACTGCTTCAAATGTGAAAATGTCTGTTAAGTTATTTCTCTTCCCCAATACTGTGGCGTCCATCATGGCCAGCTGTTATTAATCCTTTTTCATTTTTGATTTCTTCCAGCTGTCCCCTTTGAGACAGGGCCATCCCAGCCTACAAGAGGAGCTGCAACCTCACTGGAATTATTTTGAAAATATATGGAGCTCGTTATCTAGGATTTCCGCAGCAATTCTTCACTCCTTACCTTACAGCCGAAATGTAAGTTGGCCCCGTTTCTGTGGAAGCAGACAGCAGCCTCGTCAGCACCGACATGTGGCGGCTGAACGTTCTTGCAATGCAAAGGCATGGATTTCAGCTGGGTGGAAAAGAAAAGTGTTACACTAAATGTATAGATAAAGAATTAGAGGAGTCTGCCGAAATTGGAGTCAGAATACAAGTAGAGCAGCTGAACAATACGGAAAATAAAGTTCATGCACATTGTCTCACGTACATGGTAATTTGTTTTTCTAGTGACAGTAATGCAGTATCAATGACATGAACAGCAAAACAAATGACAATAAACAATACACGAGACCATGTATTTGTCATGGGGCGGCACGGTGGCACTGTGGTAGAAGTGCTGTCTCGAAGTAAGGAGACCAAGGTTCTTCTCCCCGGTCCTCCCTACATGGACTTGGAATGTTCTTCCCACATCTGCATGGGTTTCTTCACACAGTCCAAAGTTATAACCCTCATTTATTTGGAATTCTAAACATCCACACATCCAAAGGGCGACTCTACAATGACCTAAAGCAGAAGGTGGCATGGCACTACCCAACTTTCAAGCTTATTACCGGGCAGCAAATACAGTGGCCATAAAGACCTGGACATCAACATAAATCAATGAATATACACAAGCCTGGTGTGCAATAGAAATACAATCTTGTAGTACTTCTTTATGTCCCTTGCATTGTGCCCCAGTAAATACAAATTATTGTCAATGCACTAATGCCCGCCATTCATTCAGAATATGGAACCAATGAAGGAAGCACTTTAAGACAGAGAAGCTCTTATCTGTTACACCCCTACATGACAACCAGTCTTTTCCACCCTCTCAAGCATACACTGTATTTAATGTCTGAGATTAAAACATTTGCAGAGTTTTACATCAATTAAAGTTTTTGAATCCTACGAACAAATAAGCTTCAAAATTAATTCTCATCAACACAATTTTTCCACTACCTTTCAAGCTGGAAACGATGCTAAACTGAGCCTGCCCAATTGTCCTCACCTCCCACCGATTTCTATTCCACAAAAAGTATCAATCAGTCTGGAAGATTCAGATAGCATCACTACAATTTATAAAAACGCTTTCAAGTCCCTTCCTTTCAAAGATCCCAGGATACAATGGGGAAGAAGTGGAAGGCAGCCATGAACAGAATTCACTCGAGCTCCATATGCGCAAAGCACTCAGTCAATCAATTTAAAATCATCTATCGAGTGCATCTGTCTCATTTAAAATTGTCCAAAATGTTATCAGAGCGAGATTTAGCCTGTGAACATTGCACTCGAGCTCCAGCCCCACTGGGCCACATGTTCTGGGCCTGCACCAAATTAACATCATTTTGGACAAAATTCTTTGCATGTCTACCAGAAAGCCTTGGTGTCACAATCACTCCGAGCCAAACAGCTGTACTTGGTGGGCTACCAGAGGGGCTTAAAGTGGAGAAGGACACACAGACTGTAATGGCCTTTACCTCGATACTAGCACGTTGACTTATCTTGCTCACCTGGAAGAACCCCACCTCACCACTTTTAAGTCAGTGGATAACTAATGTCTTATACTATCTGAAACTGGAAAAAAAAATCAAATTATCACTCAAAGGATATGTTCAAAACGGAGAAAAGTGGCAAGATCTACAGTTAGGTCCATAAATATTTGGACAGAGACAACTTTTTTCTAATTTTGGTTCTGTACATCACCACAATGAATTTTAAATGAAACAACTCAGATTGCAGTTGAAGTGCAGACTTTCAGCTTTAATTCAGTGGGTTGAACAAAATGATTACATAAAAATGTTAGGCAACTAAAGCATTTTTTTAACACAATCCCTTCATTTCAGGGGCTCAAAAGTAATTGGATAAATTCAATAACTGGAAATAAAATGTTCATTTCTAATACTTGGTTGAAAACCCTTTGCTGGCAATGCCAGCCTGAAGTCTTGAACTCGTGGACATCACCAGATGCTGGGTTTCCTCCTTTTTAATGCTCTGCCAGGCCTTTACTTTCAGTTGCTGTTTGTTTGTAGGCCTTTCTGTCCGAAGTTTAGTCTAAAACAAGTGAACTGCACGCTCAGTTGGGTTAAGATCAAGTGACTGACTTGGCCATTCAAGAATTTTCCACTTCTTTGCTTTAATAAACTCCTGGGTTGCTTTGGCTGTATGTTTTGGGTCATTGTCCATCTGTATCATGAAACGCCAGCCACCCAATCAATTTGAGGTCATTGAGCTGGATTTGAGCAGACAGTATGTCTCTGAACACCTCACAATTCATTTGGCTGCTTCTGTCCTGTGTCACATCATCAATGAACACGAGTGTCTCAGTGCCACTGGCAGCCATGCATGTCCAAGCCATCACACTGCCTGACTCCACCATGTTTTACAGATGATGTGGTATGCTTTGGATAATGAGCTGTTCCACACCTTCTCCATACTTTTTTCTTGCCTTCATCACTCTGGTGGAGGTTGATCTTGGTTTCATCTGTCCAAAGAATGTTATTTCCAGAACTGTGTTGGCTTTTTTAGATGTTCTTTAGCAAAGTCCAATCTAGCCTTTCTATTCTTGAGGCTTATGAGTGACTTTCACCTTGTAGTGCACCCTCTGTATTTATTTTCATGCAGTCCTCTCTTTATGGCAGACTTGGATATCGATACGCCGACCCCCTGGAGAGTGTTGTTCACTCGGTTGACTGTTGTGAAGGGGTTTCTCTTCACCATGGAAATGATTCTGCGATCATCCACCACTGTTGTCTTCCGTGGACGTCCAGGTCTTTTTGCGTTGCTGAGTTCACCAGTGCTTGCTTTCTTTCTCAGGATGTACCAAACTGGAGATTTTGCCACTCGTAATATTGTAGCAATTTCTCGGATGTTTTTTTCTGTTTTCGCAGCTTAAGGATGGCTTCTTTCACCTGCATGGAGAGCTCCTTTGACCGCATGTTGTCTGTTCACAGCAAAATCTCCCACATGCGAGCACCACACCTCAAATCAACTCCAGGCCTTTTATCTGCTTAATTGATAAGACATAACGACGGACTTGAACACACCTGCCCATGAAATAGCCTTTGAGTCAATTGTCCGATTACTTTTGAGGCTCTGAAATGAAGGGATTGTGTTACAAAATGCTTTAGTTGCCTCACATTTTTATTCAATCATTTTGTTCAACCCACTGAATTAAAGCTGAAAGTCTGCACTTCAACTGCATCTGAGTTGTTTCATTTCAAATTCATTGTGGTGATGTACAGAACCAAAATTAGAAAAAAGTTGTCTCTGTCCAAATATTTATGGACCTGACTGTAATTAGTAACATTTTAGAATAAGCCTCTATATCAGGGAAAGGGATACTCTGCCTTCCTTTCTGCTTCAAAGATTTGCTTTGTTGGCCAACTCTCCTCTCTTTTTTCTTTTGGGTGGAGGTTACATTTTGGTTTTATAGCTTTGATTTGATTGTATGGATTGTTATTTGCTTTAAATTTAAATTACCGTATATACTCACATATAAGTCAGGTCTTGAAACCCGAAAAATCGATCATAAAATCAGACCCTGACTTATACACCCCTTCAAAAGTACACTTTTTTACATCTTCCTGCTTCCTCCAATCTCACACCAGTTTCTCAGACACATCGAATTTTCTTGCAGCGGCGTAGTTACCAATTTCTTTTGCCACGTCAACGACTTTTAATTTAAAACCAGCTTCATATTTTCTTCTGATCGAATGCTCCATCGTAGATAAGGGATGCTCTTGCGATAAAGGTGTATGAGGGTTTGAGATACAAAAATCACAAATCAGTGTAAATGTCACTTCAGAATAGTTTGGGTATTACTGTGTGGTCACGTAGGCACAATAGAGAGAAAAAAGGCCGTGTGCTCTGTGGTTACTCTCTCAGGTGGGCGTTAGCATATCGTGATCTCTTGGACCAACAGTGTGAGTTTTCTACATTCAATTTATACAATTGACATTATAAAATACTGCAAATTATACAGTAAAATCAAGCCCTGACCTATCCGCAGGAAAACTTAAACGCAAGTATATACGGTAATAAAAAAAAAAACCAAAGACATGCAGGTTAGGTGAATTGGTGACACTAAACAGGCCCTAAAGTGTGTGTGTGGTTTGTGTGTGGTGTGTGAGTGCTGTGTGAGTATGTGCCAATGTGTTTTCTCTGCCCTGTCTAGAGTTTGTTCCTGCCTTGTAACCGATGCTAGCTGATGTGGGCTCCAGCATCCTCTCGAAACCCAGTGGAAACGTGTTCTCTGGAGTGAAGAACTTTGCTTCAATATCTTGCAGTCTGATGAACAAATTAGAGTTTGCTGGATGCCAAGCCTTCCACATTGCATGGAGGCAACTGTAAAGTTTGGTGGAGGAGGGATAATCCATGCTTGAATTAGAACCAAATTACTGGTGGTATTCTGCATAGAGAACCACAGATGTGATGTTTGCTCTGATGGTGTTGATGGAGAAGTAAAGAGAAAGCGAGAAGGAGTTGCATTGTGTCTTTGTGGACCTGGAGGAAGCATATGACTGGGTGCCTCGAGAGGAGCTGTGGTATTGTATGAGGAAGTCGGGAGTAGCAGAGAAGTGTGTAAGAGTTGTACAGGATATGTACGAGGGAAGTGTGACAGTGGTGAGGTCTGCAGTAGGAGTGATGGATGCATTCAAGGTGGAGGTGGGATTACATCAGGGATCGGCTCTGAGCCCTCTTATTTGCAATGGTGACTGACAGGTTGACAGACGAGATTAGACAGGAGTCCTCATGGACTGTGATGTTTGCTGATGACATTATGATCTGTAGTGATAGTAGGAAGCAGGATGAGGAATCCCTGGAAAGGTGGAGATTTGCTCTAGAGAGGAGAAGAATGAAGGTCAGTAGGACCACCAAGACAGATTACATGTATGTAAATGAGAGGGAGGTCAGTGGAGTGGTGAGGATGAGGGAGTAGAGTTGGCGAAGGTGGATGAGTTTAAACACTTGGGATCAACAGTACAGAATAATGGCGATTGTTGAAGAGAGGTGAAGAAGAGAGTGCAGGCAGCGTGGAGTGGGTGGAGAAGAGTGACAGGAGTGATTTGTGACAGACGGGTATCAGCAAGAGTGAAAGGGAAGGTCTACAGGACGGGAGTGAGACCAGCTATGCTATATGGGCTGGAGACGGTGGCACTGACCAAAAAACAGGAGACAGAGCTGGAGGTGGCAGAGCTAAAGATGTTAAGATTTGCATTGGGTGTGACGAGGATGGACAGGATTAGAAATGAGGACATTAGAGGGTCAGCTCAGGTTGGATGGTTGGGAGACAAAGTCAGAGGCAAGATTGTGTTGGTTTGGACATGTGAAAAAGAGAGATGCTGGGTATATTGGGAGAAGGATGCCAAGGATAGAGCTGCCAGGGAAGAGGAAAAGAGGAAGGCCTAAGAGAAGGTTTATGGATGTGGTGAGAGGGGACATGCAGGTGGTGGGTGTGACAGAACAAGATGTGTAGGAAAAGAAGACATGGAAGAAGATGATCCAACGTGACAAACCCTAACAGGAGCAGCCAAAAGAAGAAAAAGATTCTGCGTATAGCAATATTCTAGCATTTGATCAAAGAACGGTGTAGAAGTCCACCTGTCAAGCTTCAAGAATCACAGGTATAGAAAATGTGTCAGTACTCTAGGTAGAAACTAGAAGAGGTGCTGGTGTGAGTACTGGCCCACTTCAAGCATTGAGGACAACACAAAATACACAAAGACATGAAATATGATGCAGCAGATGAGACAGAAGGAGACAGAGAGAAGTTGGGAGCATGTGCTGACAGCAACCACCACACGACGAGCCACGTGAGGGCAATACAAAATATACAGGGATAAATGGAATTAAATGGGATAAAACATAAGCAAAAAGTCCAGAGTGTGTAGGTATACATAGATATTGAGTAAAAACTCAGACCTGGTTAGTCAGAGCAACCGCACATGGGAGAACTGTTTAGGTGACGTGTTCATTTAGCTTTCACCACATGAAGGCGTTTGCCAAAGTGAAGTCAGATGATGTCCTGGATGAGTCGGATCAACGATGATCTTTGCGGTCCGCTTCATTACCTTGGACTCATACAGGACTTGAATGGGGGGTGAGTTACAGCCTACGATATCTTGACAGGTTCTGATGATGCACTGCAGATTGACCTGAACCTGAGCAGAGGAAGCACCAAACCAGACACTTGATGACGGCTATAGAACTGGACCGATATTGCTTGGAATGGCTTGAATCTCCTCAGCTGGTGCAAAAACGAACATTTTCTGATGGGCTTTCTTGATAATACATGAGATGTTTTCATCCCACTTAAGCTTTTGTGACAGCGCAGTGCCTGAAAACTTAATGGACTCCTGTTGTGATGTAGGATTTTGCATATAACTTGATAAATGTTTTGTATGTCTTTATTTATAATTTAGGCAAACCAATGTAATTTAGTGGTACCTTGGTGAGAGGCATTCTTGTTTATCCCCCCCATGTTTACGACTTTTCTTTGTAATTTTACGACAGGATTTGGGGATGTGTCTTAAACCAGTTTGATGAGCATTTCTTTGCTAAAGTCTTTTCTCCCATCCCCCACACAAAGCCAGGTTAGTGTAATATATGGTCTTGGGGGGGCAGAAGATAAGATGTTCTATTTCACCCATTGGTCTGAGGTATGGCTGTTTGGAATTGGCTAGTCTCAGAGGCCTTTAAGTACCATGATGTCCTATTGGTTCTAGGAATTGGAGAGAACATCTATAAATGTACTTGCTCAACCACATTCTCTCTCTCTGACTGACCCACATATGAAGAAGCATCTCTCTGACTGACCCACATATGAAGAAGCATCTCTCTTGCTAACCTGTGATGATGAAGACCACACAATGAAGAGCACAGCTCAGCAGCCATATTGAACAGACATGTGGCTGAAAGCTGAGCACCAACGATGCCTTAACTAGAGACATTTTAAGTAACTGCAAGTCTGTGTGCCACCTGAATTACACATCACCATTTTATCAGGTTGTATGGTTGCCAATATTCAAATGTACTTTGCATTTTGTTATTATTTATGAATATTATCAGTAATACATTATTTTATGTGTAACTTAACTCCTGCTTGTCTTTTTACTACATCTAATTGCCTGAGGTTATAGATATAGAAGGGAAGGTGGGGATAAGTTATATACAGTGGTAAGTCTGTGAGATTAGGCATTCTAAGGCTAGATATTAATAATACAATAGGGGACAGTAGAGCAATACATATATTACTCTACCAAGATAAAACAATTGGCGTAGTTGGGCAGGATTTTGGGGTAACCAAGTTTTGCACCCTGTTTGCAAATACTGTTTTGATGTATGTGTTTGTTTATGTATGTGAATTTTAGGGCACCCAGTGTACAAATGCGGTGGAAGTAAAACATTGTTTGGTTGCTGAATGGAATATAACCAACAAAGTGTAGAGACTTCATGTGTGTCACAAGGACACCCGCATGTTTGTTAGTGCTGGTGGTAGTGAGTCCCTAATTAAAGTGCTAGGGAGTGGTGAAAGATGCATGCGTCATTCATACGGCATTTAAGTGGTTAAAGTGCTAGGGAGTGATGGGACATGCATTGTCATTCATACGGTACTTATTCGTTTAGAATCTTTGTGTATGTATGTGTATGTTTGCTTACAGGGGCAAAAGTAGGCCAACCCATAACGAATTTGGCAAATTGTATTAGAGTAAATTGTAGACTTAGAAATGCCTAAGTTCATTTTAAAGTCAGCCATCTTCCAGTGGAGTGGCAGAGGAAGCAGGCTAAAGCTAGGAAACCTGTAGTTCAGGTAGAGAAAGCAGAAGCTGAGCTGAGTGTGCCACAAAATGGAAGGGGGCTGGAAGGATTAAAAGCAAGAAAACAGAGATCAGGTTTAAAGAAGACAGCTGCTGTTATAAGAGGTTTACTAGCTTGTATTATTGGTAATAAGGAAGATCATGATAAGGAAGAAAATAGCAAAGTGAATGAAAGTTATGGAATGTTGAGTGAGAGTTTTGAAAGATGTAACAGTTGGTGTGATAATTGTGAAGTGTTAGCATGTAGAACATCCGCTGCTAAAGTAGAAAGCAGTGAAAGAAGTGGAAAAAAGAAATGTAAACCATCCATGGTGAAAGTTAGGGCAACAGTAACCAGATCGGACTGGAACCCTAAAACATGGGTGGGTGACTTACATGAGACAGATGAGTGCTCAGATAAAGAGTGGGAATGTGAGTGTGAGGAAAAGGAGAGAGATGAAAGGAAGGAAAACAGCAAGGGTGTTTTCTTCCTTTATTCTCCACTGCACCACAATCTCCAGTAATTCTGAGGCCTGTCCAGTATTTAAAGAGCATGCTACACTGATAGATATTTCACCACTGTTAGGAAAGGTAACCAGTGCTGCATTGAAATTTGATTTAGGACAAAGAGATCAGATAGAAGGCAGAGGAGCTGGTGAGTGTGAATGGCAATTGTTGACTAGAGGGCATGAACTGGATATTGGCTTAAGGATACTGAGTAAAGAAAGTGTGGAATTTAAACAAAGAACAATGGAAATGAAAGGGATTCAAGTGCTTGTGTGTGAAAGGTCTGAATGTGCTAGTGCAAGAATGGCTGAGTTGGAAAGAAAGTGCACCAGTTTAGGAGTTGGTTTGAATGAAACAGGACAAGCCAAAGAACAAAGGATGGGGGATGGTGCAGCAGGAAGCTCAGCTAGCAAGCCAGGAATGCACAGGGGTGTGAAGGTCCTAACAGCTGTGCTAGGGCCAGCAGTAATTAAAAACCACACACACTTAGGTCCAGTAATTCGAAACCTGACTGACCAGTTGTTCAAAAAGACAGCCTATGACTCTCCATGCAATAAAATGGAGAAAAGTGAGCTGGTCTTTAGTAAAGAACACAGGTCAGTTTTAGCAGAAATGCTGGATTTAGAACTTGGGTTCTGGAGAGGCTTCAGTCCACACTTTCAGGTAGCAGTTACCATACAATAAAAAAGGACACACAGGCAATGAAAAAATAGAAGGGTAGCACAGGAAGACAGGAAAGGAAAATAGTTATTTCTGTTTCAATTTTCTGGCCTTTTGCAATAGTGCTACTTCTATTGTAAGGTTTTTATGGACTTTGGTTTGGTGCAGGTAATAAATAGTGAAGGCAATTAGCAGAGTAAAATCCATGCAGGAGATCGGGTTACCATTGGCACATTGGAGTGGTGTGGCACTAGTGCCAAGCTGTTCCAATGAATGCCTGGAAGCAAAGTTTGAGTTTTGGCACCAGGTCGACAGCCAAGAAAATGAGATGGACAGAAACTGCTTTGTCACCTTCCATTTTGCAGACCTGCCTACATAGCAGAATGAAGAAAAGACAACACGTAAAGACTAAAGACAAAGACATGAAGAAGAGCTGAAGAGACAGCAAGAAAAGACACTTACTGGGGTTTAAGTGAGTAACAAGTCCACAAGTCATGCAATAATAATAGGACTAGTCACAATAGCTATAGTTTAAAAGGAAAGGTTTGTTCATTACTGCAGCAAATTTATATTCCAAGGGGTGGAAACTGAACAAACCAGTTAGGAATGCCAAAATAAGGGGATTCATTTTGGGCTCATAAAGTATACATTCTGGGTATTAATTAATTAAGAGGGATAATTAATATAAGAAAAGGTATACTGAGCAAATTGGTGAACTTTTCAGGAAAGCAGGTGCAGCTGGTACATTTGCAAGACATATGGGCTCCGATGTTTAGATATAGTCTAATTGGGAAAATATGGAAGCCCTGCTGAGATTGTCGGCTATGGTGCAGGCACAGGACCAGTGGGCCAATTCTGAACCGAGGTGTTTAGCACAATGAGTATGCATATGGTGAGCAAACAACTCTAGGGGTGGCCTACGGGGGGAATGATGAGAGTTGCAAAGCTTTGATGTCTCATGGTGGTGATGCCAGCCTATACTGGTAAAGGCTGATGGCAGTCAAGAGTTGCACCATGGGTAGGAAAGCACAAGAGGCAACTAAGTCAACCCCAAATGTGTGCAGAGGGGCCACAAATGTTGGTTTGTGAACAGTTTATGCAGTGGCACATGGCCTGTCACTTGGGCAGAAGTGGTTGTACTGGCACCTGTGGCATGTTACCTTTCAAATTTTGATGTTAATTGTACAGTTGCATATGCTTAAACAGATAGTTTGGGACAGGGGTCTAATTAGCAGTTAGACAGAGAACAAGTACAGATTAAAAATTCACACAATAGACTCAATTGTAGTGGGCTAGTTTAGTGGAAGGTGTGGACTTGTCTCATTTTGAACCACCAGATCTGATGACATATGAGACTGCAGAAAGAGTTGACGCAAGCTGGAGCAGATACAAGTCATCGGGAGCGCTTCCAAGTTCTTCAGATTGTCTTTGAAATAAAGAAGATATGTAATGGACAAATGGTCACG
Source organism: Polypterus senegalus (assembly GCF_016835505.1). Lineage (NCBI taxonomy): Eukaryota > Metazoa > Chordata > Cladistia > Polypteriformes > Polypteridae > Polypterus > Polypterus senegalus. Next base: position 18,023,515 of record NC_053164.1, on the reverse strand, counting down.
GACAACTTTTAACACTGGGAGAGCAAATACTGCCAATCAATGCATAAGTTATGCATCAGACTCTTGAAACAATTTAAAGACATTGTGATAAAGACACTGTACAAAACATTCATCGGGTGGAGTGTTGTGATGTAGGATTTTGCATATAACTTGATAAATGTTTTGTATGTCTTTATTTATAATTTAGGCAAACCAATGTAATTTAGTGGTACCTTGGTGAGAGGCATTCTTGTTTATCCCCCCATGTTTACGACTTTTCTTTGTAATTTTACGACAGGATTTGGGGATGTGTCTTAAACCAGTTTGATGAGCATTTCTTTGCTAAAGTCTTTTCTCCCATCCCCCACACAAAGCCAGGTTAGTGTAATATATGGTCTTGGGGGCAGGAGATAAGATGTTCTATTTCACCCATTGGTCTGAGGTATGGCTGTTTGGAATTGGCTAGTCTCAGAGGCCTTTAAGTACCATGATGTCCTATTGGTTCTAGGAATTGGAGAGAACATCTATAAATGTACTTGCTCAACCACATTCTCTCTCTCTGACTGACCACATATGAAGAAGCATCTCTCTGACCCACATATGAAGAAGCATCTCTCTTGCTAACCTGTGATGATGAAGACCACACAATGAAGAGCACAGCTCAGCAGCCATATTGAACAGACATGTGGCTGAAAGCTGAGCACCAACGATGCCTTAACTAGAGACATTTTAAGTAACTGCAAGTCTGTGTGCCACCTGAATTACACATCACCATTTTATCAGGTTGTATGGTTGCCAATATTCAAATGTACTTTGCATTTTGTTATTATTTATGAATATTATCAGTAATACATTATTTTATGTGTAACTTAACTCCTGCTTGTCTTTTACTACATCTAATTGCCTAAGGTTATAGATATAGAAGGGAAGGTGGGGATAAGTTATATACAGTGGTAAGTCTGTGAGATTAGGTATTCTAAGGCTAGATATTAATAATACAATAGGGGACAGTAGAGCAATACATATATTACTCTACCAAGATAAAACAATTGGCGTAGTTGGGCAGGATTTTGGGGTAACCAAGTTTTGCACCCTGTTTGCAAATACTGTTTTGATGTATGTGTTTGTTTATGTATGTGAATTTTAGGGCACCCAGTGTACAAATGCGGTGGAAGTAAAACATTGTTTGGTTGCTGAATGGAATATAACCAACAAAGTGTAGAGACTTCATGTGTGTCACAAGGACACCCGCATGTTTGTTAGTGCTGGTGGTAGTGAGTCCCTAATTAAAGTGCTAGGGAGTGGTGAAAGATGCATGCGTCATTCATACGGCATTTAAGTGGTTAAAGTGCTAGGGAGTGATGGGACATGCATTCGTCATTCATACGGTACTTATTCGTTTAGAATCTTTGTGTATGTATGTGTATGTTTGCTTACAGGGGCAAAAGTAGGCCAACCCATAACGAATTTGGCAAATTGTATTAGAGTAATTGTAGACTTAGAAATGCCTAAGTTCATTTTAAAGTCAGCCATCTTCCAGTGGAGTGGCAGAGGAAGCAGGCTAAAGCTAGGAAACCTGTAGTTCAGGTAGAGAAAGCAGAAGCTGAGCTGAGTGTGCCACAAAATGGAAGGGGCTGGAAGGATTAAAAGCAAGAAAACAGAGATCAGGTTTAAAGAAGACAGCTGCTGTTATAAGAGGTTTACTAGCTTGTATTATTGGTAATAAGGAAGATCATGATAAGGAAGAAAATAGCAAAGTGAAAGAAAGAAAGTTATGGAATGTTGAGTGAGAGTTTTGAAAGATGTAACAGTTGGTGTGATAATTGTGAAGTGTTAGCATGTAGAACATCCGCTGCTAAAGTAGAAAGCAGTGAAAGAAGTGGAAAAAGAAATGTAAACCACCCATGGTGAAAGTTAGGGCAACAGTAACCAGATCGGACTGGAACCCTAAAACATGGGTGGGTGACTTACATGAGACAGATGAGTGCTCAGATAAAGAGTGGGAATGTGAGTGTGAGGAAAAGGAGAGAGATGAAAGGAAGGGAAAACAGCAAGGGTGTTTTCTTCCTTTATTCTCCACTGCACCACAATCTCCAAGTAATTCTGAGGTCTGTCCAGTATTTAAAGAGCATGCTACACTGATAGATATTTCACCACTGTTAGGAAAGGTAACCAGTGCTGCATTGAAATTTTGATTTAGGACAAAGAGATCAGATAGAAGGCAGAGGAGCTGGTGAGTGTGAATGGCAATTGTTGACTAGAGGGCATGAACTGGATATTGGCTTAAGGATACTGAGTAAAGAAAGTGTGGAATTTAAACAAAGAACAATGGAAATGAAAGGGATTCAAGTGCTTGTGTGTGAAAGGTCTGAATGTGCTAGTGCAAGAATGGCTGAGTTGGAAAGAAAGTGCACCAGTTTAGGAGTTGGTTTGAATGAAACAGGACAAGCCAAAGAACAAAGGATGGGGGATGGTGCAGCAGGAAGCTCAGCTAGCAAGCCAGGAATGCACATCGGTGTGAAGGTCCTAACAGCTGTGCTAGGGCCAGCAGTAATTAAAAACCACACACACTTAGGTCCAGTAATTCGAAACCTGACTGACCAGTTGTTCAAAAAGACAGCCTATGACTCTCCATGCAATAAAATGGAGAAAAGTGAGCTGGTCTTTAGTAAAGAACACAGGTCAGTTTTAGCAGAAATGCTGGATTTAGAACTTGGGTTTGGAGAGGCTTCAGTCCACACTTTCAGGTAGCAGTTACCATACAATAAAAAAGGACACACAGGCAATGAAAAAAAAAAATAGAAGGGTAGCACAGGAAGACAGGAAAGGAAAATAGTTATTTCTGTTTCAATTTTCTGGCCTTTTGCAATAGTGCTACTTCTATAGTAAGGTTTTTTATGGACTTTGGTTTGGTGCAGGTAATAAATAGTGAAGGCAATTAGCAGAGTAAAATCCATGCAGGAGATCGGGTTACCATTGGCACATTGGAGTGGTGTGGCACTAGTGCCAAGCTGTTCCAATGAATGCCTGGAAGCAAAGTTTGAGTTTTGGCACCAGGTCGACAGCCAAGAAAATGAGATGGACAGAAACTGCTTTGTCACCTTCCATTTTGCAGACCTGCCTACATAGCAGAATGAAGAAAAGACAACACGTAAAGACTAAAGACAAAGACATGAAGAAGAACTGAAGAGACATCAAGAAAAGACACTTACTGGGGTTTAAGTGAGTAACAAGTCCACAAGTCATGCAATAATAATAGGACTAGTCACAATAGCTATAGTTTAAAAGGAAAGGTTTGTTCATTACTGCAGCAAATTTATATTCCAAGGGGTGGAAACTGAACAAACCAGTTAGGAATGCCAAAATAAGGGGATTCATTTTGGGCTCATAAAGTATACATTCTGGGTATTAATTAATTAAGAGGGATAATTAATATAAGAAAAGGTATACTGAGCAAATTGGTGAACTTTTCAGGAAAGCAGGTGCAGCTGGTACATTTGCAAGACATATGGGCTCCGATGTTTAGATATAGTCTAATTGGGAAAATATGGAAGCCCTGCTGAGATTGTCGGCTATGGTGCAGGCACAGGACCAGTGGGCCAATTCTGAACCGAGGTGTTTAGCACAATGAGTATGCATATGGTGAGCAAACAACTCTAGGGGTGGCCTACGGGGGGAATGATGAGAGTTGCAAAGCTTTGATGTCTCATGGTGGTGATGCCAGCCTATACTGGTAAAGGCTGATGGCAGTCAAGAGTTGCACCATGGGTAGGAAAGCACAAGAGGCAACTAAGTCAACCCCAAATGTGTGCAGAGGGGCCACAGATGTTGGTTTGTGAACAGTTTATGCAGTGGCACATGGCCTGTCACTTGGGCAGAAGTGGTTGTACTGGCACCTGTGGCATGTTACCTTTCAAATTTTGATGTTAATTGTACAGTTGCATATGCTTAGATAGTTTGGGACAGGGGTCTAATTAGCAGTTAGACAGAGAACGAGTACAGATTAAAAATTCACACAATAGACTCAATTGTAGTGGGCTAGTTTAGTGGAAGGTGTGGACTTGTCTCATTTTGAACCACCAGATCTGATGACATATGGAGACTGCAGAAAGAGTTGACGCAAGCTGGAGCAGATACAAGTCATCGGGAGCGCTTCCAAGTTCTTCAGATTGTCTTTGAAATAAAGAAGATATGTAATGGACAAATGGTCACGGACAACTTTTAACACTGGGAGAGCAAATACTGCCAATCAATGCACAAGTTATGCATCAGACTCTTGAAACAATTTAAAGACATTGTGATAAAGACACTGTACAAAACATTCATCGGGTGGAGTGTTGTGATGTAGGATTTTGCATATAACTTGATAAATGTTTTGTATGTCTTTATTTATAATTTAGGCAAACCAATGTAATTTAGTGGTACCTTGGTGAGAGGCATTCTTGTTTATCCCCCCATGTTTACGACTTTTCTTTGTAATTTTACGACAGGATTTGGGGATGTGTCTTAAACCAGTTTGATGAGCATTTCTTTGCTAAAGTCTTTTCTCCCATCCCCCACACAAAGCCAGGTTAGTGTAATATATGGTCTTGGGGGGGCAGAAGATAAGATGTTCTATTTCACCCATTGGTCTGAGGTATGGCTGTTTGGAATTGGCTAGTCTCAGAGGCCTTTAAGTACCATGATGTCCTATTGGTTCTAGGAATTGGAGAGAACATCTATAAATGTACTTGCTCAACCACATTCTCTCTCTCTGACTGACCCACATATGAAGAAGCATCTCTCTAACTGACCCACATATGAAGAAGCATCTCTCTTGCTAACCTGTGATGATGAAGACCACACAATGAAGAGCACAGCTCAGCAGCCATATTGAACAGACATGTGGCTGAAAGCTGAGCACCAACGATGCCTTAACTAGAGACATTTTAAGTAACTGCAAGTCTGTGTGCCACCTGAATTACACATCACCATTTTATCAGGTTGTATGGTTGCCAATATTCAAATGTACTTTGCATTTTGTTATTATTTATGAATATTATCAGTAATACATTATTTTATGTGTAACTTAACTCCTGCTTGTCTTTTTACTACATCTAATTGCCTGAGGTTATAGATATAGAAGGGAAGGTGGGGATAAGTTATATACAGTGGTAAGTCTGTGAGATTAGGCATTCTAAGGCTAGATATTAATAATACAATAGGGGACAGTAGAGCAATACATATATTACTCTACCAAGATAAAACAATCCCAACGGATGAGCCATTTAGAGCGAGTGGCGGGTGAGCAGGTGGCTGTTTGCTGAAATCCCTGATCATCCCCTGAGTTTCTTGAATGCTAAGGTCCAAATGATTACGCCTGCACGACACTGTCAGGTGTTCTGCCTCATTTCTGTATATTTATTGAATTATCTTTGTTTGAAATGAGGCTCATTAGTGCGATGTCAGCCACAGAAGTCTGACAAACAAATCACCAGTGATCTACTCGTCGGTATCTGGTGAGAAGAGTCTGTCTGGGTCAAAGTGTGTTTCCTCTGCAATTGAAATTAAGTCCAGAAAGTGACAGCGCAGCTCGATACGTCACACCCTCCACCTCAGCTTCAATCACTTGTTTATTGAAGCAGCCTTTTAACACCGGCTCTGCGATTCGGGAAAGGACATCTTTGTTAACATGTTGTTTGCCGGGACAGAGCTGAACAGGGAAATTAAAAGGCCGCAACTGAATAAACCATCTAGTGAGTCTTGACTTTATGTCCTTTTGTCTATAAAGCATTGCAGGGGTGTTGTGATCAGTTACCAGCATAAACATGTTGTGTCATTTCCTAACCTGCTTGATCCAGTCCAGGCGTACAGTGGGGGGGCTGGAGCCTATCCCAGGTGGCATAGGGCACAAGGCAGGAACAAACCCTGGACATGGCGCTAGTCCATCACAGGGCAAACACACACACACTAGTGCCATTTCACCTAACCTGCATGTCTTTGGACAGTGGGAGGAAACAAGAGTACCAGAAGGAAACTACACAGACATGGGGAGGACATGCAACCTCCACGCAGGGAGGACCAAGGATGGGAATCCTGGTCTCCTTACTGAGAGGCAGCAGCGCTACCACTGCGCCACCGTTTATACATTGTGGACGCGAGGTGGCCCCTTTAAACCCAACAGACTGACACTTAGGACACCAAATAAAAGCACAAAGAAGTATTTTTAATTCTTTCCTTTTCCAACAGTGCTCCCCAAGCACCACAGCCACATTAACTCTTTCAGGGCTGATGTCGACTTTTGTCAAACCTCAGGAGTAGAGGACGGTGATCTACAACAAAAGTCACCCTTACATTTTGTTCGACTCTCTTTGCTAGAAGGAAAGTTACATAGCTTTGTTGAGTTAACCTCGATTCCCTACACGTGCGTGAGTAGCAAAGAGCAAACAACCTCTAAAATGGTGCTGACATCTGACGAGAGACCAAAGTGAATGTACAAAGCCAAATACTCTATGGGCCTTTTACGTAGTTTCGTTGAATAGGACTCTGACTTGTCGGACTCCGAGTTTGATGCAAGTGATCTGGAGATGGATATCAAAACCAAAAGTGAGGTACCAGCTTCCTCTGATCGGTCCCCAGCTGATCGTGGTGCTGAACATTTGCATGTAGCTAATGCGCCTACAGAAGTGTTTGCCTGGTAGGACCACCATTTATGATGACAAGAGGTACAAACCAGATTGCGTCACACTGCAACCCCCATCGCCCCCCACCTACTGTGCGAAGACAGCCAGGCAGCTGGCCCACCATGATTTCCTGCTGACCATCGAGGCGCCCCCTGCGCAGCAACTGCTGCCAGAGATGCCAAACAAACACCAACAGCAGGCACAGCACATAGCAACAGACGTTTTATGTTGACTTATGTGTGAAACATTGCAATTTGTGCTTTTCAGAAAACTGAGTTTTTTGGAAAAAATATTCAGCCCTCAAAGAGTTAAACAGGCAAATAATTACAATTCTCGCTTTGCTCGCCCACCCCACAACTCCCACCCCCGGGGGTGCACTTCATGCTAGCCACTTTGTGTCTCTGCCGCTCGCATTGTGAAGGGTCGGGAGGGGGGCTGAACGCAAGCTAAGGAGATGCGGATGGATCAGCCGCTGGCTGTCTGCTAGTTGATACTGAGCTGCGTGTTCTGCATGTCGCACTGTGCGTTGATCATTTAAAAGCCTGTACAGCAGCTGTCCTTTTGTCTCACTTCCTTGTCTCGCAGGACGTTAAAGTGTCTCTGAGAAATTGTTTGTAAGTAGGGCGTGACTTGCAAGAAGTCTCGCGGGATTTCAAAGTGTATCTCTGAGATGGTCACGTCTCAACCCAGATAATGTGTCACACATGTGCGCTCAGGAGACAGTCAAAAAGCCTAAAGGTGAGTGAAACATCACGAGACAAAGGGTTAACATACGGTACTAACCTGACTCTCTCGTTCTTCTCATCAGGAAATCTGAAGAAAAATAGAATACTTACTTCCGGGTTCCAAGATGACCGCCAAGATGTCACTCCCGGTGCATACACTGACGACACCTCCGACTCATTCTGATGACATCACTTCCGGTCCTATGTTGATGACATCATATCCGTCCCACAGCTTCGACATCATATCCCGCCAACTCATTTCCCGTCTCCATTTTGTTCTCTGTAGAAAAGCACCATTTTCTCATGTACCATTCATCATCTTCACATGATCACTGCAAAACGGCCTTTTTTGTGTTTTTTTCTTGTCCTACAGACATTATACGGGGACGGTCCCCAAAACGTTGTTATTGTGGCGCTTCTCTTTATTTTTAAAGAAGAACGTTTATCACAATAGATAAAAATATCTCCTCCACACCTCAAAGAAAGCTTCATCCACCTCCACCTGACTCTGGCTCACTTGCTGGGTTCACTGCAGTCCAACCCAGAATTGCTTCTGTTCTTCCGTCCGTGTGACTGGCCAGCACTTCCGGGTCAGATGGACAACTTGCGTTTTCTTCAGCCCAGAAGTACTTCTGGATTTCCGTCCTTGTGACTCACTAGTAGTTCCAGGCTATGAGGGAAGCACGAGTCCCCAGGTCCTCTCCCGGAGGTACCCACAGTACCTAGCAGGGCTGTGAAGCTGAATTCTAAATCCGGAGGACTGCTGTGCTGCAGGGAAGTCCCCATCTAGCGTCTTGGGGGAGGCAGTGTCTATAAACATAGTTGCCATCCCCCAGCCTTCCCTTCTCGGGACGTCCCGGCTGGGTTGAGCTGCCGGCCGTCCTTTACAACATTTGCATTGTTTTTAGAGAGCATTTTCCTGTTCTTATTGTTAAGTTCATCTTATTCTTTTTCTCCAAAATTAATACAGTGGTACCTTGGTATACGTCTGCTTTGGAATAAGTCCAACCTGGTATACGTCCTGTTTGGACACGAAAAATTTTGCTTGGTATACGACCTTTGTTTGAAATACGACTCGCGTGCTAACCTTGTTTACCTCTCTCGAGACAAAGCCACGACTGCCTACGAGCGTTAGAGCGCCAGTTGCTAGCATTCAGTGAACAACCCTCGCTATAACTCTCTGTGAACTTTCACGTGTGTGATACAGCGGGTCCACAGCTCCTGTCAAAGTCCAGCTCTAAAATAAATAATCACCGCGCTCGCAGCTTGGTGAGGGGGCGTGGTGGTTATGTGGCTGAAGGTTGTCAGGGCGATTCGCAATGTGGGCGTTTCTCACCAAAGTGCACTTGTGAGGGACCGTCCGCATTCATGATTGCTCCTGGGGCTGCTTATCTTGATAAACAGAAGCGCGAGTCGGCTAGAAGGGGAGTAAAAAGAAAGAAGCAGGGGGGCCGCCAGGTAAAAAGGCACCGGACTTCTTCTTGTTTTTTTTATTTTTTTATTTTTAAAGAATGCTTCCTGCTCTATTTTAACTTTGCTGTTTTTAAGAAGACTTCTTTCTATTGTTCTTAACCTCCACGTTTCACTTCTGATTTTATGGATTATTTATTGGAACTTTGGAGACTGCAGCTTAATTTGAACACCTTGTTTTGTTAATTGTTTTAATAAAAGCACTTTGCACTTTTTCACCATCTCCTTGCTTTACCGCTGAGGTTAGCTGTGAGGCAAATTACCGACGGTGTAGGATTCAAGGGCGCCTCGGCAGCAGATGGGAGCATACAGCAAACCTGCATCGTCACAACGTGATTTTGTGGTTTTTTCATTTAAATTTTAATTGATTGTTGAAAAGTATGAAGGTGGAATGCGTATCCGGGACATGGCTGTTGCATACCGTTTGCCGAGAACGACGGTATCTACGATTGCGAAAAACAAAGATGTTATTAAAAAGTAAAGTGAGGTAAAATTTTCATTTATTTCATCTAATTGCTTTTGTATTAATGTATTTTAGTATTAAGCAGTGTTTAAATTATTTTATACAACCCCATCAATGTATAATATGCCAATAGCAATAGGATTTTTTTTTTCATGGGAACGGATTAATCATTTTCCCATTATTTCTTATGGGAAAAATTTGTTTGGTATACATCCTGTTTGGTAAAAGTCCAAGGGTCTGGAACGGATTAAGGACGTATACCAAGGTTCCACTGTATATACGAGGTGTGGCAGAAAAGTAATGAGACTGGCAACGCTGCAAGCGATCTGGCAACGCTGCGCTGTTGTCCTTGATAGAGCACGTGTATCAGTACCCTCCCATAGCTCAGTGCGAGTTTCAACTCCTTCCGTTAACTACGTGATTTTTGTGACTGCTATTAGCGAAGTTGTGTTTTGGTTGTCGCACGCAAAATGGAACAGCGGAATTTGGAGCAACGTTGTGCCATTAAACGGTAAGTGTGACGTTTGAAAAGTTAAAACAGGCCTATGGGGAACATTCTTTATCCCGAGCTCAAGTTTTTCGCTGGCACAAATCATTTTTGGAAGGCAGAAAACACGTTGAAGATGAACGCCGTTCAGGGAGGACTTTAACTTTGAAAACCAATGAAAACATCGAACATGTGAACACTCTTGTGAGATCAGACCGTCATTTAACATTAAGAATGTTGAGTGAACAATTAAATTTGAACATTTATTTTAAATAAAACTTGAATTTTATTTTTAATTATTTATTACCAGTAACGGTAACGATAACGTGCAGTGAATACACTTGACTTGAGCATTCCTGTTTACTCTTCATCCTCTTTCTCTGTACGTTTAGCGTTTGTTTGCTCAGAGGTTGATGCGCCTGCTGCTTTGTGAGCAGCTCTTCTTTTCTACACCCTAGCGGCCCGCTTCTTCGCTTCTCTCATCGGCATCTTTTCGTGTTAAAACTAATTAAGTCAGTATTTGTGTTGTAATTACTTAGTACGTTTTCTTTCATTTTTCACTGAAGCTGGCACTTAAGTCTTCAATCTGCCTTAAGAATGATTTAAGATATGAAGAGGTAGGGGAAGTGACGGCGAAGGTGGTAGGGATGAGAACGGCGCCCGTACGCATGTACCGCACGGTGGCTGCTGAGAGTTGATTCTACAATAAAAATAAAAAGAGGAATAACCTTGGAGGTCAATCATTGCCCCGAAAGCGGATAGTAGACGTCACGTAGTATATGTGAAAGAAATCTCAGGTCAATCGTTGAAACGGTTTGCGAGCTACAGGTGATTTCAAATCCTGGACAGACAAACGGACAGCCACGGTACAGCATTCAATATAAAGATTTTTTGTAAGCGGTTCCAAGGATGAACTGTATCATGGGAGTATTGTATCATAAAGCCTGTATCATAATTTGCATCGAATTTGGATTAAATGTATCGTCTATAATGAGTTCTAAAAATACTCACTGGGGGGTAATTACTGTCAACCCCCAGCTAGTAATGAGGCCAAACACAGGATCTTAAAAAATAAAAAGTGAATTCTCAAAAATATAAATGCTCTGTCACATTATGTGTTATGAAGACCACAAACGGCATAAAGGAGTTGCCTGCCAGGTAATCCAAGGCAGACAAACTCCCAACACAGAATCCAAAGAAAGGTTAAAATAAAAGAGCAGAAGATCAAAGATATCCAATAAATCAAATAAACCGAAGTAAACTCACCAACTCCCAAGCGAATTCTCAGTGATCTGCCAGGAACTGAGGGGGTCCCTCCAGTTTTTAGAGAGTGGAGGGCAGTTGCTGGTGCTGATTGGCACGTGACCACGCCTCTTAGGATGCCACTCACAAAACACATGGAACATAACAAAGGTAGCTTACATCCATCCATCCATCCATCCGTCCATTCTCCAACCCGCTATATCCTAACTACAGAGTCATGGAGGTCTGCTGGAGCCAATCCCAGCCAACACAGGGCGCAAGGCAGGAAGTAAACCCCGGGCAAGGTGCCAGCCCACCACAGGACACATAATCAATAAATGCAAAATTCAAGAGGGAACAAAAGACACATGGAATATGAATTTGAACTCCAGGCTGAAACATAAACATCGTCTCATGACTGGTAAAAAATATTAGGGATAGGGTGTGTAGGAAAGCACAAATGTGGCATTGTTAAACGCCAACAGCTCTGCCTCAAGGTGTTGCCAAACTCAGCTTGGAAATCTCTGCTTTAGATAAAGTCGGGAATTTTCTAATCCGTTCAGTCCTGTAGAGGGTCGTTTGGCGCTGAAGGCTATGTGGATGAAATTAAATTGTGAATAGATTAAAGAAAGAAATCTTGTCCTCTACTAGGGCCTGTTTGAGTCAGGAACCAGGCAGGAGGAAACTCGTTCATTGAGTCTTAAATTTTCTCTTCAGCAAATGCATGAAGAAGGAGTGCCCTGTTACAGTACAGCAACCTACTAAGGGACAGTGCCCAGGGCAGAGGTTGTCAGCAAAGGGTCACCGAACAATCAGAGGCAGAGGGACACATTTATAGACAATTGAATTGACATAACAGGGTGGAATTAATGCTTACATGACATTTGACATTTATTTATTTGACTTAGACACCCACCTACATTCCCAAAATAAAAGTCTCATTTCACTACAGTCTTGTCTTTCCCAATACTTTTGAATTCAACTCAAACAACTGTGTGTGTGCCATCTCCCAGATCTTACTGGGTACATGACAGTGCGCCACCTTTGGAACCTTCTTGTCTTTGTCATTACACTTGACCTTTATATAATGTCACAAAAACGACACAAATTTATCAAGAAGGTTTGGGGCAGCCACCTGTATAATTGGTTTCCTGGCTGCAAAGTTTCAAATAAACGACAGCAGTGATGTGCACAAAATGGAGTCCAAAACAGAACTGAGGGAATCGGGGAAAAGGTGGAGGATTTTAAAGGTCAGGGTAGGAAGTGACATCAAAGGGGCCAGGATTGGAAAAGTCTTCAGCCATAGGCTCGAGCCCGGACGTGATATCAAGGGAGCCTTCCTCTATAGGTCCGGACCCGGAAGTGACGACAACAGGGCCAGGTGGAACTTCCCATGAATGGCCTGCAGGAAAGCAAGAAGAAGAGTCAGTGCACTCTGCCACATCCTGGTCAGATTTGGAATTGCCACCACTCAAGCCCTTTAGCTGCCTCCCATGCTTACGTGTGCGACACAAGTTTCCTGAAATGCTTGAACAGGTTTCTGACATTTATTAACTCTTCATTCTGCTTCTAAGAGAGGTTGGGAACATACACTGATACAGTGCGTTGCTGTGCCCACCACACAACGAACCACCTTGGGATCTAAGATTGATACTGTATTGTAATTTGGAAAGCAAACCAAAGCACCTTATCTATACTAATAAAAGGCAAAGCCCTCACTCACTCACTCACTCATCACTAATTCTCCAACTTCCCGTGTAGGTAGAAGGCTGAAATTTGGCAGGCTCATTCCTTACAGCTTACTTACAAAAGTTAAGCAGGTTTAATTTCTAAATTCTACGCGTAACGGTCATAACTGAATCCTACTTGCGTATATATATATACGTCCATAGCCTGCAGCTCGGTCACCGTGTGAGGTGGCGTTGGGCCCCCCATCCCAACACCCCTCACGTTGTTGGCTTCCTGCCTATATAAGGCCGTCCGTCGCTCCAGTCTCTTCATTCCCTTCCTTGCTTCACCACGGGATTCACGTCTCCCTGCTGATAACTACAGCCTTTTATTTAATCCACGGCTTCTCCGCTGTTTTATTGTTCATTTATTACGATTATAGTTATTGTGTAGGTATTTTAGACTTACTTTACATTGTTCAGGTACCCATTTCCTTTATCGTTCCAGCCGTACCCCCATTAACACGTCTATCGAGGTGATCACCATCGATCAAAGAACTGTCACTTACCGAGTGGTTTCCATGCCCGAAGATGGCACCTACCTTTTCCATTCTCTGTGTTACATATTGCACGGCCATATCAGGCTCACTCTTGATATCCATTGTGTCTTATGTATTGAATGACTGAGACAGGTTCAAGGTGTGGACTGATGACGGTACAGGAGATAATTAGACTACACAGGAGCACCAGAAGAGTGAAATGCTTAAGCCCTTCACCTAAGGTTCTGCATGTGAGTTGATGGCTGCCGCTGAATTGTTTGGTTGTCGCTTTCAAGTGTACCGAAATGGCCAAATATTTTACACCTTTGGACAACCGCCAATGCCTCTTAAACATCTTAGACTCACAGGTGACGATTTCAGTAGTGGACACTTTGATGTTTATGAATGTTTAAACTCTCAAAAGCTGGATGTGAAGTTATCGATGAAACCGGTTGTGTGCTTACAACGCTTGACAGATGCCGAATATCACTTCAACACAACAAGTCCTACAAATACTGTCATAATTGAAAGAAACCATGAAACTCAAACCGATTACGACAGCAGCAATCCAAGCTGTGAGAAAACAGTAAAAAGGAGGTGTGTGAGACGTTGTGGTACATTTCCTGATGCAGCTAGACGGAAGCAACTTTGTGACACTGCAGCCAAATACTCGCAGAAAAATCCACAAATGAATGCCTGTTAAACATCTTAGATTCACGAGTGCCGATTTGCGTAGTGAACACTTCGATGAATGAAACCTGTTATCTTTACAACGGTTGACAAACACCGAATGTAACTTGAACACAACACGTCCTCCAAATACGAACCTGATTGAAAAAAATAATGATAATCAAATCCTTGATGACAGCAACACTCATATCAATGACAAAACAGTTACATTGACTATCATGTTACGTCATTTTTAAAATGTTTCCTTTTCTTTTTCTTTACTTCTTTAACACACTACTTCTCCGCTGCGAAGCGCGGGTATTTTGCTAGTGCACAGTAACTGTATTACCCCTAAATGATGATGTGACCCCTAAGTCTTCCACACATGTCCCAGCTAGCTTAGGGCACAAGGCAGGAACTAACCCAGGATAGGGCACCAGTTCATCGCAGGGGCAACACACACACCACAACCCAGGGCCATCTTAATTCATGGGCATGCTGGGCAGTTGCCCGGGGGCCCCATGCTGTATGGTTTACCAACTGAGTATCATTTATATGTTGAAAGGTTTGTGTTTTTCAAGGCGCATAATATATCGTTGAAACATTTGTGTTGATTAATCTTTTCTGTACAGCATTTTTTTTAAATGTTTAAACACTGATAAAAATATATATTTTTAATTTTATTGCCCATTTACATTTGTATTCCTGTCAGTGGTTGTGTAGGTTTGGCTATCAATATGGCTGAAGGGAGGAAGAGGGGGAGGCCAGAAGTGGAACTGATGTGCCAGGAAGATGGATTCAGGGCTGGGCCATCTTAACGCATGGGCACGCTGGGCAGTTGCCCGGGGGTCCCATGCTTATCTATGTATGTTGTGACTTGCTGAGTCCCAGTGCACTGATTTTCCCAGGGGGCCCATAATGGAGTTAAGATGGCTCTGCCACAACCACACACTTGGGCCAATTTAGTATCACCAATCGAGCTTGAGGTAAAGGCGCCTACCAAATTAGAACAAAAGAAAATCACACATCTCTAACCACGCACCACTGCACGGGGTCTTAATTCATTCCAGGCTAAGCGGTCGGCACTTTCTTGCTATAAAGATGGTGACACGAGGCTCTGGAAGGTAGCTGGGATTCTCTGTGAGCCAAAAAGTACAAAAGATAAACTGCATGTGGTGTGAGGCCATTAGATGCTGCAATAAATAAATAAATGAGTACCACAGCTGCTTAATGAAGGCTTCTAGAGCCACATTAGATAGCACATTTTGCCATTTTCAGTTCTTTATTAAATTACTGATTTTTGTTTTATTTTACATTATTGTTTGACATCAGGGCGTTTATTTCTAGGCCTCGGCCGTTTATCGGTCATATTCTTCCATTTCAAATGCATTGAGGCGACTTTCATTTTTATTTCTATACTTCAGGCTGCTCACAGTGCAAGGTAAGAATGGAGCTGAGCCAGCGAACTTTCTGCAAGCCTCTTATTCAAATATGCAGACTCTCAAATGTTACGTAAAAATATTTATCAGGAAGTGAGTACACATGTGGGCTGCTAGAGCAACATTTTGAGCCTTAATGAGAATGTCTCAGGTCACAGTTATTAGCGCTGCTCTCTCTCACATTCCAAGGACCCCCAGCATGTCCCCCTGTGTCCTCATGAAGGTTGGCATCTCCTTTAAAGTTCATCCCAGCCTTCTGTTCGGTACTTTCATTGGCTGCTCCATAAATGGACTGCAATTGAGTTTGAGCCCTGAATGGACTTGGGCCCCCATCCTGCTCCACCCTCAGCTCACAATGACTCTGAACAGTGTGGCCACCAGGGGGAGGGGGCCCCCCAGATCCCCAAACACCCAACCTAGAGGGTCACACACAAGTATAAAATGAACAAAAGAGTACTTATTGTGGGAAACTCTTCCTTTATAAGAGTTTCCCACGCCACAGCCACAGTACAAAGCACAATAATTGCGTACAGCAGACACTGTCTTCTTTCCTCTGTCTCAGTCACTGCCTCCTCCGCTCCCCTCCGCAAGTTTTGTCTCCTTCCTCCCGTCCCTGGCCCTTGAGCAGTGGCAGGCGGCTCCTTTTATGTGAAACCCGGGAGTACATCCAGCATCCCATAATCGTAGTCCAGGAGTACTTCCGGCAGGGCTCGTTAGGCCCCATAGCACCCTCTGGCGGTGCCCAGAGAACCCAACAGGGCTGAGTTCAAGAACTCCAGTTCCCATGATGCCCTGTGGGAAACCATGGCACTGCCACAACCCAGCGGGGCTGCCATCTAGCAGTCTGGGGGAGACAATGCCCTGTGCATACTGACCAGTCCTTCAGTGTTGCGGAAGAGGGTACCAGCCGTCCCTCACAACGGACAAAGTGAAGCAATAATTGAGCGGGACCAAGTGTAATGGAGGGCGGCACGGTGGCACAGTGGGTAGCACTGCTACCTTGCAGTTAGGATACCTGGGTTCACTTCCCGTGTCTTCCCTGTGTGGAGTCTGCATGTTCTCCCCGTGTCTGTATGAGTTTCCTCCCACAGTCCAAAGACATGCAGGTTAGGTGCATTGGCGATCCTAGTGTGTGCTTGGTGTGTGTGTGTGTATGTGTCTGCCCTATGGTGGGCTGGCACCCTGCCAGGGGTTTTTTCCTGCCTTGCGTCCTGTGTTGGCTCCAGCAGACCCCTGTGACCCTGTGTTAGGATATAGCGGGTTGGAAAATGACTGACTGACTTTCTAACCTATTCAAAGTGCATTACATAGGCAGTGGGGAGCCACTTGATCACCTGCCATTCTCGTGCCAGGGCGCTCACCACACATGAGCAATTAGATGGAGAAGGGATAAAAGAGACAGTATTCCAATAAGAGATAATTAGGGGGACAGAACGGATAAGGCCATGAAGGGAAAGTTAGCCGGGATATTAGGAAACACCCAGTCCTTTTGAAAGGTGCCCAGGGATCTTTTATGGCCATCTGAAGGAGAGCACCATGTTTACTGCACAGTGTCCCCGTCATTACACTGTGAGCCATTGAGATTCACATTCAGACCACAGGGTAAGCGCCCCCTGCTGGCCTCATCAGCAGCAAGCCAAGCTTTTTCCTAGATGGTCTCCCACCCAAGTACTATCCAGGCCTAACCAGGCTTAGCTTCAGGTGGATGAGCTTTCCTGACGTGCAGAGGGTATGGCCAGGGCCGGATTAAGACGAAATTGGGCCTGATGCTGCAGGGCGAAAAGGCCTATTTTTTCTCGCCATTGGTGCATTCAACACTCACCGTACATGCGCACTCAGACCGACCAAGGAGCCTTGAATGCTTGCGACGCAACCAGCCAGCCTTTATTGAGCATGAAAAATAATAACGACGTAGTATTGTAACAACTCGAGATTAACATCAAACTATGTAACATCAACATTCAAATAATTGTCTGAAAAGTGCACTTAATGCAGAAAACCTAACGATGAAATACACAAAATTTCGCAATTCTCTTACGAAGCAGAGTAAGAAAAAATGAATTTGCAGAGACATCGGGTCAAAGTGACACAGCTCAGGCTCTTGAGGGTAAAAATTTGTCCACGATTTAAATTTCATAATAGACCAGAATCCTGTCGAGGATTTTAAAAATTCTAAACATCCATGCCGGGCCTGCAGATAGCCATCGATTTTTACTGTACAACTACCTTTCAAGGTGAAAAATTTACTACGTGGCACTTACCGAACAATAATAAAGTGGAAAGAATCCTCAAGATATCGCAAAAAACGCAGCTAAATTACTAAGTAAGCTGTTTAACGTAAAATTGATAGCATTAACTTGAAATCTTCGTTTAAGAATAAACACAACGACGTTATAGTTACGTCACGGTGCAAAGAACAATAGTAATTGTATAATAAGTAACGCTGTGTCTAGGCGTCCGAAAGTCGGACTCCAAATTTCTTCCTGAGAATTATTTTGAGGTTAATATAGCAAAAGAAAACTGCTCAGCTTCCGGAAAATTCTCATCTGGGCCTGTTTCAGGAATGGGCCTAATGCTGCAGCATCAATAGCACCCACCTTACTCGGGCCCTGGGTATGGCTGCTGGTTACCTTCTTTATTTTACCGTCTTTGAAGCGCTTCTGCCTGACAGTGCAAAGCTGTGGCACCAGACGTTCTCCCGGGCCCGGCTTAATAGAAGCCAGTTTTCCCGTCTTAGCTGTCTGAGTTGTAAGAAGGCGAATGTGACTACCTGGGAGGTGTGGAAGGAGAGGAAAACCAGCAGTTGTTACACTGTGAGGTCTGGAGATGAGGATTTGGAACCCTGTTAAGATATTTTTTGTAAATAAAACCATCAGCATTTGAACCCAGGACTGTGTTTGTGCAGTTGTGTCTGGGGTTTGGAGTGCTGCTATGCCCACTGTGTAGTCCCGGAAGTGACCAATCCTTAAACCCCGCTCCTGATGTATACAGCAGATCTTTGTCACAGGATGTTAGAATCAAAGGGCAGCAGTCAAAGAACAGATTTCATATTTCGGTCCAAACACATCTGGTCAAGACCTTTCCAGGGTCTCTCCCAAAGCGGGCTCAGTGTGGCATTGGGATCCTCACACCACAGGTTAAGCGCCCCCTGCTGGCCTCACCTACACCCCTTTCAGGAGCAACCCAAGCTTTCCTTGATGGCCTCCATTAAAGTACTGGCTGGGTCCAAGTAATATTTACCTTCAGATGGGTTACCTGTTCTGAAGGGCAGAGGGTATGGCAGCCTCACTGTCCAAATGATAGGCTTTAGGTCTCTGTAACCCTGTAATAGAAATAAAATCAGCATATCAAAAAATGAACGGATGGATGAAAGACAATGCAAGTGCTCTATGATGGATTTTGGGTTCCTGCCTTACACCTAATGCTGCTGGATATCACCCCAGATCACTACCACCCTGTCGTGGGAAAAGCAAATTCAAAAGATGGATAGATAAATACTTTATGATGGAGAATGAAAAGAAGATGCAGGAACTATACTGCTCAAGAAAATTAAAGGAACCCTTTTAATGAGAGTAGAGCATCAAGTCAATGAAACGTCTGGGCTGTTGATCTGCTCAGTTCAGTAGCAGAGGGGCTTGTTCATCAGTTTCAGCTGCTCTGGTGCACTAGAGGGGCAACAATGAGACGACCCCCAAAACAGGAATGAATGGTTTAACAGGTGGAGGGAGGCCACTGACATTTTTCCCTCCTCATCTGTTTTGTCACTCGTTTATCATTTGGCTATGGTCAGTGTCACTACTGGTAGCATGAGGCCATACCTGGACCCTACAGAGGTGGCACTGGTAGTCCAAAATCTCCAGGATGGCACATCAATACGTGCCATTGCCAGAAGGTTTGCTGTGTCTGCCAGCATAGTCTCAAGAGTATGGAGGAGATTCCAGGAGACTGGCAGTTACTCAAGGAGAGCTGGACCAGGCCCCTCGTAGAAGGTCCTTAACCCATCAGCAGGACCAGCAAGGAGGAACAGGATGAGCACTGGCAGAGCCTACAAAATGACCTCCAACAGGCAGGCCACTGGTGTCAATGTCTCTGACCAAACAATCAGAAACACTGCTCAAGGGCCATGTGCTCACTGCCGGCCCGGCACCGTGGAGTTCGATCGACATTTGCCATAGAACACCAGAATTGGCAGGTCCACCACTGGCACCCTGTGCTTTTCATAGATGAGAGCAGTTCACCCTGAGCACATGTGACAGACGTGAAAGGATCTTGAGACACAGTGGAGAACGTTATGCTGCCTGTAACATCGCTCAGCATGACTGGTTTGGTGGTGGGTCAGTGATGGTATATCTGGGGAGGCATATCAATGGAGGGACGCACAGACCTCTACAGACTAGACGACGGCACCTTGACTGCCATTAGGTATCAGAATGAAATCCTTGGACCCATTGTCAGACCCTTTGCTGGTGCAGTGGTTCCTGGGTTCCTCCTGGTGCACAACAATGCCAAGCCTCATGTAGCGAAAGTATGAAGGAATTGATACCATTGACTGGCCCCCACGCTCACTCGCCTGACCTCAATCCAATACAACACCTCAGGGTGGGACATTATGTTTCGGTCCATCCGACGCTGCCAGGTTGCACCTCAGACTGTCCAGGAGCTCAGTGATGCCCTGGTCCAGATCTGGGAGGAGATCCCCAGGACACCATCAGTCATCTCATTAGGAGCATGCCCCCCTCCATCCGACGTTGTCAGGCGTGCATATGCGCACATGGGGGCTATACAAACTACGGAGGGCGATTTATTTGGAGGTTCTGTAATGAAATTTCATCAAAATGGACTCGCCTGCCTGCCACATCATTTTCTCACTTTGATTTTCGGGGTCTCTTTGAATTCAGCTCTCTGTAGGTTCATCATTTTCATTTCAGGACTCCTTACTTCAGTTTAGCACACCCTGACTAGAGCTGCTGATTAACTGCAAAGACTGCATCTCTGTTGTTAGCCATTAGCTAAAACATAAGTAACAGGATAGTTCTAATTGGATACTAACCCTCACCTATTCTGTTTCTCTTCTCGGTACTCAAATGTGGCACATGGTGCCACGGCCCCCCTGCCAAGTTGTTTTGCCTGCCTAAGGTAAAGTCATCCCTGATGGAGGATCGCAGGAATCATGGGAAAGAGGGGTCCTTTCATAGGATTAGCGCTATTTCAGGTGTGGAATGGCCAAATGGGGGAGGCAGCTTGATGAATGAGGTCTCCAGGACTCTGAACAAATCCAAATCATATTATGTGATATCTTCTACTGTTAAATTCTACTCCGTACTTCTAACATTTTTATTTTTATACTGTATTGAGGATTTGTTCTGTTCTGTTCTGTGTATTGTATTGACCCCCCTTTTTCTTTTTGACACCCACTGCACGCCCAACCTACCTGGAAAGGGGTCTCTTTGTCTTTCCTGAGGTTTCTTGTAGTACTAGGGTGTTGTACCGTGTTAGCCATTACGAATGTAGAGAAAAGCCAAGCAAAATGACCCCATTTACTGGCGAACTAAAAAGATTACAATATGCAAGCTTTTGAGGCAACTCGATGTAACATCTTGCCTGAAGAAGGGGCCCGAGTTGCCTCAAAAGCTTGCATATTGTAATCTTTTTAGTTTGCCAATAAATGGGGTCATTTTGCTTGGCTCTTCTCTGGGGTTTCTTCCATTTTTTCCCTACTGGGGTTTTTTTGGGAGTTGTTCCTTGTCTTCTTTGAGATTCAAGGCTGGTGGGCTGTCAAGAGGCAGGGCCTGTTAAAGCCCACTGCGGCACTACTTGTGTGATTTTGGGCTATACAAAAATAAATTGGATTGTATTTCCATCACATGATGTGCCATCCTTTCGTTCCTAACACATTGCCATGCCAGTCCAGAGCAGTAGAGACAGCCAGCAGGATTTTTTTTTTTTCCCATCGAGATCTGATGAGTTTTCAAAGTGTTCCTTTATTTTTGTTTTTGAGCAGTTTATAAATGGGTGCAACGTATGACCCACAAAAGCTAAATGTGAATTAAAAACCTAAAATCTTAGCAAACCTTTCATCATTCCATAACCCTAACCTAGTGAGAGCGAATAAGAGCGCCAGGCGAAGTCTGTTTGACTCCTTTCTGTCAGGCTGACTCAAGGAAGTGGCAGCAGGAACTGCATGATGGACGTGCATCAGATTGCTGTCAGTCAGTGAAGTCTGCGTTGAGAGGCAAGCAATGGCATCTGCTGTCACATATGAAGAAGTCTCAGTAGTAACACCAGGAGGAGGGCAGACATAATCTGCTGTGGTGCCAATGGCACTGCTGTGACACCAGAATCCCCTCAGCAAACAGTTTAACTCTTCTGCACATAATAAAGTGAGAATCTCATTCTGGAGCAGCAAGGGGATGGCGGTGAGCTCGCAGGAGCCACGACAGGAACTGAAAAAAAACAAAACACCAGAGGATACACGGCTGACAATCTGCACTACCAAATTCCCAAAATGTTCAGACAGTACGGACAATGCTACTGAAAATAACAAGGAGTGGTTTGTAGTAGTCGGGCGTTGTACCGTGTTAGCCATTATGGATGCAACAACAAGTCAAGCAAAATGACACCTTTTATTGGCTACCATATATACTCGCGTTTACAGTCTCCCACGGATAAGTCGGGATTTGATTTTACCGTATAATTGTCAGTATTTTACAATGTCAGTCGTATAAGTCGAATGTGGAAAACTCACACTATTGGTCCAAGAGATTATGATATGCTGACGCCCACCTGAGAGTCACCACGGAGCACACGGCCTTGTTTCTTGATATATTGTGCCTACGTGACCACACGGTGATACCCAAACTACTCTGAAGTGATATTTGCACTGTTTTGTGTTTTTTGTATCTCACACCCTCACACACCTTTATCGTAAGAGCATCCCTTATCTACGATGGAGCGTTCGAGCAGAAGGAAATATGAAGCTGGTTTAAAATGAAAAGTCATTGAAGTGGCGAAAGAAATTGGTAACTGCGCTGCTGCAACAAAATTCGATGCGTCTGAGAAACTGATGTGAGATTGGAGGAGGCGAGAAGATGTAAAAAAACAAAAAAAAAAAATTAAGTGACGTATTTTTTGAACGGGTGTATAAGTCGGGGTCTGATTTTATGGGTTTTAAGACCCGACGTATAGGTTTAGGTTAGGTTTAGGTTTATTTGTCATATATAGGTTAACACAGGGTCAACATACAATGAAATGTGTATGACGAGAAAAACAGGTCACTCGGCATAGATCCAATAACGCAAAAAAATAATAAAAAAAATTACAAGTTAAAACCAGACTAGCTATATAAAATAAAATGTGTATTACGCGAGTATATATGGTAACTAAAAAGATTACAATATCTAAGTTTTCAAAGCAACTCAGAACCCTTCTTCAGACAAGATGTAAAGGGGCCTTGAAAGCTTGCAAGGAGTGGTTGGCAAGCTCTGTTCGCCCTGAATTATACTGAAAGGGCCGTGACGACACATTATCTGATGCTTTTTTTCTTGTGAATTGATTTTTATTTTCTAAGTATACACTTTGACTGCAACACACTACTAAACATTGGGACAGTCAAGTGTTTCCCACAGTGTCACATCTCCATTTCTTTTGATGGCACTTGGACATTGAAGACACACGCCTTGTTCGGTTCAACAAGCGGACATCTCCTCCATTCATTCATTCATTCATCGATTCCTTATGCAGATCTTCAGCTGCCCACTTGTATGTCAATTTATTTATATAGTGCATTTAAAACAACATAGGAATGCTGTGGCCAAAGTGCTTTACAATAATAGAATAAAAGAAAATATACAAATAACATGAATAACATAGATAGAAATAAAATATATGAACATAAATAAAATAAATAATAATCACTCGTGGTGACAGCAGCGTTATAAAATCTCATGGCATCAGGAACAAATGATCTCCTGTAGAGGACATCTGTGTCCACAGACCAGTCCAGTCTGTCATCAAGGTGGACATCTAGACATTTATAAGTCTGCACCATCTCAATGTCCTCCCCTCAGATGTTCACAGACTGAAGGGGGAGCTCAGACCTGTGGACATCCCAAATGACCTCCTTGGCCTTCGTTGTGATCAGAGCCAGACAGGTCTTATTACTCCAGACAACGTAAGCTCCACTCAGATCTCTACACTCCCCTTCCTTATAAACACCACAATAGCTGCATCATCAGAGTACTTCGGAGTCTGACTTGTATGTAAAGTCTGCTGTGTATAATGTGAACAGGAATGGAGTCAGAACAGTCCCTTGTGGGGCCCTAATGTTGCTCACTACCGTCCTGGAGACACAGGTCCCCAGTTTAACAAACTGATGTCGTCCAGTCAGGTAGTTATGAATTCGGAGGCGAAGGTGGAATAGAGTGTTTGAATACAAGGCAAAGTACATTTACAAACCACTCCTTTTTGTTTTTATTACCTTTGTTCTTGCTGTCCCGTTGTTTTGAGAACTGGAGCTGTGAGTGTAGAGGAAACTCTTAATTTCATAATAAACTCACCACATGTCGCCACTCTCTGTAGCATTGATAAACAAGGAGGTATTCAAAAATATGGAGACTTGATGGTGTTTGCATGAAAATTCTCATGAGGCTACATGGACCTTGGAGATGGATATTACAAGAAGGGACTGAGCCATCTTGAATGGCCACGTATGTGTGTGTGTGAGAGAGAAATGGACAAAGGGGACAGTCAGGCACTTACAGAACAGCCATTACAAGATCTGCTCTTCTAATTGAATCATTTGCACTAGGGCACACGGGCACTGATAGTCCTGCCGTGTATCAGTTGACAGAGTTGGGGGGAACGGAATGACCCCGAGTGAGTACCAGGAGGAACAGCCGGCAGCATGAAGAGCTGCAGACATGGTGGAGGAAAGATCAGTGGAGCAGCAGGGAAGGAGCCATAGAAGATCAGAGTAGTAGCGGCAGAAGCAGCTGTAATGTATAAATGTGCATTTATTCAGCAGATCATTTCGTTCTTTGTAGAGTTCTGTGAGTATTGCAATTTCTGTTCGATTCACTGTTTTCTGTGAACTTCTTCCCTTTTTTTCCTTGGATGCTGTCAATGGATTGAGAATTGTTTTTTTTTTTTTCCCCTCTGGGGTTTTGTCGGATTTCTTTTGACTTTTCCCATTATGTCAAAGAAACAGGCCATGAGTTTGATGGTAGGCCTTAACATCCAGCTACATGTTGACTTCCAACAGGCTAATTGGCCTTCAGCAGCTCATTGTCTAATTGTCTAAAGCAGGGGTGCCCAATATGTCGATCACGATCAACTGGTAGATCGGAAAGGTAGTGCAGGTAGATCGCATTGCATTCAAAAACTTTTTCTAAATGTTAGTCTATCATATATCCTCCCTCTGGCATTTGCCACTTGACTGACATACAGTGTAGCCACTGTAGTCTCTTTTCTTTTCTTCTAACACACTGGTCATCCCGCACGCACGATCAAATGCGCAAGCTACTGCAAAACTCCGGCTATCTAAGTGATCTAGTTAGCCTTCCAATTTATATCGACTAAAGAAGGGATTTAATAAAAAAGTTTGGGGAGGGTATGGACTTTATGTGGAATTGGAAGAGGATTTTTTTTCTCTCACAATGTCACAATCGAAGTGTGTTTGTCTGATCTGTCAATCTATCATTGCTATTTCAAAGAAGGAAAATGCTGAAAGGCACTTTCGAACTGTTCATAAAAACTACGAAACTGACTTCCTTCCGAAAACGATCTGAGAAAGAGAAAGGAGAGGGAACTAAAATCGCAGTTAATCAGACAGCCGTCATTATTCACGTGGCTGAATTCAAAAGCAAAGGCAGACACACCGAAGCATCGTTCTGGGTGAGTCACTCAATCATTAAGCATAAGAAGTCCTTCCAAGATGGAGAGATGATAAAAGAGGCCTTCGTTGAGGCAGATGGCTAGGGAGAAATTCCTGCTGAGATTTCAAGACCCCTGGCCGGAGATAAAGGAGTTTCTCCTCGTCATTAAACATGCAGAACACAAGCAACTTAATAACGATCAATGGCCGCTAGACTTGGCATTTTTTTTCCGATCTGACCAACATGTTGAATGAGCTTAATTTACAGCTGCAAGGAAAAGAGAAAACTGTAGTCAATATGATTAGCTCAGTTAATGCTTGCAAACGAAAAATGCAACGTCTGTCCTCAAAGCTGCAGCGCCTTGATTTGGGGAACATCCAAAACCTCGCGTCAGAGCTGGAGACGCAATGGAAGGTGTGTGCGCAACTTGAAAGCATCCGCTACACAGAGCAGATTGAAAAATGTTCTTTTTGCTTAACAGTGGTTTGCGTCTTGGAAATCTGCCATGCAGGCCGTTTTTGCCCAGTCTCTTTCTTATGGTGGAGTCGTGAACACTGACCTTAATTGAGGCAAGTGAGGCCTGCAGTTCTTTAGACGTTGTCCTGGGGTCTTTTGTGACCTCTCGGATGAGTCGTCTCTGCGCTCTTGGGGTAATTTTGGTCGGCCGGCCACTCCTGGGAAGGTTCACCACTGTTCCATGTTTTTGCCATTTGTGGATAATGGCTCTCACTGTGGTTCACTGGAGTCCCAAAGCTTTAGAAATGGCTTTATAACCTTTACCAGACTGATAGATCTCAATTACTTCTGTTCTCATTTGTTCCTGAATTTCTTTGGATCTTGGCATGATGTCTAGCTTTTGAGGTGCTTTTGGTCTACTTCTCTGTGTCAGGCAGCTCCTATTTAAGTGATTTCTTGATTGAAACAGGTGTGGCAGTAATCAGGCCTGGGGGTGGCTACGGAAATTGAACTCAGGTGGGATACACCACAGTTAGGTGATTTTTTAACAAGGGGGCAATTACTTTTTCACACAGGACCATGTAGGTTTGGATTTTTTTTTCTCCCTAAATAATAAAAACCATCATTTAAAAACTGCATTTTGTGTTTACTTGTGTTATATTTGACTAATGGTTAAATGTGTTTGATGATCAGAAACATTTTGTGTGACAAACATGCAAAAGAATAAGAAATCAGGAAGGGGGCAAATAGTTTTTCACACCACTGTGTATTGTATATTTAAAGAGAGAGAGAGAGAAAGCATTTCTAAACTAGGTACATCATTTTGACCTGGTCATTTTAAAAGTAGCTCACAAGCTGAAAAGCTGTGGGCACACCTGGTCTAAAGGCTTGAAATCACTTTCTGGAAATGTTCAAGCTGTTTAAAAGGCACAGTTAACAAAGTGTGATCCACTAGAAATGTGATGTAGTCCATAAAAAGTGAAATACTCAAATGTCTGTGGACACTGTTGGAAAAAATTACTTTTGTTCTGCTCAAAGCAGATGTCTTCAATGATATGCCACATTTATAGTTTGCTAGCATAAAATCTGTGGAGGGCTTATAAAGTGAGCTTTAAAGAATTCACCCTAAATAGACTTAAACCTCTGACTTAAAATGTATTGCAGAAATCATATATCTTTGGATTGAGAGTTAAGATGAATTAACACTGTAATGTTTGTAGTAAACAGCCTCCCACAACAGATTAAACTGATCACCTTCCTCTGTCTGCCTCTGAACAATTTAAATATTTAGAAGTTATGGTGACAAAAAATGTAAAGATCTATTCAAATAAACTTTTTGCAATCTGTTTTGAGTTTATCTTATAAATTAAAATCAAATCAGCAACAGGGAGAGTCGTGTGACACTTCCCCGCTTCAGCTCCAACTCCACACACCAATAAAACCCACTTTTCTAATTTTTCTCCTACCTCTTACTTTTACTACTAAATCGACAGACTGTACCATATTTCTCCAAGTCACCAAGGACAGATGTCTTCCTCAGGCCGGAGACTCCATTCCTCATCTGCTGAACTGCCAAAGAAGCTGCAACATCATCCAACTGGGACTCAATGAAACACCTCGACCTCAAACACACCACCAACACTGAATACTACACGGACATTCAGTCGAAAGAGGCCCTGAATATTCTGTTATAACTCCCGTTAGGATGAAGCAATCTGAACCAAAAAGATACGCTATATACTTTGACGTGTGCGTAATTGAGTGCATTACGTGCTGGAAGTGGTTTCCGTTTTCTGCCAGACATATTTTGACATGGTGCTCAATGTTCCTTGTTGCTTCTGTTCTTCTGCCCACATGGTCTGTAAACACTTCCAGGTGAGGCGGAAACACCATGACATAGGGCTCCTCAGTCCTTGAAGCACCCAACAGGGCTGAGGTAAAGAACTCCAAGTCCTATGATGCCCTGTGGGTATTCAGGGCACCATCATAACCCAGGGGAGCTGTGGGGGAGGCAATGCCCTAAAGAAGCTGCTTTTCCCCCCATCCATCCATTTTGTGGGCATCCCTTACAACTGTAGACAAGTAATCAACATGGCCCATGAAGACTATTCTAAAAGAGCAGGATATGCAAGTTCACATGCCTCTATAAATTGCATCACAAAATAAATAATCAGCTAAAGGGCTGCTTAAAAAGGGGCTCTAGCCTTGAAGCCTTAAGGCGGAA
This sequence comes from Polypterus senegalus, assembly GCF_016835505.1. Classification (NCBI taxonomy): domain Eukaryota; kingdom Metazoa; phylum Chordata; class Cladistia; order Polypteriformes; family Polypteridae; genus Polypterus; species Polypterus senegalus. The sequence goes on along the minus strand of NC_053164.1, from coordinate 17,995,621 downwards.
CTGAAAAGTTATGGCTGCTCATGAGCAAAGGTATGAAAAGAACACTGCAGGATCTAAGAGTCTGGCCAAGTAACCCAGAAGCTGACTAGAAGTAAATACGTAATTGCACGGAGCATTTCATGGAAAACTGGACAAATGTGATGAATACTACTAAGTTAAGCTGGCTATAAACATATTAACAATATGTTAAATTATGGACACAATCTACATTTTTGAGCTACACCGCCATCTGCTGGAAGGTAAGGGGAACTGCCCTACTTACCCTGAATGCAGAGACCCCACTGCCTTTAAGTGATCATAAATCCACAGTTGTTTTCTATACAAATTGCAACCGAGATGGGCTCCAGTTTCAACAGGCCTACTGATAGGATTATAATTTTTTGCTAACTGTATGTTAATTACAGGATTTTAAACACACAGAGATTCCAATTCTGAGGTATTTATTTCTTGCACGTTAAAGTTTAAAATGTATATATTTTGTTTCTTTGTTTCACCTTATATAATTTCTTGCATTAGGAATTTGTTAGTTTTCGCATGCCCCTTGCGGTCAGAGCGCAGGGTCTGCCATTGTACAGCACCCCTGGGGCAATTACAGGTTAAGGGTCTTGCTCAAGGGCCCAGCAGAGAAGGATCTCTTTTGGCAGTGACCGGCAACCTTCGGGATACCAGCGCAGATCCTTAGCCCTCTACACTGTACCTCAACAACATTTTATCGTTTCTCTCAAGCACTTTCATGTTGCCGACTGTGGAAGGGGAATGTGGGAGGTGGATTTATAGAAGTCAGGACCCTGACCTTGTTAGATCAAGGGTTTAAAGTTGGCTCAAGTGACATGGTGTATCAGAAACCTTGAAACACTGTGATAAATACTGTGGGCTTTGTTCCTCCTTTTTTTAACACTTGTGTTTTGTTCTCCGTGAATTTGATTTCCGAGTTCAGGTTTGGTGTCTGGCGAAAGATCAGTTTGACCCTCCTGTTAATCATCTCCTCGTCCTCCTTCATTTAAAATACTATTTCCAGTCTTCAACATACAATGGGCTCAGAAAGTACTTTCAGCGCACTTCTATTGTGTTGTAGATTTCAATTTTCAATCGAGTCATTTGCCATTTCACTCATCCATCTGCCCTTAAAAACCAATAATGACATATTGAAAACATGTTTTCAGAAAGGTTTGCAAACTTATTAAAAATCAAAACCTTAAAATCATAGACCCTTTGCTGCATCCCACTAAATTGTGCTCAAGTGCATCCTATTTGCTTGTTACATGTTTCTAAAACTTTACTAAAGTCCACACCTCTGACAAACTGAATTTATTTGGACATGGTTTACAGCAAAGCACGCGTCTGTGCATTAAGCTCCTACAACTCACATTGCACATCCAGACATGAAGCCCAAGGAACCCCCTGTAGACCTCCGCGATTGAAATTGTGGTGAGCCATATATAAGGGCAAGGGGAGATAAACATTTGTAAGGCTTTGAATTTTGCAGGAGCACAGTGGAAACAATAATTGTTAATTGATAAAAGTTTAGGAGGAGTCCGTAAAGTTTCCAGAGTTGGTCACCCATCCAAAGAGAGTAACTGAGCAAGAAGGGCCTTGGTCAGGGAGGTGACCAAGAACCCAAAGGTCACTCTAACATCTGGGAGAATCTGACAGAACAATGACAGCCATCTCAGCAGTACTCCATCAGTCAGGTGTTTATGGTAGTATGACTTAGACAGAAGTCACTTTTGAGTATAAGGGATATGACCGCCCGCTTGGTGATGAAAATACTTTAAATAAAAATTACAAAGCAGTAAATTGCTATGCAGTCAGTTTAGAGTTCAATTCCAGTTGGGTGAGAAAGAGCAGTGGGACAGATTTTGATTTTATTTGGTGTAAAACAGCAGCAGCAGTTTGGATGCAGAACAACAACGCATGGAGTACCATGCAAGAACAAACTCTGGATAGGACAACACAGGGCACAATCACTCACTTATACCATGTCAGGGTAAAGAAAAGCTGCCATTTCACACAATCAGCTGAGCCTGGGGGTAGGAAAGGGAAAACTAAAGTACATAAAGAAGGACCCATCATCAAACATCAGGTCTCAAAGCTATAACCTGATACGCCTAACTGGCATTTGAAATTAGTGGTAAATGCAAAAATAACACAGAACTACGCAGAGCTAAAGGGATCTTACTACCACAACAGAATACAATGGGATTGCAACAATTTAAATGTGTGTCTTTACTGGAAGAAAAGCACAGTATGCAACATATTTGCAACATTATTTGAAGTTTCCTTTTTCAGATACAAAGACACTTCCCTTTAAATACCACATATTGTACCCCAGGTTTACAAAATGTTTAAACGCATTGTAAAAAATAGAAAAAAAAATTACATCCAGATCTTGAGTATGTACTGGTAGCTTAGGCACTGGACTTCACACTACACATTGCTTGTTAAGGGAATCATTTACCTCTTTAAATAGTAAATATATTTATATGTATATCTATCTATCTATTGATATATAAAATAAAACATGTCTGTCTCTCTGTATGTTTGTCCTCTTTTCACAAGAGAACTACTTAACAGATTTAGATTGGGATTTTTTTCTATAATTTGTTTGAACATTCCAGTTGATTTTGTGGTGTCTCTCATCGCTCCGAGTATCATAGTTTGCTTGCGGTACCAATTTATTTGTGAGAATCCAAGAGAGCGGCTGCAGGCCAAGCCCTCCTCACTCACATGCCAGCCTCAGTTCGAGTTGCTGTACGTCTTGCCACGTGTTGTAGTATACCTTGCCTACACTTAGCTAGTGATAACCGTTTGTTCAGCAGACACTATCATCTACAGATTGTTAAGTAGTAACGTTTGACGTTTTTGAGAGAGAGAGAGATCAGAGCTACGTGTGTTTTAGCGGGTAGCTGCCGATTGGAAGAGATATCACGGCCACGTGCTTTTCCCCCATCGTGGGGGACGCTGTCCTGCCAGATCTGAACATGATCATATACAGTCCAAACGTTTGACGTTGGAGCGTACCTACCTTCCACTTGGCCAGAATTACATTTTTTTTTTAATTGAATTTTAAAGTTTGTCCTGTTTCACTACTACGTGGGCAACAACTAGTACTGTATAAATATACACACAGTACTGTGCAAAAATCTCAGGCACTTCAGATACAGTTCCAAAATCTGCACTGACCCCTACTCTCTCTTCTGTTCTTTATCCAGTTTTCTGTGGTGCTGATCTGCACCACCACCTGATCAAAGCACTGTGATGTCCCTACATTGATGGATTAAAGGCCAGAAGTGCACGTGACCGTCATCATCAAGTCCTTCCATGAACACAATGAGGACTGATTGAGGTCATTTATGTGAGGTAGAATGCCTAGAGGGGTCTGGGTGGTCTCAAGGCCTCAGACCCCCTGCATATTTTATTTTTTCTACAGCCGTCTGGAGTTTTTTTTTTGTTTTGTTTTTTGTGTCCACCCTGGTCATCGGAACTGACTCTTATTCTATGTTAATTAGTGTTCTCTTATTTTAATTCTTACTTTGTCTTTTTTTCCTCTTTCTTCATCATGTAAAGGCACTTTGAGCTACAGTAAACCCTCTTTTATCACGGTTAATCCGTTCCAGACTCTACCGTGATAAATTAATTTCCGCAAAGTAGGATTCTTTATTTATAAATCGAATATTTTCGCAGTTAGAGCATAGAAAACCTGTTTACGACCTTCTAAATACGTTTTTTAACATTATTAGAGCCCTCTAGACATGAAAGAACACCCTTTAGTCAAAAGTTTAAACGGTGCTCCATGACAAGATAAGAGATGGCAGTTCCGTCTCACAATTAAAAGAATGCAAACATATATTCTCTTCTATGGAGTAAACGTCAGGAGCAGAGAATGTCAGAGACAGAGAGAGAGAGAAGCAAACAATCAAAAATCAAAAGGTGCTGTTGGGCTTTTAAGTATGCGAAGCGCCACTGGACAAAGCAGCTGCAAGGAAGGAGCAATGTGAAGGTAGTCTTTCAGCATTTTTTAGAGTGTCCGTATCCTCTAGGCCAGGGGTCCTTAATCCCAGTCCTGGTGAGCCGCAGTGGCTGCAGGTTTTTGTTCTGACCTGGTTGCTTAATTAGAAAGCAATTCTTGCCAATAAAGCACTAACAAGCTATGAAATTAAATTAACTCTGCTATGTCAGGTCATTCTCATATCCTAGATTTTCTTTCCCTTTCTATCATGCAAATGATTTGAAGGCTAAAATGGACGAGTAATTCTCAGTCCTTCACTTTTTTCTCTTCATTTTTCTTCCAAGTATTTAATTAAACCCAATAGTGCAGATAAATACACACAGGTGTAAATGTAAATAAGCTAAATGTAGAAATGCTGCTCTCTCTTGTCATTTGCATGTTATTGATAATAAGGAGCAATTCAAATAGCTGTTTAAGACAAAATTAAGCAATAAGGGCTCAAAATCACTAAAGTGAAGCAGAAGTGTTACTTTAGCAATAAGTGCTTTTTATTAAGCAACTGGGTTGGAGCAAAAACCTGCAGCCACTGCGGCTCTCCAGGACCGCAATTGAGGACCCCTGGGCTAGGCCAGTGTGCGAACAGCCCCTCAGCTCACATCGCCTCCGTCAGTTGCAGAGAATGTCAGAGAGAGTGAGAGAGACAGAGAAAAGCAAACAATCAAAAATCAATACGTGCTGTTTGGGCTTTCAAGTATACGAAGCACTGAGCGGGAAGCATATCGTATATCATTGAGGAGTTTTATTTAATACGTAATACGTGCTCTGATTGGGTAGCTTCTCAGCCATTCGCCAATAGCGTCCCGTGTATGAAATCAACTGGGCAAACCAACTGAGGAAGCATGTACCATAAATTAAAAGACCCATTGTCCGCAGAACCATCGAAAAATCCGTGATATATATTTAGATATGCTTACATTACAAAATCTGCGATAGAGTGAAGCCGCGAAAGTCGAAGCACGATATAGCGAGGGATCACTGTACATTATTTGTATGAAAATGTGCTATAGAAATAAATGTTATTGTTGTAGTTGTGTATTTACACTGATATATGCCCGGCAGAATTTATAAAATGTGATCCAGTTTTGAAATATATGATCGATCAGACAAAACACCATTCTTTTATTTAGAAATAGTGGTCAGGTGAAGCTATTTATCATCACTAGTATGTGTGTCCTTTAGTAATCTTAATGATAACTGAAATCAGATAAATTCCCACAATCAAACATTTAAATACCCTTGAAGTATCTACACCTGCGCCTTGTCTGATTGTAATTTGTGTCTGTGCATAAACAGTCAATGAGTTTCTTAGCTCTTCAGAAATCATTGCACATTTTATTCAAGGCTTTGCCGCATACTGAAGAATGTGGAAAGGAAAAAAACCGGCATAGGATCTGCAAGGAAAAGTATGTCAACTTTATAAATTAGGAAAAGGATTTAAAATATATATATAAATATTTGAAAATGCCAATCAGCAGTGTTTAATAAATGGAAAAGTTGAGGTTCTCTTAATATCAAGCTAACAAATGCAGTTAAATTATGAATTCTGGATTCACGTATCAATAGAAAAGAGCATATTTTAGAGTTCCAAAATTCCTTTTGCACAAAGTGAAGCAATACATTGATATCTGAATGTTATTAAAGAAAGCAACAATCATAGTAGTGGAGCACTATCCGATGGTCGGCCTCAGAAACGGAGTGCAGAAAAAAGAAATATTGTACACAAATCTTACTTTCCTTTCAAATCAGAAGATGTGCAAGCACTGCTGCCAGCATGGGAACGGCTGAATCCACTGGGACCCTGGTACTCCCATCAACATCTAAGAGTTATGTCTGAATAAGATTTATCATAAGTGGTCTTCATGGAAGAGTTGTGACCCAAAGCCATTTCTCTAAGGTGGAAATAAAGCCAAATGACTCATCATCATTACTCAAGAAAACACAAGGACTGGGGTCAGAAGAAAAGCGGCAGGTGCTCTGGGACTGATGAGTCCAAATGTGATTTTTTTTTTTTGGTACAAGAATGGTACATGATTGAATGTCTTTGGGCAACAGTGAAGCATAGTAAAGAATCTCTGGAGGTTTGGGGCTGTATTTCTGAAATTGGTGCCTGCAATTTGATTCCATGTATACAAGAGTGCTGTGAATACAGGCACTCTTTTCCATCTGCCAGTACCATCGCGGGGTCTGATAGATCCCACCTTCATTCTGCAGCATAACAATGACACCAAACGCATGACAAAAATTAAAAAAAAAAAAAAATCTTAAAACGGATGACAATCTCATCAAGGCCGTCTTGAAATTACCTGCAGACACAGAAGTAGCCAAGAAAGCCTAAGTCTGAAGTGGAACTGTGGCAAATTCTCCAAGCAACTTGGAACAATCTACCACACTGGTATCTTCATAAACTGCATGAAAACATACCTAAGAGAACTGCTACTGTTTTTAAGGCAAATGATGATCACATCAAACACTGATTTATATTTTTTCTGTTTACTGCATTTTCTAGGGAGTTTATTGATCAAAAACATCTTTAAAGGTTTATTTTCTGAAGCATTGCTGCCTTACAGCATTTTGTTCCACCAGCGCCTAAGAATTCTGAACAGTATTGTATACGTACATATATGTAGAGACAGAAAGTTTGGGGACATGAGAGGGATGATGGTGGTGGTGGAGGATCGGGTCTTAGTCAGTAGAGAGACTACACTAGCAACTGATTCACAGGTCAAAGCCTTAGTGACCAAGCATCATACTGCCATGCCCACATATTACTTCAACCAATGAGATGTGTTTTCAAAAACTCTAAATAAATCATAATGAAAAAATAACATGTTCCCCACATAGAAAAATTATATATACTACAACTTGCCGCACAAAAGGTAACACTAAAACTTGCCGCACAAAAGGTAACAGTGTAGCAAGACCAAGGAGCTGGTGGTTGATTTTAGGAGGCCTAGGCCCCTCATGGACCCTGTGATCATCAGAGGTGACTGTGCAGAGGGTGCAGACCTTTAAATATCTGGGAGTGCAGCTGGATGACAAATTGGACTGGACTGCCAATACTGATGCTCTGTGTAAGAAAGGTCAGAGCAGACTATACTTTCTGAGAAGGTTGGCATCCTTCAACATCTGCAGTAAGATGCTGCAGATGTTCTACCAGACAGTTGTGGCGAGTGCCCTCTTCTACGCGGTGGTGTGCTGGGGTGGCAGCATAAAGATGAAAGACGCCTCACGCCTGGACAAACTTGTTAAGAAGGCAGGCTCTATTGTAGGATTAAAGTTGGACAGTTTAACATCTGTGGCAGAGCGACGGGCACTAAGCAAACTCCTGTCAATCATGAAGAATCCACTGCATCCACTGAACAGTGTCATCTCCAGGCAGAGGAGTAGTTTCAGTAACAGACTTTTGTCACCGTCCTGCTCCACTGACAGACTGAGGAGATCGTTCCTCCCCCACACTATGCGACTCTTCAATTCTACCCGGGGGAGTAAATGCTAACATTAATTTTATTTAAATTTTTTTCATTTTTATTACTCTTTAATTTAATATTGTTTCTTTGTATCAGTATACTGCTGCTGGATTATGTGAATTTCCCCTTGGGATTAATAAAGTATCTATCTATCTATCTATATACCACTGACTCACTCATCACAAAATCTGCCTAACCATGAGGACGGGACTTGAAATTTGGAATGTAGGTTACCCTTGGCCCATAGGTGCTTGCTAAGAAACAGTTTTAAAAATTTCGTGGTCCAAGCGCAAAATTTCTTATGGTTTTTTAGACCCGTTTGTATGTCCGTCTGCTTTTCACAAGAGAAATTCTTAATAAATTTAGATTGGCTTTTTTTCTATAATTTGCTTCAACATTCCGTTGATTTTGCAACTTTCTCATTGCGCTAAGTATCATGGTTCGTTTGCGGTACTGATTTATTAGTGGGGATCCGAGAGAGACACATTGGGCTGCGGGGTCCTCCTCACTCACGTGTCAGCCTCGGGGCATAACCTTAACTCTGCTTAGTTAGCGAACGAGAGAACTACTTAACGGATTTAGATCTTTTTTTTTTTTCTTTCTATAATTTGCTTGAACATTCCAGTTGATTTTGTGACTTCTCTCATTGCACTAAGAATCATAGTTCGCTGCGGGCCAAGGGGAAGGGGAAGAGTAACATCAGGCGTAGAGAGGTGGGCAGGGCCTTCCTCACTGTCCTGTTTCAGTAATACGCGGGCGAAGCTGCAGGGGATGGCTAGTTTATAATAATAGAAGAGTACTTTGTTTACTGTTTTGTTCAGTTATTTGGTATCCTGTTCATTGTGTGACTATGTCACTCAAATAATATTTAAATTAACTGTGCTTTATTCTCCCTCAAATATTTAGCCCAAATAAGAACTTAAATATATTTGTTACAGATAAGAAAATTCTGAACTTGCAAATGGTTATTACTGGTCTATATTTTTTTTTTTAAATACAGTACATGCATAAATGATGTACTCACCACCTAACCATGTACTGCTTCTTCACCATCATCATGAACATCACCATCTACTATAAGACAAATGTTCAGGTGTTCTCCATATTACAGTAATAGAGAATCTGCATTTTTATGGAGAAGGAACTACAGTGTGTGCAGTCTCATGATAACATATTACAAATGGATTTATTTAAACTATATAACATTGCTTAATCAACAATGACATTTTTAATTTCATACCAACCTTTAAGCACTGGGCCTCTAAACACATTTACAGCCAACAACCCACAAATGTGAAAATGTACACTCATATTATGCAATGTTTCCAATTCAACAAGACAACTAAAGAAAAAAGATTTATGTACATTAAACGTTTTTGAAAAGTATCGTTTAAATAATTTATTTGGAAGTTGAAATTGGAGTATGAGCCATTTCCAAAAAAATGGCCCAATCAGATTGTAGAGAGTGGGGCAGAGGTTAACTTGCATAGTTGAAGCTGATTCTGGACAAAAAGAAGGGCATCTTATTATGACCAATTAGACCTAAATAGACCAACATTTAAGTGGGTATTAAAAACTTTGTGAAGGGAAGCAATTTTAGATAAAAAAGGTAAATAACTATTATGAAAATAAAACATTTCTTATGATTTTACCATAGCTGTCATACCTGCACCGTTAATTCTGACCTCTGTTAAGTAATGCTATAAAATGATGTGAAGCCAAAATAAAACGGATCTTCTTTTGCTATGGCAGCACTCTGCTTTGCTGATCTAAGAATAAGAAAGTTCACAAACTCTGTCCACAACAACCATCCCCAAGACTGGATATGGGCCCATCACACAGTTGCTGGATATTAAAAATACAAATGTGCCACTAATATAAAATAATCTGGGAACCATTAGAAATAAATGTGGCTTCCAATGGAAGTACTTATGTACTTTGCCACACAAGTTCCGCAGGAATATTTAAAAAATAGTATGATACAACAACATTTAATTAGCATAGATCTAAAACATCTACTAAGAGGTCTTCAATCCCAATCTCTTAAAGACACTAACGCTGCCCATACTGTCCATTTGTGCCCCTAGACACTCACTGCTGGTGGCAGTACTGCTGCTCACCTTGGCACTGCCTGTCCCACGGCTGATGGTAACCGTAAAGCCTTTGCTCTTGGAGCTGGTAACCCGACTGTCCTGAGTGTCTGCTGCTGAGACTGGGGGCTTGCCTAGTCTCTTCAAAATGCTAATTTTGCCAGGCGGCTCTGGCTTCTCTGGCTTCCTTGCTGAGGTGGAGGATGCAGGGATGCAGACCGGTTTAGAGAGGCGCCTTATTGTAACAGTGCTGGATTTATTTGCTGCAGGGGATACTGTCCTTGACTTGCTGGTGGTTGCAGCAGCTCTAATAGAGATCCGGCCTTGGTGGTGTAGTTTGTCTCCTGCCTGTGGAGTTTTCTTTAGTACCCCAGCATACTGCAAAACTGAACCATCTTCATCACTCTGCACACCTTCTACATTATCATCTCTTTCTTCCTCCTTTACAGCTTCTTCTTCCTCCTCAGTAATACAGTTTCTTGTGGCATCCCCCAAACGGCTAAAAACTCCAGTAGGCTGAAAAACAAAAGAACAGGTTTGTACATCAAGGGACTCGGGTGTTTTAGGTAAGGAAGATAAAAACATACTTCAAACTCAAGAACTGTTTACCAAGCAAGTCAATTTTAGGTTGCACTTACACAGAATGAGTATAGTACAGGGTGGGCCATTGTGGCACATTAGTATATGTGAGGGGGGGAAAAATTTTCAAGATGGGTGGTGACCATGGTGGCCATTTTGAAGTCGGCCATTTTGGATCCAACTTTTGTTTTTTCAATAGGAAGAGGGTCATGTGACACATCAAACTTATTGGGAATTTCACAAGAAAAACAATGGTGTGCTTGGCTTTAACGTAACTTTATTCTTTCATGAGTTATTTACAGTTTCTGACCACTTATAAAATGTGTTCAATGTGCTGCCCATTGTGTTGGATTGTCAATGCAACCCTCTTCTCCCACTCTTCACACACTGATAGCAACACATGGGAGAAATGCTAGCACAGGCTTCCAGTATGCGTAGTTTCAGGTGCTGCACATCTCGTATCTTCACAGCATAGACAATTGCCTTCAGATGACCCCAAAGATAAAAGTCTAAGGGGGTCAGATTGGGAGACCTTGGGGGCCATTCAACTGGCCCACGACGACCAATCCACTTTCCAGGAAACTGTTCATCTAGGAATGCTCGGACCTGACATCCATAATGTGGTGGTGCACCATCTTGCTGGAAAAATTCAGGGAACGTGCCAGCTTCAGTGCATAAAGAGGGAAACACATCATCATGTAGCAATTTCGCATATCCAGTGTCCTTGAGGTTTCCATTGATGAAGAATGGCCCCACTATCTTTGTACCCCATATACCACACCATACCATCAATTGTTTTGTTCCACCAGTCTTGGAGGGATCTATCCAATGTGGGTTAGTGTCAGACCAATAGTGGTGGTTTTGTTTGTTAACTTCACCATTCACATAAAAGTTTGCCTCATCACTGAACCAAATCTTCTGCGTAAACTGAGGGTCCTGTTCCAATTTTTGTTTTTCCCATTCTGCAAATTCAGTGCGCCGATCTGGGTCATCCTCGTTGAGATGCTGCAGTAGCTGGAGTTTGTAAGGGTGCCATTTGTGAGTAGCTAATATCCGCCGAAGGGATGTTCGACTAATGCCACTCTGTGTGCTACGCTGTGGGCTCTTGCTGAATGAAGCTAGAACAGCCACTGATGTTTCTTCATTAGTGACAGTTTTCATGCGTCCACATTTTGGCAAATCCAACACTGAACCAGTTTCACGAAACTTAACAAGCAGTTTGCTAACTGTAGCATGGGAGATGGGTGGTCTCGTAGGGTGTCTTGCATTGAAATCTGCTGCAATGACCCGGTTACTACGTTCACCAGACAGCAACACAATTTCTATTACGTTAAAACCAAGCACACCATTGTTTTTCTTGTGAAATTCCCAATACGTTTGATGTGTCACATGACCCTCTTCTTATTGAAAAAACAAAAGTTGGATCCAAAATGGCCGACTTCAAAATGGCCACCATGGTCACCACCCATCTTGAAAAGTTTTCCCCCTCACATATACTAATGTGCCATAAACAGGAAGTTAATATCACCAACCATTCCCATTTTATTAAGGTGTATCCATATAAATGGCCCACCCTGTACATTAACTGTTAATGCTCTGACACACTGCTGCATGATGGATGTATCTCATTCAAATTCGCAATGTCAGAAACTCAATAGTGCTGTTTGCTTTGTGCCCTCCGTCAACATAAACTATCGTCTTTCGGGGAGGAGCGAAAGCTCTAGATTCGTCAAAAATTTCAATCTTCATTTTTTGACGGACCTCAGCGTTTTTGGGTCCCCTGAGTTCAGTATAAGAGCAGTAAATAATTACTGAAATGTTATAGAATAGTTTGGGCAACTTGGCTCCTAGGGTGCAAAGCTTACTGAAGCACATGTCCGAATTATTTTTTTTTGTTTTTTACATTTGTCCCAACTTTAACACTTCCTGTGCAAAATCATTCTCATCGGTTCTACATTATTACTTTATTTTAGAACTCCTCTACAACCACCTCTGTTTTGTTGCTTTCATGGTATCTTACGTGATCACGAAATTACTTGGGCTATCATTACTTGTACTAAATACATTTGCAAAAGTGTAACAGCATTACATTCTTCAACCTACCATTCAAATATGACATGGGTGCTTTGACTTATGAGTTTCACTAAGGGACATTAGTATGCCTCCAAAACCCACATGAATGACATGAGTACAGTGTTTGAAGATTCATATTTAGAAATAAAGTATGCTGTCTTGTTTGTCTTGCTGACAGGTGTTTTGATGATTACACATCTCTGTTAACACAGTACTGTATATGCTGTTTTAAAAGGATGACATGCCTTGTCATGCAAAGAATTGAAACACGAAATAAATTTTATTCTGGTATCAACAAATGTAGCAACTCATGTCATTGCTGGTGTAGAAAAAATAAATAGGTGCTTTGAGTCTTGCATCAAAGTCTTCCCAAATCTCACAGTCCTATATGAGCAACTGTCGATGCATGTCAGGTCCTCCTCGTCCTCCATGACCCTGAACAGTATATACCAGTTAGAAAACTGACAGATGTGCTCATTACAATCAGAGAGTGAATACAAAGCCTTAGTTTGTTTACCGGGACAGTGTAGGACACTACTGAAAGCAATTCATCTTTGTTATTTTTTTCATCGTTTCTTACAAATACAGTGGAACTTCAGTTCACAAACGTCTCGGTACACGTACAAATCGGTTTACGACCAAAAAGTTAGCCAAACTTTTGCCTCGGTTCACGACCACACACTCGGTATACGAACAAGCCAGTTTCCCTTTCGGTTTGTACATGTTGTCTCTCCCTGTGCATTTCCTGTGGAGCGAGCGAGCGAGCAAGAGAGAGAGAGCGCGTCACACACAGGCGCTCCAGGCTCGAGAAAGAGACACACGCACACACGAAAGAGAGAGAGAGCAAGCGAGCGAGCAAGCGAGAGGTAGAAGGTAGAAAAGGCTTGTTTTTGTTTTCAGTTCTGTTTCCAGTGATCGGTTCATAGCGTGCATTGTTGCAATGTTACTTTTCTTGGTGGTTTATTAAATTACGGATTTTTCAAATGTTCATTTTGTTCCCTGTGCTTAAAACTCATTAAAAAAAAAGTGTTTTTAGCAACGGTTCCTAGCACTACAGCGCAAACTATTGTAGTGTTAGTTTTCTCTGTTGTTCAAGGTTTTCTCAGTGTTATTCAATGTTTTTACATTTAGTTTACTATTACTATGTGCATTCTATGGTATAATTAACTATATTTGTGCTTAAAAACTAAAAAAATATATATTTACATACAGTTCGTACGGTCTGAAACGGATTAATTGTATTTACATATAATCCTATGAGGGAAACTGCTTCGGTTCATGACCAAATCGGATTACCAAATCCGAGTTTTGGAACGAATTATGGCCGTGAACCGAGGTTCCACTGTAAATGACAACACATGTTAAACCGCCACACCTTATTTGATCGTTAAAGTTATTTCACTCTCAAAGCACACGCAAATCTGTTTCTGAACTAATTCCACAACAGGGTAAAAGTGGAATACACATGAGCCTTTGTGTACTTTGCTCATTTTTTTATATGAATAACAAAAATGATTCCTGCACTTGTGTGAAATTCTCCTGTGTCAAGCACAAAAGCTTTCCAGACATGTCCTCTGCTGTTTTTCTTTTCATTTACATTTACTTATTTGGCTGACGCCTTTATCCAAGGCGACTTACAACATTTATGATGCAATTAATTTCTTTGGGTTTTCCAATTGGAGCACAGGGCAGGTCACGTGACTTGCTCAGGATCACACAGTGTCAGTAGCAGGATTTGAACCCACAGCCTCAGGGTTTGAAGTCCAAAGCCTTACCCACTGCACCACACTGCCTGACATGTTGATGCGGTGCGGTGTCACTGTGCACCATTTTTTTTTTTTTACATGATTTCGCTGACATTTTTCTCATGTATTATTGTGCCTTCCTAAGTAATTTGTCTACTTGTAGTCATGCATGAGTGCAGCACTGACTAGTTTCTCAGCACTACCAACACTAAAAAAAAAAGCTGGTACAACTATGTTTTTTGGAACTTTAGTACCAATTTAGTACCCATCCCTGTGACATCCTTACTGGTGAGAGCTAGTGAAAATGAGGCCAGTTAATTAATTCTTTCTGATGAAATCCTTGGTTAGGCCAATAACTTAAAAGATATTTGGATTTGTGAAGATGGTTCACTTCAGAATTCTTCCTGCTGCTACCATCATTTACATTGTCAATAAAGCCCAACAAGACCGTTCTGCAAGCTGCCTCATGCTCAAGCAATGACACTGCCTCCTGATAAACAGATAAACTGGTGTGCTTAGAATCATTTGCAGTCCTCTTTTTCTGCAAATGTTAACCTTTAACCTGTTAAAGGTAAATCTTTACCACATCTGTCATAAAACTTTGTTCCATAACCTTTCTGGCACCTTGTACTTCTTTGTGAAATTCTAGTCTGGGCCTTTCCTGATCAGAGGATTGCATCTTGTAGTGTAGCTTCTGTATTTCTTCAGTTTAATTCTTCTGTGAAAGGTGAACACTGACACTTTCACCCCTGCAACACGTAGGCCGTCTTTTATTGCTTTGGATGTTATTTTGGGTATCTCTTCACAGCTCTAGCAATATCCCTGTTGTCCACTGCTGATGTCTTACTGGGGCAGCCTGCTCACTGCAAATTGTTTATACCGCCAGCAGTTTCTTTCTTTTTCAAATTATTCTATACTGTTGAATTTGGAATGCCCAGTTGTTCACCAATAGTTCTGATGGGTATTTGTTTTATTTTATTTTTTTAAATGGCTTGCTTTTCTATCATAGTCAGCTCTCCACTTTTCATCTTTTGTACCTTTGAAGTCAACACCAGACCCCAAATGCAGACTCCAGTGACTACAACCAACCCTGCACTCTCGAACCTCTTTCATGTGTTAATAATTAAGGAACACCTGGCATTCATTTGTCCCAATACTTCAGGAGAACTAAACACAACAAATGTCATTTTTTCCCAATATTGTTTGTTACCTGTAAAACATTGACCAAACGTAAAAGCTAACATTTTGTACTTTAGTCTCACATTCATCTTTTCACTTAGGAAACATAGAATATATATAATAAAAATAACATATTACCTCATCTCAGCATTTTTGCTTCTCGCTGTATATCTGAGAACTCCATATTGTAATACCGTGTACAGTTCTCATCTCCAACATGTCAAGACAGACTTAAAGTGAAAGTCCAGAAAAGTAAAGCACACGTTTATGTCAAGGCTACAAGGTAGGTATGGCAGCATTCTAAAGCCTTTGAATTTTTTCAACCTAAATAAATGAAGAGGAGACATTCTAGAATTGTTTAACATTACGACGTGATTACATTGTGCTGCTGCCATCTGTTGCTTTAAAAGAGGGTTAATGAGAACTTGTTACTACAGATGGAGATTGTAACTAGCAATTTTTTTAAATGAATGAAATATTTCAATGCACTGAGAATTACAGAAAAACAGAACCAGTCACCCAGCAGTGTAGTTTAAAGTAACACCGAAGAGTCAGCCTACCATTTTGAAACACTCCATGCACTGAAACTGGGATGAAGGGCAAGTACTCATCACCTATCCACAAAGTTTCTGCCATTCTGGCTCCAACCAATTGCCTTCATAATCAATTGCCTCTGATGTGTATGCCTACAAGAATTTACAGGTGTCTGCTTGCAAAAGGCTAAACGAAAGTTAAGAAAGAGAATAAAAATGGCTGGTGGATACAAGGTAAAAAGACATTACAAACAAAATGTAATTTATAGTTTAACTAGGGGGGCTTTGTGCCCTGCTCACTTTGTTCACCCACTTCGCGTCTCTGCCACTCGCACTGTGAAGGGGGTGCTGAACGAAAGCTAAGGAGATGTGGTCGGATCAGCTGCTGGCTGGCTTACAGCTGCTGCTGAGGTGTGTGTTCTGCTTGTCGTGCAGTGCTTCAAACATTTAAAAGCCTGTACAGCAGCTGCATTTTTGTCTCACTGCCTTGTCTCGCGGGACGTTAAAGTGTCTCCGAGAAAATTACGTATCGTCTCCTTCCAAGATATATATATATTTTTTTTTTTATAATAAAGACATGTAATTTATAGTCTACAGCATAAATCACCACTCGTGTAGAAATAAAGAAAATGAAAACAAAATGCAACAGTTTATCACTATTAACCTGTAAATGAGCAATATTTGTGTACAAAATACACTCATTTACACAGAGCAAACTTTTCACTACTTTCTGTTGAGGCCAATAGAAGATGCGCAAGAGATGCAACCCAAACTCAGACTGTAAACCTAAAGATGTCAAGGTAATATAACTAAAAAAGCGTTTTCTCTGTAGAATTAGTAATTTATCATCAAAAGGACAGTTCAACTAAAATTAAACATTTTAGACTCCGAAAACTGTCTATGTGTGAAAAAAATAGTTTATGTCAGTCTCTAAATGACATTTTAATAATAGGCACAGAGCACAAGAAAGTGTCTTAAAAATGGGATTCTTCCCTTGTATTGCGGATTGGGGTTCTGGATTGCAAGGACACACGAGGCTGCCTGTCATGCTGAAATAAGCTGTACTGTGTGCTATCAGACAGAGTTTGAATAACCACTGTCATACTGTAGATCAAGAGAGTTCTGGCAAAACAAAACGTTTGCTGTGATCAATAGCAAGGACTGAATATGCATAAAGCTTCACCAAAATGCTGAAGCACACACCTAAACTGAAGTTTGAATGAACCCAAGTTTTCAGGAAAGATTCTGCTAAGGGTTTACCCTGAATTGACTCCTGAGAGAAAGCTTAAATGCTACTTTTGATTGCGATTTCAGTGACCTTAGAGTTAAAGAGTGAAGTAAGAGGCAAGGGGCTTGTGTTTCTTCCATCATTCACACAAGTGTTGTTGGAGAGAAACGAAAGCAACATAGACAACAGGCCTAATTCTGGTGGTTCTCTGGGGGAAAGTGAATCAACCGCCCTATAGGCTAAGTAAAGAACCTACTGTTGCATTCAGGTAAACCTAGAGACGTTCTTTCTTCGATTACATTGTACTGCTGACACTACCTTTTTCCTTACTTTGTGCTCATAAATCTTGAGGATGAGCATTAATTATAATAAATATGGCAAGTCCTAATATGGTAAGCAGTTACACATGTAACCTATATCGGAGTTCCACCATGCTTTGCTATAAAATGAATACAAACTTTATTATTTATTGGAAAATCTGATGACTACTACCTCTGAAGATTTTGTGTCCCAAACTGAAGTATAATTTTATGATAAATGGTATTTTTTATTATTTACAATTATTCAATAACAGCATGCGTAAACCTTGAACATATTTATAATGGGATATAATTGGGGAAGTGAACCCATGGCTTTTAACACAAATCACTCCACATTTATTCCCCAAACACCAGTCTAATGCCTTGTGTGTAAACTGCCTAAGAAATACATTTACAATATTTGCACTGACTCAGCTGTAAGAAAACCAAGCCACTTGTGCCTTTGAACAATCTAAAAGAAAATGGAAGAAAAAAACAGAATCAACAGAGATGTACAAGGACCAACTTGGAGCAAGGCAATATGACGCTGAGAAAGTGACTCGGATAATTGCCAGGTGCCTGAATAAAAATGAAACATCAATGTCCTAAAGGAGTTTCACGAGAACATCTTCAGGTGCAATATTAAAAGGGCCAAACAGCACATACAGAAAAATCTCACTGCATTGAAAGGTATAACAGGCGTTCTTTTTGTCCTTGACAGTTTTTTTTTTTCTGGGAAAGATGTAAGGGAACCAAAAGAGATAATTTATACAAAAGCGAGTAAAAGGCAGTAAATCGGCCATCTTGACTTTGTCACTGGCCTCACCTTGCTTCCTGTTGTGGTATCTGCCTTTGACTCTGCTCCAAGTCTTTCAAAAACTGATGTTCTATGAACCCCCTTTTCTGCAGAGAAAAAAATATACAGAAAACTAAGAATCAAATTTAAAAAAGGTTAATTTTAAAATATCAAAACCATTTAGAAGAAGTCATTTTCCCAAATAAGTTTGCCTGGTACTGTCCAGTTCACTTACAATCCATTGCACTTTTGTGACACAACAAATTTCTCTTTCACCAAGTAAGATAAAATTTAGTCTAATTACACACATTTATTTTGCTGGTGCCTTTTGCCCAGAGCAGCATAAAAAATCAAATTCAAAAGTGCAGTTGTCTCTACATTCTGTAGTGCAAGTATCAATAAGTGACACTCTCAGTGTAACTGTGCTAAGGACTGAATATTAAATAAAGCTTATTATTTATTTATTTTTGTGTAGCACCTAAAACTAACACCTCGGCCACTACAGAGAAAATGCGCTTCATATAATCCAACTTTATTTTGTATAGTGAATTTATTTTGCCGCACAACTGAGCCTCTATTGAAGGTCACTATTGAGGGACAGGATGTGGAGGTGGTGCCCTTCTACAAGTACTTGGGGGTCCGTTTCAATGACAAGCTAGACTGACCTAGCAACACAGAGGAAGTACATTAAACAGAGCAGCAGCAGGCTCTTTTTTCTAAGGAAACTGTGTTCCTTTAATGTGGGTAGTGACATCTATCACATCTTCTATAACTCTGTGAGGGCCAGTGTGTTTTTCTATTCTGTGGTGTGCTGGGAATCAAGAGACGCACACAGAATCAAACTGCTAATTAATAATAAGGGACACCTTCTGGACCCCCGGAGGATAGTAGAAAAGGAGAGAAATAAAACAAAACTGAGTGCCATTATGAACAATGCTGCACGTCCTCTCTCCGACAAACTAACACTGCATACCGAGTACTTTCAGCCAATAAATCATTCAGCAGATGTGTCTCTGGAAACGTGACAGGGGCTCCTTAATACAAATGGCAATAAGCGCACATAGTGCCTTATGGGGACAGTGGCTGCCAAGTCAGAAGATTTCTTTTTAATTTTCTTCCTTTTCATTCGTGTGTGTGTGTGTGTGTGTGTGTGTGTGTGTGTGTGTGTGTGTGTGTGTGTATGTATGTGTGTGTGTGTGTATGTATGTATGTGTGAGTGCATATCTATATCTATCTATCTAAAGAGCCACTATAAAAAGTCAAATTTCCCCTAAGGAAAAATACATTATTATCTATCTGTAATTTTATAACTCTGCACAATTTGAGTACTGCTAGATGAATTTACTCAATAAGGTAAACATACAGTTAATGGTATAACTGGGATAGTTGCATTTAGATTGTAAAAATCATCCCCAATAAGCTAAAATTAAAGATCTCTGCTTCAGAAAACAGCAAGAACAAAACCATACTGAATGATCTTTAATGAGCAGCTGCAATCCGGAAGATGGCCAAGTGCCAAATTCAATTCTTTGCAATTCAGTGATAGATAATATGCAATTTCCACGACATATGATGTGTGCTATTACACAAGCAATCCGACAACAAACAGAGACACAGTTTGATCTGCATTTCCGAATATATGAACAGTTACAAAAAGTACCAATGGCAATGATATTTTTTGTGGAAATAAATTCAGCATTTCAGACTGTAAGGAGACATCACTGTGTGTGGGCTCAGCATCCGTGTGGCTCCTGAGTGGCAATCCCAGTCATCTCATCCATAACACAAATGTTTTCTAAATCAAAAATGCTGTTGAAGTTAGTAATTAAAATTTCATACTAAATGTATTATTTTTACTGTTAGCTCCATTACACCATGCAGAGATAACATCACTATCTATTTCTGTGTATTCCAATTACTTTAACCACAAAACTCTAGGTAGAAGCTTTATTATATACTAGTCATGAGATCAACACTAGTTTTCAGAGACCTATATGTTGATGCTGTTTATAAGTCCTAAATCTATAAATTGAATGCCTGCTTCCTGTATAATTTGCTACAGAGGATGCAGGACAGCTATTTTGCATCAATGTTTGATGGTAAAAAGAGTGAAAGAATCAAATACACAGGCATAATTTTTTGTGAAGACAATAGCTTCTTATAAAGAAACAGTAGAGAAGGGTTTCTTCGGCTTTTTAAACTGGGGACCTAAATGACTAATTTGCTAACGTACTAAGATCCAAGAAGCAGACTATTACCATAATGACAGCAGAGCCCATACACAGACAAATAGCAATGGCCATATAATAAAAAAACAATAAAGTGTCTTGGATTCCATTTAAGTATACAGGTGCCAGTCATAAAATTAGAATATCATGACAAAGTTGATTTATTTCTGTAATTCCATTCAAAAAGTGAAACTTGTATATTAGATTCATTCATTACACACAGACTGATGTATTTCAAATGTTTATTTCTTTTAATTTTGATGATTATAACTGACAACTAATGAAAGTCCCAAATTCAGTATCTCGGAAAATTAGAATATCAATTAAGACCAATGCAAAAAAAGGATTTTTAGAAATGTTGGCCAACTGAAAGGTATGAACATGAAAAGTATGAGCATGTACAGCACTCAATATTTAGTTGGGGCTCCTTTGGCCTGGATTACTGCAGCAATGCGGCGTGGCATGGAGTCGATCAGTCTGTGGCACTGCTCAGGTGTTATGAGAGCCCATGTTGCTCTGATAGTGGCCTTCAGCTCTTCTGAATTGTTGGGTCTGGCGTATTTCATCTTCCTCTTCACAATACCTCATAGATTTTCTATGGGGTTAAGGTCAGCGAGTTTGCTGGCCAATCAAGAACAGGGATACCATGGTCCTTAAACCAGGTACTGGTAGCTTTGGCACTTTGTGCAGGTGCCAGGTCCTGTTGGAAAATGAAATCTGCATCTCCATAAAGTTCGTCAGCAGCAGGAAGCATGAAGTGCTCTAAAACTTCCTGGTAGACGGCTGCGTTGACCTTGGACCTCAGAAAACACAATGGACCAACACCAGCAGATGACATGGCACCCCAAACCATCACTGACTGTGGAAACTTTACACTGGACCTCAAGCAACATGGATTCTGTGCCTCTCCTCTCTTCCTCCAGACTCTGGGACCTTGATTTCCAAAGGAAATGCAAAATTTACTTTCATCAGAGAACATAACTTTGGACCACTCAGCAGCAGTCAAGTCCTTTTTGTCTTTAGCCCAGGCGAGATGCTTCTGATGCTGTCTCTTGTTCAAGAGTGGCTTGACACAAGGAATGCGACAGCTGAAGCCCATGTCTTGCATACGTCTGTGCCTGGTGGTTCTTGAAGCACTGACTCCAGCTGCAGTCCACTCTTTGTGAATCTCCCCCACAGTTTTGAATGGGTTTTGTTTCACAATCCTCTCCAGGGTGCGGTTATCCCTATTGCTTGTACACTTTTTTCTACCACATCTTGTCCTTCCCTTCGCCTCTCTATTAATGTGCTTGGACACAGAGCTCTGTGAACAGCCAGCCTCTTTAGCAATGACCTTTTGTGTCTTGCCCTCCTTGTGCAAGGTGTCAATGGTCGTCTTTTGGACAACTGTCAAGTCAGCAGTCTTCCTCATGATTGTGTAGCCTACAGAACTAGACTGAGAGACCATTTAAAGGCTTTTGCAGGTGTTTTGAGTTAATTAGCTGATTAGAGTGTGGCACCAGGTGTCTTCAATATTGAACCTTTTCACAATATTCTAATTTTCCGAGATACTGAATTTGGGACTTTCATTAGTTGTCAGTTATAATCATCAAAATTAAAAGAAATAAACATTTGAAATACATCAGTCTGTGTGTAATGAATGAATCTAATATACAAGTTTCACTTTTTGAATGGAATTACTGAAATGAATCAACTTTGCGATGATATTCTAATTTTATGACCGGCACCTGTATTTATCTCATGAAAGTAAGCAAAAAATGAGAAATGGGAAGCAAATAAATTGGTGTCTACTGTATGTGTAAGGTATGTGCAAGGACTCCTCAGCCGCAGGTGTGGAGGCAGGCATCTTGAATTTAACCCAATTTCAAACGTAAAAGGGATCTAACATGATGAAACTTTCAAAAAGAATTTGAATGGTAAAGTCCATTATTTTGGTCACATACACAGTTCATTAAAGCCAAGAGCGTCATGTTACAGACCAGACTATCAGTGACAATACTGCAAAAAGTCCCAAAAACAAATTCCCAATGAATACCCTAACCTTTGGCAGCTTTCATTTCCAATATCTTCTTTGTTTTGGCAGTTGTTCCCTTAGGCATGTTGATTATATATTTCCCCTCCATCTCTGCTGTGACTCGTCTCCTCTTCACAGGAATTTCAGGACTCTCATCCGCAGATTTCGACACTATTATAAAATGAAAAAACAAAAAAATAGAAGATAACATGCATGCTGACAACAAACATTTTAGAAAAACAAACCATATATTGTGGACAACAAACTGAAAGAAAGATGGCAAAATAAAGCAAAAGCTAAACTCAAATATCCTTGGATTTAAAAGATCACACTAAACTGTTTTAAAATTCTTGTCACCTTTCTAAAAAATTGGGACTGCACTGAAGTTTACAGTGAGAGAATTCAAAATAACAGCTGTTTTACTGACATTTATGTTTTTCAGAGTTCAGCTGTGACAATATGCTTAAATGATACACGTTTTATTTCATGCAAATGCATTTTTCTACAGCAGAGAGATGATTTTCTAAACAAAATGCTTTAGTGAATCCATGTATTTTTCACTTTCCATTAATGTTTTTTTTTGTTTATGTAGTGCTGCATATAATGTTTTAGAAAAGTAAAAACATGTAGCACAACTATAACAATGTTCTTCAGACTCGCTTGGAAACACCACTACAGCACCAAAAGGGAGAAGCAATGAGTCTAAAAAGTGTGCAACTGAAGTATAGTCCACAAGAAGATATAAGGCAGTAACTCATTTTACATCTCATCTTCATGATGAAGGGTAAAGTAGCAACAAGCTGAACACTTTAACCAGCAACAGTTTCCGAATCCTCCCGAAAAACTCTCTGATGTTCCTAGACCAAATGAGAGAGGAATTACTGGATCTCACTATCTCAACCTCTTCCAGAGGACATTTTTTTTCTCTACTCTCGGCTCTGATTCTACCCCAGTCTGGAAAGCTCCTCATCCAAGACACCATAATTCTGAACAGAAACCCAATTTTACCAAGTTGCACCCACAACCTCAGTCATTCTGTTAACGATAAAAGGTTGTGTCTTTTCAATAAGAATCCTGTCTTAACTTACAACATGGCTCATAGTAGATCTGCCACTGCACCTACCCACTTGTTGATGTCTAAGTCCAAGCGACCATACGTATGAACAAGAATCTATATATACCCTGTATAATTCACTAAGGCAAGACAACCATGGAAAGCACGCCGGAAGGGGCGTGGATTCACCAAGCCGCCGACAAGTGAGACACTTATGGCGCACGCAGGAAGGAGCCATGCATACCAACTCCAAGACCATTGGACACGACGACACAGAAAAAATGGCGTCATTTATATTCGTCTGTCGTAGAGGCCACATGCAGTGCAGGTCAGGTTAATGTCATGTGCATGTCATGCACCTCCAAGCTACGTTGACTGTTCATAGAGCCATGTTTTTCGTGGAGGTGAATCGCCATATGCAGCATGTAAAGCGGTTTGTGAGGGGTATCCCATGGGATCCTTTAAACAATCCTTTACAACTAAGGTTAAAGCACAATGAAGTAAGCAGTCTTTAAAAACTGACTTGTCGGTTACGACGCATGACCGCGTGCACCATAGCAAACTGTTTTACACGCTACATACAGCTACAAACATGCGTCTTCTTAGATGCCCCTGCAGGAACACGGAACACGTTTTCCTTCCCACCAACACTCCTTTTTCACCGGCCGGCATCTACCCTCGCTCTCTAGGCATTCACACTGCCTACCCATTTGCCCGGACGCAAAAACTCACCGACCACCCAGTTAGTCCCTTTCATCTGTGGTAAGAGTCCACATGCACGTCTGAGCCACGTGGCGTTTGCTATGCCGCGGGTTCACTATTGTGTTGTATTTTGCTCTCTCCAGAGTTCCATCTTTTCATTCACTTACTGTTGTATTCTCACACCAACCCGTTTTAGACATCCGTGTCTTTCCAGAAGTGTTTAGCACTCAATAAATAATTATGCATGAGTTTGACCATGTGTCTACCCAGCGCAGAGAGGCGTGGGTAAACCGTTGAACCCCATTCGGGCTGCAAGCCGTGGAATTCCCACTAAGTGCGACTCATACTCTCCCACTGGTTGCGTCCCTACCCTTTGTGCACACCCCCCTCACACCTCGCTATTACCGTGGTCGGGTGTCTTGGTGGATTATATATAGAAAAGCAGCCAAAACTGAAGGGTATCCCATGGGATCCTTAAAACATTCCCTTACAACCGAGGTTAAAACACAATGAAGTAAGCAGTCTTTAAAAATCGAGTTTTCGGTTACGACGCACGACCGCGTGCACCATAGCAAACTGTTTTACACTCTACATACAGCAATTCACATCCACAACAAACATGCGTCTTCTTAGATGCTCCTGCACTTTGTTCACACCCCCCTCCCACCTCACTACTACCGTGGTCGGGTGTCTTGGTGGATTATATATAGAAAGGCAGCCAAAACCGCACAGAGCAATGAAAAGTCTAGAGTTCCATCTTTTCATTCACTTTCTGTTGTATCCTCAAACCCTCCCTTTTTAGACAACTGTGTCTTTCCAGAAGTGTTCAACTATCAATAAATAATAATGCGGCGTTTGTTATGCCACGGGTTCACTATTGTGTTGTATTTTGCTCTCTCCAGAGTTCCATCTTTTCATTCACTTACTGTTGTATTCTCACACCAACCCGTTTTAGACAACTGTGTCTTTCCAGAAGTGTTTAGCATTCAATAAATAATTATGCATGACATTGAGCGTGTGTCACCCCAGCGCAGAGAGGCGTGGGTAGGCTGTTGAACCCCATTCGGGCTGCAAGCCGTGGAATTCCCACTAAGTGTGACTCATACACTCTCACTGGTTGCGTCCCAAACCTTTGTACACACCCCCATCACACCTCGCTACTACCGTGGTTGGGTGTCTTGGTGGATTATATATAGAAAAGCAACCA
This sequence comes from Polypterus senegalus, assembly GCF_016835505.1. Classification (NCBI taxonomy): domain Eukaryota; kingdom Metazoa; phylum Chordata; class Cladistia; order Polypteriformes; family Polypteridae; genus Polypterus; species Polypterus senegalus. The sequence goes on along the minus strand of NC_053164.1, from coordinate 17,970,418 downwards.
AAACCGCACAGAGCAATGAAAAGTCTACGTCAGTCACAGGTACATCTGGACTGTGTAAAGACGACAACTCAAGTGACGAGTTGGAGGTGGGCACATGAGCGGGCAGTGCATACTGAACGAGAAATCGGCAGAATAGCATGACGGAGGGAGCTGAATGGACGTCCTTCTCCAATCCTCCCGTTGCAGACTCCACGCCGTGCACCCCCATCCCTGGCAGGAGAAGGCGCGAGGACGGTCCGGCAGTTTTCAGTCACGGACGATTGTGTGTTGGTTCGTTCCGTGCATTGTTACAATGTTGCTATTCTTGCTGATTTATTACATTACCGATTTTTCAAATGTTAATTTTCTCCCTGTGCTTAAAAATCATTAAAAAACCGGCCTGATTATGCGGCGTATGGTACGCCGCGGGTTGGCTAGTCTGGTATATTCTTCTACAAAGGAAGATAAGTCCAAAGAAATAAGTTATCAAGTAGGAGATCTTTTAAAAGATCTTACTCAAATAATGCCAAAAACATAGCATCATATAAATGCATATCCAGTCTAACCAGATATTTCTGCAAGTCTGGGATACATACAAACAGCAGGGAAGACATGTGCAATCCTTAGCAGAGACACTTTAATTTCAATTAATACCAAGAAAAAAAAATACAATTTAGATTTTACAAATATACAGTCTGAACTTAAAAGTTCACATCATCACTTCAAAATATCATTGACATACAATACCATCGGGTGTGCAGAGAGGAATTAGAGAGATGCTTGGGGGTTATAATAGCTGCTCCACCACATTGCAATAAAATTGCATGTACCATATTTTAAATCTATACAGCTCAATTATCACCACTTTAATGAAGTAAGGAAATACAATATTTTTACATTGGTAGGTTGTTTAAAGTGACAGATCCTTTACAGCGTTTATTTACATTTGGTCAGTAGATGTCCTTATTATGCCTTATGCAAGCTGGACACTGTACTATAGCGGTAGCATGCTAGTAAACTACAGATGGCCCTTTTCACACTGTAGAGAAGAACATTTTTGAAGGGATACTGTAGATGTTGCACCTGACATGGGCCTCTCTTAAAGAAAAATGTTAACAGCATGGTAGACAAAACATATTAAAAACTTTTAATACAAAACTGCAAATTGCTGTATTTTTCTAATCCACTTATCTATTAAATTTATGAAAACAGCCTACATAATATCTGGACCTTATCAATTACTTAGAAAAACCTTATAAGCTATGTGTTACTATATATTATAGCTGGTGCTATATAGCAAAACCAACTGCTTAGAATAATACATACGCATATATATTTTACTTTGTTAGTTAATTTGTTATGCTTAAAATGATAAAGCAATAGCTTATTATTCAAAATGTTGTCTTTCTTACTATGAAGTCTAAGGACACATGACTAGTTTTCTAAAACCCTGTTACATATGCTTACAAATAAAACAAAATCAAGAAAGAGAAAAGTCAGCTTGAATCAGGTGTACTTACTGAGCTGTGCCACAAACTTAAAGGCTACTTCACTCATAAGTTTTTTCCAAATCCAGGAATCAATACTGACAAAACTGGCAAGCGATCATGATGTAACCTTTTCTTATGTAAATATGCTATCCACTGCCATCAGTTACTGTGAATAAACTTGGTGGGATCTTGAACGATTTCCTTTCATTCAAGCAGTCTTTATATATAATACGCTACTGTGGCTGTTCGTTTGTTTGTCCAGGATTTTAAATCACCTGTAGCTCATAAACCGTTTGACCTATTGACCTGTAATTTGGTACACGTATACTACGTGATGTCTACTATTCGCTTTCAGGGTGATGAGTGACCTCCAAGGTTATTCCTCTTTTTATTTAATTTTATTATAGAATCAAACTCTCCGCAGCGGCCAGCCATTCTCATTCCCTACCACCTTAGCCATCACTTCCCCTTCCTCTTCATATCTTAAAATCATTCTTGAGGCAGATTGAAGACTTTAGTGGCAGCTTAAGTGAAAAATGAAAGAAAATGTACTAAGTAATTGCAACACAAACACTGATTTAATCAGTTTTAACTTGAAAAGATGCCGACGAAAGAAGAGAAGAAGCGGGCCATTAGGGTGGAGAAAAGAAGAGCTGCTCAGGAAGCAGCAAGCACATCAACCTCTGAGCAAATGAATGCTAAACGTACAGAAAAAGAGAATGAAAACTAGGAATGCTCAAGTGTATTCACTGCACGTTATCGTGCACTGCACCGTTACTGGTATATATATTTACTGATGCAACTGTGACCTCTCTTTCATCATCAAATTCTAAGACTCTTCATCTATGTCACTCATCTCATTGTTCAGTTGTTTGCTCTCCTTCAGTTGGGTTATAACAACTCTTTTCTGGCAGTCCCTCCAACATGTTTATTTGGCTTCTCCAATGCAACCAGATTGCTCCTCACACTACTCCACTACTTCGCTATCTCCACTGGCTTCCAACTGCAGCTAGGACCCATAGTCTAACATGCACCCGAGATCCACAAGTCTCTCCATGACTCTCCAGGGGCTCCAGGTTCTACCGATTTGCTCACTGTGCCTCTTCTAACATGCTGAAAATGGAATACGCTTCTTAATCCTCCCTTACAGACAGCAGAACGCACATTCCATAACCAAACAAACTGCTCCCAAACTATTTTTAATAGGACCCTCTTGAAGACAAACCCCTTCAAAAAGTATCTTGGGGACAGCTTAGACTTTCTATCCCTCTGCTTTTCTACTGGGTATATAAAGCTGTACTGAGCCAATCAACCACCAAACATATTTGGATCTGTTTGAGTTGTAGTTTGTTACTTGGCATCTGGAAGCAAAGGTTTGTGATATGGTTTATAATAATAATAATAGTTGGAGATCCACAAATGGAGAGAATGAATCACGTATCATAAAGTAGTTTTAATTCCTGAGCTTTCCGCTCCTGCCAAGAGCCGTCATCAGAGGATAATGACAAGACATACAAGAATTTAACTTATGACTCGGAATATTTTGTGAACAGTTGGCATTGCAATGCCTGAATGACGTATCAATCGCTGAGGACGAGGTCATGGTCTCGTTTGATGTCATATCACTATATACAATGATTCCAATCCATCTGGCCACAGAAACACTACTAATGAGACTGAACAATGACCGCACCATAAAGACAAGAACGAAGCTGTCCACTAAAGACATAATGCACCTAGTATCACTTAGCCAGAAAACTCACTTTCATTTCAATGAAAAATACTACATTCAAAAAGAAGGCATGCCAATAGGATCACCGTTATCAGGACTTCTGGCAGAACTGGTAATGCAGAGATTCAAAAACGTGGCTCTCTCTCAGTTCACACCCAAAATTTGGATATGCTACGTACACGACGCATTCGTCATAATAAAAACTGACAGCTGAACAATTTCTACAACCACATCAACACAATATTCCCTAAAATCCAATTCACCATGGAAAAAGAAACAAACCGACGCATCAATTTCCTGGACATCTCCATTGAAAGAAGTAACAACTCCACCCTGATTACAAGTGACTACCGTAAGGAATGCAATTCAGACAAGATATTATACTTTGACAGCAATCACCCAGCATCTCATAAACAGAGCTGTACTAAGACTTTTTCAGAAATAGGAAGGAGACAAAAACGAACAAAAGACGCTATCTTTCCATCTTTTCACTTCAAATGGCTACCCAAAGACATTCATTAAACAGTGCCTACACAGGAGACCCCAGAGAACACAGCAAACAGTCGACTCCAATCTGACCCCCCATCCCACCTGGTACACATTTCCTTATCATCACGGAGTGTCAGAAGGTGCAGCACGTATCCTGTCCAAATCAGGCATCAGGATAGCACACAAACCTATAAATAATCTGCGCACTGTCCTTTTTAATGCCAAAAACAAGAAATTGGCAGCAGAGACACGAAACGTAATTTATAGCATTCCATGCCGTTCTTACCCATAGGACAAACATCAAAAAGAATCGCAACACGTATACAGGAGCATCAAAACGGCGTCAGAAGGAAGGCCTCACGATCACTGATTAATATGCACACAAATTCAACCAGACATACATTTAACTGGGACAATGTACAAGTAAGATTTAAGGCCAGTAAAGAGCTGGCTGAATCTTGGCTATCAAACGAAAACGCCATTAACAGACATTTGGACATGAACGCCGCATATAGCATATGCAAACTTAAGAAGAACATCCTCGTAATAAATAAAATTTTATGACCAATACCTTCCTAACCCTACCTCATTACCGACACACACACACACTCACCTACCCCCACCTAATTTTGCTAAAATGCTAAAAATTGCCTTTGATTCTTGTATGTCTAATCATTATCCTCTGATGACGGCTCCTGGCAGGAGCTAAAAGCTCAGCAATAAAAACTACTTTATGATATGTGATTCATTCTTATCTCCAGCTACAAATAAATAAATAAATAAATTAAAAAAAAAATATATATATATATATATATATATATATATATATATATATATAAGTATAAGGAACAGTGTTTTGTGTTGTTCAGAAAACAAGAGGTTTGTGGTTTCCTTTACATCTGATGGGCATTTTTGTGTATTTTTGAGTATCATAAACTTTTAATACCTGAGCAGGCCTATAAGCCTGTCTGTTGAGTTTGGGTATATGTGCCTGGGTTAGGCATGTACTGGGGTCAGAATGGGAAAAGTTCTGGCCTAGATGCTAACATCTGGAAGCCTGCTCACCCTTGTTGCCATTTCTGTGTGGTACTAATTACAACTGTAATTTTCTATGCCATAATAATTCTACTCACCTTATGATGGCAAGAACTGGTACACAGCTTCCAGTTTATTAGGTGAAACTGCCCTTACTCTTTAATTGTGTTTTTAATTATCAACTACACCACATGTACAGATAAGTCTATTTAAAGAAAGTGTCACGTGCCAACACACAGCAAAGCTGACAATAACTCTGGCTACAGTGCAGGAAATGCCATCACAGCTAAATAGCCATACTAGCCACTGGCTAAAGGGAGTCCTCTGATTAGCTCAGCATTAGAACTTGCAGACTATCATAAGTTCATGTCCCACCTCTGCAGTCTCTTAGGTGAGCACAGCAGTTGGAGTGACACCCTGAGCAGATTACTCAGCAAAGATAAATTGTTCAGTAAGAGGGTAAATGTAACCTGCAACACACAAGTAGCAAACCTGAGAGAGATGCTCCCTACTGAACAGGAAGTTGCGACACAACTAAGCAGTCAGATAAACCGCTTAACTCATTGGTGGAACTAGTGGCTACAATTCTCATAACATTGATCTCTCAGGCAGGATGGGGTCCAGAAACGGAAGTGACACACAGAGTACTTCCTCAGCAGAGATATCAGCCCAATATGAACAGATGGTGTGTGAGTGGAATTGAAGAGGTAAACAGACAAGGCTAAAGGACTGAGTATACAGTATGAGGAACAGCAATGCAAAGCTAAGTCTAATGTACAATGTGGTCAAAAACAGGCTGATGGAGGTTAACATGACATATGCAGAATAACAGATGGTAACAGTGATATCAAAAGAGGAAATTTCAGATAGCACAATTCATTATATCTTCTTGTAACTGGGTAAATGTGTCAAAAACCCACATCTAGACAATGGAGGCTTGCTAAATCACCTGGCATAATGAGTCCTGGTTCTAGATGATTAACACACATGGAAGATCAGGATATGATGAATACTTGATACGTCCATAGATCTGTTCTGCTAAGTATTAACAAAGCAGAACATGTTCATTAAAGCACAATTTGATGCAAAAAGATCAATGATTGAAAAGCACATTATATCTGAATATTACAGCCTTTTAGGTGCATCACTAATTTAATCGAGAGGATTTTGGTTACTGCATAGTGAAATATTTTGTATCTATACATAGGATAAAATGTGCACATTGGAATTATTACAATGACCTTTTCTATTTCTTGTAATTAAGGCCGAACTATCTGCAGCAGTTTAAACAGGAATATTAATAAGTAAGGTGGCAAGCTACAAAATCTCTAAGCACAGTAACTTCTTGGGTGTACTTCTTTTCTTAGGACTGCATGGCCATAGTTGTATCATTGCCACAAGGGTAGATGAAAAATTTTCATTCCTGAAACCTGATGGTTAGTTTATTCACAGTTAATAGAATATAACAATTACAATTTATATGAAAGCAGTTAAAAAAAGCAAACAGCCCATCATGCAATTCAATGGTTAGGACAATAAAAATGATCATTGCAAAAAGATTTAACTTTCTAAACACTTTTGTTTAGAACTTAACATAATTTTGATTTCAATAAAAATGTATTTTGCTGCTACTTCAGGAAAAAGCATATATGCATGAAACACCTGCCATAAGAATAAAAAAAGAAAAATGAAACATTGCCATTAATTACCTATAATTTCATATTTTCCACAGCAGGATGACAATTTGCATTCTTTACTGGTATCTAAAAATGCAATACATACTACTGTTACCTTACTCATTCCTCCGACTCACCTGTTTTAGCAATTTTCGCAGCCTGTTTATTGGAAACCGTAACAGAGAGACGATTGTCTGGTCGACGCACAGGTGTGCCTGGAGGAGATTCCCTGCTTAAGCTATTAGCAATCATTCGGGATGCAGCTAAAGAGAAAGGAAATAAAGTCAAATGTCATTTCAATATAGCACAAAATAATAAAAAGATATTATTGAAAAAGTGGTTTACACTTTTCTCTCAACTGTGGCATATCCATACACATAGATACACTTGAGATTTTGTATATGTAACTTCTTATCAAGAACTACCATTTATGTGAAACTCTGTAATTTCCGAAGGAAGTCCATGTATCACTTATTAATATATTCTACAATTCCCATTCACCTCCCAAACATGTTTTGCTACCTGAATGCAACTGAATGCTTACTCAGATTCTGTTTTTAGTCCTTTGGCCATACATTCAACTTCATTTGGCAATTTTTATTTTTTAAATATTTATTCAAACTTTTACTTGAACTAATGATATGTCAGAATGCTGTGGACTCAATCCACGAAGTCTGTCAGTTCGAAGATTAGCACTGTAGTGAGCTGTCGGTGATCAGTTTTGAACCTGTAATCTTCAGTTCCAGGCAAGCGCTTTGCAACGTCAACTAACAAAGTGTTCTACCTAGTCAGTCGCACTGAGCCTGTATCTGAACATTGTGAGCAGTGCGCTTTCTTGCAGACGTCAGCTGATCTCTCAGTGTCAACCAAAATATGCAGTTAAGATTTGACAAGAAAGAGGGTAAAGATAAAGGAGGAAACAGCGGTAGATGCACAGCTTGTAGCTGTGAGGCTTAAGAGTGATTAGTAGTGGACTAGTGGGAAACATTCAATAAAGATTATGGAAAATGTATGCTGTAGGAAGGGGAACTACTAACACCGGTGCTGAAAAATCTGAATGTATTTAGTCAGGAAATAACTTTTCCTGTAACAATGCAATCTGTGCTCCTTATAAGCTTCAAGCCACTATTAAAAATGCAGTTCTGGGCATCATTCCCATCTTCAGAAAACAAAGATTGTTAATAAATGGTTACTATGATTAAAGTATGTTATATATATAGTATTTTTTGGAAAAGTAACATTCTTTTTATTTTTAGTTATTTACCTTTACACGTGGTTCTTGTGCATACATTTGAGGTAAACAGTGGATTCAGACACCGCCTTTCATTTTCTGCACTTTGTGTTGTAGATTAATGAAATTAATAAATTTGCCACTTTTGCCAAATCAGTCTACACTCAATTACCCATAATGACAAAATGAAAATGTGTTTTACAACAACAATATCATTTATTTATATAGCACATTTTCATACAAAAAGTAGCTCAAAGTGCTTTACATAATGAAGAATAGAAAAATAAAAGACACAGTGAGAAAAATAAAATAAGTCAACATTAATTAACATAGAATAAGAGTAAGGTCCGATGGCCAGGGTGGACAGAAAAACAAAAAAAAAACTCCAGATGGCTGGAGAAAAAAATAAAAAAATAAAATCTGTAGGGTTTTTAGAAAGGTTTTGAATTCAATAAAAAATGAAAAACTAAAATCTCTCATACAGGTATTCAGACGCTTCACTGCGGTACTCCATATTTAAATCAGATGCATCCTTTCTGTTTGAGATTGGAGTCCACCTGTGGCAAAACTAATTAAATGGACATCTTTAGAAAGGCACACACCCTTGTATGTACAGTTCCACAATTTACACTGCATGTCAGGACAAAATCCAGTCCAGTCTACAATTAAACCGTGGTGTGATATAGACCAGGATAATGGAATAAAACCATTTCTAAAGATTTAAGTATTTCAAGGAGCACTATAGCCTCGACATGTGAAATTAAACAAATCTGGAACTACCACAGCTCTTTCCAAGTGTTGGCTGTCTGACCAAACTGAGTAACCAGGCAAGAAAGGCATTGGTCAGGGAGGTGACTAAGAACCAAGCAATCACTCTAACAGAACAACAGAATTCCTTTGCTGAAGCGGGAGAACCTGCTTCAGGCACTTATGGTAGCATGACTTGTGGGAAGCCACTATTGAACAAAAAGCATATGAAAGCCCACTTGAATTTTGTCAAACAGCATTCAAAGGACTCTGAAAGCATAAGGAAAAAGGTTCTCTGGTCTGATGAGACAAAAACTGAACTCTTTGAGAAGAACTACGAGCACTATGCCTGGTGAAGAACAGGCATTGCTAATCACCTACCTAATACAATTCTTTACAGTGGTGTGGTAAGCATCATGCAGTGGAAGTACTTCTCTGTGGCAGGGGACAGTAAGACTGGTCAGAATTAAGCACAACAATAAACCAAAGCAAACAGCCAATACAATGCTTGAGTGACTTTGGGACAAGTCTCTGGCTATCCTTGAGTGACTTAGCCAAATCCGAGACCTAAACCCCAGAGAACACATGTGGACAGATCTGAAGATGGCAGTTTATGGAGCTTGAGAGGATCTGCAAGGAAGAATGGGATAAACTGCCCAAATCCAAGTGTGCAAAGCTTGTAGAGACTTACGAAGTAGATTCAAAGCTGGAATTGCTGCCAAAAGGGCTTCTACAAAGTACTGAAGGTCTGAATACTGAAATGAGATTTCAGTTTTTGATTTGTAATAAATCTGCAAATCTTTCTGAAAACATGTCTCAACTTTATCATTATTGGTTACTAAGTGTAGATTGATGGGGAAAAATGGCAAATTTATCAATTTAAAATTATATCTACAACACAAACTGTGCAGAATGTGAAGGGGTCTGAATTCTTTCTGAATCAGCTGCATACAATACCATTTCCCAGTCATTAAATAAATATGGTGTGCAACGCTAAGACAGCAGAATGCAGTACTGTTTGCTGAAAGAAAATATCCTGCAAGTATTCAACAAGTTAGCACAAGAAAGCAAGGAAAGAAACCACCTGATGTGAAATGATTTCTTTATGTGCCATACCTGCAAAAAGAAAAATTTTAAGTTGGATTCTCCAAAAAAATTGATTGTATGCTTTAATCAAAAATTATAACTAATCGACTCTGGTCACATTATGTTAAATTTCATTAGTAAGATACACAAGAGGAAAAAAATGATTAGAATTCAAAAACTTCTCTTTTTCATAGACTCTTGCATTTTATTTCCATGCTCAGCTGCTTCCTTATTCTTATTTGGTTAGCTTACATCATTTTTACGGAAATGGACAGCCTTTTACTTCTTGAAATTACGATCCTTTACTAAGCATTATGGGATTGCTTTTGCTGTCTGTTTTTTTTTTTTTTGTTAAATACAGAGAAGAAAGATGAGCTCTGGCATTACATCATCTGGCCTCTGGCAGAACAGAAACGCTTAGCTAAGAGCAAGAAGGATTAATTAATGGATGAGTTGGAGTAATCACAATCAGTGTTTGCCTGGATTTCTTACGGGTAAAAAAAAAATGTGTGTGGACGGTTATAGTCTCTGCTTTCTTAAGTGACTTTGCGTGCATAGAAAATATTAGCCTAGCTTCTGTGAAGGCACATGTGAAGTGCCATTTGTCATATTTGAATGCTGTGGTTTAAGCAACAGTACATACAGTTTATATTTACAGGGCTTACTACAAGAAAAATAAAATAGAAAAAATGTACTAAAATAAAAATGTATTAAAATAAGGGGGATGAGGAGATGAAGTTCTTTATAGGATTTTTCTGTCCAGAGGCCAATTAATGTGGAACTTCTCCGTACAGTATTAAGCACAAACAATGTTCAACATACTTTGCCCACCAGTACAATGAAGTGACAAAGACATTGAAGTTAAAAAAAACGGAAACCGAAAACAATATGTTAGTGTTATTAGTAATGTAATGTACCTAATATAAAGTCATACATGTTGCCCCTAGGATTTTTCAATGTACTAGCCAACCCATGGCGTACCATACGCTGCATAATCAGGCTGGTTTTTTAATGATTTTTAAGCACAGGGAGAAAATTAACATTTAAAAAATCGGTAATGTAATAAATCGGCAAGAAAAGCAACATTGTAACAATGCACAGAGAGAACCAACATACAATTGTCCGTGCGGCACTCAGGCGCGGAGGGTGGAATGGGAGGAGAGAAGAAGGATGTCCATTCTACTCCCTCCATCATGCTAGTGTGCTGATTTCTCATTCAGTATGCACTGGCTGCTCATGTGCCCACCTCCAACTCGTCACTCGAGTCATTGTCGTCTTTGTACAGTCCAGATGCACCTGTGACTCACGTAGACTTTTTATTGCTCTGCACGGTTTTGGCTGCCTTTCTATATATAATCCACCAAGACACCTGACCATGGTGGTAGCGAGGTGGTTGCGTTTTAACCTCAGTTGTAAAGGAATGTTTTAAGGATCCCATGGGATACCCTTCACAAACCGTTTTACACACTGCATATGGCGATTCACCTCCACGAGAAACATGCCTCTATGAACAGTCAGCGTGGGTCAGAGGTGCATATGGCCTATACGACAGACGAATATAAATGACGCCCTTTTTTCTCTGTTGTCGCGTCCGAGTTGGTGGGCGTGGCTCTGCGAGTTGTTGTCGTATCCAATGGTCTTGGAGTTGCTGGGTGTGGCTCCTTCCTGCATGCGCCATACGTGTCTCACTTCTCGGCGGCTTAGTGAATCCACGCCCCTTCCGGCGTGCTTTCCATGGGTGTCTTGCCTTAGTGAATTAGATATATAGATATATATTTGAAAACATTCACATTAATATATTTTTGAAATTGGCATTTGAATCAGAATTGTTGGCTAATCTGACAGCCTTAATGAGCACCCTGTACACTAGATTATGCAATTAAGAATAAAAAGACCAATGGACAATATTCATTTGGCTAAGTCCGATCAATCTTGATTAGCTACAGTGTAAGGACTTCATTAGTTTCCTGTTATTACATATCATAATCAACTTGAGATTTCAATGCCTGAAATACTAAAACACTCTACTGCACCACTACACACTATACTGGGATATATACATCCAACTGGTGCAACTAGTCTTATTGTTAAAGTTTGGGATTTTTATGGACGGGTAAGGTATATTATTGGCAGACTTTTTTTGTCACATCTTGGGGAGTGTGCATTTTGGCTAAATTATTATTTGCAATTTTCTACCACCGTGTGATCCCCCTCTAAGTACACAAAATAACTTGAAATTGTAAAAAAAAAAAAAAAAAGTAAGTATTAAATTGCAAGAGGTTACAAAAAAGTTTAGGATACCAAAAAGTGAAAAATAATGTAATTTAATGCAAACGTGCATTTTCAAGGAGCTAGTAACAACTTAAGGGTTTTCTGCAGCAATGAAAGTTAACTAAGCCTCAAAAACGGAGGCAAAAAATTCATACAGGTGTCCCAACATTTGTTGAATACTTAGAAACCCTCTTTTTTGTATTGTTGCACCAAGTTGCATTGGTATACCCTCACAAGCATTACTTAGACAATATTGCACTGTACGTTGCTATGAAAATGGCGAGAAAGGTTAATTAATAAAAGAAAACAGACCATTAAAACATGAAAATTGTTGGTCTTTTTTTTTTCTTTAGAGAAAATGTAAAGCCAATATGTGGGTGAGTACAGTTTTCTATGCCATCAAAAGGAATTTGGAAATTGGAGGAAACTCTGGCAGGAACAGATGTGGCAGACCCAAGCCACAAGAGAATTAGAAGATGGGTTTCTCAAGAGAATTAGAAGTTGGGTTTCTAAGAGTCATGAGCGTGTGTGATAAACACCTCAACAAGACAGCAGCTTAAAAAATAAGCAATGAACTAAGATGACTCAGGCCGTATCTAGTTGGGGAGATCCCTCAGAATTTTCCAATAAAAATATTCAGTAATAGCCTATCTATATAAAACACCTAGTATGTCAAACTGCTACACAAGGTGTCAACTTTCATATCTCAATATCACATAACATGAATAGAAATGGCATTTATAGGAAAGGAGGATGTTAGACAGGGGGAAGTTACTCATTATTTGCTTCAGTGCCGTTTTGGTAACTGTACTTAGGGCCAAAAGCTGGTATCAATACCAAAGTCAACATTTTACTACCGCTCCAACACTACAAAGTATATTTACTTTTACAAGCAGAGATCAATTAACTTTAATCAAAAAATACAGCTCATTTTATAAAGAAAGTATTTTTTTAATGTATACCCTTTTTCTTTTTAACAATAACTGGAGCTCAGATGATAGATTTTTTTTAGATTACTAATATAGGACATGACAAAGAATTTACATACTTTGGATGCAACGTTAAATTTGCACAAAATCATTCTCAACTTCTTTTCTTCCCCTGCAGGGTTATTTTTTAAATGACTAATGATCAAATTCATGTTTCTTGTCACATGCACACAGCATAATGAGATACTTACTTGACTCTCACACACTAGTCACAGTAGTATAATACAAACAATATACAATGGAAACAACATAATATGTTAAATACATCAAGAGACAATAAGACAATTATTAACATAACCTGCTGAAACCCACTTAATCAAACTAAGGGCGGGGGGTGGGCAGACACTCAATTAGTTGTCAGTACTACTGTGCTTTTAATGAGTGACAGTTGAGTACACTCATGATCCAAAGATAAAAAATGTACTGGTGTGAGTACTAATAACCCTTCATCAACTGACAGAACAAAGGAGGGATTAGAGTGACCATACACAAAATACAAGGTCTTTAATAAATCAGTTTTCTTTTCAAAGACATGGTGTGCTGTACATTTACTGAACAGAAGGGAGCTGTGCACCAGTAATCATGTGCATTGCTTTCACTAGCCCCTTCTGTGGCCCTACATGCTATACTAGGGTCTTATGTACCCAGTAAAGATGGGCATCTATCAGATATCTACCTATACAAGTTGGTGAGCACAAATGGAGATATCTAGGTTTTCCTCATGTATGTGAAGGATTAAAGCCATTAGTGATCCTTCTTGATGAAAGCCAAACCGTGGTATGACCATTTCAAGTCATCAGTAAAGGACACTCTGTCAGGGATGCCAGGGGCAACGACCCGGCTGGGACGCCGTAAGGGACCAGAAGAGGGTCAAAGCCCACCCTGGATCATGTGGGGGCCGCCTTCCTGGTTGCTTTGGGGGCCACGGGTACAGGGCATTGAAACTCCACCCTGTAGGGGCCCGTGGTCACCGCCAGGAGGCGCCCCAATGCCTTGGAGACCTGTTACCCCAGCACTTCTGCCACACCAGGAAGTGCTGGGGGGAAGATTTAGGACGGCACCCAGAGAGCTGCCGGGAGGACAGCCGGCACTTCCGCCACGCTGGGGCGTGGCCAAGGGAGGAATGCCGGGAACACCTGGGGCTCATCCGGGAACTGGATAAAAGGGGCCGTCTCCATTCATTCAGGGCTGAAGTCGGGAGGAGGCAGGACGAAGCACAGAGGAGGTGTGGAGGCGGCCCGAAGAGAGGCATTGTGGCCAGGACTGAGTGTGTTGGAGTGTATTGTGCACTGAACTGGGTCTGTGTGACCAATTTAACAATTGTAAATATTGTAAATAAACGTGTGGTGGGTTGAAAACAACATGTCCGCCTGTCTGTGTCCGGGTTGGCTCCACAACTCCAAAAGACGTAAAGCCGCTAACCCTCTTAACGGCATCTTCTAGAATATACTTGTGAGTGTGGCCTGCCTCCAGCTTGCTAACATTAAGGGAGAAACTGTTGTCCTGGTGCCAATGTATCAAGAAGAACACAAATTCCATGCAAGTCAACTCGTTGATGAGGAGCAGGCCTATGATAGTGCAGTCTTTAGCAAATTTAACGTTGGTGTCTGGAAAAACTGTCATAAGTGAACATGGTAGAGACCAGCTTACAAGTGATGGTTCACTTGCTACAGTCTGCCATATATACAGTAAAGTCTAAAATCCACCTGCAGATGCCTGGCACTAATTTCCTATGCCTAGGTTCTCATAAATATTATGATAAAAGACATAAAATGTAAAATATAAATAACACAAATGCTGTTCATAATATGTATCTGAATGGAGGAAAGTACACAGATGCTTAAAAAAAAAAAAAAACAGGACTGAAGCAAGCTCGCATAACAACACCTGGACCAGACCCATCATGGTTCAGAAGCATGCAGGCATACTCACGTGTATTTGCAGTTCTCCTCAGCTCTGCCTGGACACTTGACTGACCAACAGATATAGCTTCAGTGGCCATTTTGCACATATCCTGCAACAGCAAAACCAATAAAATCAAACAGGCTTTTTTTTTTTTACATTTGCTTAATATAGTTTAATCGAAACTTGAACTAATGGCATCATTTTCACAAACAAAAACACTAATGTAATTTGATCAAGTCATGCATGCAAGCACTTATCAAAATTAACATATAGTGAAGAATGCACTCCAAAAAAGAATTCCAAAGTTAAAGGGATTCTGCCTGGGCCTTGAAATCACAAAAACTACTTTTTAGTTCAGAACTTGCATTCAGTGCCATCAAGACTGGGTCCAGTAAAGCACAACCTTGAAAAGAATCAAGCAGGCTCAATAACTTACAGACTGATTATTTAAAAGTTCATGAAAAAATTCAGTCTACATTAGTCAGTGAGAAGACAGCATACAGTACAGTATATACAGCAAGTACTACACCAACTAAATGACCATTTGTATTATCTTCCACTACACAATCAGTTTTTAAGGGCAACTGTAATATTCTAATTTGGTAATGAACAAAGTACAGTTACATTTTCCATGCTGAAACATACTGAATCAGAAGCGTAACTTCCGGAAATGTGAAATGTACTTTTTTCTTTACTGTTTACTGACACACAAATATACAACATAAGTTTACTAGACTAAATAGCTCTCAGTACCAATATATCTTTTTGCTATATGTGTAATATAAAAGACAGTTAAGTTTAGTATGCTTGCAGCACATGATTTCATTTGTAGTTGCATCCCAAATGAGATACAGAACTATTACAAACAGAATTTTAATTTCCGAACTACATAGGTCTATAGGACTAATTACTCATAGTTACAGAGCAATAAAATTCTAGAATGCTTTTCAAATCATTTTAATGTGCTACATGTCTTCTTATTCAGCAACCAGTACAATAAAGTGTGCTATGAATAAAAATTCACAGTTGTGTGTACATGAACACTTGTCATTTGGAATACCAGATGCCAACTTCCAGGGACATCCAAGTGTCGCTGCAGTACTGTACTTTCAGCGTGACCGAACTCAGGATTCACACTCACCACTTGCCAAATGAAATATGAAATATGTAAAGTAATATTTACAGTCTTAGGAATGTACGTATGTTTGTTCAAAAAGGTATTTATATATTATTCAAACCATTTATAAATTTCTGATTTTAAAAAGTATCAGAACAAGCAGTTTTCTTTCCTCAAACGTACTTACCAAAAACCAATGCATCTGAAAATGAACCTCTTTATTAAATAGTGTGACCTGAAAATGACTGAAATGTAAGATTAAAAATGATAATAGCTTCTGTACCTGTCTGTAAACCACCTTGGCATGTTTGAGAATGGCGATAATGTCACCGATTACAGTGATTCCCAGGTCCATCATAATCTCTTTACTTAGATCCATCAGCATATTCTTCTGAATGCTACAAATTAAAATCAAAAATTATTTTAGCAAAAGAGTCAAGAGAAGTCTTTTTTTAAAAAAAACTAATTTATATAATTGAATTGGAAAGTAGCCCCAAAAACACACTGAACCAATCAAACAAATAATCTATGGCTTATCCTATCAGCGTGCACCATCACAAGGCGTGAAACAAAGTCACAAGCAGAAAAACATTTTAAAATGACTTTTGTACAATACATAAGTGAGACATGAGTAACATTAGACTTTCACGATCAACTCAGTTTTACCAAATTTTAACTTTAGTGCTCTATCTTTCATCTTAAAAATCAAATAAGGCCAGAGGAGGGCAAAAAGTTTAACCATGGTTTATGTGCCAACAAAACAATGAACCTTGACACAATCTGGAAAGAACAGATTGATGAGGAATGACACTGGTGTAGGATAAATGAAATGATTTGCTTCTTCTTACTCTCAAGATTATTACGAGCACATTTAATTTTCTTGATTTTACTACAGCTTTATATTTAATTAACGGTCATCTTAATTCAAAGAAAACATCCATCCATCCATCCATCCATCCATCCATCCATCCATCTGCCAACCCGCTGAATCCGAACACAGGGTCACGGGGGTCTGTCAAAGAAAACAACAAATTAGAAATGCTTAATACATTTATTTCCTTCTACAGTGTTAGCAATAGCAGATTAAATAAACTCAACTTCAGGGAATGCAGTATCTCAGGAGAGGAAACCAAACTGGACATCACCTGGCAGAGGGTTTACTGCCTTAATCACTGCCCACATCATCTTTGAAAGGAGCTTAAACATACTGCTCCACCTAAAAGATTCATCCATCTGTGTAATCTCTGAACTCCCCAATTGCATTATGAGGTCTTGGAGGACCAGGACCAGACCCCTGTAGCATCAAGTCCAAGATTGCAGCCAACCCTGGTTAAGACATCAGACAATCTCAGGGCACATTCATCTTTACATCGATGATACACTCGCACATAGGTCAATCAAGTTCACAAGCACATCTTTTGGATATGGGAGAGAAAACACAGATAGCTTACCTAAAAATAATATAATCTGAAAGGGCTCAACACTAACTTTTAAAAGTGACTGCCAAACTGAAAATAGGTATTAGCTATTGGTTGCTGTAACTGAAAATACAGTTGCCATACACGTGGAGTAATTAAAATGCTAAGCAATTACAGGTAGTCCCCAGGTTCCGGACATACGAATGCAGTCCGCATGTGCCTCAGTAACTGTCGCTCCATCATCTTCGGCCTGGGGACGCTGCAAGCGGCGGCTGGAGGGGGGCGATTTTGCTGCTTGCGCAGTGTAGTGCAGTGTCCCTTGGGTGGCTCCCGGTGGCAAGCGATTTCACTGCCCGCCCACCACACACGGCAGCCCTGTTCATTATCGGTGAGCGGCTGGTAATGCTGCAAGCGGTAACCCGGTTGTGGGGGGTGATTTCACTGCTTGCGCAGTGTAGTGTCCATCAGGCAGCTCCTGGCGGCAACCGATTACACTGCAAGTGGTGACCCACTTGTGGCTGAACAGAGGCCACTGAGGGTGAGCGGGGCGGCGGTAGTGTGCCTCAGATGGCTGCCTATTGAATGGGGGCGATTTACTACCCGCCTTTGGCCACATCGTGTTCGTTCTCGGTGGGCGGACGCTGCAGGCAGCATACTGTAGTGGAGGTGACTGTGAGGTGGGCTGGTGATGAACTGCCCCTCGCCACCCCCATTCATTCTCAATAGCAAGCCTGCTTGTACTGTTATGCACATAGCAGGAAGTTGTCTCTTGTCAGTACACCAGACATGTTGACGACTTGTGCCTTCCTGTTGTGATAGCGTGTATAGCGCTGTGCAGAAGAGCTCATCTTAAACTTTTGTCTTCACCCTTCAACAATGTCTCTGAAACACAAATTTGATGCAAGTGCTGGTGATACAGTAAAGAAGAGAAAAACCATCACCATGGAAAATAAAGTAAAAATAATAAAAAGGTCAGAGAGAGGTGAAACTCCGTCATTCATTGGCAGAGCACTTGGTTACAGTCGGTCAACAACAGCATTTATTAAAATAATGTACCTGTTCAACTTACATACAAATTCAACTTAAGTACAAACCTACCGTCCCTATCTCGTACGTAACCTGGGGACTGCCTGTACAGTGTATGTTAATTTATACAGTAAGTGAAACTGGGACATAAAAGAATATTATTTCACCTTAATTTATTTTTAGTTTGTATGTTGGACCTTTTGCTTTACACAATTTCAATCTGGAATTTCATCACTTAACTTGTGAGGAAAAAAAAAACAAAACACATATCATGTCAGCCCTCAATCCCTGGAATACAAAGTACCACCAGTTATTTCCATGGTGTTCAACAACATCATTTATTTCTATAGCACATTTTCATACAAATGATGTAGCTCAAAGTGCTTTACATGATGAAGAGAGAGAAAAAAAAGACAAAATAAATAAGAATTAAAATAAGGGAACACTAATTAACATAGAATAAAAGTAAGGTCTGATGGCCAGGGAAGACAGAAAAAAAAAAAAATAAAACTCCACACAGCTGGAGAAAAAAAATAAATCTGCAGGGGTTCCGAGGCCACAAGACCAACCAGCCCCCTTTTGGCATTCTACCTAACATAAATTACCTCAATCAGTCCTCATTGTACTCAGGGCTCACATGGAAGAACTTGATGATGACGGACATGTGGACTTCAAAAACCCTTTAAAAATTAATCCAGCAAATTATTGCTTGCTTGCTCATCTGTTTATTCAACTTACGGCAAGTTGCTACGGAATACATATCTTAAATGTACTTAATATGCACTGAATACGATTATATCCACCAATCCATTTATAATCTTGCTTTTGTATAATACTGTGAACCAGCAAATGAAAATAAACTGCTTACACAGGTCTAAACCACCAGATTTGGTTACAGTAAGCCATCCACAAACCCAACAAAATGGCGCTCTGCCATTTTAAATGCATAAAGTATCACATCATACCAGCATAAGCAACAGTATAAGGATTCTTTACAGGCTGTGACACATAACCAGGAATTTATTTTTAACACAGCTCAATGTTATGTATTTTAATTCATTTACAATCATTACAGTAATCCCTCCTCGATCGCGGGGGTTGCGTTCCAGAACACCCCGCGACAGGTGAAAATCCACGAAGCAGAAACCATATGTTTGTATGGTTATTTTTATATATTTTAAGCCCTTAGAAACTCTCCCACAATGTTTATAAATATTCTCTGCACAGTTATACAGTAAACCCTCGTTTATAGCGGTTGATCCGCTCCAAACAGATAAATGAATTTCCAAGAAGTAGGATTCTTTATTTATAAATATAATATTTTCGTAGTTAGAGCAGTTTTTTTTTTTTATCTTTAATGCCACATGATAATGGAAGATAGGAAAACAAAAACTCCAGTAAAAGTACATTTATGATGGTTCACAACAATAAAGGAATTCTCCACCCAAAAATGATATTTTCGTATGTGACTTAGCCTATGTAATTTGTAGTAATAGCCAAGAAAAAAATTAACATTGTTTTCATGCAAAATGGAGATAATGTTTTTGAGATTATAAGCGTCTACAGTGACAAATCATGGACAACAGCAAACAATATCAAAAACATCCATGGAAAAAAACTAACATTACTTGTGATGCATAATTCAAATTTGAACTCATGTGATTTGTATGCTCACAACATTCCAAACATGTGTATTTTTACTAAAATACTGGTAGATAATCCACTTCCGGAAAACACTCAGTGAACAAAAATGGAAGGTGCTCACAGCATGAATGAGCATTTCAAATGTAGACCCACCTTCCATTGTTACATTTAAATTCATACCCACAACTCGAGATTATTTAGTGACAGTCTGTGAAAATGCACATGTGAATTGACCTTCCACTTATTGAACTGCCTCAGATATGTACAAGTAGGATGCATGTTCTCTTCCCAATCATGTTTTCACTTGCCAATGAACAAGCTGGACTCCAGACCAATGACCAATGGTCTTCAATTCAACTGCTTAGGTGCGTCTGAACGCATTCCACTTTTTATTTATCAATATTTTAGTAAAAACACATGTGTTTAGGACATGGTAAGCATACAACAGGATGACATGATATGAGAATTGTGAGATTTGTTCATGGACTTTTTAATATAGTTTGCTGTGGTGTGACATTGATCACCATATACCCCATTATATAAAAAACTTTGTTATCTCCATTTTGCATGAAAGCATAACATTAAAAATGTTTCTTAGCCATCAATATATACTATATGGGGTAATATATCAAAAAATATACTATTTTTGGGTAGACTAATTCATTAAATAACTTAAGAATACAATGATTTGCTGCCCTAGGCTCAATCGCCAACCAAAATTTCACTGTACTCTATACAAATGGCGATGAAGCTGAACACCAACTAGAAACATTGTGAAATTAATGTAAACTTTCCTAATAATAAATTGCATTAAAAATAATCATCATACCGATTATCCACAAAGGACACTGCATAATTTACAGCCAGGCCAGGGGGAATTCCAGCATCCTTAAAAAACTGAATCCATTCCGAAGTAGCTGTAAAAAATTGAAAAATGTTAGCAGCAGCTAATACATATATCTATATATCTTTCTATTATAAAAAAAATCTTGGAAGGCTTGGAAGGAGACGATACGTGATTTTCTCAGAGACACTAACGTCCCGCGAGACAAGGCAGTGAGACAAAAGGACAGCTGCTGCGCAGGCTTTTAAATGATCGACACGCAGCAGGACAAGCAGAACGTGCAGCAAGTCAGCAGCTGATCCGACCGCATCTCCTTAACATGCGTTCTGCCCCCCACCCCTTCACAATGCGAGCGACACAGATGCGAAGTGTGCCCCTTTGGGTGAAGGAAAGGGTGGGTGTGCGAAGCAAGCAGGGGGCGCGCGTGTGTGTGTGAGTGTATATATATGCATATATATATATATCAATCATGAATATAGATAAAAAGAGGGATTTAAGTGTTAATTCCATAGGAATATGTGATGTTTTTCTTTGTATGTTTTCCATACGTTTCATTTTTGTTATTTCATCAAAGCCAGCAGCAAAAGACTACAATAATAAAGCACAATAATATCAAGAAGTCTGAAAATACTTAATGAAGACCTACCATACTTAGCATTAATGCATTTTTCAGAGTGGTTTTAGGATAATGAAATTAATCTGCTAACTGAGACATGCTTATTATCTAGTATAGAATGAGTACCACTAAACATGCAATACAGTATTGTGCTGCATTAAGTGTTAAATCAAAAGGAAACAAAAGACATTACTTATCTGAGATCCTGATCACCTAGGGAGTTTTAAGAACAGAAGCTAAAAGCTCAAGGCAAAAATGAATGCAATTTCTACCACCAACATGATAAATAATGACTCCGTCAAGTAGAGCCCTGTGTTCAAAAAGGACACCCATGTGCTATTTTGTGTGTGTTTTTTTTCTCCCAAATACCAAGGACATACATGATATCTTAATTCTGAAGTGGTTCTTGTGAGTGTGTGGATGTCTGAATCATTGGGAATCATGGTGGTTTAATGTTGCAATTTATAGGCTTAAACGTCCTGAAATGAGCTTGAAAATGTAAAGCTATCATCTCCATAGCACAGAATTAATAGGCCTGTACAATTTTAAAGCACTAATAACTGTGTCAGGTTTCATCTTGCTTAAGCTTACGTTCATTATTTTGTCCATAGACTCAAACTCTGATAGGCAGGTAGGCACAACTGAAAGGGGTCACATTGAGTTCACAGATGCCTTAAACAAACCCTCCCTATCAAAACACTTTATTAAGCTAAACCAAAGGCAATTACACAGGAAAAAAAATCTCAAAGTTTAGTTTAAGTACGCTATTCCAAGCTCAATCATGCCTAATGTCCTTTCGTAATTACTTCAAAAGCTCCATGCTGCATTTTAATTTTAGGTAGTGGATCAGCTATAAGACACTGACTAGATGTGCCAAAAGAACTGAAAATGCAGCCCCTCGGTGCAGGCTGGGCCATAAGAAAGCAGAGCGACAGGGTTGCAGCGTAACCTACTGCCTGGTAAAGTGCGACTCTCGGCATAAATCCTAGCCATAAACCCCGTGGCCCCTGTACTAACCAGGGTAGCTGCCCTCTCGTGGTCCAGGGGAGGTACAGTCCCTCTCCTGGTCCTTCCAGGTGCCCCGGCTGGGTGTGACGCCCAGCCTCCTGCCACAGTGTCCAGTCAGTTACTATGTTAGTTACAGTTAGTTTACAGTTACTAAATCCCTTGTCATTTCAAAAGATTGTGGTTAAAAAAAAAATGCATTCCGTTTGTCATTCTAATTGATGGTGCATCATAAACACTAACACTGCTTTTATGAATCCTATACCAAACGGCATGTACAGTAATAGACACATATGCATTGAATTTGTCATTCCAACAGATGGTACATCACAAATATTTGTAGTAATACATTTTTTTTGCTACACACATTACAAAAAAAAAAAGAAATGCAATGGATGGTGCACTGCAAATATTAATGCTGAAGTCTACATTAATTACTTGGTTTTCAAGCTGTCTTAGATGGACAGCACAGCTAGTTTAAAAATAATTAGTAAAAAGTAAAAAATTTGTGTTTTAAGTTATGTAATGCACTAGTGAGGTCTCACCTGGAGTACCGAGTGCAGTTTTGGTCTCCATATTACAAAATAAGACATATCAGCAGTAGGAGGAGGAGAGCAAATAGACAGAGTAATAGACAGAGTAATATGATGCCAGATTGAAGGAGTTGAATCTCTTTCAGTTTAAGAGAGAAAGAGGTGACATGTTTCAAGAGTTTAACATTATGAAAGGAATTAGTACAGCAAATCCCAGTTGTTACTTTAAAATAAATTCAACAAGAACAAAGACACATGCTTGGGAACTTAAGGGCACAATTTTCATAAATGTTATCATTTTTTTTCACACAAAGAACCAAAGGGAAGTGGAATAAATTGCCAAGTAGTCTGGTGGACAGAAGGACTTTAAGGATCCTCAAATCTGAACTTGTCGTTATTTTGGACAATTTATGTGAACAGGATGAAAGAGCTTGCAGGGCTTAATTGCCTATTCTCGTCAAAATGTTTCTAATGTTCTTATGTTCCCAACATGTAATTATGTTGTTAGACTTAAGTGCAGCATTTGACACCATTGACCATTCGATTTTACTGCACAGGCTAGAAAATGATGTTGACCTTACAGGCCCCGTGCTCGCTTGGTTTAGTTCTTATTTATCAAATCGATTCCAATATGTACAGAAATGTGCTGACAGTACTCCATCATTATACACAGAAGTTCAATATGGTGTCCAGCAGAGCTCAGTACTGGGACCTTTACTGTTTTCACTAGGGATGCACCGAAATGAAAATTCTGGGCCGAAAACGAAACCGAAATTTTTGGATGCACTTGGCCGAAAACCGATACCGAAACTGGCTTCATTAAAAAACATGTTTAAAATATTTTCTTTTTGTTTGTATTAAAAAAACTACAAATTAATTAAGCAATCAAACTTTTATTGATAATAAATAACAGTAATAAGGCTGTTTAACAATAACAAAACTAAATAAAATTTCTTTCTGTAACAAAATTGTGCAAAAAAAATGCTAGCTGCTTTTTTACTTCAATTTTAAATTACTGTACCAAACAACAGTGCACAAACAGAAAATAAATAAATCCAACCTCTTACTGTAAACAACATAACTATACACACTAAATTGGTCTGCTTTTAATTTAAGCAAAAGAAGCAGGTTTATCTTTATGAACAAAAGTTTTTCAGTTTTCTGGCTGAAGACACAGTTCCTCTTCTCATGAAGAACATACTGCACTGAATAAAATCACTCAGTCTGTGCTAGCTTTTAGTGCCTTTACGAATTGTGCAAAATATTACCTGCATTAAACGTTTTACTTCAATTTTAAATTACTGTGCAAAACAACATTGCAATAACAGAATAAATAAATCAAACCTTTAACTGTAAACAACATCAAATTAGGCTGCTTTTATTTTAGCAAAAGTGGCAGATTTCTCTTTATGAACAAAAGTTGTTCAGCTTTCTGGCTGGAGAGACGATTTCTGTTCTCATCAAGAACATGAGATGCTGCACTGAATAATCTCTCACTGTCTGTGCTGGTGCTTGGGGCAGATAAGTACTTGCGCGCAGTCCATGCAAGCAAAGGAAAGCGATCTTTGTTCGCGCCAGTAGTCAAGTGGATTGTCACTTCTGCCAATGGGTAGTTCAGCTAGATAGGTTGCTACTTCTTGTGAGGCTGCGCTTGCTCTTACACCGCTGTGGGTTGGGACGCTTTCCTGTAAAATTTCGTCAAACATATCAGAAAGCGAAGGAATGTGCGCCTCATTCACTTGTATGCGTGACTGTTTCTCAGGCACAGTTTGCTCTGTTCTCCCCGTCGCGGCTTGTGCTTCACCAGAGGTTTCAAGAGCCGTAAGCTCTGTTTGCACCATTTCGCGTACATCCTGCCTTTTCTCATCGTCAAAGTAATGGTCTTTAAAGCGTGGATCTAATATTGTTGCAATGCCGTAAAGAGGGTTGGACTCAATGTCTTGGAAGCGTTTGTTAACAGCCTCCAGTAGAGTTTTTTTAGCTGTTTTTACGCCATGATCTGTTTCCGCCTCTTTTCCAACCAGGCGCTTCAGTGCTGCGATCAGTGGAATAACTTCAGCAACAGACGCTTGAGCTGAGCTTATTTCCTTGGTTAACTGTTCGAACGGGCGAGAAGAGAGACAATGTTTTCCACCAACATCCACTGATGTGCACTCAAAGTTGCTGGCAGGTCGTGATCTGTCATGTATGCAGCTAAAACCCGCTTCTGTTCAAGTAATCCCTGCAACATATAGTATGTACTGTTCCAGCGAGTGGCCACATCTTGCTGTAGTCGTTTTGTTGGCATCCCAAACTGTTTTTGCAAATCTTGTAGTCTGGAATAAGCAAGCAGAGAATGCTTAAAATGTCCCACAATTTTTCTCCCAGTTGCTGTGATTTCTGATATGCTCCGCTGACAAAGCAATCCCTCATTCACAGCCAACTGCAGCGTGTGTGCCATGCAAGGTATGCTCTTTAATCCACTGTCATCCATAGCCTTTATTATGTTCCGTGCATTATCTCTCACAATCACATGCACTTTAGACTTGTCTATGTTCCAAGTTTCAAACATGTTAGCCAAAGCATCGGATATTGCTGCTGCAGTGTGTGAGCCGACAAACTCCTGTGCATGAAGCAGAATGTTTTGCAATTTAAACTCGCGTTTATCCACTGCGCTGTCAAACTGAGCATGCTAGTTGGACTAACGTCAGAGCTCCATATGTCTGTGGTAAAACTTAGAGCAGAGATATCTGTGGTCATGAGCTCATGAACATGTTTTGCAACACGGTCATACATTTCAGGTAGAGAGGTCTCTGCAAAATACCGTCTGCTTGGCAGTGTGTAACGCGGCTCAATGTGGTGTATTAGCCTACGAAATCCGATGTCCTCCACGACTGAAAACGGCTCGTCATCTAAAGCAATGAATTCCATTACTTTCTCTGTTATGTCACGTGCTTTAGCACTGTCATTTGCAAATTTCTTAATTTTTTCGAAAAATGTGGCAACCGAGGGTGTTGATGTGCTAGTTGGCTTAGTTTTAACCAACGTTGTTTGACGGTATTCCTCAAATTCAATTGCGTGTCTTGACTTAAGGTGGTGTATTAAACCTGTAGTCGAAAATGTCTTTGCTGTTGAACCCCCTATTGCAACTTTGCTGTCCTCATCTGAAACTTTGAAGTACTTCCAAACCGCCGACATACTCCGTGTTTGATGCGTAATGACAGCGCGAACGAGACGGGAGGATGGGAGAGGCGTGGCACACAATTCGCTTTTATTTTCGGCGCTTTCTTACGTTTAGGCCGAAACCAATAATGCTATTTCGGCCGAAAATTTTCGGCGGCCGAAATTTCGGTGCATCCCTAGTTTTCACTTTACATGCTTCCACTGGGATCTCTCATTAGGAAACATAATGTTAATTTTCACTTGTATGCAGATGACACCCAGTTATACCTTTCATTTAAATCAAATGAAGTTTCTCCGATGTTGTCTTTAATTAGTGTTAGTGAATTAAAGGACTGGATGGATGAGAACTACTTGTCTTTAAATACAGATAAAACAGAGATGTTAATTGTTGGAGGGAATGACGCTGATCACAACAATATTCTGTCATCATTTAACTCAGTTGGAATCACCATTAATTTTACTGAATCAGCCTGTAATCTCGGAGTTCTCTTTGACTCTAGCAGGTCATTTAAAGCACATATTACACAGTTGTCCAAATCATGTTTCTTCCATCTTAAAAATGTTAGGAAATTAAGGCGCTTTCTAAATAAACAGGATTCTGAGAAATTAATTCATGCATTTATTTCTAGTAGGATTGACTGCTGCAATGCGACTTCACTGGCTGTTCAAACTGTTCTTTACACAGCCTCCAGTTAATCCAAAATGCTGCTGCAAGAATTATCACAAGAACAAGAAAATACAAACACATAACTCCAGTTCTTAAATCCTTACACTTGCTCCCGGTTAAATTTAGGGCAGATTTCAAAATCCTCCTTTTAACATATAAAGCATTAAATGGCCAAGGTCCGGCTTACTTGTCTGAACTTATCATGACTTACAAACCTGAGCGCACATTAAGATCTCAAGATGCCGGTCTGCTTATGATTCCAAGGATTAATAAAATAGCAGTAGGAGGTCGAGCTTTTAGTTCCAGGACCCCCTAAACTGTGGAGTCGTCTGCCTGCTTCTATAAGAGATGCCCCTCGGTCTCAGCTTTCAAATCCCAGCTGAAGACTCACTACTTCAGATTAGCACACCCTGACTAGAGCTGCTGATTTACTGTACAGACTGCATCTCTGTTGTTAGTCATTACCACTAAAACATAAGTAACATGATAGTTAGAATTGAATACTAACCCTCACCTATTGTTTCTCTTCTCGGTACTCAAATGTGGCACATGGTGCCATGGCCGACCTGCCAAGTTGTTGTGCCTGCTTACGGTAAAGTCATCCCTGATGGAGGATCGCTGGAATCATGGGAAAGAGAGGCCCTTTCATCGGATTGGCTGGCCCACCACTGTTTCAGCTGTGCAATGGCCAAATGGGGGAAGCAGCTTGATGGCTGAGGTCTCAAGGACTCTGAACAAATCCAAATCATATTATGTGATATCATCCATTGTTAAATTCTGCTACGTACTTCTAAATTTTTTTTTTTTTATATACTGTATTGAGGATTTGTTCTGTTCTGTGTATTTTATTGTATTGACCCCCTTTTTCTTTTTGGCACCCACTGCATGCCCAACCTACCTTGAAAAGGGTTTCTCTTTGAACTGCCTTTCCCGAGGTTTCTTCCATTTTTTTCCCTACTGGGTTTTTTTTGGAGTTGTTCCTCGTCTTCTTAGAGAGTCAAGGCTGGGGGGTTGTCAAGAGGCAGGGCCTGTTAAAGCCCACTGCAGCACTCTTTGAGATTTTGGGCTATACAAAAACAAATTGTATTGTATTGTATTGTATTGTATCATGCATCGTCTGGCTGGGAGGGGGTGAAAATAAACTTACAGGCAAAAATAATGTCTAGAGACGCAGCCCCAACCAAATCCTGACACCAAGTGTATACATGTGGCATACTAAATAAACTTCCATAAACCCATTAGCCACCAATAGCCTATTCAAAATGGTCCCCCGATGTGGCCTTTATTAACTTGAAATGTTTGTGATTGGCACCACGTGAGATACCCTTTTGATAGAAGTGCACCTTCCAAACAAATGCAGGGTTGTCAAATTGTATAGACAACATAGCACAATAGCGAAATGTTTCTCATTTGTAACTGTGTCAAGCAAGTCAAATAACGCTTCAACTGACAGCAGAGAGACATTGAGAAGTGAGGCTGCCGTCAGAACAACACAATCTCATCACTCCATGCTCCTCTCCTTCCTCAGTAGCACCAAATGTAAAGCAGATGGCATGTGATGTTTTAAAGCAGTGCATTCACATGTACCCTTTTTCAAACAGAGAAGTAGATCATCATAGACACTGAAGTTTTTTTCTTTTCATATAACACTGCACAGTTACTGACCCATTAACATTTAAATTGGTTAGCAGTCACGTTTTAATGTATGTGAGAAGTTGTGAGTGGTACACCGGTAGACATTTTCACATATTTTTACCATGGTTTAGCAGATAAGGAAGCCACCACAGTTGCTTGTCGCATATGTGGCGCGTGTGGTAGGGAGAGGGCAATCCATTACAATTTGACACAATGTGGCATATAATAATGTGGGGATGGAAAAAGACAAACGAATACGGAGCGGCCAGCATTGCCTCACGTTCACAAGACAAACAAAACGAAGCACTGCTTAGGAAAATGGTGCATGCTCAGACCACCCTGGCTTCAACATACTATAGCTAAATGTGAATTGGTTCTCATGGAGTTATGTAATGTATATGTAATGTACTGATGGTGTGCTTGATCCAGCAATTAAATTTATATAAATACAGAAAATGCATGTTATAACGATAACCATGGGCAGTGGAATCAGATGGCATTAGGGCTCTAGCTACTTTTATTTAACTCTCCAAAGCCACATGCGTAAAACTTGCAGAGACTTACCCAAGAAGACTCAAAGTTGGAATTGCTGCTAAAGGTGCATCTACAAAGCACTAAATATGCATACACTAAATACGAGGTGAGACACAAAAATAACCGGACTGAGCTTGGGGCTTTCCTGGAAAACCATGTGGAGGTCGGCTGGATGTGAATCGCAGAATTATATCCCCTCCTACACGCCCTCTCAAACAGCCGACTGGCTGGGTATATCCTGTGAATAGCCAAGTCGGTATTTGCACAACAATCGCTACACGACTTGCTGCGACAATGTCGGGTGAAAAAAATCGAACAGCGAGACAAGACAACACCCCCGCGCACAATGCTTTTTCCATAAAGCAGTTTTTGACTGACAAAGACATTCCTCTCCCCGATCATCCTCTCAATTCGCCTGATTTAGCTCCTTGTGATTTTTACTTGTTTCCAAAAATAAAAAATGTGACCTGAAGGGAACACATTTTTCTTCAATGGATAAAGTGAAGACAGAAATGGCAAGCCTGTTGAAGAGCCTCAAGTAAGAAGACTTCCTGCACTGTTTCAATCAATGGAAGATACGGATGGAGCGGTGCAGCGATCGAGACGGGGGATTATAGAGAAGGTGACAAGGTTTAGAATGCTGCAATTCATTCAATAAATATATTTATTTTTTATCAATCTGGTAATTTTTGTGTCTCACCTCGTATACTAAAAACTGATCTGAATATTTTTATGAATGCCAGGTTTCAATTTTTGATCTATACTAATAAAAGGCAAAGCCCTCACTCACTCACTCATCACTAATTCTCCAACTTCCCGTGTAGGTAGAAGGCTGAAATTTGGCAGGCTCATTCCTTACAGCTTACTTACAAAAGTTAAGCAGGTTTCATTTCGAGCCATGTTGAACTTTCTTATTTAGCGGTCCCATCTTCACAAAATTTGGTAAGCTGCTTCCCTGCGCTAATCGAAACCAATGTACGTACTTATTTCGGTGGCATGATGCCACTGTCGGCCGGCATATTGAACTTTCCAAAGCTCTTTGTTACCTATGGGCCCATCTTCGAGAAATTTGGTACGCGGGTTCCCAGCGCTAACTGAATCCTACTTAAGTACATATATACGTCCATAGCCTGCAGCTCGGTCACCGTGTGAGGCGCCGTTGGGTCCCCCATCTAAACAACTCCCATGTTGTTGGCTGGCTGCCTGCCTATATAAGGCCATCCGTCGCTCCGGTCTCTACATTCCCTTCCTTTCTTCGCCACGGGATTCACGTCTCCCTGCTGATAACTACAGCCTTTTTATTTAATCCACGGCTTCTCCGCTATTTTATTGTTAGTTTATTACGATTATAGTTATTGTGTAGGTATTTTAGACTTACTTTACATTGTTCAGGTACCCATTTCCTTTTATCATTCCAACCGTACCCCCATTAACATGTCTATTGAGGTGATCACCATCGATCAAAGAACTGTCACTTATCGACTGGTTTCCTTGCCCAGAGATGGCACCTGCCTTTTCCATTCTCTTTGTTACATATTGCACGGCCATATCAGGCTCACTCTTGATATCCGGAGGAACATTGTGTCTTATGTATTGAATGACTGGGACAGGTTCAAGGTGTGGACTGATGACGGTACAGGAGATAATTAGACTACACAGGAGCACTAGAAGAGTGAAATGCTTAAGCCCTTCACCTATGGTTCTGCATGTGAGTTGATGGCTGCCGCTGAATTGTTCGGTTGTCACTTTCAAGTGTACCAAAGCTGGATGTGAAATTATCGATGAAACCGGTTGTATACTTACAACGCTTGACAGATGCCAAATGTCACTTCAACACAACAAGTCCTACAAATACTGTCGTCATTGAAACAAACCATGAAACTCAAACCGATTATGACAGCAGCAATCCAAGCTGTGAGATTTGAGACAAGATTACTGTTCACATGGCCAACTGTACGTTACATGCTCAAGAGTAAGCTCAGCACACAGCTTGGTCATATTACAACCGGAGGGCCGGACTGACAATGTGGTGTACAAAGAGATCCTTAACAAATAATTATTGGTATATTTTCCCTCAGTTTAAAAAGGTTTAATTTTCTTGATAATAAAAATTTTAAGGCAGTACTTTGCCTCTGTGAAGTGCAGATATTTTGCTAGTTTTTAATAAATTTGCAAACCTTTCTAAAAAATGTTTTTACTTTGCCATTAGGAGTTAGCAAGTGTATGTTGATGGGCAAAAATGGCAAATATATAAATTTCAAACAAAGTCTATAACACAATAAAACATTCAGAAATTGCAGGGCTCTGAATCATTTCTGATTGCACTGTAATTTTAACACTTGTGTCACATCTTAACCTCCTTTTGCTTAAACTGAAAAGGTTCAAACCAGTTGTCAATATTTCCTCTCAGCTCATACCTTACATTAATGGAATCAGTCTAGTTGCTCTTCTACAAGTATTCTCTAGCAAAGTTAGATCGTTTTGCAGACCTAAAAAGCACCCAGAAAACCATAATAAATTCTGACCAGCAAAGAAATACTCTTCAAGTCAGTGCTTCACAAACTCGATCCAGGGGTCCCCCATGTGGCTGCCAGGTTTTTGTTCTAACTTTTGTTTTTAACTGGACCCCTAGACTAAGTGAGCAGACACTTCCCAGCTTTTGTGCTCTTAAGTCAATGTAGAAATTACAAAACTAAGTTTGTATTAAAATGTACTATGCAGTTATATAGGAATAATGTAGTTTATTTTTACTTATATTTTCATCTTGATTTTCATTCTGCTTTTCCAAGTGTTCGGATTATTCAATCCATTATTTACCAATTAGTGGGTCTGCTGCTGAAGTAGTTACAGCCTTTCATCATTCAGTGGTCTTTGTCCTGCTGTCTGCTTGTTTTTAATCGTCATTAAGATACAATTAATGAAGCAAACTACACAGAAAAAGGGCAAAAATAAGAACATAGCAAAACTCAGCTAAGTATCGAAAGCTATAGTAAAAATAGAAATTTGTCTAAATGTGTTATAAATGTAAGAATCGTATTCTGCATTCAGAAAATCACAGCCATAAGAAGAGAAATCCTCACAGCTATCATCAGTGATTGTGAATCTAGTTAGAACAAAATCCCGCAGCCACAGAGTGCCCCGAGGACCGGATCTGGGAGCCATTACTGTTAAACGTCAGTTCCATTCGATTAGTTTGGGTTCCTTCCCCTTAAGACAGACGCCCATGTTAGAGTCACTGCCGACTTTGAGTGTCTTGGTGTGAAGGAATGGGCTGTGTGTGTTCTTCTGTGAACTATCGTCGTTCTGGCTTGCGATCAGATTCAGAGCAGGTCCACTGAACTTCACAATGAAGAAATGAATAGACAGATGTCTGTGGTTTATTTATTTCAACTTCGTTTGATTCAAATTCAACAAGCAATGCCATGTACGCATGTCAATAACTGCACGGCTGGTTTTATTAAGTAGTTATCACTGTAAACCCATCAAACTACCAATCACCCTAAATCCTCCATATATATATTTTTTTTAATCAGGAGACTATTCACGCCCTTAATATGATCAAATACAAAACTAGCCCAGTAGCTCACCAATCTCTCCGCTATGCACCACTCGCTAGCCGGCTGGCATGACGCCGTGCAATTATTTTTAGAGGAGCTCAAGTCCTCACTCATGCCGGAGCAGCTGTTGCATCGGATGTCGGCCTGCTCTTTTTCCAATTCGTCTCTCTTGGCAAATCCCCACCACCTCGCGAAAAAACGACCGATTACCACTGAAAACCACAAACCAAGAAGCAGTACATTACTACCCAGGGGCACCGGTTCCCATTGACCAAAACATTATTTATTTCGCAAAAAAATCAAAAACAAAGCAAAAAGAACAACACAATCTCCCTCACCTGTCGTGACGGACGCCATGATTTTCTAATCCCATCGGCGGCGGTTGCTGACGTAATTTCCGGAAGTCGAGGACTGCCGGAAAAAAACGAAGTCTTGACGAAGCTCTGGCGTTCTATCGAATCGCACTGCTCTGTTGAGTTTGACTACCGGAGCAAAAATCGATAGTTATGTCTGTCGATCTGTGGTACTCTGGAAAACTACTAGTGAGAGTCTTTTTAAGACAGCAAAATGCTTCCAAAAACCTATATTTTAATTGTTTTAATTTGTCTAACAAACATGAAAACTTTCAATTAGGACACATTGACAGAATTATTTCCTTTATCAGGAAATGCTGTCATACAAATTTTTATAATAGACATTTTACAAGTGATTCATAAACACTAACTGCTGAGTAATGTAACTCGTTAATGTAAAATGCATTATTAAGAGGTAACCAAACATCACTTTAAGTTGCTCGGTAACATTTGAAATGGTCTTAAAAATGAACACATATACCCAGTGGCCGCCTGCAAAATAATAATTGTGTTAAAGAATATCATTAACAAAGAATGCACATAAGAACCAATATTATAATGTTAACAACAGCAGCATTTATTTATATAGCACATTTTCATACAAAAAGTAGCTCAAAGTGCTTTACATAATGAAGAAAGAAAAATAAAAGCCAAAATAAGAAATTAAAATAAGACAACATTAGTTAACATAGAAAAGGAGTAAGGTCCGATGGCCAGGGTGGACAGAAAAAACAAAAAAAACTCCAGACGGCTGGAGAAAAAAGTAAAATCTGCAGGGGTTCCAGCCACGGGACCACCCAGTCCCCTCTGGGCAATCTATCTCACATAAATGAAACAGACCTCTTTGTAATTAATGGTAACTTTTTCATACTGTTAGTGTATGACACCTACAGACAGACACTTGACACTTAGATTATGATTTTTTTTTTTAATGTATATGCCTTGTACTTAATGCTCAAAATTTTCCAGCAGCCATATTTCCAACTATTTTGGAAACCTTCATCACACATAGCTACAATACTTTAGAAAGCATAAATTTACATGCATGGAGCAGATCAGTTATAATAATGTTAACTACAGGGTCACGGGGGTCTGCTGGATCCAATCCCAGCCAACACAGGGCACAAGGCAGGAAACAAACCGTGGGCAGGGTGCCAGCCCACCGCAGGGCGCACACACACCAGGCACAATTTAGGATCGCCAATGCACCTTAACCTGCATGTCTTTGGATTGTGGGAGGAAACCCACACAGACACGGGGAGAACATGCAAACTCCATGCAGGGAGGACCTGGGAAGCGAACCCGGGTCTCCTAACTGCCAAGCGCTACCCACTGCGCCACCGTGCAGCACGCAAATAAGATGGATTCTATAATTTGAATAACAGCAAATAATCACAAAGGTGAGGAAAAAAACACACGTCGCAACTGGGAAACCAGAGTGAGTCAGCGGACACAATCAATATCCATGAAAGAGCAGGATGTTTTAGTCGGTACTAAGCACTGTATACTGGGAACACGCTACACGACCTGCCACCATTTTGGAGATGCTCTGATCCAGTCATCTAACCATCACAGTGTGGTCCTTGTCAAAGCTGCTCAGATCCTGCCGCTTGCCCATCTTTCTTGCTTCTAACACATCCCCTTTAAGAACTGACTGATCACTGGCCGCCTAAGACATCTCACTCAATGACAGGTGCCACTGTGACCAGGTCATCAATGGTATTCACTTCAACTGGCAGTGTAGAATGTTGTGGCAGATTGGTATACATCTCTGCATGCAAAATATGAGAAGCAAAAGATCAATGAAACAATTAGATCATATAGAAATAAGGCTGAACCACTTACAAACCCCTCTTCCAGAAAGACGATGTTGGCAGCATGCACTGATTACAGCACATCGCCCGGACTGAGCGCCGCGTGCAGCCATGCAAAGAGCTGACGCCTCAGCACCACACTGAATAGTGTGGGTTTTTTACAGAAAGGTTTCTAAATTTGTGTATAAGTTGGTCAGTAAAACCACTGAAAATCTTTTCTTTGTACTTTTGTCAATTAAATAAAGCTTCCCGTGAATTAACATATCACAGATTCTCGTTTTTATTGCATTTTGGAAAAAATATTCCAGCTTTTCTGGAAATGGGGTGTGTATTTCTGAAGCTGGTTGGAATGAAAACCTCCAGCTACAGGTTTCCTTCATTTATAAAAAGCACGTAAACTGTGATTATGAAGACAAGTACACAATAAAAAGAGAGTAAACTTTGTAAGCAATTTAAAACCGGTGAGCAGCATAAACAAATGTGATTCCTAAAACAGCTTGCTGTTTACTGCTTTCACATTACAGGGCAGTAATCATGAATACGAGTTCTCACCTCGTGACGACGATGGGGTTGTAAGTCCAGGTAAGCCTCCTGATACCTCCTGCTTATGGGATTTACGGACTGCTTGTTGGCGACCCACCTCAATGACAAGCCGGACTGAAGCTACAGAAGGAAGGGCAGAGCAGCCTTGTTAGTAAGTAGCGACATCCTTTAGATGATCGACACAGTGCTGCCCCTGGCGAAACTGCGGCCTTAAGTGGAACTGCCTTCATGGACATCCAACACCTTGCCAATGTCTGTCTAAGAGTCCATTACATTAGTATTTAAATAGTTAAAGATGGCGCAGTGCTAGCGCTGCTGCCTCACAGTAAGGAGACCTGGGTTCGCTTCCCGGGTCCTCCCTGAATGGAGTTTGCATGTTCTCCCCGTGTCTGCGTGGGTTTCCTCCCACAGTCCAAAGACATGCAGGTTAGGTGCTTTGCCGATTCTACATTGTCCCTAATGTGTGCTTGGTGTGTGTTTGTGTGTGTCCTGCGGTGGGTTGGCACCTGCCCGGGATTGGTTCCTCCCTTGTGCCCTGTGTTGGCTGGGATTGGCTCCAGCAGACCCCCGTGACCCTGTGTTCGGATTCAGCGTGTTGGAGGATGGATGGATGTTAAAACCCTTTACCGTATTTGTTTGTAATACCTTCTTATATACTTTTGTTTAAAACAGTTTTAGTCTTATCATTTAGTAAAACTATATACAATATGCTTTCCTCTGTATACACTTGTTGATTGTATGTAACGTTTACAAAGATCTCTTTCTATGGATTTTGCTACATACCTTAATGTTCTATAGTTGTGTTTAGCGTCTCTTAGTTAATTGGTTCAAGATTTCCTTATCCTTGATTTCTTATTAAGTTTTGGTAATGGTATGGATAGTTTTAAGAATATCTGGTCTCCTGCTCCATTTTTACCGTCAGCTTCCCCGCAGGACTCCCTTGATTATATTAAGTGAATGGTTTTCTTAATTAGTCACACTTGTGTATGAAGTGCCCGCCATAATGTTTGGGTCAAAGACACATTCGTCCTTGATTTATCCCTCTGCTCCACTGTATAAAATTACCAATCAAACGATTCAGACCTGATTAATGTGCACATTACAGACTTTTATTTAGGGGTATTTGTGTACATTTCTGACACATAACCCCACACTATGCGACTCTTCAATTCCACCCGGGGGAGTAAATGCTAACATTAATTTTATTTTAATTTTTTTCATTTTTATTACTCTTTAATTTAATATTGTTTCTTTGTATCAGTATACTGCTGCTGGATTATGTGAATTTCCCCTTGGGATTAATAAAGTATCTATCTATCTATCTGTTATATAGTGCCTTTCTATATCTCTCTATCTATTATATAGTGCCTCTATCTATCTATCTATCAGTGTATTTTACATCTATCTATCTATCTATCTAGAAATGACAACACTTTTTCTACACATTCCCCCCATTTCAGGCCACCATAATGTTTGGGACAATTGGCGTCACAGGTGTTTGTGATTTCTCAGGTGGGTTTCATTGCATAAGATACTCGGCCTGCTTCTACTCTTTGGAGTCTACAGTGTCCATTGTTCAACATGAGGACAAGAGCTGTGCCGATGAAAGTCAAGAAAGCCAGTATGAGGCTGACAAACAAGAATAAAACCATTCTAAATTCTATAGAAGATGGAGAAGCTTATACAAGTGTGACTTGCACTTGATGATGTGGTGCTTGCATGCACCTCACTTCTCATTGAACCCAAGCACACAAACTCAGCTTTGTGGTACATTAGAACGAGTTACCATACGTTTGCCTGAGAGAGCTTACAGCCTGTCCTTCTTAGCTTGTGCCACAGCTGCACTCGACTACACGTCCGTCTCGGTCAGGATACGGCCTGTGCCAGCCAGCTAGTGTATATGTTACCGGCAAAGTAGGAAAAGCCGGCATTCTATAGAATACCCGGCGTTTTTAGGCAATGTATGAAATATGAGAATTATTACACACTTTCCCTAGGCATTGTATATAATACCTAGGCATTCTATAGAATGACAAATGCTATTTAGGAAAAGTATGAAAAAAGGTCCTGATAAGGCTATTATATACAGTGGTGATGAAAAACTATTTGCCCCCTTCCTGATTTCTTATTCTTTTGCATGTTTGTCACACAAAATGTTTCTGATCATCAAACACATTTAACCATTAGTCAAATATAACACAAGTAAACACAAAATGCAGTTTTTAAATGATGGTTTTTATTATTTAGGGAAAAAAAAAAATCCAAACCTACATGGCCTTGTGTGAAAAAGTAATTGTTAAAAAATCACCTAACTGTGGTGTATCACACCTGAGTTCAATTTCCGTAGCCACCCCAGGCCTGATTACTGCCACACCTGTTTCAATCCAGAAATCACTTAAATAGGAGCTGCCTGACACAGAGAAGTAGACCAAAAGCACCTCAAAAGCTAGACATCATGCCAAGATCCAAAGAAATTCAGGAACAAATGAGAACAGAAGTAATTGAGATCTGCCAGTCTGGTAAAGGTTATAAAGCCATTTCTAAAGCTTTGGGACTCCAGTGAACCACAGTGAGAGCCATTATCCACAAATGGCAAAAACATAGAACAGTGGTGAACCTTCCCAGGAGTGGCCGGCCAAACAAAATTACCCCAAGAGCGTAGAGACGACTCATCCGAGAGGTCACAAAAGACCCCAGGACAACGTCTAAAGAACTGCAGGCCTCACTTGCCTCAATTAAGGTCAGTGTTCACGACTCCACCATAAGAAAGAGACTGGGCAAAAACGGCCTGCATGGCAGATTTCCAAGACGAAACCACTGTTAAGCAAAAGAACATCAGGGCTCGTCTCAATTTTGCTAAGAAACATCTCAATGATTGCCAAGACTTTTGGGAAAATACCTTGTGGACTGATGAGACAAAAGTTGAACTTTTTGGAAGGCAAATGTCCCGTTACATCAGGCGTAAAAGGAACACAGCATTTCAGAAAAAGAACATCATACCAACAGTAAAATATGGTGGTGGTAGTGTGATGGTCTGGGGTTGTTTTGCTGCTTCAGGATCTGGAAGGCTTGCTGTGATAGATGGAACCATGAATTCTACTGTCTACCAAAAAATCCTGAAGGAGAATGTCCGCCATCTGTTCGTCAATTCAAGCTGAAGCGATCTTGGTGCTGCAACAGGACAATGACCCAAAACACACCAGCAAATCCACCTCTGAATGGCTGAAGAAAAACAAAATGAAGACTTTGGAGTGGCCTAGTCAAAGTCCTGACCTGAATCCAATTGAGATGCTATGGCATGACCTTAAAAAGGCGGTTCATGCTAGAAAACCCTCAAATAAAGCTGAATTACAACAATTCTGCAAAGATGAGTGGGCCAAAATTCCTCCAGAGCGCTGTAAAAGACTCATTGCAAGTTATCGCAAATGCTTGATTGCAGTTATTGCTGCTAAGGGTGGCCCAACAAGTTATTAGGTTCAGGGGGCAATTACTTTTTCACACAGGGCCATGTAGGTTTGGATTTTTTTTCTCCCTAAATAATAAAAACCATCATTTAAAAACAGCATTTTGTGTTTACTTCTGTTATATTTGACTAATGGTTAAATGTGTTTGATGATCAGAAACATTTTGTGTGACAAACATGCAAAAGAATAAGAAATCAGGAAGGGGGCAAATAGTTTTTCACACCACTGTAAATGACGTGCATTCCTCAAAAATACAAATGTTATTCTGAAAAAAATAATGAGAGTGCCATTAAAAAAATTCAAAATACGTAAAGAAAAATGAAAGTTGTACAAAACAAAATGTATGCCTTTCTTATTGAGGGAAACACATTTTTCATATAAAAAATAAGAAATTAAAATTAACCTACTTGTTGTAACATGGCAGGCTTGAATGACATTTTGAATTACATTTCATTACATTTTTCACTGTGGACGAAATCTCAGACCCGACAGCAGGTGCGGTTATAAAGCAGCTTTATTTTCAGAGTCACGGTGAGAAGAGTTTCAGAATAGCAGACAATCAAATATACACGACAGCGTCAGGGCTCTTCTGAACCCCGTCTGTTGGGTGGGGTCCAGTTTTATACCCCTAGAATGCGTAATTTAATATCCTTATAAAGTGTAACAGTCAACACATTTATTATACACAAACCTTGAGCCTCTTTAACGTCCCTTGTAAAACTTGATTTCTTGGCTCCTTTTGTTATGGCGTTCAGATGTAAGCTAAGGGAAAACGTGATAAGGC
Organism: Polypterus senegalus; assembly: GCF_016835505.1. NCBI lineage: Eukaryota > Metazoa > Chordata > Cladistia > Polypteriformes > Polypteridae > Polypterus > Polypterus senegalus. The sequence goes on along the minus strand of NC_053164.1, from coordinate 17,931,072 downwards.
AGACTCTTGTGTGGAATGCTCAGACCTTGAGTCCTTTGTACAAACATTTTTCTGTTTGCTAAAACAAAGCATGCTGTTACATGGTTTTGTAAAGCTTACTTCTCAGACATGAATTAGTACAAGGGAACGAAGAGAACATTCGTCTTCCACATCACGCAAAGACATTTCATATTTTGGCACTTTGTTTTACACATACATTTGACGAATCCTTGGCCGCTTCCACTGGACTGAGCAGTTGCAACTGACCGGAGAGGATGGTCAGGAATATCTTCAATTCTAAGCAAGTTCTTAGGGCATAACGTGAATTGTGATCTCGCATATACTTGTTTTAAAATTCCTTCAGAAGTTCCAAGTCGGTAGAAACCATCCTCTGTCACACTCATTACAACTGCCAATATATTGCGCGAATCACCTTCATGGAGCACAGTAAAAAAAAAACGAATTTTTTGTTGAACAAATTTAAGTAAAATTGCGCATTTTGACACTCCCGAATAAAAAGTGCAACTGACAAATTCTAAGCCTGAGGATGTGCGTTAATGAGTTAAAAAAAATAAATAAACCAGGAGTGCTGTCCCCTCGACTTTCTCGTATACTCAGATATGGGGATGGATATTTGAGAAGTAAACCACAAGACAATAATTATATTTTTGTATTATGTACATTAAACAAAATCAAATCAAATTAATAATATATCGAACAATTGTTATAAAATTAAAGTTGAATAAATCGGATTCCGCCGCTGCATGAAAAAAAAGGTAAAGTACCACTTTTAACCAGAAATAGCCCAAAAGTTGATAGAAATCTAGGTTTTGTTCCTAATACTTGTATGTAAAATTTGGTTGACTGAACTGAAAGCGTACTCAAGTTATCCTGTTTACACGCACACACACACGCACACACACAGACAAAATTCCAAAAATGGTATTTTCGGACTCAGGGAGGTCTAAAATGTCGAGATTCATCAAGATCTCAAAATGGAATTTTTGGAGGATTCCAGTACTTTCCCTATAGTTCGTATACGAGAAAGTCAGGGAGGTCTAAAACACCGAGATTCATCAAAATCTCAACGTCGAATCTTTGGACGATTACAATGCTTTCCCTATACGTTGTATAAAAGAAAGTAATAAAAAGAAATGCTTCAAAACAGGAGCAGCGTGAGACTCTCTTTCAGCCCTGGAATGACACGATACAGACCAGCCCACCCGCATTATTACTATAGACCTCCATGGGAACGGACAACAGAAAACAGACAAATAGCTCCTACATCAGCTGTCTCTCTTGCTCTTTTCAAAACACACACACAGATGACGGTGTCAGCAGGTGTCCTACTAAAAAGCAACAAGTTGCCACGGTCAAGAATATGGTCTTGGAGAATTCAGGTAGCTTCGACTTTGTACCTTTAATTAAGTAAGATCACGCTTTCCAATCGATTTTACCACATCGGCAACACAGTCTGTCTTGAGAATTGTTGGAGGTGAACAGAAAAAAACAGATCTCTGGCCATGAGAAGTAATTAAAGCTTGGAGCAGCCTTCTTCACATTGCTTCCATCTGCCTGAAACTCTGTTTCTTGATCCTCCTCAGCTGTTGTCCCTGTCATGTGCCCAGAACAGCAACTCTCTCCAGTTCTGCCATGGCTCTTGTATCAAACTAACTTCCTCCTTTTCTACAGGGTCAGCCTCATCTTTAATAACAAATCAATGAAGTAATCAATAGGACTAATGTGTAGTGTGTGCTAGCATGTACCATAGCTAGTTAGGCTTTACAACACATAATTCGTGATGTCTCTATTTCTTTAATATACTCTATTATTGCATATCCTTCCATAGATATTTCTTCATATCCTGCAGTCATAATAGTATGTCACACTCGTCACACAATGCTCTACAGCAGAGGCTCCCAACCTCAGTCCTGGGGACCCCCTGTGGCTGCAGGTTTTTGTTTCAACCAGATGCCTAATGAGTGACAACGCCTGATAGCACCGATCTCATTTAATTAGCTGGGATTATTTTTCTTTTATTCTACATTCAGAAAAGCACAGCAGCCTGATTTTTACATTTATAACAACAACAACATTTATTTCTATAGCACATTTTCATAAAAAAGTAGCTCAAAGTGCTTTACATAATGAAGAAAGGAAAAATAAAAGACAGAATGAGAAATTAAAATAAGACAACATTAGTTAACATAGAAAAGGAGTAAGATCCGATGGCCTGGGTGGACAGAAAAAACAGAAAAAAAAAACTCCAGACGGCTGAAGAAAAAAATAAAATCTGTAGGGATTCCAGACCATGAGACCACCCAGTCCCCTCTGGGCATTCTACCTCACATAAATGAAACAGTCCTCTTTGGATTTAGGGTTCTCACGGAGTCACTTGATGTTGATGGTCATGCAGACTTCTGACTTTTAATCCATCCATCAATGTTGGAACATCACGGTGCTTTGAGTAGATGGAGGTGACGCACCGGAAAAGGAAACAGAAGAGAGAGTAGAGGTCAGTACGGATTGTAGAGCCACTATGAATAGTTATTATAAAGAATTGAACATACAGAGTATCAGGATTAAGTTAAATTGAAGTTATGAGAAGGCCATGTTAAAGTAATGTGTTTTCAGCAGTGTTTTAAAGTGCTCTACTGTATCAGCCTGGTGAATTCCTATTGACAGGCTATTCCAGATTTTAGGTGCATAACAGCAGAAGGCCGCCCGCCTCACCACTTCTTTTAAGTTTAGCTTTTGGAATTCTAAGGAGACACTCATTTGAGGATCTGAGGTTACGATTTGGAATATAACGTGTCAGGCATTCCGATATATAAGATGGAGCGAGATTATGTAAGGCTTTATAAACCATGAGCAGAATTTTAAATGACACAGGTAACCAGTGTAGTGACATTAAAACTGGAGAGATGTGCTCAGATTTTCTTTTCCTAGTTAGGATTCTAGCAGCTGCATTCTGCACTCGTTGTAAATGATTGATGTCTTTTTTGGGTGGTCCTGAGAGGAGTGCGTTACAGTAATCTAGTCGACTGAAAACAAAAGCGTGAATTAATTTCTCAGCATCCTTCAATGATATAAGAGGTCTAACTTTAGCTACGTTTCTTAAGTGAAAAAATGCTGTCCTAGTGATCTGATGAATATGCGATTTAAAATTCAGGTTACAGTCAACGGTTACCCCTAAGCTTTTTACTTCCGTCTTGACTTTTAACCCTAATGTATCCAGTTTATTTCTAATAGCCTCATTGTATCCTCATTGTATATAAGACACTAGCAGGAGTACCCGGCGTTGCCTGGGAATGTATAACCGGTGAATTTCCCAAATGAAAGAAACAGAACATAGAAATAGAACAAATAGTTTTCTGAATGACATTTTATTGTAAGTTCCTCCACTCTGGATTGTGTCTGCTGTGGTGTTTCAGACGCCCTTGAAATAAACTTTCTTGCGGCATCTGAAGTGGACCTTCCAATTTTACGTCTTTTTTTCGGTGGCATGGGTATATTAGGGAAAAGCAGGACAATTCTAATGTGTTACATGGTATCACGTACGGAATAAGCACCACAGTGAGATGAGTTTACATTATTTATAATACGTCAGAAAGCGAACAAATAGCACCAGTCAGCCAGAAAGAGCAACACTGAAATCGTACTGTGAGTCGGAAAGCGAGGAAATAGCACCACAAATACGGAAAGCCAGGGAGAAAGAGTAGCACTGAAACTGTACTGGGAAAAATGGCGGGAAGAGGAGCTGTGTTTCTAAGGAGTGTCTGTGTTGAACCGTGATGCCATCTAACGGACGTTGGCGATGGTAACTACAGAGAGAAGTGACATACAACCGGTGCTGCATTTGGGGAAAATGGTGGGGGAAGGATGCGGTCTTTTTAAGGCGAGTCTCTGTTCAAACGTGCTGCCATATAACGGATGTTTTTTTTCCCAACCAAACATACCCCATGACCTTCTCCTGGTCACAAAGGAGCCCCCTGCCCAGTTTGGTGCCCATCGAAGGCCCAGTGCAGATTTGTATGGTGGACAAACAAACATACATACACACATCGACTCTGCTTTATATGTTAGATTTAGAAATATTTCTGTTTTTGCTATCAATTTAAATGCTTAACTCTCTTTTGTTGATTTCATTATATTTTGCCCTTTCTCTGTGCAGTTTTTCCCCTTCGTTGTATCTTCCATCCATTATCCAACCCGCTATATCCTAACTACAGGGTAACGGGGGTCTGCTGGAGCGATTCCCAGCCAACACAGGGCGCAAGGCAGGAACAAATCCCAGGCAGGGCGCCAGCCCACCACAGGGCACACACACTAGGGACAATTTCGGATCGCCAATGCACCTAACCCGCATGTCTTTGGACTGTGGGAGGAAACCGGAGTACCCGGAGGATAGGATACCCACACAGACACGGGGAGAACATGCAAACTCCACGCAGGGAGGACCCTCCTAACTACGAGGCAGCAGTGCTACCCACTGCGCCACCGTGCTGCCCCGTATCTGATTAATGACAATTAAAAACGAGCAGAGCAGACAACACTGAATAATCAAAGGCTACAACTACTTTAGCATTAGATCCACTAATTAGTAAATAATGGATTAATTAAACAATTAAAACACCTAGAAAAGTAGAATGAAAATATTGTTAAAAAGAAAAAAAAATACATTATTCCCATATAACTGCTTGGTACATTTTAATATATATATTTTTACCAAACTTAGTTTTCCGATTCTGCGGTGGGCTGGTGCCCCACCCGGGGTTTGTTTCCTGCCTTGCGCCCTGTGTTGGCTTGGATTGGCTCCAGCAGACCCCCGTGACCCTGTAGTTAGGATATAGCGGGTTGGATAATGGATGGGTGGATGGATGGATAGTTTTCTAATTTCTATATTGTTCCCAAAACACAGAACTTGGGAAATAACAGTTAACTTAATTAGCCCAGGAGTCCAATTAAAAAACAGAAGCTGATGGGAACAAAAACCTGCAGCCACAGGGGGTCCCCAGGACCGAGGTTGGGAAACACTGCTCTATAGTAAAGGTTCTCAACGTAGGTCCTGGAGACCCCCTGTGTCTGTGAGTTTTCAGTCTTATAATAAATGCAAAAATTAAAATAAAAATGCTTTCTTATTGTAGAATAAGGGAAGAGGAAAAAAAAATACCAGCTAATGAACTGAGATCAGTGTTAGCAGTTGTCACTGATTATGAATCTGGTTGAAGCAAAAACCTGATGCTACAGTGGGCCAACTTTGAGAACCCCCTGCTCTATAGTATTGAAAAATATCCTCAACCCTTCATCCAGCCATCACACCGCAGCACCACAATGCTGCACCTACCTGTTGCTGTTCTTTCTTTTCTACCTCCTGTCACCATCACTGGACTCACTATGGCTGCTAGTTGGTGCAGAACACTGAAACCTGGACAGCGTGCTGTTCTTCTTGAGCATTCAAATTAGATAGAATTTCGATTGCCTAATACTTGCATGGTACATTCACTAAACATTTTCTTCCTCTTAATATTCTACATTTAGCCTAAATTCTAAAGCCAAAAGCTACCTATGAAAGTTAGGTAGTGGTGCTATCATTCCCACCCAAAGCCTATTTGGAGCCCTAAGTTGGGTGGGGCCCCTTGAGGTCCATAGCGTGTAGTCAGTACTTCACTTGACGATCGGAGCCGTCCAGGCACAATGGGCATTAGGTCCCAGGAATATAGGAGCCCACAATATTCTGTTTTGCTATCAAAGCAGGGACCCTAATGCACTACTTTGCCCAGGGATGCCCCTTTGGGATTGTCCTGCCAGATCTCCTCCTCCTCCTATCAATTTTCTTCCAGTTTCCAATTGCTTTTGGATTGTGTAGGATGCCACTGTACTCACCAACACTGTGAATTTTTTTTTTGTGCAGTTACACTGCAAAGGGTAATAATGCTCTGTCTCATTTCATTTGTGAATTGCTGTTTTCTTGCCATTGTCACTGCAATATTGTCCAAGAAGTACTTCAGAGGGGGTCGTAACGCAGTCCGTTCCAACTCAGCTTTAAAACTCCAGAGGGTTTTTAAGTAATCAACAGAAGCTGGGACACCTGTGCAAATGGTCTGCTTCAGCTTGTAAGGCTTCATTTTCTTTAATTGCTGCAGAATATCTTTAGGTTGTAACCTACCAGATGTTACCTAAAGGAGGCCCATTTGTAATATTCTGATATTTCCTTTATTTTCTGTTTTTGCTAACCTAAACTTTAAATTTAAACTTCTGGCCGTTTACTGCTGATCTTGTCACCATTTTAGGTCATTCATTGCATTTCAACTGATTAAATGTGTGTTCTAAAATTTTTGACCGGTAGTGTAAATTAACCTACACTTGTTGGCTGACAAATTACACTCACCTAAAGGATTATTAGGAAGACCTGTTCAATTTCTCATTAATGCAATTATCTAATCAACCAATCACATGGCAGTTGCTTCAATGCATTTAGGGGTGTGGTCCTGGTCAAGACAATCTCCTGAACTCCAAACTGAATGTTAGAATGGCAAAGAAAGGGGATTTAAGCAATTTTGAGCGTGGCATGGTTGTTGGTGCCAGACGGGCCGGTCTGAGTATTTCACAATCTGCTCAGTTACTGGGATTTTCACGCACAACCATTTCTAGGGTTTACAAAGAATGGTGTGAAAAGGGAAAAACATCCAGTATGCGGCAGTCCTGTGGGCGAAATGCCTTGTTGATGCTAGAGGTCAGAGGAGAATGGGCCGACTGATTCAAGCTGATAGAAGAGCAACTTTGACTGAAATAACCACTCGTTACAACCGAGGTATGCAGCAAAGCATTTGTGAAGCCACAACACACACAACCTTGAGGCGGATGGGCTACAACAGCAGAAGACCCCACCGGGTACCACTCATCTCCACTACAAATGGGAAAAAGAGGCTACAATTTGCACGAGCTCACCAAAATTGGACAGTTGAAGACTGGAAAAATGTTGCCTGGTCTGATGAGTCTCGATTTCTGTTGAGACATTCAAATGGTAGAGTCATAATTTGGCGTAAACAGAATGAGAACATGGATCCATCATGCCTTGTTACCACTGTGCAGGCTGGTGGTGGTGGTGTAATGGTGTGGGGGATGTTTTCTTGGCACACTTTAGGCCCCTTAGTGCCAATTGGGCATCGTTTAAATGCCACGGGCTACCTGAGCATTGTTTCTGACCATGTCCATCTCTTCATGACCACCATGTACCCATCCTCTGATGGCTACTTTCAGCAGGATAATGCACCATGTCACAAAGCTCGAATCATTTCAAATTGGTTTCTTGAACATGACAATGAGTTCACTGTACTAAAATGGCCCCCACAGTCACCAGATCTCAACCCAATAGAGCATCTTTGGGATGTGGTGGAACGGGAGCTTCGTGCCCTGGATGTGCATCCCACAAATCTCCATCAACTGCAAGATGCTATGCTATCAATATGGGCCAACATTTCTAAAGAATGCTTTCAGCACTTTGTTGAATCAATGCCACGTAGAATTAAGGCAGTTCTGAAGGCGAAAGGGGGTCAAACACCGTATTAGTATGGTGGTCCTAATAATCCTTTAGGTGAGTGTATTTAACGAACTGATGTTAACGGTGTTGTTAAGTGAAGCAGCACACATCAAAGTCAGCTGGACACTGCGTGTGAACAGAGCTGGAAGCTCAGTGATTTTAGGCAATATGACAGACTGCTGGGTCAACCACATTTGCTATTTGTAGCTTGCCAGCTACTAAAGTTGTGCACCAAGGGAGTGTGGTAAAGATAACTGAGGACAACTTCTCACCTGTTCTAAATAAAGCTGGTATTTTTATACATAACATGCATCCCTCTCCAGTGCCGTTTCTTTCTCTTTGCTTAACCCTTCCTTACTCAGCACCACTGTTCATTTTTCTTGGACGTTTGGTGTCTATCATAAAATGGTTAGATGCAGCAAGCAGAATAAGAAAATGGATGGATGGTTTCAGTTTCACGACCATGGGGTTGTACCATTTGTGGAGGGGTCGACTGCTGTTCTCAAGTGCCTGCAAGCAAAGCAGGGTTATACCACTTGGGGAGGGGCCATATTTTTGCTAAATATGTGTTTATTTATTTATGAGAATCTGAAAAGATGCACGTGCCAGCTTGACCCATGGATATCTAGTCAGCCTCCATCCTGGGTTCCAAGTTGGTGGAGCAAACGCCAATGGGCACCGATAGAGTCTAGTTGTAGGCCACCAGCAATCCTCCCTTTTAGACTATGGTTAAGATTAGGGTTGTCTGTCTCAAATAATGCCAAGTACTGTCAAGTAAGTTCGCTCCAGCGATACCAGACTCGCTCGACCGGCCCAGACATAGCCCCCAGCCCACTGGGAATTCTCCCAGTGTTCCCGATGATCCCATCAACCCTGCCCCAAAATTTCAAAATTGCCTCGGAGGAAATTTGGAGACATTATAGAATAAAGAAAATTAGCCAATGTGTTTTTTTATGTGTCAGTAAATAATATGTAACGAGTGGGGTATTCTTAGCCAGCGCATCTATTTTTTGTTTCAGCTGTGATCGTGCAGTGAAATTGGGCATGCAGTTCATGTAAATGACCACCAAAAGCACAGCAGTGCCACTGTACAAGCTGATGCTGTAATCGTGCAGAGAAATGGGGCTGGCGTTGAGTAGTAAAGGGCAACAGCCCTGCACTGGAAAAAAAAAAAGAGACAAGGTGGCAAACTGCATGGGTAAATGAGATGTGACGTGACAGAAGGCTAAATTTTAAAAGAGAAATTGTTAGCAAGCGGCTTCTTTGGGTACATGCAGCACTCCCTATTCTGCCAGCTTTTTCTTTGTCCTCATAATCCAGTATGAAATCTGAACAAAAGAGACACTTATACTAGAATGTTTTTCATTGGGTTCAGTTCACAATTCAACACCGTTGTCCGTCAGAAGCTCATAGCGAAGTCGAGTCTGCAAGGTTACAACACTTCTCATTGTACAGTAACTGGATACTGGATTTCCTGACAGAGAGTCCACACTGGAAACACTCTAGTAGTCTAGTACCATTGCAATGGTGTATCCCGGGGCTGTGTACTCTACCCACTTCTGTTCACTCTGCTGACCATTCTTAAGTTTGCTGATGACACAACAGTTGTGGATTTCATCAGCAATGGGGATAAGTCAGCTTACAGAATGGAGATACAGTCATTGGCAAGTGTAACAATATGCTTGTTAGTGCGGACAAAACATTACCGACTTCAGGAAGGTCCATCGTGTTCACACCCCACTGCAGAATCAAACACATTGAAATGGAATTGGTCAAAATTCCTTGCTGTGCACCTGGTAGCTGACCTTACTTGAACCATCAACACCACCTCCGTAACCAAAAAAGATGCACCAGTGTCTCCGGTACTTTTTGGTGGCTGAAGAAGGTAAGCCTACTTCCCCGAATTCTCATCACATTCTACAGGGGAACCATCTATAGCGTTCTGACCAGCTGCATTGCTATCAAGTTTAGGGACTGCAAAATCTCTGACGACAAATAGTAACACACAGCAGAAAATATCTCTCTTTACCCCCTCCATTAAAGACATCTTTATAAAGCATTGTGAAGGACCTGGAGCAATCCCATCCTTCCTTTTGTCTCTTTGTTCCACTTCCTTTGGGCAGAAGGCTCTGTAGCATCCAAACCAGTTGCCGATTGTACAACAGCTTCTACCCTTGGGCTGCCCCACTGCCCTCAGATATGCTCCTAATTTTTTTTTTTTTTTTTTCAATTTTTGATTTGACATACTTTTTTAAATCCTGCAGGGAAATTGTCTTTTCACGTGACCTTTTGGGAAATAGAATGCAGGGTCAGCCACTGGACGGTGCCTCGGAGCAAGTTTTCAGGTAGCTCAGTTAATATGTACACTGTGTGCACAATTATTAGGCAAGTGAGTATTTTGACCATATCATCATTTTTATGTGTATATTCCAACTCCAAGCTGTATTAACTTGAATGCTTATTGGATTTAAGCACGTCAGGTGATGTGTATTTGTGTAATGAGGGAGGGTGTGGCCTAAGGAGATCAACACCCTATATCAAGGTGTGCAGAATTATTAGGCAGCTAGTTTTCCTCGGGCAAAATGGGCCAAAAAAAGAGATTTAACTGACTCTGAAAAGTCAAAAATTGTAAAAAGTCTTTCAGGGGGATGCAGCACTTTTGGAATTGCTAAGATATTGGTGTGTGATCACAGAACCATCAAACATTTTGTTGCAAATAGTCAACAGGGTCGCAAGAAACGTGTTGAGAACAAAAGACGCAAATTAGCTGCCAAAGATTTGAGAAGAATCAAACGTGAAGCCACCAGGAACCCATTATCCTCCAGTACTTTCATATTCCAGAACTGCAACCTACCTGGAGTGCCCAGTACAAGTACAAGGTGTTCAGTGCTCAAAGACATGGCCAAGGTAAGGAGGGCTGAAACCCAACCACCACTGAACAAGAAACATAAGTTGAAACGTCAAAACTGGGCCAAGAAATATCTGAAGACAGATTTTTTTCAAAGGTTTTATGGACCGATGAGATGAGAGTGACTCTTGATGGACCAGATGGATGGACCTGTGGATCAGTAATGGGCACAGAGCTCCACTCCAACGTGGAGGTGGGGTACTGGTATGAGCTGGTATTTTTAAAGATGAGCTAGTTGGACCTTTTGCATTGAAGATGAACTCAAAATCAACTCCCAAACCTACTGCCAGTTTTTCGAAGACACTTTCTTCAAACAGTGATACAGGAAGAAGACCATGATTTTTATGCAGGCCAATGCTCCATCACTTGCATCGAAGTTCTCCACTGCGTGGCCAGCCAGTAAAGGCCTTAAAGATGAAGGAATAATGACATGGCCCCCCTTCCTCATCTGACCTAAACCCTATCGAGAACTTGTGGGCACTTCTTAAACGCTAGATTTACGGGGGAGAAAAACAATACACCTCTCTGAAGAGTGTCTGGGAGGCTGTAGTCACTGCTCCACAAAAAGCTGATCGTCAACAGATCAAGAAACTGACAGACTCCATGAATGGAAAGGCTTATGACTGTTATTGGAAAGAAGGGTGGCTATATTGGTCATTGATTGATTGATTGATTTTTTTTGAAATGTCAGAGATGTTTATTTGTAAATTTTGAGGTGTTTGTTTATTATTCTCACTATAACAGATGAAAATAAACAAGTGAGATGGGAAAATTTTCATTTTTCCTTTAGTTGCATAATAAATCTGCACACTAATAGTTGCCGAATAATTGTGCGCACATATGTATTCCCCTGATGATGTTCACACTCACATTTCCGTTGTGAAACATTCAGGTTTCAGGTTTATTAACATTTTGGATTGACTGATAGCACTGTGTTTGTTCCATATTAAAATTAATCCTCAAAAATACAACTTGCCTAATAATTGTGCACACAGTGTATAGGCAGCACATTTATTACTACTGTTGTTACTAACTATTCATTTATTACAGTCCATTTCAAATTGTTACTATCTATTCACTTACCTGTTTCTTATTGCTTATGGTGAATCACATACTCGAGGACATGAGTGGAAATTAAGAAGTACATTTAAAACTGAAGCAGCCCCCTTTTTATGCAGAGAGTTATGGGACCCAGGAACGAACTACCGAGAAATGTAACTGAAGCAGAAACCTCGACAACTTTTAAGAAGAATCTGGATGACATATTGGAGCAGCATAGCTATTATTAAACAAACAGACTTGATAGACTGACTGATCTCCTCTCATTCGTCAAATTTATGTTCTTATATTCATTTATCTATGTATAATGTAGTTTATGTACCCGTCTTGACATTTTTCTGTGTTCTTGTATATGTTGCCCCACAGGCCTGCAGAACATTATTTCAAGCTACCATATGTTGAAATACTGTGTATGAATGGTATGACAATAAAGCCACTTGATACTTCACTTAAACAGTTGCACAGTTCAGTAAAGGCTTCCCACACAGATGGAACACAGAGGAGGTAGACATTGTACATAGGTCATAATATTGTTTCTTTTCACACGTTCTCTGTACAGAACTTAAAACACTGAGTTCACTCCATGAGACGTGTACATTTGCAACCTGTATGCATTAAAGTAAACCACAATTTACATATATTTACTTTGATTTAAACTCTCCAAAACTGTATTGTACAATATTACATTTCAAAGCATTACATTAAAATCTAATTGAAGCTACCTCTTTTATATGATCTGCTACAGGGTGAAATTAGATATCATACCCGAAATTCCCATTATTACGACCAATAATCTATCGTCTTGCTCATCTTTTCTCACTTCTCAATGGGGTCGATGGTTTATAGGTTTAAGCAGTTTCTTACCACCAGAAGCCTTTCCTGACAGCAACCCTCCTCATTTAACCAGGCTTGGGCCAGGATCCCATTAAACTAGTAAAGAATTGGAAAAAATTCAAAAGAGTACACTCTGCTTACTGGGTTAGGTTCCAGCTCCTCCACAACCCTTCTCAGGATTAAGCAGTCTTAGAAAATGCTATGGTATATAAGAGAGTAAAGTGCTCCAGTGAATTAATATTAGCCCCTAGCTGGAGGTACAAGTAGTCAGTTACATTTATATGTATTTACATGTATTTACATTATAAATACAATTAACCAAGGCCCATTGTCTTAGAAAATTTCTGGGTTGTAGTCCAGCAACACAGCTTATGTGTGAGTGTGTGTGTATATACACATATACAGTGGGATGCAAAAGTTTGGGCAACCTTGTTAATAGTCATTATTTTCCTGTATAAATTGTTGGTTGTTACGATAAGAAATGTCAGTTAAATATATCATATAGTAGACACACACAGTGATATTTGAGAAGTGAAATGAAGTTTATTGGATTTACAGAAAGTGTGCAATAATTGTTCAGACAAAATCAGGCAGGTGCATAAATTTGGGCACCGTTGTCATTTTATTGATTCCCAAACTTTTCGAACTAATTATTGGAACTCAAATTGGCTTGGTAAGCTCAGTGATCCCTGACCTACATACACAGGTGAATCCGAGTATTTAAGGGGGTCAATTGTAAGTTTCCCTCCTCCTTTAATTTTCTCTGAAGAGTTGCAACATGGGGGTCACAAAACAACTCTCAAATGACCTGAAGACAAAGATTGTTCACCATCATGGTTTAGGGAAGGATACAGAAAGCTGTCCCAGAGATTTAAGCTGTCTGTTTCCACAGTTAGGAACATATTGAGGAAATGGAAGACCACAGGCTCAGTTCAAGTTAAGGCTCGAAGTGGCAGACCAAGAAAGATTTCGAATAGACAGAAGCGACGAATGGTGAGCACAGTCAGAGTCAACCCACAGACCAGCACCAAAGACCTACAACATCATCTTACAGCAGATGGAGTCACTGTGCATCGTTCAACCATTCGGCGCACTTGACACAAGGAGATGCTGTATGCGAGAGTGATGCAGAGGAAGCACAAACAGAGCCGCTTGAGGTCTGCTCAAGCACATTTGGACAAGCCAGCGTCATTTTGGAATAAGGGGCTGTGGACTGATGAAACTAAAATGGAGTTATTTGGGCATAACAAGGGACGTTATGCATGGAGGAAAAAGAACACAGCATTCCAAGAAAAACACCTGCTACCTACAGTCAAATATGGTGGTGGTTCCATCATGCTGTGGGGCTGTGTGGCCAGTGCAGGGACTGGGAATCTTGTCAAAGTTGAGGGACGCATGGATTCCACTCAGTATCAGCAGATTCTGGAGACCAATGTCCAGGAATCAGTGACAAAGCTGAAGCTGCGCCGGGCTGGATCTTTCAACAAGACAACGACCCGAAACACTGCTCAAAATCCACTAAGGCATTCATGCAGAGGAACAAGTACAACGTTCTGGAATTGCCATCTCAGTCCCCAGACCTGAATATGATTGAAAATCTGTGGTGTGAGTTAAAGAGAGCTGTCCATGTTCAGAAGCCATCAAACCTGAATGAACTAGAGATGTTTTATAAAGAGGAATGGTCCAAAATACCTTCAACCACAACCCAGACTCTCATTGGAAACTACAGGAAGCGTTTAGAGGCTGTAATTTCTGCAAAAGGCGGATCTACTAAATATTGATTTCATTTCTTTTTTGTGGTGCCCAAATTTATGCACCTGCCTGATTTTGTCTAAACAATTATTGCACACTTTCTGTAAATCCAATAAACTTCATTTCACTTCTCAAATATCACTGTGTGTGTCTCCTATATGATATATTCAACTGACATTTTTTATCGTAACAACCAACGATTTATACAGGAAAATAATGACTATTAACAAGGTTGCCCAAACTTTTGCATCCCACTGTATATATATATATATATATATATATATATATATATATATATATATATACATATATATAGCTAAAATTCCATTACAATGATCTGCCAGGGACCTAAAAATATTTAGTGTAATGAAAGTTTGGTTGTAATCAGATTCTGTATTTGGTACTACAGTTGTGCTTGAAAGTTTGTGAACCCTTTAGAATTTTCTATATTTCTGCATCAATATGACCTAAATCATCAGATTTTCACTCAAGTCCTAAAAGTAGATAAAGAGAAACCAGTTAAACAAATGAGACAAAAATATTATACTTGGTCATTTATTTATTAAGGAAAATGATCAAATATTACATTAACTTTTGATCATTCCTGCACACCGGCTTGAAGGAGTTTGAGCCCATTCCTGGGTACAGAACAGCTTCAACTCTGGGATGTTGGTGGGTTTCCTCACATGAACTGCTCTCTTCAGGTCCTTCCACAACATTTCGATTGGATTAAGGTCAGGACTTTGACTTGGCCATTCCAAAACATTAACTTTATTCTTCTTTAGCCATTCTTTGGTAGAACGACTTGTGTGCTTAGGGTCGTTGTCTTGCTGCATGACCCACCTTCTCTTGACATTCAGTTCATAGACAGATGTCCTGACATTGTCCTTTAGAATTCTCTGATATAATTCAGAATTCATTGTTTCCATCAATGAAGGCAAGCCATCCAGGCCCAGATACAGCAAAATGGGCCCAAACCATGATACTACCACCACCATGTTTCACAGATGGGATAAGGTTCTTATTCTGGAATGCAGTGTTTTCCTTTTTCCAAACATAACGCTTTTCATTTAAACCAAAAAGTTCTATTTTGGTCTCATCCGTCCACAAAAACATTCTTCCAATAGCCTTCTGGTTTGTCCACGTGATCTTTAGCAAACTGCAGAAGAGCAGCAATGTTTTTTTGGGGGGGAGCAGTGGCTTTCTCCTTGTAACCCTGCCATGCACACCATTGTTGTTCAGTGTTCTCCTGATGGTGGACTCATGAACATGAACATTAGCCAATGTGAGAGAGACCTTCAGTTGCTTAGAAGTTACCCTGGGGTCCTTTGTGACCTCGCCGACTATTACACGCCCTGCTCTTGGATTGATCTTTGCTGGTCGACCACTCCTGGAGAGGGTAACAATGGTCTTGAATTTCCTCCATTTGTACACAATCTGTCTGACTGTGGATTGGTGGAGTCCAAACTCTTTAGAGATGGTTTTGTAACCTTTTCCTGCCTGATGAGCATCAACAACTCTTTTTCTGTGGTCCTCAGAGATCTCCTTTGTTCGTGCCATGATACACTTCCACAAACATGTGTTGTGAAGAGCAGACTTTGATGGATCCTGTTCTTTAAATAACACAGCGTGCCCACTCACACCTGATTGGCATCCCATTGATTGAAAACACCTGACTCGAATTTCACCTTCAAACTAACTGATCATCCAGAGGTTCACATACTTTTGCCACTCACAAATATGTAATATTCGATCATTTTCCTCAATAAATAAATGACCAAGTAGAATATTTTTGTCTCATTTGTTTAACTGGTTTCTCTTTATCTACTTTTAGGACTTGAGTTAAAATCTGATGATGTTTTAGGTCATATTTATGCAGAAATATAGAAAATTCTAAAGGGTTAAACTTTCAAGCACAACTGTACCTGCAATGACTGAAATGTATGCAAATACCCTCAAATTAAAATTTGCAGTGTGCACTTTAATCCTGTCTGAGCCGTTTGATTTATAATTTTAAATTGTGGAGCAGGAGTAAAATAAAGAAATATTTGTCTTTATCCCAAACATGTATTGTAAATACAGTTTTCTGTCCTAAAGATTAATTCCAAGCATTTTACCATACAAAATAATTTGTTTGCATATGAAATTAGTTTATAAGGTCATTACCCATGTAGAAGTAATGAATGAGAATATAGTATTTTAATTAAGAGATTTGAGTCCTTGTACAAGTGGAGAAAAATGGGAAATCCAGATTATCTGAAAACTTCTAGTGGGAGGACATGCATGTATAGATTTTAACACTGTGCAAAGAAAAGGAAATCTACATCACCAGCACCCTGAAAGAATCATTGTTTTACAATGAACACCACTTCACTTTTATAGCACTTTTCCAGAGCCAACAACTACTTTAGACTTTAAATCTCAGTTGTTTGAGTAGCTTGCTCAGAGATGCATAGTAAGCAAGCTTATGTCTTCTAGACCAAAGTTTTATCCATTAGACACATTGGCTATGGATGGAATATGCAATCTTTGGACGTTCTAATGAACAAATATACAAACTCAACACTAAACACACCATATGCAGCAATAATATAGGGATAACAAGCTTCACGAGACACCATTATTACTCACTGTGCAATGGAGTAGTCAACAATAAACTACGAATTCCAAAGATAAACTAAGCAATGTGTATTAAAATGACCTTATTTAAAATGAGGAAATAAGAACCATTAATTTAAAGCTGACTGCAGATTAAATTAGAGCTTCTGTTAATCAGGGAGAAAGAAAAGATCTCTCACCTTCTTTTAACTAAGTGTTTGAATTCATACTACCTCCAATCTAAATTTTCACCATTAGAATTTTCATAAAATAGAATCGAGACTCGAGAAAGTTCAAACCCTGTGAAATTCGCAGCTGAACTTTTCTCCAAAATAATCGGGGAGGACTTTAAAGCAGAATCTGAGATAGCAGCGGCTTACCGCTTACGCGGATCAAACACCGTTAGACTCCGACCAAGATCTTTTATAGTTCGTTTTGAATGATTATCATTTAAGCTAGAGGTGATGGCACTCCTCAGAAAAAAGGAAGATATTACATATGAAAATAACCACATTCGTATCTTCCCTGACTTCTCTCCAGCAACAGCTACTAAACGCGCAGCCTTCTATAACATTAAACAGCGGTTACGGCAAGCCAGCATCAAATACAGCCTCTTGTATCCGGCAAAACTGAAAGTGGAATGGCAGGGTCAATTCTATGTCTTCGCTAGCAAGGAAGAAGCAGAGAAAGAATTAAGAAAGCTGATCCCTGGACTATTCTGATACATAATAGTGAGTCATGGCGTTAATGATATAGCAATGATTAATAATCTACTGTCTGATCTATTTGTTTTAAAATACGGATAGTTTCATTATTCTATATTCTCATTATTACTTAGTATTACTAGGGCGCTATCTGTTTATGTTTTATTGTGCTTAATTATCTCTTTTTTTTTTTTTTTCTCTAATTATTTTATCTTTACCCTAAACGAGACTGTTCAATATCATACCCTTGGTTTACTGTTATTGCTATTACTGCATTAAGACATGTTATGCTCATTTTGGACACATTTTTAACACCATCCCCCGGGTTTATTATCTGGGTGTATCATCTTAATGCACTAAAATTGCTGAAGACTATATATATATTTTAAGTGCAAAATTCTTTTTTTTTTTTTCTTTTAAAGACTATATTGGTAACAGATATCTCTATCTTTTAACCCTAAAGCCGCGCTGCATTGGGGCTTGTTTTGCTTTGGACGTGCTCTGTCTCTGGGTATGTCAGAGGACTGGGACTGCGTGAAGTGGGTTTTAGCCTCACTTGGGGAGGGTGGGGGTTAAGGGGGAGAGAAAGAGAGCAGGCTTGATGTATACCTAATCTATCCTCAAATCTTTATAATTATAATTACCAACGTAATAATAAGCTGCATGGCAATAACTCTTGGGGAAATAGGAAATTAAGACCAAAGATGTCTACTTCCAGTTAAGACTATAAAATGACATCAAAAACTCAGAATCAGTGTCTCCATGATGGGACAGTTAACTTCTTAAGCTGGAATGTTAAAGGTGTGAATCACAAATTAAAGAGAAAGAAAGTACTCTCACCTAACAGGTCTAAATGCTAAAATAGTATTTTTACAGGAAACCCACTTACTAAGCAAGGATCAGTTCCGCTGCAAAAGACTGGACTGGCCAAATGTTCCATTCTAGTTTTACAAAGAAAACTAGAGGGTGGGAATTCTCATACATAGAACAGTACCATTTGTAGCATCAGATGTAGTATTGGATCCTGAAGGGAGATATGTAATGGTCATGGGAGACTTATCTAACTGTAAAATGATTTTGATAAATGTTTATGCACCTAATGTTGATGATAAGGAATTTATACAAAATTTATTTGCATCCATTCCCAATCTGAACACTCATAAAGTTATAATGGCTGGGGACTTTAATTGTGTTTAAAATCCACTTTTAGATAGGACTTCCTCCACAGGGGAACAGTATCTAACACTGCAAAGATAATTACAAAGTTTATAACTGATCACAACTTATCAGATCCCTGGAGGTTTTTAAACCCAAATTCAAGAACATATTCTTTCTACTCACCAGTACATCATTGCTACTCAAGGATTGATTACTTCTTTATAGACAATAACTTCTTGCCTAAGATTAAATCTTGCAAATACGATGCTATTGTTATTTCTGACCATGCACCTATGATCTTGGAGCTAAAATTACTAAGCCCCATACACTCACCCGCAGATGGCCTCAACCCGCTTCTATTAGCTGACGAGAATTGTACTGAATTTATATCCAAACAAATCAAATTCTTTCTAGAGACAAATACATCCCCGAGATCTCTGCAGGAATACTCTGGGAAACTCTTAAGGCCTTCTTAAGAGGACAGATTATCTCATATCTTTCCCACAGAAATAAATCCGAAGCCAAGAAAGTAGCAGAGATAAAAAGCGAAATTACTAAAATAGATGAAGAACATGCCAGACTACCAAGTGAGACTCTACATAGGAGGAGGCAGGCTCTGCATTCAGAATTAAACCTCTTGACAACTAAAGAAACTGAACAACTAATTTACAAATCCAGACATCATTACTATGAACATGGAGAGAAAGCTAATAAGCTTTTAGCTCAACAAATTCACAAGCAAGAAGTGCAATGCAATCTCGTAATACTAACACGAATGGAGATAAAATCATCGAACACAAAAATATAATGCACACTTTCAGAGACTACTATAAATCCCTATATACTACTGAGTTTAAAGAAGACAATACACAATCTAATGCATTTCTGGATACATTACAGATACCACAAATAGACGCTTTTAGTGTGGAGGAACTTGATAAACCTCTGGCATTATCAGAATTACTAGATGCTATAAAGTCACTCCAAGGCGGAAAAGCAGCAGGCCCTGATGGCTACCCTGCAGAGTTTTACAAGAAATTCTCCGCTCAGCTAGCTCCCCTCCTATTAGCAACATTTACAGAAGCCAGAGATAACCAATCTCTTCCACAAACCTTTCGCCAAGCACTAATCACTGTCTTTCCAAAACAAAATAAGGACTTATTACAATGTGCATCATACAGACCAATTTCACTTCTGAATAATGACGTTAAAATACTCTCTAAAATCATAGCCAGAAGGATGGAGAAAGTGCTCCCCTCTGTAATATCACAAGACCAAACTGGATTTATTAGGGGCCGACACTTATCTTCAAATCTTCGACGCCTGTTTAATGTAATATACTCACCAACTAAATCAAACACCCCAGAAATATTATCATTGGATGCAGAAAAAGCATTCGACTTTAGAACGTGGCATTAGACAAGGATGCCCCTTGTCACCACTGCTGTTTGCGATTGCCATTGAACCACTGGCAATACATTGTCCAAATAATGATCAGATAAAGGGGATTATCAGAGAAGGACTGGAACAGAAAATCTCCTTATATGCAGATGACATGGTACTGTATATATCGGACCCAGAAAATTCTGTGCCTGCAGTCTTAGCAGCACTCACAGAATTTCAAAAGATCTCTGGTCTCAGAATTAATCTGAATAAAAGTGTACTCTTTCCAGTGAATTCTCAAGCATATAATATTAGACACCCTACCTTTTATCATTGCAGAACAGTTTAAATACCTCGGGGTAAACATCACAAGTAAACATAAAGCTCTTTATCAACAAAATTTCGCAGTCTGCATGGAAAAAATTAAACAAGACTTGCATAGATGGTCAACCCTTCATCTCACACTAGCTGGAAGAATTAACACTGTTGAGATGAATATTCTTCCTAAGCTCCTTTTTTTATTTCAAAACATCCCAATATACATTAATCATTCTTTAAGCAATTAGATTCAACAATAACCTCATTTATTTGGAATTCAAAACATCCACGCATCAAAAGAGCGACCCTACAAAGACAAAAGGTGGCATGGCTCTACCTAACTTCCAGTTTTATTACTGGGCAGCAAATATACAGGCGATAAGAACCTGGACACAAATAGAAGAACATACACAGGCTTGGACCGCAATAGAAGTAAAACCTTGTAGTACTTCTTTGTATTCCTTGCTCTGTGCTCCAATAAACACATGTTATCAGCAATACACTAATAACCCAATTGTGCTCCACTCACTTAGAATCTGGAACCAATGTAGAAAGCATTTTAAGACGGAGAAGCTTCTATCTGTGGCACCTCTGCAAGAGAACCACCTCTTTCAACCTTCACAAACATATGCAGTTTTAATATCTGGAAAAAATTTGGAATTAACTTGCTTAGAGATCTTTATATAGACAACGTCTTTGCATCCTATGAAAAATTACATTCCAAATTTAACATTCCAGCTACACATTTCTTTCACTATCTTCAAATCAGGAACTTTGTTAAACAGAACCTTCCAGATTTTCCTCATCTTGCACCCTCAACCATGCTGGAAAATTATTGCTCAATTTCAAGGAGTTAGACTCCATCTCTACAATATATAAAATCCTTTTACAATCCCTTCCTTTCAAAGATCCAAGAGTACACTGGGAAAAAGATCTCTCAATTAATATATCAGAAAAGGAGTGGAAAGTAGCAATGCAGAGAATTCACTCAAGCTCCATATGCGCAAAGCATACAATTATACAACTCAAAATTATATATCTAGCACATCTGTCTCGACTAAAACTCTCCAAAATGTTTCCAGGGCATGATCCAACCTGCGAACGTTGCAACCAAGTCCCAGCCTCAACAGGTCACATGTTCTGGGCCTGCACCAAATTAACATTATTCTGGACAAAATTTTTAATTACCTGTCAGATAGCCTTGGACTCACAATCCCTCCTAACCCATTAACAGCTGTGTTTGGGGTTCTTCCAGAGAGTTTTAAAGTGGAGAAAGACAAACAAATTGTGATTGCATTCACTACACTGTTGGCACGCAGACTCATTCTGATAAACTGGAAGAATCCAAACTCTCCTCTTTAAGTCAGTGGGAAACCGATGTGTTATATTATTTGAAATTGGAAAAAATCAAATACTCAGAGGATCTGTACAGACCTTTTTCAAAACATGGCAGGATCTAATCAGTAATATTTTAAAATAAGTTCATAAAGCACAGAGAATTTTTTTTAAATTAGGTATGTTTACAAGCCTTAAATTTAACGTTATTTGGCTTGCTCTCTCTCTCAGGGTGGGGATCGATCTGTTCTTAACTCAATTTTTCTTTTGTAAAATCTTGATTGCTTTGTATGGATTGTAATAAAATTAAAATAAAAATAAAAAAAGAATTTTCATAAAATATCAAAAATACTAAACACTTTATTTTTTTTTATTACATTTCCATTCTTAAAATATTCTTTATTCTCATAATTATAAAACTCTGATCTTTGCTACAGTTTAAATATATTTAAACATAAAACAGGTATTTACAATATTTTCACACAGTAACACACAATATTGCACAGTATTTATATAGATTTAAGGTAAATGTCAAATGAAAGCAAATATCAGCTCAGCTGTGCTTTTGTACAAAAACATAAAATAGACAGTAACATCTAATATGCTATGATTTGATACAGAAAATAAAATCTGCATTGCTCAGTTTCTTCACATTCTGAAAAGGGAACACAGAACTTACAGGTTACTGCATGCCAGCTCACTTTAAAGAAGCCATTTTGTTCTAATGGAGTGAGAAGAAGCCATTTGCTTGCTTAAGTATCTAGGCCATAATCAAGCTAAGCAGAAGTGTTTGTATTGCGGCTAAATTAATTACAACCAAAAATAGTATTTCCAAAGCTTCTGCCCCCATTTAAATTTCTCCACTCTCGTGACACAGAAGCAGCCATTAAGGCCGCCAGACCAGGATGACTTCAGAAAGTCTCACAGACTCTTAGACAGCACTTATGGCTTTATGTTAGGAGTACTCATTGAGAGGATGTGCATAGAAAATTGCCGGGTGGCTGCTGATCTTCAGCCGCTCTGGAATAGAATACTTCAGGAAAGTGGCCTGTGTTTCCAAGGAACTGGCCTGTGCAGCTGCCTTTAGCATTCGTTGTTGGATCTTTGTTAACATTATTTTGCTGAAAAACATAAGCAGAGAAAAGATGGACGACTAGCAAAAAACACATTCTGAAACTACAAAAACGCTCAACATCAGATTCTACTAATTTTAGATTAATATACATGAAAATTATAGATTGTGTGCATTAAATTGGGCAAGAATTTCTTACCAGAATAAATTTTCTAGCTAAAGAGGGAACAGGAAGGAAAAAGCCAAAACACCAAGCGGAAACTGGTAGAAGATGAAGAAATTTTCTGTACATTCCCCGTCTAGCCAGCTCCATTTTTCAGAAACCTATCCTGTTTGTGATATTACATCCAGTGGGAAAATAGAAATGCCTAATTTACTGAAATTATAGCTAAAATTAACCAGGATTATGCAAGCAAACTTAAAGTAATGGTTCCGATCTGGAAAATGCCTGGATGGACATGCAAGTAAGAATTCCATTCTACTCTGTACTTGTGACAATACTGCTGCTGCTACTAATCCAAGATTTGATTTGTGATTAAATCAAAAAATGAACTTGAAGTAAAAAAGTCCAATTTTATTAGACAGCATTGGAAGTTCGTCAAAAAAGGTGAAATTAAAGTGTGAATCTGCTTTTTAGGTACAAACAAAATATGTAAATTGATGCACATTAGACACCAAACCAAAATTTCAATCAAAACGTTATGCCAAGTGATGCACAATACTGGGCACTAAATTCGGCTGCTCCAGTGCTGGAGTCAAATAATTAGTTAGCCAATTGTTCAGCTTTCTTAATGTAATGTATTTAATAATTGTACTTGCTGCCTGTGATGAGGGGCAGATGGTTGGCGGGGTGGGGGACAACTAAAGGATCACACATCCTTTAAAAACAGCACAGAGTGCTAGCCCCAACACTAAACTACACTGACCTTGAGCCAACCCATAGCTGCATTACTCCCCTCAGAATGAAGAGATTATGCTCAAAAAGTTGTGGAAAGAAAAATATTTACCACACAATAATATGCCTTTACATATGGTATCGATCAATAAATGAATGAAAAAGTGTTCTTTACTTTCATGAAAGACATGATTTTGATAAAGGTCTAAATGCAAGTCTTAATTTAATTAAAATTTGTGCAGAAATTACAAAATTTCTAAAGCTTTCGCACACACTAATTTTATATATATATATATATATATATATATATATATATATATATATATATATATATATATATATATATATATACACATATATACACACATATATACATATACATATATACACATACATATATATACACACATACATACATACACACATACACATACATATATATACACACACACATATACATATATATACACACATATATAGTCATATGAAAATGTTTGGGAACCCCTCTCAGCCTGCATAATTTACTTTCAACAAAAAAAAAAAAAAAAGATAACAGTGGTATGTCTTTCATTTCCTAGGAACATCCGAGTACTGGGGTGTTTTCCAGACAAAGATTTTTAGTGAAGCAGTATTTAGTTGTATGAAATTAAATCAAATGTGAAAAACTCGCTGTACAAAAATTTGGGACCCTTGTAATTTTGCCGATTTGAATGCATGCAACTCTCAATACGGATTACTTGCAACACCAAATTGGTTGGATTAATTTGTTATGCCTTGAACTTCATAGTTAGGTGTGTCCAATCAGGAGTGGTAAAAAGTATTTAAGGTGGTCAATTGCAAGTTGTGCTTCCTTCCCTTTGACTCTCCTCTGAAGAGTGAGACAGCATGGGATCCTCCAAGCAACTCTCAAAAGATCTGAAAACAAAGATTGTTGAGTGTCACGGTTTAGAGGAAGGCTACAAAAAGCTCTCTCAGAGGTTTAAACTATCAGTTTCAACTGTAAGGTGTGGAATCAGGAAATGGAAAGGCCACAGGCACAGTTGCTGTTAAACCCAGGTCTGGCAGGCCAAGAATAATCCAGGAGCAGTACATGTGCAGGATTGTTAGAATAGTTACAGACAACCCACAGATCACCTCCAAAGACCTGCAAGAACATCTCGCTGCAGATGGTTCATCTGTACATCCTTCTACAACTCAGTGTAATGTGCACAAAGAACATCTGTATGGCAGGGTGATGAGAAAGAAGCCCTTTCTGCACTCACGCCACAAACAGAGTCGCTTGTTGTATGCCAATGCTCATTGAGACAAGTCAGATTCATTTTGGAACAAAGTGCTTTGGACTGACGAGACGCAAATTGAGTTTTGGGTCATAACAAAAAGTGCTTTGCAAGGCAGAAAAACACCCGCTACCTGCTGTCAAATTTGGTGGAGGTTCCATCATGCTGTGGAGCTGTGTGGCTAGTTCAGGGACTGGGGTCCTTGTTAAAGTCGAGGGTTGGATGAATTCAACCCAATATCAACAAGTTCTTCAGGATAATGTTCAAGCATCAGTCACAAAGTTGAAGTTACACAGGGGTTGGATATTCCAACAAGACAATGACCCAAAACACAGTTCGAAATCTACAAAGTCATTCATGCAAAGGGAAACGTACAATGTTCTGGAATGGCCGTCACAGTCCCCTGAATTTTAATATTATCAAAAATCTATGGGATGATTTCAAGCAGACTGTCCATGCATGGCAGCCATCAAATTTAACTGGAGAGATTTTGTATGGAAGAATGGTCAAAAATACCTCCATTCAGAATTCAGACACTCGTCAAAGGCTATAGGAGGCATCTAGAGGCTGTTATATTTGCAAAAGGAGGCTCAACTAAGTATTGATGCAATACCTCTGTTGGGGTGCCCAAATGTATGCACCTGTCTAATTTTGTTATGATGCATATTGCATACACCAATCCCTCTCCCACTTGGACAGAGGCAGTGGTGCAGTAGGAATTATGTTTCTTGACTTCTCTAGCGCCTTCAACACCATCCAACCTCTGCTTCTTAGGGACAAGTTGACAGGGATGGGAGTAGAGATTCATACCTGGGGGCATAGATCGTGGATTATTTTACAGACACACCTCTGTATGTGCATCTCGGGAACTGCAGGTCTGACATTGTGGTCAGCAACACAGGAGCGCCACTGGGGACACTACTTTCTCCGGTCCTGTTCAGCCTATATACATCGGACTTCCAATACAACTCAGAGTCCTGCCACGTGCAAAAGTTTGCTGAAGACACTGCAATCGTGGGCTGCATCAGGAGTAGGAGTATAGGAACCTAATCAAGGACTTTGTTAAATGATGCGACTCAAACCACCTACAACTGAACACCAGCAAAACCAAGGAGCTGGTGGTGGATTTTAGGAGGACCAGGCCCCTCATGGACCCCGTGATCATTAGAGGTGACTGTGTGCAGACCTATAAATATCTGGGAGTGCAGCTGGATGATAAATTGGACTGGACTGCCAATACTGATGCTCTGTGCAAGAGAGGACAGAGCCAACTATACTTCCTTAGAAGGCTGGCGCCCTTCAACATCTGCAATAAGATGCTGCAGATAGATAGATAGATACTTTATTAATCCCAAGGGGAAATTCACATAATCCAGCAGCAGTATACTGATACAAAGAAACAATATTAAATTAAATAGTAATAAAAATGAAAAAAAATTAAAATAGAATTAATGTTCGCATTTACTCCCCCGGGTGGAATTGAAGAGTCGCATAGTGTGGGGGAGGAACGATCTCCTCAGTCTGTCAGTGGAGCAGGATAGTGACAGCAGTCTGTTGCTGAAGCTGCTCCTCTGTCTGGAGATGACACTGTTAAGTGGATGCAGTGGATTATTCATGATTGACAGGAGTTTGCTTAGTGCCCGTCGCTCTGCCACAGATGTTAAACTGTCCAACTTTAATCCTACAATGGAGCCTGCCTTCTTAACAAGTTTGTCCAGGCGTGAGGCGTCTTTCATCTTTATGCTGCCACCAGCACACCACGCGTAGAAGGGGCACTGCCACAACCGTCTGGTAGAACATCTGCATGTTATCAGATGTTATATCAGACGGTTGTAGCGAGTGCCCTCTTCTATGCAGTGGTGTGCAGGGGAGGCAGCATAAAGAGGGATGTCTCACGCCTGGACAAACTGGTGAGGAAGGCAGGCTCCACTGTAGGCATGGAGCTGGACAGTTTGACATCTGTGGCAGAGCGAAGGGCACTGAGCAGGCTCCTGTCAATCATGGAGAATCCTCTGAACAGTATAATCTCCAGACAGACTGCTGTTACTGTCCTGCTCCACTGAAAGACTGAAAAGATCGTTCCTCCCCCACACTATGCGACTCTTCAATTCCACTTGGTTCGGGGTAAACATTAACATTATACAAAGTTATTGTCTGTTATACCTGCATTTTTATCACTCTTTAATTTATTGTTTTTTTTAATTAGTATGCTGCTGCTGGAGTATTTGAATTTCCCCTTGGGATTAATACAGTATCTATTTTCCGTTAATCTAATAATGCTACTGCTGAAATACTACTATTTCCATAAGGCATGTCATATATTAAAAGGAAGTTGCTACTTTGAAAGCTCAGCCAATGATAAACAAAAATCCAAAGAATTAAGAGGGGTTCCCAAACTTTTTCATATGACTGTAATTATTAGTTGATCTTTTACATAAACAAATGATGATTCACACAATATAGAATCCATCTTGCAAAAAATGGCTGAACAGCAGAGTATATGGTTGTGACCTACTTTGGCACAATACCCAGGTTTGCCAAATTGACCATTTTAGACGTTATAGAAAAGAACACACACGGTGGTTATAATTCCAGCACTTCTTTCCAGATCCAAAGTCAAGGTTTTCATTACTTGACTATTCACTAATTTTACAGTTTGGAGTACAAAGAGAAAATACCTGGAAACATGCAATGTCCTCCCCCATTGACAATTTGAATTTCCTTACGTGTAATACTTATTTAAAAAAAAACTCCATGTAACAATGGAGTTCATAAAATGACTAAGCTACTAGAAGAATTGAAATTATGATAGGATACAGGATCTATGAACTGCTCACATTACTATAAGAGAACTTTAAGTGTTTTCTGTGGCTAAATTTGAAAGGGTAACAATCCAATAAGTAGGGATTTCCAGTTTATTCCTTTGTGTGGGGAAAATGGGCATAGCTTCTAACTTTTAAGTAACTTAAATGAGTCTGTGTGTTTTCAAAGTTCTACATTTCCCCCCATCCACAAAGCAATGCCCAGATAGCATTTTCAGAAGTATATGGCTCTGGAGAGAGATTTGAAAGTATCGGTTTTCTTGGGGTTAAAAATGCTCACTGACCAAAAACATTTGAAATACATTTGTAAATGAATTTTAGTCAATGTCTGAATTAGTGTTCTTGCACTTACCTATTCAACTCAGTCACATCTTTTTACACTACCCTTCTGTCATTTTATTAAATAAAAAAAAGAATGAATTGACAAAAGATTGCTTAATCTTTGGCATATGCAGGGACTACTGCACACCACTGAACCATAGTCCGGTCACCTGAAAGAGTAGAGTTGTCCAGCTCTTGCCCAAGCCTCCTCTTCATCCCAGCAACAGTTTTTATTCAATAACTTCCTTGAAAGGCAAAGGGCAGCAGCTGCTAGTTGTGCTGGCTCATAAAGTGTGTACTCTGGATCCAACAAGGTCAGCTCTAGGAAGTATTTTGCCAGAAAGATAACCTGTAGAGAACAAGAAGAGTTTCACTTTAAAGTTAATGTACACCTCCTCCTTTTCTCATTCTCTCAGCTTCATGCTGTTTGCTTTGGCTCCCAAAAACCTCTGTCAATCCAATACAATGCAAACATCTTATTCTGCTATACAGGTTGTTGTAGAGCTCTGTAGCAAGCCACCCCCACCCAAAAAAAAAAAAACTGAAAACCAATGGTTGAGGGGAAAAAAAAAAAAAAAAAAGAAGAGGAGAGAAACCTCAGCAGTGTCGAACATGCACAAGAACACAGTACCAAGAGTGGCTGGCAAAACATTTTTAAATAGCATTCAAATTTTACAACGGATTTAAAATACCTTAAGGACAACATACAAAACATATCTGATGCAGTGCATACTAGGATGTTTTAGTAATCCTACAATCATGTACACAGGAGGGATACTTTAGAAATTCCCACTTTTAGAGCCCCATGCAGTAGCTACAAGATGCAAACTTGGTTTTAACGATAGCTAAAGCATTAAAAAAGGTACTGTTAATATAAATTACTTCATTGGAATATGACCTGTAAATGGAAAGTAATGAAGACATTTCGGTACATATGGAAAATTGTCTTCAATAAGTAAACTTAACTAAAATGACTAATTACACTCCAAACTCTTAAGTAAATATCACTGGTACAAAATGTCCAAAAAAACAGCAGTGGTGTAATTCTAATCCAGAGTCCATCATACAGCAAACTTTTTTTAAATTTAGGAAAAATTAAATTGTTAATTATGTGTATGAAGAGCAGGGACAGGCTGTTTAAATATTAATTACATTAAACATTCTGCACCTTCCTAATTGGTGGAGAAAAAAAGCAAGCCTTATGATTGTGCGCAAAGATCTAGTTTAAGATGCCTTTTAAAAATCCACTATGCCACCAAGAAAACGAAAATCTCTCACCTTTTGTTTGCATCTTCCAACAGTGGCTACTATATGCAAAAAATGTAGAGGCTGGGCATACGAGACATCAAATTTCAAGGTGTCTAGGATTTTTCTCTCCATTTTAAGCAATTGTTTCTTTGAAAAGCTATTCTCCATTAGAAAGCACAGTTCTGTGGTCTAACAAACAAACAGAAGTATAGTTCAAAACAGCACCCAATGAAACCACCAAAAGTACTAAAATCCTAAAACACGACCAAGCATTTCAAATATGAAGAAACAAAGCTTTTTTAAAAAAAATAAATGATTAAAAAAAATTGTATTGGAAAGAAAAGGTAGCCACCCTTGACAGAAAGAAACTGATGAGGGACCAAGGAAAGCCTATAGCGGAAATCCGTAGAATAGCAAGCCAGATTTATAAAATCAATAATTAACTACTAGCATACTGCCATCATTGCTCTCACCTACAGAAAAGAATACAAAAAAAAAAAAATACTTTGCAATTATGGCCAGGAGTTTAAAACCCAAAGAGATTTAAAAATGTGAGGGGTTAGCAACACATAATGCAAAACTTTAAGTTATCACATGGATGGAAGATTGAGACAGACAAAAAGGAATCTCTAAGTACCCGGTCTCCTCCAGTGATAGAAATCAGCATTTCACCATGACAGTGAAGCAGAGGTTGGCCTTTTAAAGAAAACACTAAATGAAACAGTCAGTCTGTGTCACCTGTAGTAGTGTGCCAAAGGAGAATATTAAAAAGGGATGATCTCAGAAATTTGGGAAGATCAAGGTAGAGGGCAGACATAAAATAAAGGCAAGAAGTCTGGTCTTTTCTACTTAACACCTTGACTGTACTCTCTAGGCCAAGTGATATAGAAAATGCATAAATCTGGACAAACCATGAAAGGAAGAAACACATTTTCATTCCAAAGACAGACAATCATGTCTGGGCAGTGACTGTCTAAAGTTAACTCACATCCTTCTTTTATATAAGACACACCACCCCTAAAATAGGCATGCCCCAGTTCATACCTCTGGCAGCAGACATTCTTCTTTTTTACATGCAATAAACAGGCATGTCATTCCAAGCAGCTGAAAGGTGGACGGGTTAACCTTGCTGAGCCACAAGCAGGAGTTGAGAAGATGCACACATAGGTAAAGGGTCTCCTCTGCACACCTGAAGGAATCCTGCAAAACTCAATTAGCAAGCACATACCCTCTAATCGGGTTCTGGTTTCATAGATCCCAATGATAATGATCAGCATTTACCATTAAAGCAGTGGTGGGGCAAGCAGATAAACTACCTCAAGAGACATTTTAAATTTTGAAAACTTCACTCTGCAACATAGCACTTAAACTGAAAAGGGCCCCCATTAATTTTAAAACAGACTCATGCTGGAATAAATAAGCAACATTTTCTACAAAAGTCAGACATGACTGGCCATTACTTACATGTACCTGAATCAGCCAGTCCACTAGTAGAGCACGCATCTCCACAGTTATGCCCTTAGGAAGTTCTGCACGTTCAAAAACATAATGAGACTGTCTTTTCTGGAAAATATATTAAGCAAATCAATGTATGACAGCAAACAAAAATCATTCACAAACAAGCCTTTTAACAATTCTTAATGAACAAAATTTTCAGACTATCGCTTCATGCTCTTTTGAGCCACACAATATACTCGACAACAAACACTCAAGTTTTTATATTTCCAACACCCAGATTATTAGCTTCTGTGCTTCCTAAATATGTTCTCATAATTGTTGTCCATCAAAACTAATGCGAGCATAAATATTGTATTTATAATTGAAAAATACAGTATGTTACCTTGATGTGATCCAGAGTGGTCTTTAATTAAAAGAAAGAAGAAAAAAAAGGGGACAATATACAGAATTTTTTTTTTTTTTTTTAGTAACCAAGTAAATCAATGCAAGAGAAAGTGCTATTGTGTCATATCAGAGCTATCACTGCAACCAAAAGTGTTACATATTAGTGTGCTGAATGATCCGAATTACAGTACTGGACTTGATGGAACTTGTCAGAATGTGTCAGATTTTTCTACTTGGCTCCACTTTATCATCATATAGATGCAGACTGCTCCCAAGGGACATTTGACTTTGAAGTTTACTTTTGGGACAGTTGCAAACACAGATTTGTATATCCATGTACTGGTCATTCTACACATCGTGCATTGCATTGCAGTTGCTGCAGGCCAGGTTCTTCTCCTCCAACCCCTTTCTTCTTACACATCCAACAGAAATCACTTCTTAAGACGTATACAATTCATTCTCCACTTCCAAGGCACCCACCTTCTGAATTCATTTTTCCACCTCATCTCACTATTTAAATCAAGTCTCCACTAAGCATGCTGCTTTATGCAAGATATTCTTACAGGCCTTTACATTTAATCTGCTGGCGTGCCATCTCATCCTCTGCACTTTAAATCTGGACTATGATTTTTAAAATTACTCGCTCTGCTCACAAATTCCTCCGAACACATTCATTTTCAATTTGTGAACTGTCAAAAACGTTAAACCCAAAAAGTGTTACTCTAGAAGACCAGCCACCAACTCTCTACTGCCACTTCTGTTCTCTAGATTTTCAGAATACTGTCCTTTACACGTTTAAATTGTCCCTTTGTATCCACCTTCATAAAATCTTTGACAGCAAATAAAACATTGAATTTCTTTATGAAATTGTTAAAATGTACAGTTACAATTTGATGAACTAAAAATGTGACATTTGCAAAAGGATCGGCACAATACTGAGTCGGTGCTTAGTAACACACCATTCAGCAAAATCACAGCTTGCAAACATTTTTGAACTCTTGTTTCAGAAACCATTACCCCTTTTCCTTCCAGATTACTTCTAGCTAAAAGAGGTTAGTGGGCTGTCTTGTGTGCACCACACATTTAAGATCAAACTACAGACAGTCAATGATGTTAAAGTCTGCGGATTATAAAGACCATTCCAAAAATATTCCTCTTGTCCCTAGAGGTGATTCATAATGGCTTTTAAAGTGTGTTTTGGATCCCCCTCTTACTGTAGGAGCCATACATTTCTCACCTTGGTTTTCCCGACTTACTGTGTGACATTCTCTTCGAGGATTAGTTTATATTTATGTGGAATCCACTCTACCCTGGTTTCCTTTACCACAACAAAATATGCAATTGTCCAGGACTGCAGAAACTTTTGCACTGAATTGCATGTCAAAGAGGCCTTTTCTTCATTGACACTATAGAAACCAAGAGGTCACTGGCCTTTTTCCATAGCCCAGTCTTTTACAAACTCTGCATCAGATTTAGGCATTTCAGGCATTAAAGCAGGATATCTCCTATTTGTTGTTCAGGTAGTCAAGAGCTGGATGGCAAATGATAGTGACATGGACTTCTTTTAAGATTTTCAGCCCTTTAACATCATCTTTTTAGTTGCAGGCTTTGTAGATAGATACTTTATTAATCCCAAGGGGAATTTGTAGTTTAGTTGCAACCCTTTCTTATGCCTACCATGGCAATCTTTAATTTTTCTGCCCCCCACCGGTCTGAGAGAGCTGGGGTAGAGATTTTTTCTTATCTTTTACTTTTAAAACCTAGGTTTCAAAATTTTCACATCTTGCTGTAATAAGTACATAAGTTTAATATGTCACTGTACTCTGTACAAAAAATATTTTATACATCCACTCACATGTTCAGCTAACACAAGGCCAGATTTAGCACACAGGGGCTCATCATATAGAACTGCTAGGCAAGCATTAGAAGACAAGAAAGGGACAACTGCAAAATGGGCATTGTACTA
Organism: Polypterus senegalus; assembly: GCF_016835505.1. Classification (NCBI taxonomy): domain Eukaryota; kingdom Metazoa; phylum Chordata; class Cladistia; order Polypteriformes; family Polypteridae; genus Polypterus; species Polypterus senegalus. Next base: position 17,898,058 of record NC_053164.1, on the reverse strand, counting down.
TTTCTGTGTGTCAGACTCAGCATGACATTGGATCTTCTTTTCCTTGTTTGGAATGGCATGATTTACCTAAGTGGGGGCCTGCACATGGAGAAAAAGTATAAAGCCTTGGAATATTGCCCGGCACACTTTTGAAGCAGACGGACGGATGGGAGATAATGTTATCCGATCCTGAAAATCCTTCCAACAAAGCGACGAAAATAGCAGACTCTACACAAGGTCTTGTCATGGCTTCCTCGTCTGTTATATACCGTAAATCGTCATTAAAGAAAGCCAAGTTATTTCTCCTATGTGATTTATTACCGCTGTATCACTAAGGGAGGGGTATCGCCTTTTAATATATCTATATAGTTTCAGTTTAAGTAACATGCCATAAAACAAAATAACTTATTCCAGTAAGGGAGCTAGTGCCCCCTGCTGGATAGACTTGTATTCTTTCTAATTTCATAAAGATTTGACCAAAATTTCACTAAAATTTAATCAGGTTTTTGTTTTTTTTTTTTCAGTTGAAAATTAATTCTAGGTGCAGTGGTGTTTGTTACAGGTTTCCAGATAGCTCAAAATACAGATAGTAGAAAGGCATTCCAGCAGTTGACTTGTACTAAACTCCACAGTCCAAGTGTCTGCTTTAAAAGTTTTAAAGAAACTCAAAGCAAACGGTTCACACAAAAATTAAGTTGATAATATACACACAAGAAACATTGTCTATAATGTTCTGTTTAGGGCTTAAAATGTCTAAGTTACACTTCTTAAACTTTCTATATAGTAACACTAGGCCCTATGTATATAAGGACAGAAAACTATATGTGCTTAATGCCTTTCTGTCTAACAGAGGGGACTGGGCGGTCTCATGGTCTGTAATCCCTGCAGATTTTATTTTTTTCACCAGCCGTCTGGAGTTTTTTTTTTTGTTTTTTCTCTCCACCCTGGCCATCGGACCTTACTCTTATTCTATGTTAATTAATGTTGACTTATTTTATTTTCTTACTGTGTCTTCTTTTTCTATTCTTCATTATGTAAAGCACTTTGAGCTACTTTTTGTATGAAAATGTGCTATATAAATAAATGTTGTTGTTGTTAATAGTTCATGTTTCTTTCAAGCTGTCTTACTTTAAATATGAAGTAGCAGAGCATTAAGAACATTTCATTAAATTGTTAGCTTATGAGGGCAAACAAAATTCATGATCTTTCTGGAACCTGAATTATATTCAAATTAAAACACAACTAAGGTAAACTTATTAACTTAAAATATTTGGCTCTTACACTGGGTTTTTGGAAACATCATGATAAACCGTACCGAAAAACGTTATGCAGATTGACACTAAGCATCATACAGATTGTCATAGTAAAATTCAAATAGTACATTACCATCATGGAACAGAAGATATCCCAGGAATACTCCCGTTCAAACAACAAGCCAAGACTCTGCATGGCTTCTTCCAGATCATTCATAACCTGTTGCATGGCTGGCAGGCTACTATTAACAGAAAGGCCACAATACCATAAACGATCTTCAGCATGTAGGATTTCTAAAATAAAAAATTCAAAGAAGCAGACAGCAACATTAACAGATTTTTTTAGCAACCAAAATGAAAATATGTTTAAACCTATTATAACACACACACTAATATACAGTATATATACACACACACACAGTGGATTCAGGTAGTATTCATTTTAAATGGATACATTTGCCATTTTCGTTAATAAGTCTGCACTCAATTACCTATAATGTCAAAATTAAAAGTTTTCAGAAAGGCTTTTAAAATTAAAAATCAAGAGCTGAAATCTCTCATTCATATAAAGTATTTAGACCATCTCAGGGGCTTTTCATCAATAAAACAGAAGCCACTCTTGAGTAAAACACAAAACCACCCCCCTCTTGGAGTATACCACATAGCATCTAAAGGACTTTAAGCACAAGGGAAAAATTTTCTGCTTTGAGCGGTTTCTGCAGAACTCCAAGCTTTGTGTCTGGACTTAATCACCTGTTTAACACCATCACAGTGAAGCATACAGCATTAGTGGCAGAATCAAGTGATCAGGGGGCTTTTCAGTGGCTGATCAGAAATGAGGAAATACAGAGACATGTGAAGAAAATTCACTGCAGAGTATACACTACCGGAGAATGGGGCGAGTAGTTTCCTATCAGTAGGACAATGACCTGAAGCACACAGGCAAGACAATATTGGAGTGGCGTGAAGAGGAGTCTCTGATTGTCCTTGAGTAGCCCAGCCAAAGCCCAGACCTATAGAACATGAGTGGAGAGAACTAATGATAGAGGTGTATAGAAAGTTCCCATCCTGTTCACTGCAGCTTGATAGGATCTGCCAGGAAGAATGGGAGAAACTGCCCAAAATCAGGTGTGCAACGTTTGTAGAGACTTACCCAAGAAGGCTTGAAGTGATGCAAAAATGGGTTCCACAAAGTACTAAATTAAGGTCTGAAAACTTATATGAAAGAGAAATTTGCAAACCTTTCAGAAAACACGTTTTTGTTTTGTTGTTATGGATTATTGAGTAGGGTGGCACAGTGGGTAGCACTGCTGCCTTGCAGTTAGGAGACCTGGGTTTGCTTCCTGGGTCCTCCCTGCGTGGAGTTTGCATGTTCTTCTCATGTCTGCGGGGGGTTTCCTCCAGGTACATCAGTTTCCTCCCACTGTCCAAAGACATACAGGTTAGGTGCATTGGCGATTCTAAATTGTCCCTAGTGTGTGCCCTGCCTGGGGATTTGTTCCTGCCTTGTGCCCTGTGCTGGCTGGGATTGGCTCCAGCAGACTTCCATGATCCTGTAGTTAGGATATAGCGGGTTGGATAATGAATGGATTATTGAGTGTAGACATACACAGTCATGTTAGAAAGTCTGAACACTAAAATTTTTGAATACTTGGGTAAATGGCATAAAATTTAATCAGATTTTTCATCAAATTGAACTGAAATGGAGAGATTTTGTATGGAAGAAAGGTTAAAAATACCTCCATCCAGACACTCAAAGGAGGCGACTAGAGGCTCAACTAAGTATTGATGTCATCTCTCTGTTGGGGTGCCCAAATTTATGCACCTGTCTAATAATTTTGTTATAATGCATATTGCATATTTTCTGTTAATCCAATAAACTTAATGTCACTGCTGAAACACTACTGTTTCCATAAGGCATGTTGTACATTAAAAGGAAGTTGCTACTTTGAAAGCTCAGCTAATGATAAACAAAAATCCAAATAATATGAATATATACAGTACTGTGCAAAAGTTTTAGGCAGGTGTGAAAAAAATGCTGTTTCATGAAGACAGTTTCATGTCATGGCAAGGTTGATACAGCAACAAGACACAAGGTAGTTATACTGCATCAGCAAGGTCTCTCCAGGACAAAGATTTCAAAGCAGACTGGGTTTTCAAGATGTGCTGTTCAAGCTCTTTTGAAGAAGCACAAACAAACGGGCAACATTGAGGATCGTAGACGCAGTGGTCAGCCAATAAAACTTAGTGTAGCAGATGAAAGACACATCAAGCTTATTACCCTTCGAAATCGGAAGATGTCCAGAAGTGCCATCAGCTTAGAACTGGCAGAAACCAGTGGGACCCAGGTACACCCATCTACTGTCCGAAGAAGTCTGGCCAGAAGTGGTCTTCATGGAAGAGTTGCAGCCAAAAACTCATACCTCTGACATGGAAACAAGGCCAAGAGACTCAAGTAGGCATGAAAACATAGGAACTGGGATGCAGAAAAATGGCAGCAGGTGCTCTGGACTGATGAGTCAAAATCTGAAATATTTGGCTGTAGCAGAAGGCAGTTTGTTCGTCCATTGACGCTGTTTTGAAGGCAAAAGGTGGTCACATCAAATATTGATTTGATCTAAATTTTTCTTTTGTTCATTCACTGCATTTTGTTGATTGATGAAAATGATTAACGCTTCCATTTTTGAAAGCATTCTTTGTTTGCAGGATTTTTTCACACCTTCCTAAAACTTTTGCACAGTACTGTATATATACACACACGTATATAACAGATATACACACACCTTAAAAACACCTAATATATACTGAAGGTGTGCAACTATTAGAAATATGACTAAAAAGGACCAGTGCAGGTTATTGAAAGTCACTCCAAATTACAAAAAAACAAAAATCCAAGCATGTTTTTTTAATAAAAGAAATAAATAAATTTAACTTCAGTTCCACTGGCTATGCTTCAAAGAAAGAAAGAAAGAAAAAAAAAAAAAAGCTCAATCAACCCACAAACATCCTTTTATACTTGGGCTAAAAAAATAAAACCCATACATATTTCAGAATTTCTGAAATCTCAGGATAAAATTCTCTATAATATTATACAAACTGCACATGAAGCGACAGGAGCAAAAAGTCTGACACAGAACTTAAAGGGGTACCCCCTTCAGCCACACTTCTGGCCCCATTTAGACAAACTGCTGTTACCAGCCTTACCATTCTTGATTTTCAGACTGTGAAAAATAGACACATACCAGCTTGCCTGCAAACCCAAGTGTTCTCTGCAAAGGTCTCCATCAAAATATCATCAGCACCCCTGCATTTTTCCATCTTTGCGTTTCTGCGGAAATAAAAATATTCAGAAAGCTGGAAATCTGAGGTTCCAATGAAATAAACTATTGGAACACATCTCTAAACATTTACTATTAAACACATCAAGGATTCTCACTTACTCTTCGCTTCTCCAGGTCCAATTTAGAAAACAAACTGGACCCATCCTCTTCTGGTGGCAGGGGGCGGACATTGGAGAAATGACAGATATTCCCCCAACTTTTCAGAGGTGCTCGTCTCTCTTCTGGCTATAATAGGACAGAATATGTTAAATTTGTAGGGTTTTTTTTTTTTTTTGGTTTTATAAACACATTTTTGCTCGCAGGCAGTGGACAACTGTAGGAAGCTTCCTTTCAGAGTTCTTAAAAACAGTCACATACACTACTAAAGACCATGTTCTGTAGCTCAAAAAAAATTATCTGTACATTCACAGTAAAATAAAGAGAGTCCATAGAGCTTTTGCACAAGTGTATCCTACAATAGACTGACAATATACCCAGGATCAATCATAACCTGGCAATCATTGCTTCTGGAGGTGGAGCACACTTGCAGTGTTTCTATGACAGAAAAACTAAGCTCAGAAATTGAAGGGATGGATTACAGCTTCAACAACCCACTTAAATACATTAAAAGTAGGAATTTGTTTCACTGACAACACGGCCTCCCAAGAATACCTGGAAGTATCTTTATAGAAGTAATCACAATGAAGCACTGGGATAACTGCTGTCTGGCAGATTTCTTTGAAAGGAAGATGGTCATTTATCCACCTTAACCTTTTATTAAGTGTATCTGTATGGATGCTGTCTCGGTCATTCCAGATTGTACATTAAACATTTGTAGTAATGCATTTAATTAATACAAATGTTAGGCACCATATGTTGGAATGAGAAATGCACTGTATTGCTACATATATTAAATAAATTTGAATACACAGTACACGGCAAACTTTAATGTAGAAGTCTACGTTGATTACTTAGATGTGTAGAACAGCGGGTTTTGTATTTTTTCCCAAAAGTTTGAGCTTCGGTTTTAACTGAAAGCTTGAGTTGTGAAATGCACTGATGAAGCAAAAAAAAAAAAAAGGCTAGTGGTAGCAAAAGTTATTTGGGTTTGCATCTTTATGGGAAACATTGCAAAGATGACATGGCAGAAAGAAAAAAAGAGCAGAGATACCGGCCGAGCAGCAAACAAATTAAATGATAGGAAGAAGAATGAACATTCCAGCATCTGCTGCATGTCAAGCACCTGTGACACAGGAACCTACTGGTACTCACAAACTACTGAGGTCACAACCCTGATCTTGGGAAGACCGAAGGACTGCATGTTTCCAAGTAAAAAAAGCTTCATTACGCAATCAGATTGCCTCATGGTTTATCAGCAGCCTTTATTGCCTTGTTTTACCTCAAAGGATTAATTAAAAAAAAAAGCGCTTCTATGAGCAATGAGACATACAAGATGTAGCTAATGTCATTCACCTTTATACACTGAACCTTCTTATGTGTGAAGCAAGTGTACCAGGATGCAAGGCATTCACACATGACTATGAAAAGAAGTGATTTTTATTTTTTTTTTGCCCTTTTATTTTAAAGACTTTTACAACACACGACGTGGTATAATTCTGGAAAACTGTATGCTAGGATCCACATGCCAAAACCTCCAACTGGTGACAAGCTACTTAGTAACTACAGCTATAAAATATCACATTTGCAAAGCAAAACAGCTTAAATTTACATTAATAAATGACAGCAGTAGGCGTTTATTATGTAGCTCAGTGTCAGTCTAAAAGTTGCAAACAAATCGGAAAATGAAACCTAATGTTAGAGAAGCCTCATTTTCTACAGGCAATGTGGTATGGATTCTAGATACTGTACCAGCATTTCAGAAAATGGTTATAGAAGTTGAAGCAAGATAGGCAATTTTTAAGATTATCTTTTCTTCACTAATCAATTCTAGGAACAGACTTTTTTTTGATGGGGGAATATTGAAAAGTTTCACTTGTTCTTAATGAAACCTACTATCCTTCATTTGGCTGAACCCGTTGGGGGTTGCCATAGCAGATGATCTTATTCCATATCTTTCTGTCCTCTGCATCTTGCTCTGTTAAATCCTGCAGTTCCTCAATCACTCACTACATCCATAAACCTTCACTTTGGCCTTCCTCTTTTCCTTTTTCCTGGCAGCTCTATCCTATCTCATCCTTCTCCCAATATACGCAGCATCTCTCCTCTGCACATGTCCAAACCAATGCAATCTCGCCTCCGACTGTCTCCAAACCGTCCAATCTGAGCTGACCCTCGAATGTCCTCATTTCTAAACCTGTCCATCCTCGTCACACAACCCTAATGGGTCACCTGAACATCTTTTACTCTGCCACCTCCAGCTGACTGTCTCCTGCTTTCTGGTCAGTGCCACCGTCTCCAACCCATATAACAAAGCTGGTCTCACTACCGTCCTGTAGACCTTCCCTTTCACTCTTGCCGATATCCATCTGTCACAAATCACTCCCGACACTCTTCTCCACCCATTCCACCCTGCCTGCACTCTCTTTTTCACTTCTCTTCCACAATCGCCATTACTCTGTACTGTTAATCCCAAGTATTTAAACTCATCCACCTTCTCCAGCTCTACTCCCTCATCCTCACCATTCCACTGCCCTCCCTCTCATTCACACACATGTATTCTCTCTCAGTGGTCCTACTGACCTTCATTCCTCTCCTCTCTAGAGCATATCTCCACCTTTCCAGAGTCTCCTCGACCTGCTCCCTACTCTCGTTACAGATAACAAGGTCATCGGCAAACATCAGTCCACGGGGACTCCTGTCTAATCTCGTCTGTCTGCCTGTCCATCAACATTGCAAATAAGAAAGGGCTCAGAGCCAATTCCAGATGTAATCCCACCTCCACATTGAATGCATCCGTCACTCCTACCACAGAACTCACCACTGTCACACTTCCCTCATACATATCCTGTACAGGTCTTACATACTTCTATGCCACTCCAGATTTTCTCCAGGTCCACAAAGATGTAATGCAACTCTTTCTGGCCTCCTCTATACTTCAATACCCTCTGAGCAAACATTGCATCTGTGGTGCTCTTTCTTGGCATGAAACCATACTGCTGCTCACTAATCATCACCTCCCTTCTTAAGTTAGTTTCCACTACTCTTTTTCATAACTTCAAGAATTATGTACCCATAAAACCCCAATACTGTTAAATTTGCAAAAATCGCTACTACTACCTCAGTTTTAAAAATTATTATCCATCCTTCTGGAAGTAGAGGGTGCAAGGATTTCAGAAAACAGTGTGCATAAATTTGTTACAAGTGAGCCTAAAATTTTTATTAAGATTAAATATGCATTATTTTAAATAACATTTTGTAAGTCCAGTAATACCCATGAAAAATGGGTCTTTTTTTTGGCAACATATAGTGTTAACAAAAATCATTCAATCTTAAATCCACTTACAAATGGAAAAAATAAACTGACTGCCTTCCTTTCAATGATGCATATGAGATACCAGATCATCTCAAGGAACAAATGCCCAAATAATACTGATTATAATTTTGATTAATCATTTTATAGAACAGCAAAGTCATAATTTTGACATCTTCAAAGCACAAACTTCTCAGTGCCGACATCCAACACTGGAACATTTTGCATTTCTGGTCATTTCCCTCCGCTAACAAAACCTAAACGGTTTGTTTGTCGAGTCATTGTTAACCTTTCCCTCTAACCTGCAGAACTAAATTCACTAATGCATTTGTTTATACAGTTGCTTACTGTAAGGCAAGTCAGATGTTTTGATTGGTTCTGATTGATAAAATTTAAAGTCGATTTTAATTTTCTCAGCTTTTAGGTAAGTGGGGTAGGGGGGGAGACGGGAGTATTTCCAACCAAACTAAATATGCAAAATCTTAATACTGTAAACTGTGACAATTAAATGAGTATAAATAACTGTGATATGAACCTTTTTGCTGCTTACTTCTTTATTTCAGCAACGCTGAACGCAACATCAAATAAACCCTGAAATGAAAATGGTCACTTACACTCAAAGATGAGAGCAAGTAGTTTTTTTGTGAATCATCCACAGATTTGATATATGTGCTTTGCTTTACTTGTGAATCGTGCGGCTCATAAGCATATTCAACATTGTGACTGTGCACATTGGACACAAGTCCATGAAAAAGGTACCCAGAAATACTGTGCGAAATGGCCGTTTCAGTTCAAGAAAATCCAAACTCATCATTAGGAGTTTGCATTTGAACCCCACTACTGTAAATGTGGCACTTGATGACTGAAAGTTGTCCACGCTACTCTTTTTTCACCAATCAAAACACAGTATACAATAAAAACCATCCTCCATATTGAAGAGTGAAAGTGACAGTTTTCATTTCAGGGTTTACTCCGTGTTGCATGCAGGGTCAATGAAATAAAAAAAGAATATGCAACAAAAATACATTTCATATCATTAAATCATCACATTTCTTTTGTTCTTTATTTTGCCTTATAGAATTTCTGGGGTCAGAGCGCTGGGTCAGCTATTATATAGAGCCCCTGGAACAATTGCATGTTAAGAGTCTTGCTCAAGGACCCAGCAGAGTAGGGTCTCTTCTGCCAGTAATGGCGATTCAGACTGGCAACCTTCTGGATACCACAGATCCTTAGCCTCAGAGCCCCAAACTCACATTGCTATTTACTTTAATGAATGCACTTAACTTTGCTTGAAATATTCTCCCCTAATTAGGAAGATGTATTCTATAAAATGTATCCATTCAAAATACTTAAAATGTAACTACTAGTAATAAACACCGTCAATTTTTCCATGTAGGTTTATAATTGATATTTTAATCAATATATGTATATTAAAATCTATATATGTAGTATTGCCTAATTTTCATTTGAAAAAGAATGAAAACCTAAGCTACAAATGTGAGTAGGTATGGCCTACACTGACCCTATACTGGTGGTGTACCTTTTTTCTGCCCTTAGCCTGGTCATAAGACATTTTTACAACTTTCTTATCCGTTTTCCCTCCTCAATCCAGTCTTCTTCCATCTTAAATTTATTACACCGACACCCATAGCAGCCCCTGTGAATCATCGATTATCCAACCCGCTATATCCTAACTACGGGGGTCTGCTGGAGCCAATCCCAGGCAACACCAGGTGCAAGGCAGGAAACAAACCCCAGGCAGGGCACCAGCTCACCACAGGACACACACACACACAAGCACAGACTTGGGACAATTTAGAATCGCCAATGCACCTAACCTGCATGTTTTTGGACTGTCGGAGGAAACTCAAGCAGACATGGGGAGAACATGCAAACTCCAAGCAGGAAGGACCCCGGAAGTGAACCTGGGTCTCCTAACTGCAAGGCCCTGTGAATCATTTATATATTATTAAAAAAAAAAAAAAAACACACACACTTCTGCTTAAGTACCAAATTATACCCTTTAATGTTGGCCACATCAATCAAAACTCGGCATATCACTAACAATTCTGGTCTGATCTCCCTCATCTATCCACCATCTTTATTTTTTGCGATCACGTGTAAATTAAAAATCAATTATATACAGTACAGAACTGTGCAATTGCAACAATCCAAATAAAATGGTATTTATTAGGTTATATAACTCCACCTCCAGTGGAGTCATGGGGGGTGGGGGGCTTCTACAGCTTCTGCCCCTGGTTTTTGGGACCCTAAGTGGGTTAAGGTGTGAATAACCCGGTTAAGGCAGACACATGGTTTCTTAAAAAATCCGCATTACACGGACACGTTAATCGTCTGGAATTCTGCTTTGTCAAAATGCTACGACACCATTAAACTAAGCATGAGTAAATAAATATTTATTTATCTATATATGTCATCATCGGCTACCATGAACCCGAAAATAAGCAAGACGCCAGTTTTGTTTTTTTGCATAAAGTAGTCTTTTCTTCTTGGCTCCGAGACTGTGGTCTACAATGGGCTCCGGTACGACTACTTCTTGCTATACATGCAGTGCTTCTGGAACAACAACGACGCAGTTATTTTTTACGTCGTTAATATAATTACTGCGTTAGGTTGCTCGTTACTTTTAAATACGTTATCGTACTGCTCTCGAGATTGTGTCCCGGAGTTTAGAGCTCTAGTTCCAGTTCTTTAAAAAAACATATTTAAGTACTAGGGTATTGTACCGTGTTAGCCATTATGAATGTAGAAAAAAGCCAAGCAAAATGACGCCTTTTATTGACTAACTAAAAAGATTACAATATGCAAGCTTTCGCGGCAACTCAGGCCCAATCTTGCCTGAAGGGGCCTGCGTTGCCTCGAAAGCTTGTATATTGTAATCTTTTTAGTTAGCCAATAAAACATTTAACAATATCTGAAATATTGAGACAGATTATTTCAACCCGGAGAAGAAATCATGAATTCACCCGAACATTTGCCTCTTCATAATTTACGGACGCTTCCAGGCGGGGCTGCTGAAGTGTGCGTGGCGAAAATACATGCGGATGCTGACAGAGGGCAAAATCCTTAACAGTAACCCGGCTATTGGTATACACGGTCACATAAAAAGTTATTCGCGGAGATTTCTAGGTTTGATAATCTGGTTTACAATTCACTTTAGAATGCGGATTATGGAGACGAATCCAATACATATATTTAATGTCATCAAGGCGAGAAGGTTCTACTCACTGAACATAGTGCCAAGAGGTTGCACGTTGATTTGCATTTGCTGGAGACAACTGTAATGATATTACTGTATGAACATGAGTAACCTCGACAAGTCTTGTATTGAACACTGACTAGGCCTTCCCGCGTACCTGAAGGAATACGTCGAACTCTCGCGGTAGCACAAGAGAAAGACGGCAGATTCGGATTTGCGCGGTTTAACTGCACATCGAGCTGCGTCTATTAAACAAGCACGAAGGTAGAAAAGGAAATGAGTGTCGAGTATCACTAAGAATACAAATCATTTGTTGGGTGCGAGTTAAATGTAGCGGAGGAGTTGTATTCTGTGTAGTTCTACAGAAACAAAAATAGAAGTCGTGTAAAACAGGCTTAGCAAATTGAGAAAATTAAAAACTGCGCGCGTTTTACCTTTCGGCAACCTTCGAAGGCAGCCCTAGCGTCACAACATCCGGGCCTCGCCATGGCTTGCACCACACGGTCCAACTCCAACGGGAAGCTGATATGCCGTCACGCCGCCCTAGAAAGTCAAAAACTTTACGGCTTTAGACCCGGAATGAGAAAAAGGAAATTATAAATAAATAAAAAGACCAAACCAGAATTAAACCTCAAACCAGGACTGTTGAAGTGACCCGCCTCACTTTCTAAGTGGCCACCAGGTGTGCTGCTAATTAATTACGACTGAGGAGGTCGAGCTGGCGGAGCTACTGGACTTCCACCACTCAGTGCACTAACTCGCTAGAAATAGAATCGAAACGTTTGAAGTGTGGATTTTATTACACAGATCACAAATGCTAGTCGTCCCCCTGGAATATATGCCAGTAAAACTAAACGAAACATTCGTAACGAATTAGAAAACGCTGCACTTTAGAACGGCAACAGCAGGTGAATTATCTCGTATGCATCTTAGCCCGTTCCACGCGAGTGGGCGTGGTCATCAGAAATGTAGCACACATGTCCGATGTTTAGAGAGATTAAAAAAAAAAAAAAGCGCACAGTCAAAAGTAGCGATGTGTGGATGAAGCCCCATGATGTTTCTGAAGCTTCTTCCTCATTGTGTCTAAAAAAAATCAGAATCTTCGAAAATGAGACATTTAGTAGGTTACAGAAATCACTGCAGCCATGAGCAAGACCCCCTCGCCCTTGTTGATGGGATAGTTACAATAGGTCAGGTGATCTAAATTACTTAAAGCCCTCACTCAGGGTGTTCATTATGATCTTATGATAACCATGTTATCACTGGTCTTAAAGATTAGTGATGGGAAAATAGATAGAAATACTAAGAAAAAAATTAAGCCTCATGAAGCTTTGAAGCCTCAGCTCCAGTATGACCAGCGACATCTGGTGGTTAACTGAGGTCAAGTCAAGCTCTCAAGAGCGCCAGTAAAGCAGCACTCACTGTTTCAGTCTCACGTCACCAGGGAAAGGTCAGAAAAAATCTGTGTTCATTTTATCCCGCTAAGTTCCTTGTCCATTTATACTATTTAACATTTCAACGCCGTTTTCCGCTGTTGGTCGCCATCTGTCACTAAAGCTCTCCAAATCTCTCTCTCCTCAAAACCCAACGTTGTTGTATGAGAATGATGCATTTTATATAGGCTACCTGTTAATTTAGCGCCAAAGGTGTCAAACCGACAAAATGCTGTCAAAGCAATAAAGTGTCCGGTGAAGCACTGATGACGTTTGAAGCTTCAAACGTCACGGGTTACATGACAGCGGCGTTTTAACACAGGCTGTGACACAGTGGTTCGACTTACTACGCTTCAGATTGACTGACACAAGCTTTGACGTTTCGCTATCATTTTCCCATCTCTACGAAAGATGTAAATTGTTACGATTATGGATATTTAGCATTGCACCGGTGCTCACCTGCACTGAATGCCAATGAACTCTTCGCTGTTTAACATTACTTTTTCAGGTAGCTCACTATCCTTTGAAGGACAGCTTACTGCTGCCGCACTACTCAAAATTAATTTGAAGTCATTTTCACACCTAGCTCATGCGGACCATTTTTTTTTTGGTATGATTTTCCTCAGTGTCCAGTTCGTTTAGGTAGACTCTTAAAAATAAAGGTGCCAAAGAGGTTCTTCAGAGCGGTGCCATAGGGTAACCATTTTTGGTTTCCAAAAGAGCCATCTACGTGAAGATCCTAGAAAGAACCTTTGTTTACTTAGATCTGTTGCAGGCTCCAATCAGTAAATATCCATAAGCACGAGGTAACAGATAACATTGGTTAAATATCAATGGCTGATGATTTAAAAAGATTTTTGTTGCAAGGACATGCAAGTTAGGTCCATTGGTGATCCTAAATTGTCCCTAGTGTGTGCTTGGTGTGTGGGTGTGTGTGTGTGTGCCCTGCGGTTGGGCTGGCGCCCTGCCCGGGGTTTGTTCCTGCCTTGCACCCTGTGCTGGCTGGGATTGGCTTCAGCAGCCCCCCATGACCCTGTGTTAGGATATAGCGGGTTGGAGAATGACTGACTGACTGACTTGTTGCATACAGTAACCTGGGATAAATACAGATTTTCTTAATCTATTAGTGTCCTGCTAGGTAACCTAACATACATTAAAAAATCTTTATTTCTATATATTAGAAAGTTTTTCAAAGCACCAACTTCATATATAAAGAACTCTTCCCACAATTAAACGGTTCTTTGTCAAGCGATGGCTCTAGCAATGACCCAGTAAAGAACCATAAAGTGCTATTAAAGAACCATTATTTGTAAGAGTGTAGATGTGTACACGCCAATCGCACTCTGGTGCTGACCAAAACAACCATACTGGGACCCTATTGAGATGGTGGTCTTGGTTTGGTTTGAGGTCTAAATATAAACCGGCCAGGAACAATTTAATGGATATGCAATATGCGTGTCAGTTTACGTGCTGTGGTAGTCATGCGGAGTTTGTTGTTGGGAGGTGGGGAATTTCATTCATGCCATAATAAGGATTAACATCAATCAACATTTATTTATATAGCACATATTCCATCCATCCATTATCCAACCCACTGAATCCGAACACAGGGTCACGGGGGTCTGCTGGAGCCAATCCCAGCCAACACAGGGCACAAGGCAACAACCAATCCTGGGCAGGGTGCCAACCCACCACAGGACATACACAAACACACCAAGCCCAATTTAGAAGTGCCAATCCACCTAACCTGCATGTCTATGGACTGTGGGAGGAAACCCACGCAGACACGGGGAGAACATGCAAACTCCACGCAGGGAAGACCCGGGAAGCGAACCCGGGTCTCCTAACTGCGAGGCAGCAGCGCTACCACTGTGCCACCGTATAGCACATATTCATACAAAAAAATGTAGCTCAAAGTGCTTTACAAAATGAATAGAAAAATAGAAGACACAATAAAAGATAAACATAAGTCAACATTAATTAACATAGAATAAGTAAGGTCCGATGGCCAGGGTGGACAGAAAAAACAAAAAAAAAACTCCAAAAGCTGAAGAAAAAAATAAAATCTGTAGGGGTTCCAGACCAAGAGACCGCCCAGTCCCCTCTGGGCAATCTACCTAACATAAGTCAAACAGTCCTCTTTGTATTTAGGGTTTTCATCGAAGGACCTGATGATGATGGTCACGTAGACTTCTGGCTTTCAGTCCATCAATGTTGGTGCATCAGGATGCTTTGAGTAGGTGGTGGTGGCGCAGGCCGCCACCACAAAGAAACCGGAAAAAGAAACAGAAGAGAGAGTTGGAGCTTTAAAAACAATAAAAACATAAAATAAATAAATACGCACACAGGTACACATATAACACAATTCATATAAACTGCTCATAGAATTACTCGCTCAATCAGCCTCCGGGCCTCTCTTGCGTGCAATCGGACACTGTTTGACTGTGTTAAAAAAAAAAAAAAGATTGGTGTAAGTTTACTTGTGACCGGGTTGACCAGAACACATATAGAAGTGGGAAGAAAGGAACAGCAGTACCCTATAAGACTAACAATCAAACGTCTTAATTTTAACATCAAAAATAGAGAAAGCGCACTGGTGGTGTGTGTCAACGTTAATCAAGCATTTCAAAATAAGCATTAATAACGAATATGTACAAGAGTTAAGACAGTAGTCGTGATTAGAGGTAAACTAAACTGCTGTTACGTCCATATTGTGGCTACTGTAAATGTGCAACATACAGTTAAAAATGAAAATTACATAATAAGTCATGAAAGTGAAGCATATCAGTGTATGCCACCAGCTGCGTGAAATGTGTCCTTTTGCACATAAATTTAGTGCATACATTTCCAGCAGTCTTCCCATTAATAATTATGGAAAATTGCCCACTGGATGCTTATTGATATGTTTACTTGTAGTTCTCTTGAAAGCTTACAGTGTGAAACACAGAAGTAGCTGGAAATTGAAACAAAAGAACGGAACGTCCTCTGATTCAGAGCAAAGCAAAGCAACCAAGTGTGAAAATGTCTTTACACTTGGGCAGGCATGCCCCCTAACGTTGTCACTAAAGCTGCTCATTTTGGAATGTCAACGAATACTGCTGGCGACTCATCCTCCCAGGCTGACATAAATCGTTAGTGCCGTAATTATGGCAATGTAAAAAAACAAAAATCAAAGCCACAACTGATTCATAATTACAGTGGTGTGAAAAACTATTTGCCCCCTTCCTGATTTCTTATTCTTTCGCATGTTTGTCACACAAAATGTTTCTGATCATCGAACACATTTAACCATTAGTCAAATATAACACAAGTAAACACAAAATGCAGTTTTTAAATGATGGTTTTATTATTTAGGGAGAAAAAATCTAAACCTACATGGCCCTGTGTGAAAAAGTAATTGCCCCCTGAACCTAATAACTGGTTGGGCCACCCTTAGCAGCAATAACTGCAATCAAGCGTTTGCGATAACTTGCAATGAGTCTTTTACAGCGCTCTGGAGCAATTTTGGCCCACTCATCTCTGCAGAATTGTTGTAATTCAGCTTTATTTGAGGGTTTTCTAGCATGAGCCGCCTTTTTAAGGTCATGCCATAGCATCTCAATTGGATTCAGGTCAGGACTTTGACTAGGCCACTCCAAAGTCTTCATTTTGTTTTTCTTCAGCCATTCAGAGGTGGATTTGCTGGTGTGTTTTGGGTCATTGTCCTGTTGCAGCACCCAAGATCGCTTCAGCTTGAGTTGACGAACAGATGGCGGACATTCTCCTTCAGGATTTTTGGTAGACAGTAGAATTCATGGTTCCATCTATCACAGCAAGCCTTCCAGGTCCTGAAGCAGCAAAACAACCCCAGACCATCACACTACCACCACCATATTTTACTGTTGGTATGATGTTCTTTTTCTGAAATGCTGTGTTCCTTTTACGCCAGATGTAACGGACATTTGCCTTCCAAAAGTTCAACTTTTGTCTCATCAGTCCACAAGGTATTTTCCCAAAAGTCTTGGCAATCATTGAGATGTTTCTTAGCAAAATTGAGACGAGCCCTAATGTTCTTTTGCTTAACAGTGGTTTGCGCCTTGGAAATCTGCCATGCAGGCCGTTTTGCCCAGTCTCTTTCTTATGGTGGAGTCGTGAACACTGACCTTAATGGAGGCAAGTGAGGCCTGCAGTTCTTTAGACGTTGTCCTGGGGTCTTTTGTGACCTCTCAGATGAGTCGCCTCTGCGCTCTTGGGGTAATTTTGGTGGGCCGGCCACTCCTGGGAAGGTTCACCACTGTTCCATGTTTTTGCCATTTGTGGATAATGGCTCTCACTGTGGTTCGCTGGAGTCCCAAAGCTTTAGAAATGGCTTTATAACCTTTACCAGACTGATAGATCTCAATTACTTCTGTTCTCATTTGTTCCTGAATTTCTTTGGATCTTGGCATGATGTCTAGCTTTTGAGGTGCTTTTGGTCTACTTCTCTGTGTCAGGCAGCTCCTATTGAAGTGATTTCTTGATTGAAACAGGTGTGGCAGTAATCAGGCCTGGGGGTGGCTACGGAAATTGAACTCAGGTGGGATACACCACAGTTAGGTGATTTTTGAACAAGGGGGCAATTACTTTTTCACACAGGGCCATGTAGGTTTGGATTTTTTTCTCCCTAAATAATAAAAACCATCATTTAAAAACTGCATTTTGTGTTTACTTGTGTTATATTTGACTAATGGTTAAATGTGTTTGATGATCAGAAACATTTTGTGTGACAAACATGCAAAAGAATAAGAAATCAGGAAGGGGGCAAATAGTTTTTCACACCACTGTAAGTGATGACAACATTTTCACGACAAGAGGATTTTTGCAGTGAGACGATGTGAAAGATTATTTTTCAACCAGAGTTTGGAGAATAATTGTTCCTGGGGGAAAATAGATTCATAATGGAGTTTAGGGAATGTGCTTGTGAAACTGGGCACTGATAGGAAAGTTTAGAGAATGCGCCTCCAGTAGGGTAGACCTTTAGTGATACATTATAAAATTCAGTACAGAAGAATAGCATAGGATGGTATTTGCATAATTATCAGATAACAAGTTCCACACTTCTGGACTCCAAATTTAATTCAGTATCATCTCTGTATCAGAGACAAGCTGTAGTTTCATATCCCTTTTCAGAGCATGTGAGACAGTCTGAAGGCCCTGGTGCTTCAGTGACAACTGGACGCTTCAGGCATCATCACTCATGTTCCTGTGAAGCATCGATACACTACTTCCAAACGGTGTGTTTCATTAAAGCGATACAAGCTTCAAAGCCTTGGTTTCAAATGGCCCACCCCTAGTAAAAAGTGAACACTGACGAGTAGTGGTGGCAAAAATGGGCCTTCTCAGAGATGGAGCCAAATGAAACAAGCGATTCGGAAAAATGAAACATTGCGTTACAGTGACATCTGGTGGCCAGATTGTGTGCAATTAAAAAAAAAAGAAGTTAAATTTCTTTATGTAGCATCCTTAAACAAGATGACCAACAACAGTTATTTATATAGCACATTTTCATACAGTTTAGCTCAAAGTGTTTTTACAAGATGACAAAAAGAAAGTTATATGAAATGAAAAACAAATAAGGTTAGGCAATAATATTAAAGAATAAGTGACAAAGATAAAGGTAAGAACAAATGGCTGAGAGGACAGAAAGAAACAAAAAACTTCAGTTAGACTGGAAAAGAACAAAATCTGCAGGTGTTACATAAATGCCCTTAAATTAGTCCTCTTGGTTTTCAGGCTTTACATGATAGTATTTGATGATGTTGGTCTTGTGGGCAGCTGGGACATCCGCCTTCAATCCATCAGTGCAGGGGGCCGTGACCAGGCGGTGGTGGCGCACATCATCACCACAGAAGAACCAGAAAAGACAGCATAGAATAGTAGAAATTAGTAGACATTCTGGAATCCCGGAAAAATATGATCATTCTGTTCCCATATAATCTATCAGGAATACAAGTAAAATGTAGCTGTGAAAAAGCCTCATTAAAATAATGGGGTTTTAGCAGTTTTTAAAAATGATCCTCAGTACTAGACTGGTGAATTTCTATTGGTAAAGTATTACAGATTTTAGGTGCATAACAGCAAAAGGCCATCTCACCAGTTCTTTTAAGTTTGACTCTTAGAATTATAAGCAGACCCCCATTCAAAGATCTAAAGTTAGGACTTGGAGTGCAGGGGCTACAGGCATTCCAAAATATAAGACAGAGTAAGATTATTTAAGGCTTTATTAACAATTAGTAGTATTTTAAAGTCAATTCTGAATGGCACGGGTAACTAATATAACGATGCTAAAACTGGTGAGATGTGCTCAAAGTTTCGATTTTTGCTGCTGCATTTTGCAGTGATTGCAACCAACTTATTATGTCTTTCCTGTTAGGAATGCATTACAGTAATCTAGTCCGCTGAAAGAAAAACCTGGAACGAATTTTTCAGCATCTTGTAAAGTTATAAGAGGTCTAACTTTTGGTATATTCCTTAAATGAAAAAAAAATGCAGAGCTGGTAATCTGGTTTTATGCGATTGGAAGTTTAGGTCAGAGTCAATAAATTCTAAATTCTTTACCTCTGTCTTGACTTTTAAGGCGAAGAGATCAAGTTTCTTTCAAATACCCTCACTGTATCCGTGTTTCCCAATAACTAAGATTTCTGTTTTGTCCTTATTTAGTTTGGGAAAGTTAACTGCTCGTCCAATTGGAAACACGGCTAAGACATTGGATTAGAGAGCCAAGAGCACCAACATCATTAGGTGGTACTGATTAATAAAAGCTGTGTGTCGTCTGCATAGCTGTGGTAAAGTCAACAACAATAAGGAAAAAAATAGTAAAACGATAGTAAAGTAGAAAGGCGGCACGGTGGCGCAGTGGTAGCGCTGCTGCCTCACAGTTAGGAGACCCGGGTTCGCTTCCCGGGTCCTCCCTGCGTGGAGTTTGCATGTTCTCCCCGTGTCTGCGTGGGTTTCCTCCCACAATCCAAAGACATGCAGGTTAGGTGGATTGGCGATTCTAAATTGGCCATAGTGTGTGGGTTGGCGCCCTGCCCAGGATTGGTTCCTGCCTTGTGCCCTGTGTTGGCTGGGATTGGCTCCAGCAGACCCCTGTGACCCTATTCGGATTCAGCGGGTTAGAAAATTGATGGATGGATAGTAAAGTAGAACAGAAGGATCAAAACAATGGCAAAAGAAACATACAACTAAGACCAATGCCCAGGCAGTTAACAACAACAACAACATTTATTTCTATAGCACATTTTCATACAAATGATGAGCTCATAATGAAGAAAGAGGAAAAGACTGAATAAATAAGAAAATAAAATTAGGGAACACTAATTAACATAGAATAAAAGTAAGGTCCGATGACCAGGGAGTACAAAGAAAACAAAAAAACTCCAGACGGCTGGAGAAAATAATAAAATCTGCAAGGGTTCCAGGCCATGAGACCACCCAGCCCCCTCTAGGCATTCTACCTCACATCAATGACCTCCCAATCAGTCAGGATAGAACCTTGTGCAACACCACATAGAATATCACGTGTCTTGGAAGTATAACTACACAACTACAAATAATTGTCTACCTGCCAGGTAGGATTCAAACCAATTTAAGACCCTGCCAGAGAGGCCCACCCACTGACTAAGGTGATTTCTAAGACATTTTGTGATCAATGGTGTCAAATGCAGCACTCAGATCTAAGAGGATGAGAACAGATAAATGGCCTCTGTCTGCATTCACTCGCAAGTCATTTACTACTTTAATGAGTGCCATTTCTGTGCTGTGATTTGTTCTAAAACCCGACTGAAATTTATCAAGAATAGCAGGTTTATTTAGGTGGTCATTTAACTGCATAATGACTGCCTTCTCTAGAACTTTACTTAAGAAGGGCAAGTTAGAGATGGGTCTAAAATTTTCAAGAGCCGAGGGGTCAAGATTATGTTTCTTAAGTAGGGGTTTAACTACAGCAGTCTTAAGACAGTCTGGGAAGACCCCCGTATCTAGTGACGAATTTACTATGTCCAGAACATTATCAATTAGCACGTCTGATACTTCTTTGAAAAACCTTGTTGGTATCGGGTCAAGGACGCAGGTGGAGGGTCTCAGTTGAGAAATGATTTTATAGAAATCAGGTAAATCTATCCTGGTGAAAGAATTGAATTTGTTTATAATGGAGTACCGGGGTTTAAGAAGATCTGTATTGGGGAGATGTACTGTATTATTTCTAATATCATTAATGTTTTGATTAAAAAATACAGCAAAAGCCTAACAAGTTTCACTGGAAGTTTTTTGGAGGCATTCCATTGAGTGACCTGGGTTTAGATAGATAGATAGATAGATAGATAGATAGATAGATAGATAGATAGATAGATAGATAGATAGATAGATAGATAGATAGATAGATAGATAGATAGAGGCGGCACAGTGGCGCAGTGGTAGCGCTGCTGCCTCGCAGTTAGGAGACCTGGGTTCGCTTCCCGGGTCCTCCCTGCGTGGAGTTTGCATGTTCTCCCGTGTCTGCGTGGGTTTCCTCCGGGCGCTCCGGTTTCCTCCCACAATCCAAAGACATGCCCGTTAGGTGGATTGGCGGTTCTAAATTGGCCTTAGTGTGTGCTTAGTGTGTGGGTGTGTTTGTGTGTGTCCTGCGGTGGGTTGGCACCCTGCCCAGGATTGGTTCCTGCCTTGTGCCCTGTGTTGGCTGGGATTGGCTCCGGCAGACCCCCGTGACCCTATTCGGATTCAGCGGGTTGGACGATGGATGGATGGATAGATAGATAGATATGAAAGGCACTATATAACAGATAGATAGATAGATAGATAGATATGAAAGGCACTATATAACAGATAGATAGATAGATAGATAAGGCACTATATGATAGATAGATATGAAAGGCACTATATAATAGATAGATAGATAGATATGAAAGGCACTATATGATAGATAGATAGATAGATAGATGAGGGCACTATATAATAGATAGATAGATAGATAGATAGGTGGATGTGAAAGGCACTATATAATAGATAGATAGATAGATAGATAGATAGATATGAAAGGCACTATATAATAGATAGATAGATAGATATGAAAGGCACTATATAATAGATAGATAGATGTGAAAGGCACTATATAATAGATAGATAGATAGATAGATATGAAAGGCACTATATAATAGATAGATAGATAGATAGATAGATATGAAAGGCACTATATAATAGATAGATAGATAGATAGAAACTTTATTAATCCCAAGGGGAAATTGACATAATCCAGCAACAGTATACTGATACAAAAAACAATATTAAATTAAAGAGTAATAAAAATGCATGTAAAAACAGACAATATCATTGTATAATGTTAACGTTTACTCCCCCCGGGTGGAATTGAAGAGTCGCATAGTGTGGGGTCTCCTCAGTCTCTCAGTGGAGCAGGACGGTGACAGCAGTCTGTGATGAAGCTGCTCCTCTGTCTGGAGATGATCCTGTTCAGTGGATGCAGTGGATTCTCCATGACTGACAGGAGTTTGCTCAGCGCCCGTCGCTCTGCCACGGATGTCAAAGTGTCCAGCTCCATGCCTTCAATAGAGCCTGCCTTCCTCACCAGTTTGTCCAGGCGTGAGGCGTCCATCTTCTTTATGCTGCCTCCCCAGCACACCACCGTGTAGAAGAGGGCGCTCGCCACAACCGTCTGGTAGAACATCTGCAGCATCTTATTACAGATGTTGAAGGACGGCAACCTTCTAAGAAAGTATCAGACAATCAATCGTAGAGAATAAGACTCTGGGATTACTAGGTTTGCAATTTATAATTCTAGAGAAATAGCAGCAGCGCCTCTCAAGATGGACTATGTTGTTGTATTCTGTTATTTTAACCTTCAGTATCTCATAGTGGATAATCAGTTTAGTTTTTCTCAATTTACACTCAGCGCTCCAGCATGTTCTCTTTAGATCAGACACTCTTTGAGTCTTCCATGGTATAATAGTGCTAGAAGATTTTTAACTGTCTTTTCAGGTGCGACTATGTCAGACTTTAGTATTAAAATTTTCCACTTTACTATTTACATTATCCTCGCTATTGTAGTAAACACTACAAACGGACTGGTTGCTTAGAATATTTGTAAATTTTGAAGCTGCTGATGAATCAAAGAAGCGTTTTTTAACAATATGCTTCTTGTGCATTTTTTCTATCATTATTTCTATTTTAAATAGTAAGAGAAGATGGTCTGATAGATCAATATCAGCGATCTGCTTCACATCAACTTTTGGTGCTTTGGTAGTTACTAAGTCTAACATATGACCTGCTTTGTGTGTAGGCTGACTAAGGTGCTGGCTCAAATCAGAAGAGTCCAGGAGGTTCATGAATTCTTTTACTTTCGGTTCACGCTGATTATCGATATGAAAGTTAAAGTCACCAACTATTATAAACGTGTTGTAGTTCGTCATTACAATTGACACCAAGTCTGAGAATTTCGTGTTTGTGGGTGACATGAACGTGTCTGCCTGTCTGTGTCTGGGCCAGTCTCCACAACGGACAATACTAGATGGTATTGGTATGGTATGGTTAACAACCATAAAATACTGTAGAGAAAGCGCTGAGTGCCAGAATGGATGTGCTTGCTCCTCACGAGGCTCTTTTAGGAGGCGCGCTATCTTTAAAAGGACTGCTCGCCTTTAATGCCATCCATCCATTGTCTAACCCGCTGAATCCGAATACAGGGTCACGGGAGCCAATCCCAGCCAACACAGGGCACAAGGCAGGAACCAATCCTGGGCAGGGTGCCAACCCACCGCAGGACACACACAAACTCACCCGGGCCAATTTAGAATCACCAATCCACCTAACCTGCATGTCTTTGGATTGTGGGAGGAAACCGGAGCGCCCAGAGGAAACTCACGCAGACACGGGGAGAACATGCCAACTCCACGCAGGGAGGACCCGGGAAGCGAACCCAGGTCTAACAGCGAGGCAGCAGCGCTACCACTGTGCCACCGTGCCGCCCCCGCCTTTAATGCACTAGATGGAATTCTGTTCACACCAATGCAGGCTTGCTGTTTCTAAAGGCCCCCCATGCCACTGCCAGCCACTGAAGCTGCTCATTTGCATGATGGAGTGCCAGCTCATACTATGGGCGTCTCATCCCCGGCCAATGCAGCTTGTCAGCACCATTACAAAGTCCTACCTTGGAAGTCACTCTGCCCTTAGAGCATTTCCTGGCTTCTTGATTTGGTACACAACAAACTGCAGTTTCTGCTGCATTTGGGTGGCATCTGACGAAGGCCCACAGCAGGGGTCTTGAGCAAGTTGCTGTCAGGTGGTGCAACAGGGATTTTGAAGGCTTTGCAGTCATGTAGTGCAGCAGAGGTTTAATGCTACACGTCTGTGTGGTGATCTGTTGATTTCAAGTGAGCAGGTGGACATCCTTTTGTGAAGCTGCAGATGCTCCTGTCACTGGGTTGTTCTCCTTCACTGAACTAACACTGCAGACGCCATTCTATACCGGGATCTCAGCCTTGAGCCTTCACTCTCCCTCTGCTGTTGCTTTGCAATGCATCTACGATCTGCCGTGTCCTTTGCCTTCACACAAGAGTCTAAAATTACAACTGGGAATATGAGAGGACTGGCACTTAAATACCAGAAGAAGTAGCGTTATTCAGGGCCTTATATACTGTCAATAGTATTCTTGAAGTTGATTGTTAAGAAAACAGGTGACCACAGGTAACAAATGTAATGATGTTAAGATCGTGAGATGCGCCTAAATTTTCTTTTACTGGTTAAGATGATTGCAGCTACATTCTGAACTAACTGCAAGCACTTTATGCCACTTTAGATGTTACTGTAATCTAGTTGGCTAAAAACAAAAGCATGAATTCATTTTTTTATTAATTAATAAAAGGGTGGCATGGTGGCGCAGTGGTAGCGCTGCTGCCTCGCAGTTAGGAGACCTGGGTTTGCTTCCCCTGCGTGGAGTTTGCATGTTCTCCCCGTGTCTGCGTGGGTTTCCTCCCACAGTCCAAAGACATGCATTGGCGATCCTAAATTGTCCCTAGTGTGTGGACTGGCACCCTGCCCGGGATTTGTTTCCTGCCTTGTGCCCTGTGTTGGCTGGGATTGGCTCCAGCTGACCCCCGTGACCCTGTAGTTAGGATATAGCGGGTTGGACAATAGATGGATGGATTAATTAAAAAATCCTATCTTGCACGCAGTCAAAATCCCGTTAAGTAAACTTTATAGATGGACCCACAGAAAGAACAAGGCAATCGTTGTGGAGAAACAAATGCAAAGAACTGAAAAGTATTTGTTTATAAATATCTAATAACATGACTTGTTTACGCCATATTCTGTCAGGTCTGAGATTTATTTGCTTGATATGAACGTTTTATGTCAAACACACCTAAATCACCTGCCTCATTCTAAAACTGTTTACTGTGGGAACCCATTCTGAATATAACTCCCCGTGTCTGCGTGGGTATCCTCCCACGATCTGAAGACCTGTGGGTTAGGTGCATTGGCGATCCTAAATTGTGCCTAGTGTGTGCCCTGCGGTGGGCTGCTGCCCTACTTGGGGATTTGTTCCTGCCTTGCGCCCTGTGCTGGCTGGGATTGGCTCCAGCTGACCCCTGTGACCCTGTGTTTGGATATAGCAGGTTGCCTGAATGACTGCCTGAATATAACTAGCGGGCTTAGACAGTGTGGAGCCGACCCGGACACAGACAGGCAGACATGTTGTTAAAATACCACCACACGTTTCATTTTACAATTATTATTTATAATAATGGTCACTCAGACCCAAGTTAGTGCACAATACCCCAACAATCTCAGTCCTGGCCACAATGCCTTCTTCTCGGGCCGCCTCCACTCTCCTCTCTTGCTTCGTCCTTCCTCCTCCCGACTCCAGCCTCGAATGAAGGGAGACGGCCCCTTTTATACAGGACCCGGATGAGCTCCAGGTGCTTCTGACACTCCCCCGTTGGCCACGCCCCAGCGTGGCGGAAGTGTCGGCTGTTCTCCCGGCAGCTCTCCGGGGATCCTCCAAAGTCTTCCCCAGCACTTCCTGGTGTGGCGGAAGTGCTGGGGTAACGGGTCCCCAAGGCATTAGGGCGCCTCCTGGCGGTGACCACGGGCCCCTACAGGGTGGAGCTTCCATGCCCCCAGAGCAACCAGGAAGGCGACCCCCACGTGATCCAGGGTGGGCGCAGACCCACATCCGGTCCCTCATGACGTCCCGGCCGGGTCATGGCCCCTGGCATCCCTGACAACAGATAGGTACTATTGGGACAATTTAGCATTTTACAGAAGCTCAATTAGTAAATAAATATTATGACAAACAAAACCAACCACCCTCAAATATACACCACATTTAATAAAAAGCAAAAAAAGGTTCCAACTTTGCCAAAGATAAAGCACAGCATTATAAAGGTGTAGCCTGTGTCATTCAGGATTGACTTTAAAATACTGCGTATGGTTTATAAAGCCTTACATAATCTCGCTCCATCTTATATATCTAAATGCCTGACACGTTATATTCCAAATCGTAACCTCAGATCCTCAAATGAGTGTCTCCTTAGAATTCCAAAAGCTAAACTTAAAAGAAGTGGTGAGGCGGGCGGCCTTCTGCTGTTATGCACCTAAAATCTGGAATAGCCTGCCAATAGGAATTCGCCAGGCTGATACAGTAGTGCACTTTAAAACACTGCTGAAAACACATTACTTTAACATGGCCTTCTCATAACTTCACTTTAACTTAATCCTGATACTCTGTATGTTCAATTCTTCATAATAACTATTCACAGTGGCTCTAAAATCCGTACTGACCCCAACTCTCTCTTCTGTTTCTTTTTCCGGTTTCTGTTTCACCACCTACTCAAAGCACCGTGATGTCCTACATTGATGGATTAAACGCCAGAAGTCTACATGACCATCATCATCAGGTCCTTCCATGAGAACCCTAAATACAAAGAGGACTGTTTGACTTATGTTAGGTAGATTGTCCAGAGGGGACTGGGTGGTCTCGTGGTCTGGAACCCCTACAGATTTTATTTTTTTCTCCAGCCTTTGGAGTTTTTTTTGTTTTTTCTGTCCACCCTGGCCATCGGACCTTACTCTTATTCTATGTTAATTAATGTTGACTTATTTTTATTTTTTATTGTGTCTTCTATTTTTATATTCATTTTGTAAAGCACTTTGAGCTACATTTTTTTGTATGAATATGTGCTATATAAATAAATGTTGATTGATTGATTGAATTGAGCCCCAGTAACATTTCTTGAATAATTCGTTTGCTAAAAGTTCTTAATGCTGTTGTGTCATAGAGAAGATGTGCAGCATTGATCATAAAGGCCATCAGGTTTGTTTTCATCTTCTCCTTCGCCACCACCTCTAGCGGGTTAAGAGTGCCCATCTGCTTCTGAACATGTGAAAGCCATTATATAACTTTTAATAGTGAGCAGCAGCTGTGGAAGACTGCCGGCTTCCCAGGCCGGTCCGCACCCCCAGGCCGACAGGAGGATCGTGCCCCGAGGTCCAGCAGGGCCTTATGGACTCTGTAGTGTTTATACACAGCCCTGCTGGATACCTTGGGGACCACCGGGAGTCGCTGTGGGGGGACTTGTGGGATCTGTTGTGCCCTATGACCCGGGAGTACGTCACAGTCACGTGACGGGAAGGAATGGCGTGCTCCCGGGGTGATGTGAAAGACTGATTGCCCTGACCCGGAAGGAATAAGGAACTGTGGACTGCTGGGACAGGAACACCTCCGGGTCAGGGGCTATAAAAGGACGGTGCCTCAGTCCAGACACTGAGCTGTGCTGGGTGGGAGAGGAGCAAAGTGTCTGGGCGAGGAGGAGAGTTTAGTAGTAGTGGTTTGTTTAAAGAGTTTATGAGTAGTGTGGAAGGTGCTTGGTGCACTGTGGGAAAAAATAAAAAGAGTCTTGGACTGTTACCTGGTCTCCGGAGTTGTACCTGAGGGTTCAAGGGTGCACTACTGCCCCCTACTGCCACACAGCAAATGAGGAGATAACAGATGGCATCAGTCACAACACAAATATTGAATTAGTGCGACTTTCATTCATTTCATCATTGGTTCAAAAATATTCTGGTCTTTAACAATCAGATTACGCTTCACTTTGCAATGGCACGTGTGACACAATGAGACCCCATTCAGTGTCATCGCGTGACTAAGGACTTTGGAGCAATGTTTTAAAATGCTGTGCTTCCTGTGACTCAAAGCAGTTTCAAAGCGGGGTCTGGAGCCTGACATCACTACTGACAGGTGAATCGACGTGATTGGGGTCTCGCACTATTGCAGTGGTGTGGTTTTACAACAGCATGACCACTAGCCCACACGGTCTTCATTTATCATTGTACCTTTTTATAAATGAGTGCCTTTAGTGGTAATGCGGTTGTTTGCCAATTTCACAATAGTGAGAACTGGCAGGTTAAGTAAGAGACTGTGGATCAAAGTGAACAAAAAAGGAACATAAAAAGAGCCCCTTTCATAATAGCACCTGAGTGGGCACTGTCGTGGCATTTCCCTGCCATGCACTTAGTGGATACGCTTCGGCCCCTTATGACCCATAATAGGGTGAAGCAGGTTTGACAATATTATGTTATGGACTTGGTGAAGAAAAACCGAAAAACCCTTTTGAAGGGTAATAATATTTATGTAGCTTTCATGTGGAAGACTTGAACTCTTCGGCCACTTTATTAGGTACTCCAGTTCAACTGCTGGTTAACACAAATACCTAATCACCCAGTCTAATCACATGGCAGCAACTCATTGCATTTAGGTAAGGTGACCAGCGTAGAGTCTACAGATCACGAGGAGGGACTCGAAACACTACAGAGTACAAAGCGAAAGCGTATTACGTGATTTCTCGCCAAAGTTGCAGGATATGGTAAAGCATGACCTCCGTCAACACACCGTGCATGCGCGCCGAGTTCAAATCATCGTGGTGATGAGCTACATTCAGAAAAGTGAACCAGCTGAAACCGGGGATAAAACGGGGACATGTTTCTGAGTGGGGACAGTTGTCCGAAACAGGGGACTGTCCCCAGAAAACGGGGACAGAGGGTCACTTTAATTTAGGCCTGTAGACATTGTCAAGACAACCTGCTGAAGTTCAAACCAAACATCAGAATGGGGAAGAAATGGGATTGAAGGGACTCTGAACATGGCATGGTTGTTGGTGCCAGATGGGCTGCTCTGAGTATTTCAGAAACTGCTGGTCTATTAGGATTTTCACTACACAACCATCTCTAGGGTTTACAGAGAATGGTCCATAAAAGGGAAAATATCCAGTGAGCGTCAGTTCTATGGATGAAAATGGCTTGTTGATGCCAGAGTTCAGAGGGAAAGGCCAGACAGGTTCGAGATGAGAGAAAGGAAACAGTAACTCCAGTGGTCTCCAGGATACAAAAAGGACACAGCAGCGCTAGAAAAGGTCCAGAGAAGAGCGACTAGGCTGATTCAGGGCTACAGGGGATGAGTTATGAGGAAAGATTAAAAGAGCTGAGCCTTTACAGCTTAAGACAAAGAAGATTAAGAGGAGACCTGACTGAAGTGTTTAAAATTATGAAGAGAATTAGTCTAGTGGCTCGAGACTGTGAGTTTAAAATGAGTTCATCAAGAACACGAGGACACAGTTGGAAACTTGTGAAGGGGAAATTTCGCACAAACATTAGGAAGTTTATCTTCACACAAAGAACGATAGACGCTTGGAATAAGCGACCAAGTAGTGTGGTAGACAGTAAGACGTTAGGGACTTTCAAAACTCGACTTGATGTTTTCTTGGAGGAAATAAGTGATAGGACTGGCGAGCTTTGTTGGGCTGAATGGCCTGTTCTCGTCTCGAGTGTTCTCATGTTCTAATGTTCTAACTCATATAACCACTCGTTATAACTGAGGTATGTAGAGGAGCATCTCTGAATACACAACACTTTGAAACTTGAAGCAGATGGGCTACAGCAGCAGGAGACCACCCTGTCAGCTAAGAACAGGTGACTGAGGCTACAGTTCCAAAATTGGACAATAGAAGATTGGAAACACATTGCCTGGTCTGATGAGTCTCGATTTCTGCTACAACACACAGATGATAAGGTCAGAAATTTGGCATCAACCACATGAGAACATGGATTCATCCTGCCTTGTATCAGTGGTTCAGGCTGGTGGTGGTGGTGTTTTCATGGCACACTTTGGGCCCCTTAGTACCAAATGAGCATCGTTTAAATGCCACAGCCTACCTGAGTATTGTTGCTGACCATGTCCATCCCTTTATGACCACAGTGTGCCCACCTTTTAATGGCTACCTCCAGCAGGATAACACAACATGTCACAAAGCTCAAATCATCTCAAACTGGTTTCTTGAACATGACAATAAGTTCACTGGACTTAAATGGCCTCCACAGTCACCAGATCTCAGTCCAATAGAGCATCTTTGAGATGTGGTGGAACGGAAGATTGGCATCATGGAGGTGCAGCCGACAAATCTGCAGCAACTGTGTGGTGCTATCATGTCAATGCGGACCGAAATCCCTGAGGAATGTTTCCAGCATGTTGTTGAATCTATGCCATGAAAAATTACAGGGGGTTCTAACCTACTACTAGCAAGGTGACCGGTGAGTGTTTGTTATTTGTTTTCTTCTGGATATTAACTTGGTAAAGATATGTATTGAAAATACAATATAAAGGTCTCTATGTGGCCTCCTTTGATTACATTAAAGAAGTTCAGGCAATAAGACTTTTAATAATAACACATTTTTCTTATAAGATACTACTTTGCCCCCTGCTTGCTTTGCTCGCCCAACCCCTGCCCCACCCTCGGGGCACGCTACGCGCCAGCCACTTCTCGTCTCTACTTCTCACATTGTGAAGGGGGTCTGAACGCACGCTAAGGAGATGCGGTTGCTCCTCTGAAACCCCCTCTTAAACGGTGGTACAATGGGAAACAACCAACATTTTTTTTTACCTCCTCTTTGCATGATCTGCTGTTGGCTTGCTGCTGCTGCTGCCGCCGTGCTGCGTGATCTGCATGTCGTGCAGCGCTATGAACATTTAAAAAGCCTGTACAGCAGTTGTCCTTTTGTCTCGCGGGACGTGTCTCCGAGAAAATCACGTCTCGTCTCCTTCCAAGATTTTCTTTTTTATAAAAGAGAGATATAGCATAGATATAAACGGATCTTTCCCATGCTGAGCAGTGACGTGCCTTTTAGTCTAAGTATACACTCGATTGATTTTTTGTAGAGCTTCTAACACTGGTATGTATTTTAAGTGACCAAAACTTAAAATGCAATATCAAATGCAATGCAAGCAGCACAATAGTTAAGCAGAATGTCTCATGACTCGTATTTAACAATCCTCAAATAAAACCCACACGTTATTTCCATTGTAATCTCTTCCAGAAATTGCCTAAAGGATAAGATTTAAACCTTTAAATCCTTTCAGAGTTGATTTCCCGTGAGTCTGCATTGTTCATGTTTTGTTAATATGCCATTACTGCCATCCATGCATTATCCAACCCGCTATATCCTAAGTACAGGGTCACGGGGGTCTGCTGCAGCCAATCCCAGCCAACACAGGGCGCAAGGCAGGAAACAAACCCCGGGCAGGGTGCCAGCTCCCCACAGCACACACTAGGGACAATTTAGGATTGCCAATGCACCTCACCTGCATGTCTTTGGACTGTGGGAGGAAACCCACGCAGACACGGGGAGATCATGCAAACTCCACACAGGGAGGACCCGGGAAGCAAACTCAGGTCTCCATACTGCGAGGCAGCAGCGCTAATGCCATTACTTGCAGATAGTCATTTTTATTTATCCACCTTAAACTGCAGACTAAAAGTTTCGCCTCAGTTTTGATGATTTGTCCACATTGTGCTTTTGAATTATTTTGTCCTGCTACTACTTGCATTGCCTCCAGGTTTTGGCTGCTGCTGCAGGAGAATTCACTCGCTGTTACTCCCCGTCTCTTAACTGCTCGTCCAGCAGTAGCACAACTCAAACTCCGATCCTTGGGATTTATGGAACACCTTTGTAAACCAGGAGAACTCCTATGCCGTAGCAGGCTGTCCCGTTCAGACTTGCTACATTCACCCCTCCCCTGACTCAATTCAGGTAATTGGCAGTTAGGTGTAGTAAAAGACAAGCAGGAGTTAAGTTACAATTGAAATAATGTATCATTGATAATATTCATAAATAATAACAATATGCAAAGTACATTTGAATATTGGCAACCATACAACCTGATAAATGGTGACGTGTAACACAGACTTGTTAGTTACTTAAAAATGTCTGTAGTTAAGGCATCGTTTTGCGGTCAGCTTTCGTCAGAACACGGCGCATGCCTGTCTCAATATGGCTACCGAGCTGTGCTCTTCATTGTGTTGTCCTTTTTAGTTCATGGTGTGTGAGATGGTCTTTCATCAGTTTGGTAAGAGAGAGAGAGCGAGAGAGAGAGAGCTGGGTAAATTAGGTGTAATGCAGGAACCAGCATTAAATGGGGGAGACGTCAATAAGCCCACTCACAAACTCACACACACACACACACACACACACGAGATCAATTTATAATACAGTGGTACCTCTGGACACGACCGTAATTCATTCCAAAACTCTGGATGCGACTGTTCCTTTAGGGGGAATAAGTTCTCATGTAATTGCGACGTTTTACGTAACCCGAAACTATAAACAATAATCCTTCGACTTTCGCTGCTTCACTCTATTGCAGATTTTTAATGTAAGCATATCTAAATATATATCACAGATTTTTCGCTGGTTGGTGGATTTCTGCGGACAATGGGTCTTTCAATTATGGTACATGCTTCCTCAGTTTGTTTGCCCAGTTGATTTCATACAAGGGACGCTATTGGTGGATGGCTGAGAAACTACCCAATCAGAGCACGTATTACGTATTAAATAAAACTCCTCAATGATATACGATATGCTTCCTGCACGGTGCTTCGCTGACTTAAAAGCTCTAACAGCCCGTATTGATTTTTCATTGTTTGCTTTTCTCTGTCTCTCTCACTCTCTCTGAGAAATACAGGCAGATACTTTGCCATCATGCAATACCATCAGGGCGGCGTATGATTGGCCCCATTATCTGCTCCTGACGGAGGGGGTGTGAGCAGAGGGGCTGTTTGCTTAGAAGATACGGAGCGCCTGTAAAAAAAATGCTGAAAGGCTACCTTCACATTGATCCCTTCATTGCGCCGCTTTATCGCCGTGCTTGCATACTTAAAAGCCCAACAGCCCTATTGATTTTTGATTGTTTGCTTTTCTCGCTCTCTCTCTCTGACATTCTCCGCTCCTGACGCACACACTCCTTTGAAGAGAATAAGATATGTTTGCGTTCTTTTAATTGTGAGAAAGAACTGTCATCTCTGTCTTGTCATGGAGCACAGTTTAAACTTTTGACTAAAGGGTGTTATTTCATGTCTAGAGGGCTCTAATAATGTTAAAAAACGTATTTAGAAGGTCGTAAACGGGTTTTCAATGCTCTAACTGCGAAAATATTACATTTATAAATAAAGAAATCTACTTCTTGGAAATTCATTTATCTGTCTGGAGCGGATCAACCGCTATAAACGAGGGTTTACTGTATAACTGTGCGGAGAATATTTATAAACATTGTGGGAGAGTTTCTAAGGGCTTAAAATATATAAAAATAACCATACAAACATATGGTTTCTACTTCGCGGATTTTCACCTATCACTTGCGTGTGTTTCTGGAACGCAACCCCCGCGATCGAGGAGGGATTACTGTAGATATAATACTAAAAGTCGATATTCCTCCCATAGTGATACGGCGGTAAAAATCACATAAGAGAAAATAACTTAGCTTTCTTTAATGACGATTTACGCGGCATAACAGACGAGGAAGCCATGACAACACTTTGTGTATAGTTTGTCATTTTTCGTCGCTGCGCTGAAAGGATTTTCAGGACGGATGACGTTATCACCCATCCGTCCATCGGCTTCCAAGTATATTTTTATACTGGTTCCTCCACGCGCAGACCCCCCACGTCAGCAAATAGTCCATTTCCAAACAAGGAAAGAAGATTCTGTGCTGACCACACATTCCTCCAGCTGTCTTTGTCTGTCTTGTCCTATGCTTGGCCCAGCAGTTCTAAATGCTGAGAGCCGCTGTGCAGGCCCGCCGCCAGGGGGGGGACAAACGGGACTCTGGTCCAGGACCCTAACAGAAGGATGCCCCGTCACGCTTGATTTTTTTTTATGCTGATGTTGTACGCGTAGATACACATCCAGACAATTATTCAAGTTACATGTAATAGAAAAGTTAAATCATTTAGCTTACAACAATACAGGTGAGTGTTTTAATAGCCGCACGCTCCACGCAAGTAGATATCGTGCTCGTGTCGTGTGAAGCACGCTTGTCAAAGGGGACATTTCGATCATTTTGTATAAGTATTTGAAGGTTTTGGCATGTGGGGACCCGGGGAAAGGCAGAGAGGCCCACACGTACCCAGTTGTCTGGGGCCCAAATATTTCTGGAGGCGGGTCTGCCCTGTGTGCCAACGTTGGCCTGGCCTGTACATGGGAGTGCATTTATAAAATCATTTTTGTACAGAGCACAGGGACATTAAACTTATATTCTGATTACAGCGACCAAACGTAATTTCCCCATACGATTGTATATAACTACGATTAATCCGTTCCGGACCGTACGAGCTGTATGTAAATATTTTTTTTAAGATATTTAAGCACCAAAATAGTCAATTATACCATAGAATGCACCGTGTGATAGTAAACTAAATGTAAAAATATTGAATAACACTGAGAAACCTTGAACAACAGAGAAAACTAACACTGCAGGAGTTCACTTACGAACCACTCGCTGTAAACACCTTTTTTTTTTAATGAGTTTTAAGCACAAGTTTAAAAAATCCTTAATTTATACAAAAACTAACCCTAAACAACCAAGAAAACTAACATTGCATGAGTTGGGTTCTGGCCGAGAAAATGGGAAACAGAGAATAGGAAATCATTGGCGCGTACGAACCGGAAGGGAAACTGGCCGCCAGTGTTTTTGTTCGCCACAAGAGCGTGTGGTCGTGAGCAGATGCGAAATTTTGGCAGACTTTTTGTTCGTAACCCGATTTGTACGTGTTCGGAAATGTTTGTGACCAGAGGTTTTACTGTATTTATTTTTTTACCTTTAGTATTCTAAATAATTCATTCTGGGGTTTATCAGGGTCTGTTGTTACTCCTACTCTGTTCAATGCTTGCATGGACTGGTTGTTGGGCAGGGTTGTGGGGTGCAGGGGCTGTGGGGTCATCTATTGGTGAAGAAAGATTCACGGATCTTGACTTTGCTGACGATGCTGTGATCTTCACAGAGTCAATGGAGGCTCTGATCGGGGAGCTCGAGAGACTGAGTGAGGAGTCTGAGTGTCTGAGTTTGTGAGTGTCCTGATAAAAACCAACATCCAGGCCTCTTATGACCTCTTGGGCACGGCCATCAGCAGTGTGTCTGTCTGCAGAGAGAGTGTCGACCTCGTCGAGAGGTTTACTTACCTTGGCAGTGACATTCATGTCTCTGGCGACTCTTCCTATGAAGTCAGTAGACAGACTGGGAGAGCATGGGGGGTCATGATGTCGCTGGTAAGGAGTGTGTGGCGCTTGTGATAGCTGTGCAAAAGGAGGAGTCCAGACGAGGACTGGACTCCTTCAGTACTGCATCTCTTAAGAGAATCCTTGGGTACTTTTGGTTTGAGTTCGTGTTGAATGAGTGGTTGCTCATGGAGTCCTGAATGAGGCACATTACCTGCATTGTGAGGGAGCGTCAGTTATGGCACTACGGCCACACGGCAAACTTCCCTGAGGATGATCCAGCGTGCAGGCTCCTCATTGTTTAGGACCCAAGTGGCTGGACCAGGCCAAGGGGATGCCCACGTAACACCTGGCTGTGCCAGATAGAGGGTCATTTCTGGAGGGTGGGACTGGACCATTTTTCTGCCTGGGGGGGTTGCCAACCAGAATCCTGTGCTGTTTTGTCGTGTAGTGGGTGCGGCAACGTGCTATACCAGTGCATTATCCAACCTGGCCTCTCTCCTCTTCTATGACCGCCAGGGGGTCCAGAGTTTGTCCCATAACTGAGTCCCCCCTTTTAATTGGCTTGTTGATTTGGTGGGCCTTTCTTGAAGTGATGTTACCAGCCCAGCACACCACAGTGTAGAAAATCACACTCACCATCACAGAGTTATAGAAGATGTGAAGGATGTCACTCACCACATTAAAGGAATGCAGTATCCAAGGATAAAGAGTCTGCCCTTTCTTCTATTACTCCTCTGTGTTATGAGACCAGTCCAACCTGTCATTAATGTGGACCCCCAAGTACTCATTGGAGTTGACCACCACTACATCTACTCCTTGAGTAGTGACTGGACATTGAGGCTCTTTGATGCCATGAAAGTCAACAACCATCCAACCTCTGCTCCTTAGGGATAAGCTGACTGAGATGGGAGTAGACTCACACCTGGTGGCATGGATTGTGGACCATCTTACAGACAGACCTCCATATGTGCATCTCGGGAACTGCAGGTCTGACATTGTGGTCAGCAACACAGGAGCACCACAGTGGACTGTACTTTCTCCAGTCCTGTTCAGCCAACATACTTCAGACTTCCAATGCAACTCAGAGTCCTGCCACGTGCAAAAGTTCGCTGACGACACTGCTATTGTGGGCTGCATCAGGAGTGGGCAGGAGGAGGAGTATGGGAACCTGATCAAGGACTTTGTTAAATGGTGCGACTCAAACCACCTACACCTGAACACCAGCAAAACCAAGGAGCTGGTGGTGGATTTTAGGAGGCCCAGGCCCCTCATGGAGCCCGTGATCATCAGAGGTGACTGTGTGAAGACCTATAAATATCTGGGAATGCAGCTGGATGATAAATTGGACTGGACTGCCAACACTGATGCTCTGTGTAAGAAAGGACAGAGCCGACTATACGTCCTTAGAAGGTTGGCGTCCTTCAACATCTGCAATAAGATTCTGCAGATGTTCTATCAGATGGTTGTGGCGAGTGCCCTCTTCTACGTGGTGGTGTGCTGGGGAGGCAGCATAAAGAAGAGGGACGCCTCACGCCTGGACAAACTTGTTAAGAAGGCAGGCTCTATTGCAGGCACGGAGCTGGACAGTCTGACATCCATGGCAGAGCGACGGGCGCTGAGCAGGCTCATGTCAATCATGGAGAATCCACTGCATCCACTGAACAGGATCATCTCCAGACAGAGGAGCAGCTTCAGCGACAGACAGACTGCTGTCACCATCCTGCTCCACTGACAGACTGAGGAGACCCCACACTATGTGACTCTTCAATTCCACCCGGGGGGGTAAACGTTAACATTATACAAAGTTATTGTCTGTTATACCTGCATTGTTATCACTCTTTAATTTAATATTGTTCTTTATCAGTATACTGCTGCAGGAGTGTGTGAATTTCCCCTTGGGATTAATAAAGTATCTATCTATCTATCTATCTATCTATACCAGTTTCGTGGTTTTGCTGATTTTAAGATGCAGACAGTTCTCTTTGCACCAAGAAACAAACATCCCCACCTGACTCCTCTCCTCTGCCTCACCCCCAATATCAACCAAGCCCATACCTGCAGAATCATCTGAGACTTTCCGCAAGCGACATGACCTGCTGTTATATTTCTAGTCGGACGTGTGCAGAACGAAGAGAACAGCAGACAGGTCTGTTCATGGTGATGCTCAGGTGTTGCTTTCACAATCCTTTAGTCTCACAAATTGTGGTCTGCCCGACAGATACTCCATTATCCAGGACAGCACAGGTTTATCCCTTAGCAGAGATGTCTGGATGGTATTGAAGGCACCTAGAGAAATATCAAAAAAACATAATCCTCAAAGTGCTGCCAGCTTTGTCCCGGTGAGAATAAGCTTTGTGGAGCAGGTAGATTATTGCATTTTTCCACGCCAATCTTTGTTCAACAGGCAAACAGCAGTGGGTACAGGTGGTCTACCACAAGAGGACCCATATAGTCCAGGACCAGACTCCTAAAGGCCTCCATGATATGGTGAAGAGGTGCCTGTCCTCTTTAGAAGAGGGACAATGCAGGATGTTTTACACACTTTCTGAAGCCTCAGGGACAGATTGAACAGATGACAGAGGACTCTACAAAGATGGTCAGCACAGGCTTAAAGCAGTAATAATAATAATAATTCATTACATTTATATAGCACTTTTCTCAGTACTCAAAGCGCTATCCACACAGGGAGGCACCGGGAAGTGAACCCACAATCTTCCACAGTCTCCTTACTGCAAAGCAGCAGCACTACCACTGCACCAGGACTCAAGGACTGACCCATCTGGCCACACAACTTTTCCAGTAGCTTCCTCAGCTGTCTCATTACTTGGTTTTCAGTTATGGACAGTCCGTCCACACTGATGGTCAGAACTGGACTTGTCACTGGCCAATTCAGTCGATGTGGTAGGAGTTGCTGATGTAGTAGGGATGGTGTGGGGAGACTGGTCATTGGAAGAAGGTGGCAGTGGGAGGGCAGATCTATTAAATGTTTGGTTCAGGGCGTTAGCTTTGTTCACATCCCCTTTGACCACCTGAGCCCTGGATTGCCGGAGGTTTTTTTTTTGTTTGTTTTTTTGTATTTTAGCTTTGTAAACTTCCTTTCCTTCACTTGTGTTTTTCCTAAGCACACGCTGTAGGTCCTCTTTTCTTATTCAGGAGATCTTTTAGCTCCTTAGTAATTCAGCAACACACAGTTTTTGTGGGTATCACAGTGACAACGCAGAGGTTAACACCATCTGTGATGCAGAGATAAGAGATCTTCAATCTCATTCCCATGTGACTTGCACATCATTTCCCAGTCGGTCATTTGGAAGCAGCCATTCAGAGGCTGTGGTTAGATTTGCCTAAAGGAGCCCAAAGATTCCACTTGCATACAGCAGGTCCAGCTTGTTATTTCCTCAAGTGGAACTGGTCACAGACTGGTATAAATTCGTCATTGTTTGTTCCAAAGTCAGCATACAGTGATCCCTCGCTATATCGCGTTTTGACTTTCGCTGCTTCACTCCATCGCAGATTTTAAATGTAAGCACATCTAAATATATATCACGGATTTTTCGCTGGTTCACGGATTTCTGCGGACAATGGGTCTTTTAATTTATGTTACATGCTTCCTCAGTTTGTTTGCCCAGTTGATTTCATACAAGGGACGCTATTGGCGGATACCTGAGAAGCTACCCAATCAGAGCACGTATTATGTATTAAATAAAACTCCTCAATGATATGATATGCTTCCTGCACGGTGCTTCGCACACTTCAAAGCTCTAACAGCCCGTATTGATTTTTGATTGTTTGCTTTTCTCTGTCTCTCTCACTCTCTCTGACGTTCTCTGCGCCTGACAGAGATGGTGTGAGCAGAGGTGCTGTTTGCACAGAGGCTGTTTGCTTCGAAGATACAGAAGCGCCTCTAAAAAATGCTGAAAGACTAACTTCACATTGATACTTAAAAGCACAAAAGCACGTATTAATTTTTCGATTATTTGCTTTTCTTTGCGAGCGCTCTCTCTCGCTCTCTGAAATTCTCTGCTCCTGACGCGCGCACTCCATAGAAGATATATTTGCATTCTTTTAATTGTGAGACAGAACTGTCATCTGTCTTGTCATGGAGCACAGTTTTAAATTTCTGACTAAAGGGTGTTCTTTCATGTCTAGAGGGCTCTAATAATGTTAAACGTATTTAGAAGGTCGTAAACAGGTTTTCAATGCTCTAACTGCGAAAATATTAGATTTATAAATAAAGAATCCTACTTCGTGGAAATTCATGTATCTGTCTGGAGCGGATTAACCGCGATAAATGAGGGTTTACTGTATAACTGTGCAGAGAATATTTATAAACAGTGTGGGAGAGTTTCTAAGGGCTTAAAATATATAACAATAGCCATACAATCATGGTTTCTACTTCGCTGGTTTTCACCTATCGCATGGCGTTCTGGAAAGCAACCTCCGTGATCGAGGAGGGATTACTGTATATAAGAACTGCAGGGTGGGACCGAGTCATCATTAAAGTGCCGGTGACAGAATGAATCATCTCCATTGCTAAGTCCCCATTTGTGGAGGGACGAATATAAACATTAATAAGAATGATGTAACTTATCCATCCATCCATTATCCAACCCGCTATATCCATACACATGGTCACGGGGTTGGGGGTGGGGGTTATCTGCTGGAGCCAACACAGGGCGCAAGGCAGGAGATGCAACTTATCTCCTGGGCAAATAATATGAACAAATTCCGACAGCCAGGATTTCAAAGTCTGAATTAGAAAACAAGGTGTTAACTGTAGTCTGCTCCCTTTTACACCATTCCTCACTCGCAGACATGATCAGCTGCCCCTGCTGTGCTAAGTCTTTGTATGCCAGTTCAAGATGAACTCTGCCCAGCATTAACACGGTTTCAGGTATACCAGGTTTAAGCCAGCTCTGTGTAAAGCACAAAATGCCACTGTACTTGTACTTCCCATAACCCACTATATGTGCAGACAGTTCACTCCATCTTATTTGACAGCGATCAAATCTTTCCCATTTCAATAGATGGTAGACCGGTTCTCAAACCTTCACACTTTGCTTTTACTCTTGGGCTGGTATTTTACCCACTCCATCTGCAGGCAGACAAACAGCTCCTACCGTAAAGTAGCTGAGCTGCTTAGACACTCGTGATTGCGGTGCAAGTAGCTGATTACTGGACTATTTAATACACTTGCACAATGGAAACCTCCCACTGTACTGTCCATACTTGTGCGGGTCTTCCACCTGATAGCAGTGCAACAAATCATCAGAGAGAGATGAGAAATCAACTTCCCGTTTCATTGTGCGGAGATTTGGGGGAATAAAGGTGTTGGAAAATAAAAATATATACATTCTGATGCTGTTGCAAAGGTGCGAAAAGACTGCAACAGCAACACAGAAGTTGGTATGTGAGACCTTTAAACGTATCGCATCATTATGATGGGGAATATGTCACACTTGTGTTGCCTATGTGAGAAATGGGTTTTGTATGTCAGCATTTAAACTTGATGATTTGCTTCACCACATTGAACCATTCATCAAACACAGAATTATGCACGTTGATCCTATTGGAACTGCAATGTGGCGTGACGTCACACCGTGTCATCTCACAGTCTCGCCACTTGTTTTCTCAGACGTTTTCAACTTTGCACAGATGTATCTTTCTGGAATTTGCTTCCATGTTGTCAATTTGATGCCAGCTTTGTGACAGGCATGTCTGTCACTATGGAGATTCTGACAAGAAAACAACGATGCTGACGTCACAAATCAAAACTTGCGCGCGCACACACGCCACCCATATTTTTGCTGGTACTACAACTCATGTATGCATCGTTCTAAGTTCTGACATGCTCAGAGGATACCTAACATGGATGCTAGGAACGCGTGGCTGCCATGATGTGTGTGTGTTCTGAGCATCAAGTATATCCCAGCACTTAGGAGATCACTCCATTGGAAATTCTCCCTTTTGCATATGGTTTCCAATGGGTGCTCTTTTGATATTTATCACAAATTTCTAGAACCCTATCATTTTGAAAATGCACCCATATTTTAACATAAAAGCAGGTTATTTTATTTTCCCCTAAGATCACAGTATGATTCGAGTCAGGTTCACATAATGTGTTGAGAACTGCTATGTTGATCATTTCTGGGGTTAAAGAGCATCCTTACACTAACTGGATAGGACCACCTGGGTGCCCCCCACCAAAATCAAAATAAACCAGAAGGGTAGAGGATTTGATAACATCACAACCATTCATTTGAGCGCGGAAATGAAACTCAAAATCCTGCACACTCCTGGTATTTTTTTCTTTTTTCCACATGCGGCAGGGAATGTTTGGATAAATGAGTGACTGGTGGACAAACTCACACACATTTCTTTTATACAGTGTTCCAAAAAAAGTTTAACAGTTTCTTGGTGATTTTTTTTTTTTTATACAAGGTCATATTAATGCAACAATAAAGATTGTTCCAAAGGGCTCAAAAACTTTTACATCACTCCAGATGTGTACCAAAAGCCCAAGATGGCAAGTATTAAGAAATGTGACCATCACTGTTTAACTATTTTTTGCAGGACACAATTCCAAGCAATTTTACAGTCATTTTTGACAAATGTGAAGGATAACTGGTGTGAAGTTAACCTACCTTGGTGTAATCATATCTCACAACTGTTGTGTCTTACTGAGTATTTTTCTTCTCTTTTGAAGCGTGTTTTCAAATCATTACAGAGCATTAATACAAATTACCTAATTTTTGAAAACAGGAGGGCTTTTTAGTATAGAAACATATATACATGTTAAAAATTAAAGATGTCATCTCAACTTGTGCTAAAAATCCTTTTTAAAAATCTCTGTGAAATTTATGACATGATCATTTCTGAAAAACACACACACACATTAAAATAAGGCAGGGTCCTCAATCACGGTCCTGGAGGGCCGCAGTGGCTGCAGGTTTTTGCTCCAACCCAACTGCTTAATAAGAAGCACTTATTGCTCAAATAACACTTCTGCTTCACTTTAACCCATTAATGCCTCGAGTTCCATTAGTGGAACAACAGTCAGGTAATTTTATACGTTAGGTATAATGTAAGAAGTGGATTTGCCTAGTGTTCCAATTTTGGAACGCCACATAACTCAACAATGGAATGTAATAATTGTTTCTCTTCAAATTCTTGTTCCTTATATTTTTCTACGCAACATATGTGCATTTCATGCACAAACTCCTTAGGCATAAATGGGTTAATTGTCTCACTCGTAGTAAAGTTTCTGAACCCTTATTGATTATTTTAGTCTTAAACAGCTGTAGTCTTGTTTTTTAATTGCTCCTAATTAGCAATAGCATGCAAATGACAAAAGAGAGCAGCATTTCTCCAATTAGCTTATTACCATTTCCACCTGTGTGTATTTATTGTGTACTATTTGGTTTAATTAAATACTTTGAAGGAAAGTGAAGAGAAAAAAGTGAAGGACTGAGAATTACTCATCCATTTTAGCCTTCAGATCATTTGGATGATATCCTTAAAAAGGGGAAGAAAATCTAGGATAGCTAACAAGCCATGAAATTAAATTATTGGTAAGAATTGCTTTCTAATTAAGCAAAACAGGTTAGAACAAAAACCTGCAGCCACTGTGGCCTTCCAGGACTGTGATTGAGGACCCCTGAAATAAGGGATGGTATCTTGACCTTGGTGAAAAATCATTTCAAAAAATTTCAGTGAAAATTGAAGATGTGAGTTCCAAAATCTGCTAATTATACCTTTTGGTAAAATTTTGTGAACACGTGATTGTGACATTTCATGCAGTTGGTCATGCGCTGAGAATATGTTTGAGCTTCAAAACTTGCTATTTATCTCCAAAATATATCTTTAGTACTTAGCTGATTTTGGAACTGAGCTCTTTAATTATAACTTGATAGCTTCTGCGCTAAATTGAAATGTTTTAAAATGTTGTGCTGAGCAGTTTCCGGCGTACACATGACTACACTTTAGATGTAAAAATGACAGCCATGTGATAAGTTTGGACATATCTAGTATTAAACCTTACACTTAAAGCTATCCAAAACTTTCAAGGCAAGAATTGGGTGATCCTCCCAAAAATGGCCACCATTCAGGACCACATGATTTCCAAGTCAAAAATCTAAATGACTACAGATTTTACATAAAAAAAAAAAAAAAAACAAACAAACTTGGAACCAAATTTCTTAAAACAATAGGTTAACGTGGTATACAAATTATAACTATGCTTCAAAATTACACATTCAAACAAATAGTTAAAATGTTTTTAACATGTATGTCACTGTTTGAAAGCCACACTTTTATCTGTGTTGTAATCTTGGATGTTGCGATATTCTGAAAATATTCAGAAGAAGTTTTGTCACAAAAATAGACACATTTGCTGTTCTACAGTGAAGTAGAATTTGTACAACTCAAATAATGAGATATAAGAGACCATCAGTTTAAACAATATTATAACTTAAGTTAAATTAACCTTGTTTGATATTCAGTTCTAGCACATATGCTTATTAATATCTTCACACTTGATTTGTATCCTGTATATCTGCCTACAGCCTCTAGTCTATTTCTTTTAAGGTTTTATCTGTCAAGGCCAACACCAGCCCAGAGTCACATTTTAAATGGATCTCACATCGAGAGAGCATGGTAATTATGTTTCCAGATTCGCAGCTGATCTGCCTAATAAATAATAAAAGAGGACTGATGAACCGCCAGATTTTTGTCCTTCTGACAGCAAAAATGGGCAGCCTGGTGACCTCCCCAAGATGTACGTGTGGAAACCAGAATTCATGAATTACACTGAAATAGAAATGTGTCATTTGCAAATCATAAAGGAAGAAAACATCAGCCTAAAACAGGGGGCAACTTGTCTTTTTTTTTTTTTTTATAAACCTGTCCAGTCATTATTAATTTTTCAATGAAAGGGTACTCTGAAAAGAATACTAATTAAAGGGATAACATTTAGAAGAAAGGTGTCTTATTAATGACCGATTTCTGTAACAGATAATTCAGTACAATCGGATGCAAAAATTACACCCGTGTGTAAGGTAACCTTAATCATGGTTTCAAAAATGAGATACCCAAACAGGGCTATTAACAATACAATAATAAAAAAAAAGCCCTACATATCTGATGACTTACATTTACAAGTTCA
Source organism: Polypterus senegalus (assembly GCF_016835505.1). NCBI lineage: Eukaryota > Metazoa > Chordata > Cladistia > Polypteriformes > Polypteridae > Polypterus > Polypterus senegalus. The sequence continues at coordinate 17,853,694 of NC_053164.1, read as the reverse complement.
AGCCCCTCCCACCCTCCCCACTATTACATACCAGTTTAGAAGATTCCCAAAAGAGATACATTCGTGACATTAAACTACTGTCACAAGTAATAGACATTTCAACCCATTTACAATATCTTCTTGTAGTTTATACAAAGTATTTTTTGTTTTAAACCATTGAAATTCTGGTTGATTTGTCTTGTGTATATAAAAAACAAAACAAAAAATGGAGGTTACCTCCTCCATAGGGATATGCATAAAACCCTACAAAATGTGTCAGAACATCTTTTAGGATTTTTATGTATTTTTTTTTTTTTTAAACCTCAGTGATGTCAAGCTGTTCTTTTTAGTTCACTTATTGCAACCAGACTATTGCTTAGACTTTGATTAGATGAAAAGAGGATGGGGAAGGATCTATGAATTTTATGCATACCCTGATTTGTTCTAATAGAAGTCATTCTCCTGCTTTCTGTTTCACTATTAAGCAAGAGGGGAAAATTATAAGCGGCCATTACATTCACAGAGGCATCCTTGTGAATCTCAGCCATTCTTTTCCTATTAGAAATGCTACCATTCGACAGGTAGCAGCTGGTTTTGCCAAACAAGAAGGAACAAAGAGCACTTGTATTAAATTGAATATGGCTTCAAAAATCTGTAACAATCAGAAAAATTTCTTAAACAAAGAACAATTACTTTCCAGTATGCAGTTTTTTGGCTGTATTTCCAGCAGTCTTACGGTTTACGTATGCATTTTTATCAGCGTCACTTTTTCTTATTTGCTTTTAGTGTAGTACCAATTAAGGCAGGGTTGAGGACACAAGGTGTCCCAAGAACACTGTCAGTCTCTCCCCGTGTCTTTTGTGATGACAAGGTTATCTGTTGTTCTGAAATTTGTCTCTCCGCTTATCTCTCCCTGCTAGAGTACACTAAAATCCAGAAGGTCACTCTCGTATACTACTGGCAGAGTAGGAGAACTGAGGAAAATGGGTTGGCTGATCAGAATCTTCGGAGTCCAAGCTGTCATCTGAGGAGAAAAACAGAAATGCCACGTAAGTGCCATAACAGAAATGCAATCTACAGTCCATGCAAAATATTTATGCCCTCCTTGGGCTTCTTCATGGTTTTCAATATTAAGTCTTAATAAACGATTTGATGCCATTGATCAACATAAACTTTGCAATGTTAAGTAACAACAAAATTATATCTTTTTTCCACAAATATTCATAAATAAAAACAGAAAAAATCTATTTTTATAATTGTTCACATTGTTTTATGCACATTTCCAGGACTGCTTAATCTAATTTGGATTGCAAAAGATCAGAGCCCATCCCACCAGCAATGGTTGGTTATAAGGAACCAAATTCAGCCGGGTGTCAAATCATCACAGACCTTTTTCAGATGTTACATGTAAATAGATTCTGGCACAAAACAATAGTTTTCCTGTTTGTAATACGCTGAAGACACATGTCAGTCACAACAGGTACTTCTCGTGGGTTTGGGTTACACAGGATAGTCCTAAAAGTGTCTAGTAATGCTACTAATGTAGCCAATAAGAAAACAGAAGAACATTCACAGTAACCAGAGATTAAGAATGTTCAAAGCAACACCATTCAGGCACAGGGTCAAATTATATTTCATGTCCTTAAACACCAGAATTTCCAGTAGTTAATCCTCTAAAACTCAGTATTTAGGTGAGGAGGACACTACTAAGGGAGCCTCCAAAGGCGTGTGTGACAACTCCTAAGATATTACAGTCTTCCATAACCATGATGGGAAAGATGAAGCAATTTATAAGATAATGGCTACACAGGATCTTAAAAGCAAAACAGTCTTTTCGGTGCATCTGGCAGGGTATCTAATAACAACAATTTACAAATAACAGTGGTGTTCAAAACTATTCAATCACCTTGAAAGTTTTCATTATTTTCTTCATGACAAAAGATTAGTACACATTTTTTCCATTCAGTATTTTTAATGTGAACTCTTATGCTTTAAGATAGGTGAATGTTTTGGAAAGGCCAGGTCAAAGCTCTGATCTTAAGCCTATTGAGAATCTGTGCCACTATTTGAAAACTGCTGTCCAGAGGTGCCATCCCACCAACTTAGAGGATCGCTATCATTTCTGCCAAGAAGAATCAGGAAGAATCCCTCCTGAACAATGTGCAAAACTGGGACATACCCCAAAAGAATGAAGGCTGTCATTACAGCAAAAGGCTTCTTGACAAATTATTAATGTGTGGGGCTGGAATACTTATGCACACACTAACTATGAAGTTTTTCATCTTCAGTTAAGTATTTACAGAAGTATGAAGTTTTTCATCTTCAGTTAAGTATTTACAGAAGATGGTTGGTTTTGACTTGGAAAATGTATTGTTACAGCATACAAGTTCACATTAAAAATACTGAATGGACAAATATGTGGACATATCTTTAGTCATGCAGGAAATTATAATGATTTTCAAAGGGATTGAACACTTTTGCACGCCACTGTAAGTATAAAACGTAATGGACTAGGAGACCTAATGGAAGAAGATTCTATGGTTTGATATGCGCCTCTATGTTTAGTACATACCCACTGCCTTTTCTACCATCCTGTGGGGATTTTCTGTATTGCTGCTTGAAAGATTTGTTAACAGAAAAGCAAAAATGGAGATAATGTTCAGAAAGGGAGAAAAATCCTCATGTAACTGGGTGTTTGGAGAACACTGACTTTCAAATTTCAAATGACCCAAACCACATAGTCAAAAGCATGCTAGAGTGGTTTAAATGAAAAGAATATGATCTGTAATTGCCTAGTCAAAGCCAGTGATTCAATCCAATAAAGAATGTGTTTATCAGCAGCTGAGAGGGGTTAAGAAATTTTCTAGAGTATGACATTTAATATCCAGATAGCTTATTTTTATTTCCAGAACTCCAAATTTCAAGTTATATCATATAGTGTTAATGTTATTGAGGTCAAGTCTTACCTTTTTTTTAACAATTACATCACTACAGTATACACCTGATTGCCTAGTTTGGACTGCTGCATCATCTTTTGATTGCTTTCATACAGTATTGTATTCTCTGCAAGCATGGTTTTATTTAGAACATGGGGATCAAGAGGTTTGTACTATAAGTAAAACTTTGCATTTCAGCCAACAACATTACTTTAATCACCTTTGAAACCTCTTATACACCTTAGCTCGAGCAGTCTTATTCTGGCAAGAAAAATCCACGTAGATGATTTAATGGTTTTCTATCACCCAAGAAAAAGGCCTTCCATACAACAACCCATGAAGGTACAAATTGTACTACTGTACAACCTCAATAGCATCATGAACCTGTAGTCAAAGAAGGATGTACAGCAGGTATAGGCAACATCAGTCCTGTAGGGCCACAGTGGCTGCAGGATTTCATTTCAACTCAATTGCTTAATTAGGAACCAATTCTTGCCATCCAACTAACCAAGTCCTTGTTTATTTTTTATGGTTTGTTAGTCTGTAATATTGGGTTCTTATATCGTAGATTTTTTTTCTTTCCAAGGATATCATCTACAATGTTTGAAGCCTAAAACAGATCATATTCAATCTGTCAGATTTTTCTCTTAAGTATTTTATTAAACCAAACAGTGCATGAACCCACACAGGTGTAAATGGAAACAATTTTGATGGGGAACTGTCTTCATTGTCATTTGCATCTTATTGCTAATAAGGAACCATTAAAAACAATGAATGCAACAGTTTAAGACTAAAATAAGCAATTAAGGATGGGGAGCCTTAACAAGTGAGACCACTAAAATGAAGCATCAAAATGAAACTTGAGCAGTAAGTGCTTCATCTGTAATAAGTGACTTCTCCTTAAGAAACTGAGATGGAACAAAAGCCTGCAGCCACTGCAGCATTCCAGCACCAACACTGCCTACCCCTGATGTAAAAGATCCTGGGGAGAGAGCGGAGGCAAATCGACCAATATAATATGGTGAAAATAATCTCCAAACAAGGTGCTAAGGTGCTAAACATAAGACTTTTAAGGTGTTTTTGCAGAAAATGTTGTATGTGGTAACTGCAAAGGATAGAAGCTGATACAGTATGACACATTCAAACAATTCAACATCACTCTGCCATTACTCTAGTTGAAGTGAAAGTCAAACTAACATGGACACTCCACTGTGGGATTGCACCATAGTGGAATACATGCCATAGTAAGATTTCCTTGGGCAGTGGGAATGCAATCCATAAGCCACTACCCATAAGCCAGCCATCATGAGTTGTACTGCTTCAGCTTCTATCCATTGCAGTTACTGCATAATTTTCAAATTGATATTACTTTTTGATTTACTCTTGTATTAACAGAAGGACCCTCAACATTTATGCAAGTTTAATTTAAAATTTTCATTACCACATGTGTTGCCAAAACTATTACCTGAAATACAATATTTTTTTGTTAATACACGTGTTACCACAATGACTGAAATATTCATGTGAAGGCTTTCAGATTAAAGAATAATAAATTAAATATTGTATGGTGACTCAAACTAAAATTGTCTTCACATGTGGAACATTTTAGTTTGAGCATGCAAGTTTTGAGTAAAAACATTATATGACCACAAATATGAGTGTATCATTTTAATTGGAAAATGTTAACATTTTTCAAGAGACTGCAAGATACTCTAGTTCACAAATAATCTCAAACATATATAACTTACATCTGTCTGGTGGCGTAACTGTTATGGTCTGGGCGGTGAATTCTTCATCAAAATATCTGGTGTCTGTTTCAGATGTCACCTGAGGTTTGAAAAGGGGTACAAGCTGTTGGGAACAAGAAAACATGAGCTGTAAATAACATGGAACCCACAATGCGTTACTGTGAAAAGATGACAATGCACAGTATGAGTTTGTAAATTTTCATTTAATCAGGTCAAGATATCTTGAGTTATGACCCTGTAAATGCTTTTTGTCACATTTTGTATGTAAACATTTCTATTCTGGTTCTGGAGATTAATGAGATATTCAGTGTGAAAGTAGCTTATTTAATATATCCCACAATTTTACATTTGCAAGTTTTCGGTTCACCAGTAATTTAAGTTTTTGCTGCAGCCAATCTCTTAGTCAGCAAATACTGAGTTTATGACGGAGCCTCATGTATAATTCCAGTCTTTATTCCTAATTTGAAATCATGTAATTTTATTGCTTTATTCTTTACCACCAGCATTAACAATTTTAAAAGAACCTGTCAGAATTGGTTTCTCCATAGTAAAAGACTGCTTGGCCTGAACTGCTTATTTCCTGAAAGGAAGGCTGCATTGAGAGTGACAGCTTGTAATTAATGTATCTTTCATATACACACCTAACTGCCAGACATTACAGTATTACAGGAAAATCGCGTCAAGTTGTGATATGACAGAAACTAATGAGCCAAAAAGACAAGACGAGCTCCTAGAAAGATTAACATTTGGGCAAACAACTGTAAAAGATCAAAACAAAATTACACAAAAGTCTAGTTAGCCAAGAATTTACTGCAGTAGTTTTGCTTAAAAAAATAAATAAATAAAAGCTCCCGGGCTGTAACTTTCCTTCTACTAGAGGTTTTATTTTTAGGAAGGCCCAGATATCTCCAGCTATAATAAGTGCAAAATGGAGTCTGCTGTCGTCAGCTACATAACATTCATGCACGGCACCTGCTCAGCAAAGGACACAAAGCATTACAGCAGGTGCCGAAGTTGTTGCAGAATACTACTGGCACACAGTTACTTTAGAAAAGTAAACTTGCAAAACTAGAACTGAGTCTCCTAATACAATCACTATGCCCTCTCCTCCATTTTGATAAATGTCAATATTTTTTTTAGCCAATGGCCACATTGTTCCATATACAATATATGTAGATACACTAGCTGGCCAAGTTGACAATACCGTATCTCAGACTTATTGGTCTAACACTTAAATTTGTGCTGACAAACATCATTTAATTGAAATCGATTCAAAAGAGTGCAAATGTAGTCCCAAATGCCTACAATGTCACTTGTGATACACTCACTCAAGGGTGCCATTCTTAAAGCACCCAATTCCAAGGTGCCTGTCACAAGCATTAAAAAAAATGCATTGCGATTTGGCGTATACAACTGACACTATAACCTAATAAAGGACATTTTAAAAAGAAATAAGGTTGGCATATACTCTTTCTATAGCTGTTAACTAAATTTGTTACTTATTTACATTATTCCTCCTCTCATTTTGCTACGTTACCAGAATATTTAACTCAAAAAAAATTAGTACTACTTTTACCGTTCTTTTTTTACTTCCTGTTTAACGTTTCATTAGGTTATGATGTTAAGTTTGTCTGCAACCTCAGTTATATGGCACAAGTTAGTGTTCTCCAGGAGTCTCAATGTTTGCAGTGCACCATTTGTTCAAAAGGAATATGCAATGCATTTTAATACTACATGCATTGCAAAATGCAATCATAAGAATTTCACTGTAATACAGTACAGGCCAAAGGTTTGGACACACCTCCTCATTCAATGTGTTTTCTGTATTTTCATGACCATTTACATTGGTAGATTCTCACTGAAGGCATCAAAACTATGAATGAACACATGTGGAGTTATGTACTTAACAAAAAAAGGTGAAATAACTGAAAACACGTTTTATATTCTAGTTTCTTCAAAATAGCCACCCTTTGCTCTGATTACTGCTTTGCACACTTCTTGGCATTCTCCCGATGAGTTTCAACAGGTAGTCACCTGAAATGGTTTTATTTTATTAATCAGAGCAAAGGGTGAAATGGGTGTAAATAATTTCTCCTAGAATGTACTGCTTGAGCACATTTATATGTATTTATAGTTTAAAATGGTGGATTTTATATGAAAGATCACAAGGGTGCCTAAATAAGTATAAAAAATAATCATCTTTGCCATGCATTATGTTTAATTGTAAGAATATAATTTTAGATAACTGTCAGCTGCTTAAGATGGATTAAGGCAAGTGCTTCAGGATATATGTAATACTTGACACAGCCCACTAGAAACAGTGATTATATTTTCTGACTGGTTTTGGAACCTCTGCTAATTTCCCAGCAATAGTTATACATATATCCAAAGACAAGGGCCATCTAGCCAATGGAATCAAGGTATGCTGCCACTATGACCTTTACCAAAAGCAGAGTGAAATGACAAGAAATACAGACAGTAAAAATATTTTTCACAAACAAGCATAATCCTATAAAGATATAGGGTTTATGATATATTTTGAAAAACAGACTTTTTTCTAAATTAGGCAAAGCTAATATCTGAAGCATTTAATATCAATTCAACCATTTATTAAAACTAGTCTGTTCAATTTCTGTACACTGTCAGCCTGTGTCCATTTCTGTGAAAGGCATTAGTTTATATTAGGCATCCTCATACATACAGTAACACTCAATCATACTCGGGCATATTAAGTGTTTGCAACCTGCAGGCATCTCTTGCAGTTTGAGAAATTGTAGAGTAACTACAAAAAACCCACACAAACAGAAAATAAATATGTCAAGTTAACGCAGGAGCACTCCACCCAGGAAACTAATCAGGGAATGAAGGAAGAAGAAAAACATGTTAATGTCTATATATATCTATATATTTATCTATATCTATCTATCTATACACACACACGTCTGTGTATATTTATATAAAGTCATGGCATTTAGGGTTTATTTGCCAAGTAACATATTTGTAGGTGTGTGTTTATCTCTGTGACTGTCCTGTTGGAAGAACACTATAACATTAGACTGATCGTATTCTTACTCCTACATTTTCCATGCATTTAATTGTCCTTAAAATAAATGCATTCCACTCACACTCTTCATTTGTTATGGCAGGACACAACTGAACAAGTACCAGTTTGCAGCACAGATACAAGTAGCCACAATAAAAATGAATACTGTGCCATCATGTTTCACAAATGTGTTACTGTATTAATTGTAAGCCAATACAACAAAGTAAAACAATCATAAATATTGTGTTATTATAGAACTGATAACAAATTTTTTACATTTACCTGTAACTGATTAGATTATCCTTTTTTGGAATCACTTAACCTTAAAACATTAAACAAATAAATATATAGCTGTGTATGATAACAGGGGTCTTAAGAGAAGCACAGTGAAGCAGAGAAGGCCTGTTGCCTCAAGCACAAGAGTCTAGCCAGACTTCATTCCAGGCTTTAATACCTTTTGTGTAAAAATGTGAGATTCAGGCAGTATCAAGGTACACTTAAATTCTTACTTGCATAATGTTCCTTATGTATAGATATGTGTGTGTATATATATATATATATGGCAGCATGATGGCACAGTGGTAGTGCTGTTGTATCCAAAGAAGGACACCAGGGTTCACTATCCATGTTCTCTCTGTGTGGTGTTTGCATGTTCTTGCAAGTGTACAGTGGTGCTTGAAAGTTTGTGAACCCTTTAGAATTTTCTCTGTTTCTGCATAAATATGACCTAAAACATAATCAGATTTTCACTCAAGTCCTAAAAGTAGATAAAAATATCATACTTGGTCATTTATTTACTAAGGAAAATGATCGAAAATTACACATTTTTCAAGCACCAGTGTGTGTGTGTATATATATATATATATATATATATATATATATATATATATATATATATATATATATATATATATATATATATAGCTCTGGAAGCCTGTGGTTGCTTCGGGACGCTCTTCCGCATGTAATCCCATTGGGGGTCGGGGGTTTGGCATGGGTGGGGTGGAGGAGATCCCAAAAGAGTTTAGAAACGTTAACAGTGCATAAAGCATTTTGTTTTTATTTTGTGTCCAAGTGTAGTGACTCTTCAGGCAAAAGCAACTGTCATTTGATAGGTTTCTTTGTTAAAGTCACAAAAAAAGAAAAATACTCCAGTGAGCCAACATACAGCAGTGATTCCATTAGTTAAGAGCGAAAGTCGTCCACACAATAACCTTCCTCTTCTTTCTCTCCTCTCTCTTGTCTCCCTAACACCAGCCACGATTCTTTTCAAAGGAAAAGTGCAGGTTAATTTGATTTATGTATTTTTACTTTATATTTTTTATTAATCATTTTTATATGAATATTTTTGGGTTGTGGAATGAATCATCTGAGTTTCCATTGTTTCTTAAGGGCAAATTCACTTTGATATACGAGTGCTTTGGATTACAAGCACATTTCCGGAACGAATTATATTCGCAAACCAAGGCACCACTGTATATCCATTGTTTGAATAAACAAAAAGTGATGTGATATTTATATGCTTACATATTTATCCTTAGCAGTACTAAACCTAAAATATAAACTTAATTCAATTAAAGTAAATTAAATCAAATTCTGCTTTAAGACAGACAGAGGCTTTTAAAGTAATCAACAGAAGTTGTTTGCTTCAACTTGCAAGGTGTAATTTACTTTAATTGCTGCAGAACAACTGTAGGTTGTAACCTATTAGTTGTTCCCTGATGAAGGCCCATTTCTAATATTCTGAAATTTTTTTTTTTTCAGTTTTTGCTAACCTAAACTTTAGATTTAAACCTCTGGCAATTTACTGCTTACCTTTTCACCATTTTACGTCATCCATTGCATTTAAAATTATTAAATTTGGAGAAAAAAATGGAAAAATTGAGGTGTTCTAAAACTTCTGACTGGTACTGTATCTTAAACACATTTCCATTAAATCATACACTAAAAAATGAGATTTAATTGTACTCTACATTATTTCTTTCAACTATTTTTGTAGCACAATACGAAAATTTAAATAACATAATTAAATTAAATCAAAATTTGCAAAAGAATTAGGCAGTACCAAAGACTGCCCAGAAAACAAATTACTTTCCCGCCTTACAAGTCATTACAGTAATCTATTTGCATCAAGGACAGATGGGCTCTTAGCTTTGTCTGGCATTATAACTAGTTTATTTAATTATTACCTTTTTTAGAATCACATCCTGCCAGTTGATTGCAGTAAAGAACTTGTGGTTCATCACCTCCTTGGCATCATCTGGCCCGCCTCCCAATCTACATGGATGAAAATGTTTACCAAAATTAGTCTGTATTAACATACAAAATAACCTGAGGTCAATCTAAAAACTTTTTCACTCTGATTCAGTCATTTCATATAGAAAAGTAAAAAGCCACCTGCCTAAACATATAAGTTATACATATAATGTTTAATAGCCAAATTTATTAACTAAATTACTTACTAACCATTTTTAACATAGTACACTTGAGTCTAGCTTCCACGTACCTGTGAAAGAACTAGGTGCAAAAAAAGGATAAATAATTAGGAAGTAAATGAACTACCACCTAATTGGTCTGAAGTACAAAGGAGAAGCTATACATGGCTCAAAACTACTTAACATATACAGTAAATGAGATCTCAAAGTGACTTTAAAATATACTCAGCAAAAAAAGAAACGTCCCTTTTTCAGGACTATGTATTTCAACAATAATGTTTTAAAAATCCAAATAACTTTACAGATCTTCATTGTAAAGGGTTTAAACAATGTTTTCCATGCATGTTCAATTAACCATAATCAATTAATTAACATGCACCTGTGGAATGGTCGTTAAGACCTTAACAGCTTACAGAAAGTAGGCATTTAAGGTCACAGTTCTAAAAACGCAGGACACTAAAGAGACTTGTCTACCGACTGTGAAAAACACCCAAAGAAAGATGCCCAGGGTCCCTGCTCATCTGCGTGAACGTGCATTAGGCATGCTGCAGAGAGGCATGAGGATTGCTGATGTGGCTAGGGCAATAAATTGCCATGTCCGCACTGTGAGACGCCTAAGACAGCGCTACAGGGAGACAGGAAGGACAGCTGATCATCCTCGCAGTGGAAGACCACGTGTAACAACACCTGCACAGGATCGGTACATCCGAATATCACACCTGCATGACAGGTACAGGATGGCCACAATAACTGCCCGAGTCACACCAGGAACACACAATCCCTCCATCAGTGCTCAGACTGTCCGCAATAGGCTGAAAGAGGCTGGACTGAGGGCTTGTAGGCCTGTTGTAAGGCAGGTCCTTACCAGACATCACCAGCAACAACGCCGCCTATGGGCACAAACCCACCTTCGCTGGACCAGACAGGAGTGGCAAAAAGTGCTCTTCACTGATGAGTCACGGTTTTGTCTCACCAGGGGTGATGGACGGATTTGTGTTTATCGTCGAAGGAATGAGCGTTACACCAAGGCCTGTACCCTGGAGCGGGATCGATTTGGATCGATGGCTAGGGCCATTCTCCCCAGAAATGTCCAGAAACTTGCAGGTGCCTTGGTGGAAGAGTGGGGTAACATCTCACAGCAAGAACTGACAAATCTGGTCCAGTCCATGAGGAGGAGATGCACTGCAGCACCTCAAGCAGCTGGTGGCCACACCAGATACTGACTGGTACTTTTGATTTTGAGCCTCCCTTCATTCAGGGACACATTGTGAAACATTTTTAGTTTATGTCTTATGGTGTTGACTCTTTTAGTGTTCATACAAATATTTACACATTAAGTTTACTGAAAGTAAAAACAGTTGAAAGTCAGAGGACGTTTCTTTTTTTGCTGAGTATATATTTTAACATATGAGATGTCACCATTAGAAATGGCTACTTAAAACATTATAATCAGACCCATTGGGTTTCGTTCACAGTTGGCTTTACATGGTGAAATATGAAGAAAATAACATTTCAAAACAGAACAAACTGAAGTGACCTGGAATAATCCTGTGAACGCTGTCACTTGCACAAAGTTACTGAATGAAAGTGGAGTTATTATATTTTCATACGTTAAAATACAAAAATGCTCTCTCTGTTGCCAAAACTGTATACTATTCTAACATTGTCAATATAGGACGGAAAAATACTAGAACTCTTTTTTTCCCCACAATGAATATGCTAATGACACCATCACAATACATCAGAAAATGATGCTCACCATAACCTCTCTGTTAAATACTGCTGTACTTTATTGGATTTTTTAAACTCAAAAATGAAAAAAAAAATCCACCAGCAACTTGCTTCCTACTTTCCACTATCACCCATATTCCCCTACCAACCACCTTATTCTCAGATTTCAGTTTATGAACAGCAAATGACATCTCAGAACTTAAAACAGAATCTAATTCTTTCACATGTCAATTGGATCAAATGCCTTAAAGCTTTGTTAAGTCCTGTCTGTCACATATTTCCCTCATGATAACTACTATAATTAACTCCGAACTTACTACAGGCACGGTCCCCCTCTCACTAAAAATGGCCTCAATTACTCAAATTCTTAAAAACCTGGCTTAGATCCGAATATCGTCAACAATTATCAGCCTATTTCAAATGTTCCATTCATATCTAAAGTTCTAGAAAAGATACTGTAGTTGCCTCCCAACTTCAGTCCCATCTTTCAAAAAATAAACCTTTTTGAACAGTTTCAATCTGGTTTATGTCCTAAACATAGCACAGAAACTGCCCTAGAGAAAATCTCAAATGATCTTCTCCAGGCAGCTGACATAGGACTTTTATCATTTCTTGTACTTCTTGACCTCAGCTCCACATCTGACACCATATCTCATCAGCTACTTTTGAAATGACTAGCTAGTTTTGGAGTCTATGGCCTTGTCCTCAAATGGTTTTCTTCCTACCTCACTGATAGGACACAATTTGTTCAAGTACAGGGCTTTAAATCTGAAAATGCAGTCGTTACTCGGGGAGTTCCACAGGGTTCGGTTTTGGGGCCGCTTCTTTTTGTCATTTACATCTTCCCAATAGGTAATATATCTCGACACCACAGTATTAAATTTCATTGTTATGCTAAAGACACACAGCGTTATCTACCCACTAAGTACACTTCTATTTTCCCTCCAAATACTCTTATGGCATGTCTCTAAGACAAAGTCATGGATGACTCACAATTTTCTCCAATTAAATAGTAATAAAACTGAGGTGCTCCTCATTGGTTCTAAATCTACACTCGCTAAGGTTAACCATTCTTCTATTTTAAGTAACAACATTAACACAAACATCACTTCCCAGGTTAAGAGCCTGGGTGTCATTCTAGACAGTGCCCTTTCTTTTTTCTTCTCATATAAGTAACATTTCTTGGACTGCCTTCTTCCACCTCCTAAACCTTTCTAGACTTTGTCCTATTCTTACACAACACAGTACTGAAGTATTGGTTAATGCCCGAGTCACCTCACATATAGATTACTGTAATGCTATTCTATCTGGTATCCCACAAAAACTTATCCATTGCTTACAACTTCTTCAAAATTCTCCTGCTAGGATAATAACCTGTTCTAAATCCACTGAACATATTACACTGGTTCTCTCCCAACTTCACTTCCTCATTGTGTAACTACCGAGTACAATACAAAATACTGCCCTTAACATTTAAAGCTCTCCACAACCTTTCTCCTTCTTATCTTTCTGATCTCCTACAGACTTGCACTGAATTTAACACTGTTACTGCCTGATATCTTTGATGTTTGCTATTACCTCTGTATCTTACTGCTATTTGATTTTATCGTCCTCTTTGTTTTTACATTTTATTATTGTTTTTTCATTTCATTGTAAGGTGGCCTTGAATGTTAAGAAAGGTGCCTATTAAATAAAATGTATTATTATTATTATTATTATCTTTTAAGTAATAAGTAAGATGTCTTGCTTGCTGTAATATTGTTTTATAACATAATTAAATACTTTTATGGAAGTCAAGTTGTCAATTTAGAAAAACTGGGGGTTGTATGAATCAATATATAAAATGCACCTTAACTACCACAGGCTGTCATTGCTGATGATCAAGATAAACTTGGACTTTGCTCTGTTCTGGTGAAATACAGTCAGGCCCCATAGATCTCATTTGGAAAAATGTACCTTAATTAGACTGAGTACCCCTATATTAAATAGTGTTACAATGTCATGTGTTACTGTCAATACAAATAACTCTCCCTTTTGAGTTAATGCACCACACCATTTCTCACTAGGTTCTATTGGAAATGAGGTCTACCCTGCCCAGGTTATTTCCTTCAAAAAAGTGAGAAATTACTGTCTCCAGCTAGTATCTTCTCTTACTTGCCAGAGTTCATAAAAAACGTGCAAGTTAAATGCACATGCATTATAAATTTACCCTGAAAACTATCTATAGGCCATACAGCCTGTAATTGCAGAATTTACATAAACTACTTTTATGTTTCACTCATTACCAGAATTAAGTTTACAGACACTAGGCGGCATGGTGGCGCAGTGGTAGCGCTGCTGCCTCGCAGTAAGGAGACCTGGGTTCGCTTCCTGGGTCCTCCCTGTGTGGAGTTTGTATGTCCACCCCGTGTCTGCGTGGGCTTCCTCTGGGTGCTCCGGTTTCCTCCCACAGTCCAAAGACATGCAGGATAGGCAATCCTAAATTGTCCCTAGTGTGTGTGTGCCCTGCGGTGGGTGGCGCCCTGCTCGGGATTTCTTCCTACCTTGCGCCATATGTTGGCCGGGATTGGGACCCCTGTGACCCTGTGCTAGGATATAGCGGATTGGATAATGGATGGAAATGATGCTATCTTGCATACAGCAAGAGGGTTGAATTGTGAAGTGTGTGAATTTTTCCTTTGTGATTTCATAAGGTTTGTCTGCATATGAAATGAGGTTTATGGAAATCTGTGTAATTTTCCTTCAGTATCGACAAAGCATTAAATTTACAAAAGCATAGAGTACTAGGACCTAACCATTGCATACTTTGAGCACTTAAACAAAAACAAACAAAAAAAAAAAGACCAAACTTGCACAGATGGCTATGTAGCTGCTTCTTCATGTGTCTTTATCTATGTTTCATTAAAAACCAATAGTTTAAATATCCTGTATACCTTTGTTTGGGGTCCTTCTTAAGCAATCCAGCCAAAAGAGATTTCGCTTCAGGAGAGAGGTTTCTTGGGAAGCGTATTTCCTCCATAAGAATAAGCTCGAAGAGTCGCTCATGGTCTTGGTTGTAAAAGGGAAGCCGACCACACATCATTTCATACATGACCACACCTAGCCCCCACCAGTCTACTGCACGGCCATAATCATTGTCTTCCAACACCTGAGAATATAGAAAGGAAAACATACAGAATCTGAGACCACAGCTGCCCATTCCATTGAGTCCTATGAAACTCATAACAAATGATTTCTCTATATACTCACCCATAAAGAAATCACTACTCAATGATGAAAATGAGAAATTTAAATATATTCATTAGAACTATCGGGTTCTGTCTGTCATTTAACTTGAAATCTGTGTCTAAATGGAGCAATTCTTTTACATGGCAAACCTGCAGGAGTTTGTACCCTATGTAGATTATTTCAAGATTTCAATTTTAAAGAAATTCAAGAGGGTGAAAAGATAGGCATAGTTGTACTATATATTGCTGCCTCATTGCTCTAGAGTACAGTGGAACCTCGGTTCACGAATGTCTCGGAACACATACAGATCGGTTTATGACCAAAACGTTCGCCAAACTTTTGCATCTGTTCACGACCACAGACTCGGTATACGAACAAGCCAGTTTCCCATTCGGCTTGTGCGCGCAGATGATTTCCACACGTGCTGAGTCTCTCCCTGTGCAGCGAGCGAGAGACACACACACACACACGCGAGAGAGAGAGAGAGACAGACACACACACAGACGTGCGAGAAAGAGAGAGACACACACAGAGACGCGCGAGAAAGAGAGAGACACACACAGGCGCATGAGAAAGAGCGACACACACGTGTGCGCAAGAAGCGCGCGAGAGAGAGAGAGACACACACACACACAAAGACGCGCGCGCGAGAGAGAGAGAGACGCACATACACGCGGGCGAAAGAGACGCGTGTATGAGCGAGAGACGCGCGCACGCGAGAGAGAGAGAGAGAGAGAGAGAGAGAGAGAGAGAGAGAGAGAGACAGACACACAAAGACGCACGCGAGAGAGAGAGATGCACATACACGCGGGCGAGAGAGAGAGATGCACATACACGCGGGCGAGAGAGACGCGCGTGCGCACGCGAGAGAGACACACAGACGCGAGAGAGAGAGAGAGACACACACACACACACACACACATACACGCGGGCGAGAGAGCGCGTGCGCCTGCGCGAGAGAGACACACGCACGCACGCACGCGAGAGAGAGACAGACGCGCACGCGAGAGAGAGACACAGACGCGCACGCGAGAGAGAGACACAGATGCGCACGCGAGAGAGACACACAGACGCGCGCGAGAGAGAGACACAGATGCGCACGCGAGAGAGACACACAGACGCGCACGCGAGAAATAATGTTTAATAATGAAGGAATTTGTGAAATACAGGATGACTCTTGCTTTAAATATAATTGCTTTAGTAATGTAACCATGAGCAGATGTATAAAAGTGAGCGAGACCATATGTATTTCATTAATGAGTTGGACTGTAGAACAACTTTATCTTATCTTTCAAGAACCTATTTCAACAATGAAATTTATCATTGTAGCCAAAAATGTAAAAAATATTTTCCTAGTGTCCACCTCTTGAGAGAATCATATCAGTAGTGAATACCCTTCGTTACTGTGTCACCTAACAACGCCAAGCTACAGTTTAGGAAAACAAATGAATTTTCTTGAAGAGTGATTAATGCTACCTACAAAACAATATCATTTCTGTAATAAAAGAGACTGTCTCAAAGTACTTTAACAAGATCATAAAATAAATAAATAAATAAAATTCTGTGTATGATCTTTTTCCAAAACGATTTTTTGCTATCAGTTTATGCTCTTATTGCCTTTTGTTTTCACTAAATAGATGACTGCATCAACAGCTGCAAGACCACCATATGCACAATGCAATAAGAAAATGACTACTTTCATCATTTATTTTTCTTTCAGGAAAATTTCAAGCACAAAATCAGTTTCCATTCAACTTCAAGATTTAATATTACACTAGCTATGCTACTTGTCTAATATGAGTTGAAATTAAAGTAATCAACGTAGGCTGCATCATTAACATCTGAAGTGTGCCATGCAATGCCTTATGCCTCTGATATATGTCATTTGGTATTAGACCCATAATAGCAGTGTTAATGTTTATGATGCACCATCTAGTGGAATGACAGAGACTTATCAACCAGATGGACAAGCATACATTTGTCCTTTTATTAAAGTGACTTTGTCTACTAAATATTTTAGAACCCAAGATGGAGCAACACACTTTATAGCTACAACTGTCTAGTTATGCAGGATACTTTAAATCAATCAGCTGAATGTTTTTCAAGGCAGATAAAATATACTAATAAATATTTTTAAGATAACTGATTCAATAAGGCCAACAGATAATGTTAGTCACATCTTACCTCAGGGGCAAGGTACTCTGGGGTTCCACAGAAAGTCTTCATCGTGGCTCCATCTGTAATGCCTTCTTTACAAAGGCCAAAGTCTGTAATCTTAATGTGGCCATCTTTGTCCAACATCAAATTCTCAAGCTGCAAAAGAGACAAAATTGATGCTAATAAATTTACTAAATGGAGGGCTATGCACTGCAATGTTTGGGAAATACATTAATTTGTTTTTTTAATTTTACATTCCACCCCCTTACAATTTGGTTAAATATTTTCATCAGTCCATCTAGTTTCTGAAAACAATCATTACAATTAAAGGTTTACAAATTCCTGTGGGTTTGCAAGAAGACAGATAATGTCCAACCAACCAAAATTTCCTATAAAAAAAAGAAACCAAACCTGAATAAGATGCCAGTCCACTGCAGGTCACATACATAGATGGGCTTACACCAGGCTAACTTAGAATCAGAAATTAATCTAGCAATCTCCACACACGACAGTTATAGAATAATCTAAACAATATATGTTTTGCCAATTTAATACATTTTTTGTCTAATTCTATTTTGTTTATAATAACTTTTTTCATCCAAAAAGTTACTTTATTCAGAATGGGTTATATATTTTTAAGTACCGGTACAGTTTCCTTACAGAAATCGATAAAACAAATGAATCTTTTGTGCATTTCTGATACTGTGTCTTCAAAACAACCTAAAAAATAAATTTATCTTTACATTGTAGATGCAACCGAAGTGCCTCACAACAAGACAACTCAGGTTCATGTCCTGGGTGCTTCCTGTGTGAAGTTTGCATGTTCTCTCAATGTTTACATAGATTTGTATCTTGGTGCTCCTATTACCTCCTACTGTCCCAAAGACATGCAAATTAAGTGAACTGGCTTTGTCGTTTGTGTGCATGTGTGTTCGCCCTGCGATGGACTGGTGCACTATTCAGGGATTCTTCCTGTCTTGCATCCAATGTTTTCTGGGACCTTGCCCTGGATATGTGGCTTAAGAAAAGGAACAGATGGATGCTTAAATTTTAAACAGTTACTGATTGCACACTAAAAATAAAGCAACATTTATGTTTAGTCCTTTTATCTTGGTTAGTAAGTGCTGTGATGTCAATGCCAGGTATTATCTGTAAAAGAATTATATATATATATATACACACACACACCTACACAGAAGGAACACAATAAGTGTTCAATGCATTTTTTAAACATTACATTGCTATAATACTGCCAAACTGAGTAAATGACAATAAAAAGTAAACTCTTACCTTAAGGTCTCTGTAGACAACATCTCTTGAATGCAGGTACTCTAGAGCAGACACAATCTCAGCCCCATAGAAACGAGCACGATCTTCAGTAAAAACACGTTCTCTTGAAAGGTGAAAGAAGAGCTGGGGACATTTAAAGACAGAATACCAATGGTTGTCAAATATGTGCATTCAAATCCCTAATGTTCGTAAAGTCCTACAAATATCGTCCTATTCTTTTATTTTTATCAGTTGTTAGTAATGAAAAAAAATATTTTGCTTTCAAAAATTGCCAGAGGAAACATTTGTTGTATTTCATGAGAAGGGATGCCAATTCTTAACTTCTATGTGATTTATAAAGGGATACAAAAATGTCTTACCATTGAAATCAGTGTAAACTGTAAAACAAAAACTACCCTTTTTGTTTTTCCTTCAATGAGCTCAAGGAGGCATCCAGGCATGCTCACCTCCAGAGGGTGCTACTAGCAAAAATCACTATTATTATGCTCTTTCATGCTGATGTAAAATAAATTAAATTATGCAAGGTCTTATTTTATATTGTGTACTTATACATAGGTATTCATATTTTTTTAATAAAATTTAACTCTATAAGAGCAACATGAATTATATCATTCTTAATTTAAATGAACTGCTCAAAACATTTTCAATCAGTCACAATAATCTTGTCTGGGATTTATCTACATGAAACAATTATATTTCAGTTGCCCTGTCATAAGAGCATACATTTTTTCAGCATGATTCTTAAGAGTCCTGAAGGATGTATGCAGTCAACTTAATGGCAATGTAGCTAAAATTCTCCTAAAAATAATCACCAATCAATGTGCCTAAATTTTTGTTTAACACTGGAAATATTAAACTATTTAATAACTTGCCATTTTACGTTCTACAAATACTTACAGTTGGAATTTGTAATATTATGATTACATCCTTTTTGTTACTTCCCACCTCTCATGACCAACTAAAACTAAAGTTGTAAACTGACAGCCCCCACCCAGAGTACAGACAGTATCTTTCATACAGAAAAAGATGTTATTGATTAATTTAACGTAGTATAAATAAACCAAGTTAATTTATTAACTCAATTAATTAATCTTGAAGTGCTAAAAAGAATAACCACCATGTTTCATGTGCAATTTAAAATCTAATTGCTAGGTTAATATCTAGACAGAGGAAAACGTAAATCATAATTAAGATCAAATAAGAAATAAAACACACATAATGAGCACGGCAAAATTGGCTATTATGTTACTGTTTAAGGAAATAGAACACAACACATCATGACCCCATTTAGATTGACGCAGTTCATGAAAATGGGGCATTAGATGAAAAAAATTACAAACTATACAATTTAGCAAGTATGAGCAAGGTTCGTATTTAATGAACAAGTTAACTGTTTATAACTTACCTCTCCACCATTGGCATATTCCATCACAAAACAAAGTCTGTCATGTGTCTGGAAAGCATACTTTAGTGTCTAAAAAAATTAACGAAAAAAAAAAAAAACAAGTTATGGATAGGAAAAAAATGGATTTTGTCAAATTTGTAAGTTACTAATAGGTTTTATAGTAATTATTTTGAATAAATGACCTAAGGGAAAAGCAACTGCTTTCCTTTGAGTAAAAAAAAACAATCCATGCATGACTACAGTAAAAATCTTTATGGCAACACATCTTAAGACTCTTCACTCTACTTTCTTAGTAAGGAATCTCAGCAGGAGCAGAGTGTCACTGATCAGTGCTGTGACCAGAGTCATGAGTCAGAATTAAGTCAGCTTACGCACTTTCCACTTGTACTTGATGTGCACACTATAAACACATCCAGACAGCAACTTGTGGTGAGATTGTAATTTCATCACATACTCACAGTTAGAAAAGGGTGCCTTGTGTTCTGAAGAACTCTACTCTCAGTGACTGTATGTGCAACTTCATCCTAAAAAGGGAAGGGAGGAAATAAAACTTGTTAGGGTGGACAGATGCTAAAACAGAATTCATATTACCCTACTACAGTGGTTCTCAAACTGTGGGACGGGCGCGAAGTAACAAAAAAGGGGGCAAGAAGATGTGGAAAAAAAGAAAACAAGAATCAAAAATATGAAAAATATATCTAGAAAAATAAATATAGAGTTAGATAAATGTTGATAAAAGTAGGTATAATAAAATATGCATCTATGATATATCATTAATTAGAAAAGAACAAATTGGTATTAGTGGGCTACTTAAAAAAAAACGGTAGGGGGGCGCGATTAAAACTGTTATGAAAATTCGGGTCGCAAATACGTAAAGGTTGAGAAACGCTGGACTACTACAAATCTACAGTTTTAATTAACTTTTTCAGCTCCATTCATATTTCTCACATTTCTAAACCTATTTCTTACAATTATGTTTTGTAGGTCAAGTCAACCAAAGGCAGGAGATGTGTGAATTGTAGCACAAAAACCCCAATCTATTGTACAAAATGTAATGTTTTGTCTGTGTCTAGTGTTAAACAGAAATTGTTTCAAGGATTGGCATGAAAAATAATTTTGAAAATAAAGAGTGTGCACAAAAAAATAAAAGAAATATTTATTTATAATTGCAACTGCAATGCTTGTTTAGGTTCAGGAGAATAAATGTTTCCAAATAGAGGGGCACCTTGTGCCAAACAGTATAACTCTGCAATGCTATCGGATTTGGAATCTACAGTGGGTACGGAAAGTATTCAGACCCCCTTCAATTTTTCACTCTTTGTTATATTGCAGCCATTTGCTAAAATCATTTAAATTAATTTTTTTCCTCATTAATGTACACACAGCACCCCATATTGACAGACAAAAAAAGAATTTTTGAAAATGTTGCAGATTTATTAAAAAAGAAAAACTGAAATATCACATGGTCCTAAGTATTCAGACCCTTTGCTCAGTATTTAGTAGAAGCACCCTTTTGAGCTAATACAGCCATGAGTCTTCTTGGGAAAGATGCAACAAGTTTTTCACACCTGGATTTGGGGATCCTCTGCCATTCCTCCTTGCAGATCCTCTCCAGTTCTGTCAGGTTGGATGGTAAACGTTGGTGGACAGCCATTTTAGGTCTCTCCAGAGATGCTCAATTGGGTTTAAGTCAGGGCTCTGGCTGGGCCATTCAAGAACAGTCACAGAGTTGTTGTGAAGTCACTCCTTTGTTATTTTAGCTGTGTGCTTAGGGTCATTGTCTTGTTGGAAGGTAAACCTTCGGCCCAGTCTGAGGTCCTTAGCACTCTGGAGAAGGTTTTTGTCCAGGATATCCCTGTACTTGGCCGCATTCATCTTTCCCTCGATTGCAACCAGTCGTCCTGTCCCTGCAGCTGAAAAACACCCCCACAGCATGATGCTGCCACCGCCATGCTTCACTGTGGGGACTGTATTGGACAAGTGATGAGCAGTGCCTGGTTGTCTCCACACATACCGCTTAGAATTAAGGCCAAAAAGTTCTATCTTGGTCTCATCAGACCAGAGAATCTTATTTCTCACCATCTCAGAGTCCTTCAGGTGTCTTTATGCAAACTCCATGCGGGCTGTCATGTGTCTTGCACTGAGGAGAGGCTTCCGACAGGCCACTCTGCCATAAAGCCCTGACTGGTGGAGGGCTGCAGTGATGGTTGACTTTCTACAACTTTCTCCCATCTCCTGACTGCATCTCTGGAGCTCAGCCAAAGTGATCTTTGGGTTTTTCTTTACCTCTCTCACCAAGGCTCTTCTCCCCCGGTAGCTCAGCTTGGCCGGACGGCCAGCTCTAGGAAGGGTTCTGGTCGTCCCAAACGTCTTCCATTTAAGGATTATGGAGGCCACTGTGCTCTTGGGAACCTTAAGTGCAGCAGAATTTTTTTTGTAACCTTGGCCAGATCTGTGCCTTGCCACAATTCTGTCTCTGAGCTCTTCAGGCAGTTCCTTTGACCTCATGATTCTCATTTGCTCTGACATGCATTGTGAGCTGTAAGGTCTTATATAGACAGGTGTGTGGCTTTCCTAATCAAGTCCAATCAGTATAATCAAACACAGCTGGACTCAAATGAAGGTGATCTCAAGGATGATCAGAAGAAATGGAAAGCACCTGAGTTAAATATGAGTGTCACAGCAAAGGGTCTGAATACTTAGGACAATGTGATATTTCAGTTTTACTTTTTTAATAAATCTGCAACAATTTCAAAAATTCTTTTTTGTCTGTCAATATGGGGTGCTGTGTGTACATTAATGAGGAAAAAAATTAATTTAAATGATTTTAGAAAATGGCTGCAATATAACAGAGTGAAAAATTGAAGGGGGTCTGAATACTTTCCGTACCCACTGTAAACAGTTTGAGACACAAAAAAACAAAAAATGATTCCAGGGATGTTCATCATAAAATGTAAAGTCCAGATTTTAGAAGATAAATCCCTAAAACACCTAATTGTATGCGTTTTTCTTTAACTGATATTGTAGTGAAATAAAGGTAAATACATTCGTTTAAAATTTGAAGTGTTATACTCACTATCCTACAACCATTTTCAGCTCCTTTACTAAATAAGCAGAATAGCAGTTATTCATTTTTGGGTGTGTAATTTACGTGCAATAAGGCTGAAAACCCCTTAAGTGCATTTAATATAAAAAAGAAAAGGTGAATGGTATTGGAATTTTAGCACTTTTGATATATAAATGATGAAAACAGAAAAGCTACACTAAAAGCTCATATACTTTGATTTACTTCAACACTAGTAGACATATAACAATATAGTATATACTATATATCAGAAATTTGTTATTATCTATTCTCCATCTCCCACTAATTTTTGCACAGCCTAGAAATAGATTCTTTGAAATAACTAGCCCAAACTATCATAAAGTTAAACAAGGCAATATCATTAAAGCCTAAATATATCTCACATTTTATATTTTAATAAAGGAAAACATATAATTAAAAAGTGAAAAGCAAAAACCTCGTCATGGAGCCATTATTATCCAAATTAACAAAAACTTACATTATAGCTATTAATGATGTGGGTTTACATCCCATCACAGGTTTGTTATGTGCAATATGTTTTCAACTTGTGTTGCATTTATACTAGTGTTTGTCTTGATTATTTTTATACAAAGTAACCATTTATGTTAGTGCTGCTATAAGCATGCGGATTTCAAAATAACTGTCAATTTCTCTGTGCAACACATGCAATTTCTTTTAGTGATCCATCTTTTTCGAAACTAACATGTTCAGCAGCATGGAGTACGTGAACGGATTAGGTTACAACTCATCAAGCAGCTGGCAGGTTATAACTACATAATTAAATTCAATGTGTTACCTCAGGAAATAAATGTGGTGTTAACTTGACTATATCTAGAAGTTATAAATAAATGAAACCTGCAGCATTTCTATCACAGCATGAGGATACATCATCATTATAAATAGAATACACACACACCCCAATAGGAAATCTCTCAAACCACATTTTGTTGTTATTGTGAGGCTTTGTTTATTTGACTAAAATCACCAACACCAAATCTCTTCCAAATACAGAACAATGTAAAGGCTAGGGATTTGTTTTTGCATTTATAGAAATACAATCTATATATTTAGCGGTGAAGCAGTGTTCACACTTGACAGTCCCAGATAAATGCCGGAGATCACAGAAGGCATGCAAAAAGTAACTAACCACAGATTTTGTGTGTGTTTGTATGTGTAGCAAAGGATGGGAAGAAGTGGTCAACTGTAGTTTCTTCCAGAAAAAAGTTTTTTTCTGCAATCAATTCAAATCACAAAGACGTATCTTAACCATCCCAGAAATTTTCCCAAGTTTATGGGCCCAGACATCCTGGGAAATCCCAGCAAATACTCTTCCTAGGTAACAGGGCACGATTTTTGAAAGATGTGCAAAAATCACATAACCAATAATTGCAGTTTTGGGCAAAAGGTACATGGTGAATAACAATGTTTGTGTTCTGTGTACATTTATTTATTTAGTTACTATTACCAAAATGTACTCAAATCATAAAGACTCACTAAAACAGTACTTTAACTGAAAAACTTCAAAGAAAAAACAATGAAGTGCAAAGAAGAAATGATCTGAAGACACATTGCGCACTTTTTACCAATCTTAAAAGACACTAAAAGCATTGTTTCAACAACACCAACGCCACTTTACCCACCCCTCTACACTGCTGCTTGAACAAACCATTCTCTTTGTTAGTGGTAAACATCAGCCATCAATCAAGTGGATGAACAGTAATACATGTGGCGAGAATCAGAAGGATTTGTTTCCTCCTGCCTTATTTCAAAGTAATTCGCCAACATTTTAATACCACGAATGTTACTGTACAAAACAAAAAAACTTCTAAGAAACAACCTACTTGCCAGGGTCTCTTTTGATTTATTCATTTCATTAAACCTCACCTTATGTTCATGACATGAAGCCACAACGTTTTGCATGCTTTACTGAAGCAATCTGCTGGTTGTATTCACACATAAGACGAAAATGGAAAATTCCTAGGAATTACAGTAGGGGAACTGTTGGCTTGACATTTTTGGATGTATGCACTCAATCGAGGAATTTATTAGGGTGGTCTGCATGTGTGAAGGGAGTTAGTGCAGGCAGCAACAGTTTGATCTATTAGAAGGAAAGCCATCTGATAAACTACAACCAATTCCATATATGGTATCTGTCTGGAAGATAAGCATTTTTACTTTGAAGTTTTGCGTATCAAATTTAAGTCTATTGCCTAAATTCTCATCACTGTTTTATAATGTACAAGACTTAAAGGAAAAAAAAAGATGAGTGTTACATAAAAGGGGCAATAAACCTAAGGTCATATGACATACTCCACTCTCACCTTAGCAATGATAACTTCTTTCCTTAGGATCTTCATAGCATAATACATTCCAGTAGCTTTCTCTTTAACCAGGATGACTTTTCCAAAGGTTCCTTTGCCTAATAGCTTCAGGTAGTCAAAGTCACTCATTGTCTGAGCCAAAAGGAAATGAAATAAAGAAATGAAACCAAAGGACGTGTTTATAAATAACTAATATTATCTGAAACTGATTGGAGGATTTGTTTTTTGGGAAATTTTTTTTTTTGGAATCACAACAACTTATTTAAAAATTCTTAAACAAAAATAAAAGAACAATAGCCCCAGGTGTACAGTACATATTCAACAAAAACCTCAAAACATTTTTCAATATATTAACAAAAACATGGAATTGAAAGGGTCATCAAAAAGTAAGCTAACCTGAGTGATAGTATCCAATAGCAAAAATAAATATTACCCAAGTCAGGCCTCAAAAAACAAAAAACACCAACCAGAGGCCAATTATGTAAATTGTGCAAAAGTAATTGTTCCGAATATATTTCATATAAACTGGTGATTGTTGCAATATGGAATATTTATATACTGTAATCATTCAACAAGTAAACAAACATTAATATGCATTATCCCAAAGTAATATTACTAATGCTGCTTTTTAAGGAAGATATGCTTGCCAAAGAAGAAGTACTGTAATAAAATATTTATGCTACAGTAGATACGTTCTACTTAATTTTCCCACCTCATTATTTACTCTTAATAGCAAATTTAAAGTAAGCAAGACAATTTACACAATTAAATATGCTCACAGTATTACAGAGCTCTTTTTTTAACTCGAACGCACTTTTAAATATTTGATCAATTTTGCTCACTCCTTGATGCTTGAAACCAGATGAGACAGGAAACTGCTTTTACAATATATTCCTTATTTGGCAGAGACCTGATGTACTTAGCATTATTCTTTGTGGAGGATTTGAAGAACCCAGCCAAAACAAGTCAGGGTTGCATCTTGTTTTCATTTATTTGTCTGACATCAGCACTTTGAACCACACAGCCAAATATTCTTGCCAAGGTCATTTAAGGACACAGTCAGTTTGCTGAGGGCGAGAATCTACAAAAAATATAGACTGGCCAGGTTTTCCATCACCACAAATGGAGCACCTTAAGATAAATGAAGAACCCTCTGGCAAATAGAAAAAAATCGTTGGTGGCAATTACAATGCCATCCCCTGCATAAACAAGTGTCATGAATTAATAAAGCACATACAGCATGCAAACGTTTAAACAGAATCTGTATAAACAAAAGCTGAGGTCATGAACTAGTGCCAGATAAAAATGCCAGCCTAATCCTGCAGTGGTTTTCCTGTGGGATGTTACCGGTCCCACTATTCCAGAATTTTGACTGAATTTCACTTCCTTTAAATATTTATGCTAGACAGTAAATGAGAGAATGTTTCATTTTTAAAAGCATAAAAATTTCAGCTTGACGCATATTTATCAAGAGGAACACTAAACCCTTATGACTAAACTTTGGCTTTGCAAGTAGTACTTGCATTAGAAGCTGTAAAGTAATAAAAAAGCAAGACTATACACTAAAAATAAAAATATTAAGAAACTAAAAGTAATTCAAGAAAACCAAACATACTACTTTAGAGCGGGATTTGCTAACAACCGTCTCCATTTCCTCGGCTTCACTGCTCTCATTCGGGGAGACAAATTTGAAATCCATTGGCTCTTCTGCTGGCTCTCGGTTTTTCAGGCTGTTGGCCACTGCCTGGATGACCCGCATCCATTCTTCCCTGTAGAGCACAGAAATATTGTAATCTTAAAGCCCAAAACAGGAATCATGTTGGTTCACTAAAAAGCTGTCAACTGACTCTTAATAGTTAAGGCACTAGGAAAGACAAGAGGTTCCATTTTTAAACATGTCATTTTAAACAACTGATATAAGCACCAGCTTAAATCTTAAAAATGAAGTAAAGTGAATGGCACAGTCTTACCTTTCATCAGGGGTGTCCACATGAAAGGTTCTTTCAATGACCGTCGTCCACTGTAGGCAACGAATCACAAATGTGTTTGGCCTTGGTCGCTCTGTCTTCATTAACTGACATTCTGTATGGTTTAAAGAAAATAGGCTAAAGTTTAAGGCAATTGCACCTTTTTAGAATAGGAAAATGCTGACAAAAGGCTCCTTAGCAGATGGGTTCAACAGGTTATTTTATTACAATAAGAAGCTTCAAAGGATCACCTTCAGATTTAAGAAAGTAGCTTGTAATGTAAATCAATAATGGTAAATCTCTGTCTTTCACCGTGTTTTGCAGTGATTCAGTAAAGATCACTGAAAATCGGAGAGAAAATCACAAATGTGACATGCTTTTTAATCTACCAGTACTCTTCCCCCTACTATGCAAGTGACAGTCTATTAACTGGTACATGCAATTTAAACTCCATTTTTAAGTTTCCCCAAAGTCTGCCTGTTATATTTGTGAACATAGTGTTGTAAAAAAATCATTAATTTGTAGTCATTCTTTAGTACAATAAAAGGCACTTTACAAAAGAGAGGTTACAAAACAGTACCAGATTAACTGGTAAACAATTTTTTTCAAACAATTTAGTGTAAATAGTCAGAGTAAATTTTTCTCTATTACTGAAGTTTCATGGAAAATGTAAACAGAAAATTACATTACAGCACTACCATGTGCTATTTCTCCTTTGTTTTCTGGATGTTGTTAAAAACATGTTGTGTATTAGTTTTAATATAGCATATGTTGAATTAACACTAAAATCTATCTGCTGAACCTCAGAACAGATATTGAAATGATATCAAAGCAAAAAATTGATAACTTGGAATTTTTCAGAAGATAAAATGCAAAATTTTACCGACAAGTCACAATCAACAAAGTTATCCACTTGTGTACTTATTAGCACGTACAATTATAATAATGGCTTAAATATCCTTTCATATTTAGCTTTTTGTTAATGTTCAGGTTAAGTTTGGTATTTCTCAAATCAGAGTTTTTTGTTCATAAACATGGTATATATATATATATATATATATACTGTATATATATATATCTATGTATTTGCCCCGCAAAATATTGTTCTAACATTGAGCATTTTCTATAAATTTTAAAAATATCTTGTCTGCACTGGTGCTTTACATTATAGGCAATGGTTTACGAACCACCACTGGGAAATAAAAGCACAAAAGCTTGACTATTTTCCAAGCCAAGACAATTGACAAGTATTGATCCACGTCTTGCAATTACATAAATGTTGTAAAAAAGCTTATATATGTTATTGTTGTTGAGTGGGGGAGATTACAGAAATATTATGCCATTTTACGGTCTTCTTCACCAGGAGTGGTTTCCTCTTGAAAGACAAAAATCACAGTAAACTGTTTGCTATATGTGGTTGGTTCTGTTTCGATCTACTTCTGCATTTATGTGAGAACTTACACAAGCGAATAAAAAAAAAGTATCCTTATTTCAATATAAACATTACCAGGAATATGCCATTAAATACATTTCCAGATCCCTTTTGTTCTCACAAATGTGTTATAAACAAGGAAGGTATGTTTATTCCTTTATCAACACTCAAAGGGGACATGCTTGGTAAGTTTGCATTATTTTCCGGTGGTCCATCATGCCCCCCATACATCCATTGTAAAGTGCCAGTGCAGGCAAGATTCTTTTTTAATTTGTAAAAAAAAAAAATATTTAACTTCAGAATACAATTTCATGTAGCAACTACATATTAGCCATGCTTGTGAAGAAATAACTAACTTGAAAAATACCAAACATTTCCTTTATACAGCAAGATAAAAATAATTAATGCATCCCTATCATACACGTGTATAACTGAGCTTCAGTGCTTTTGCTTAGATGTTGCTTGTTAATAAAATAAAGACAACAAGCAGGTAGATCTGGAGAGTATTTTGACTTTATTCAAAGTTATCTGAAAGACAACACCATCTCTGAATCTTCTTTATGCACGTTTACTCTTGGCTATGGCAACCCCAGAAAACAAAATACTTTTAGTACCTAGTCATATGAAGATAACCCATGCCAGAAATGGGCAATGCAGGCAGGTCCATTACACACATATAGGGTGCTCCAGATCTAATTATGCAATTTTCATTATGCTATAACTTAAGTTTATTACATAGAAAACCACCCAAAAAATCCCGGACCATCAAGAAGTGTGCGAACTGATAAAATGAAGAATCGTCTTTGCGCCAAACTGCAATCGTCCCTGCATAAATCAAAGTCATCCAGAAGATCAGGATCTGCATAATTAGATCTGGACTACCCTGTATTGTACATGGCTTGCTTCTTCCAGTAATCATTTAGCATAACCAGTTTCTAATTTCTGTTGTAACATAAGTAAACAGGTAAACTGGGAAATGACAGCTTGCTTATCTAATGGTAGTTCATTTAAAAGAATGAATTGGCTAGGATGAAAATCTGCAACCTAAGGGGGAATAACTTGAAAACCCCAATCTAGGCAGTGTGAACATTAATACAGTGGTACCTTGAGATACGAGCGCCCCAACGTATGAGTTTCTTGAGATACGAGCCGTCACTGGGTCGATTTTTTGCCTTGAGTTTTGAGCCAAAATTTGAAATACGAGCCATCAAAGAGCTTGTCGCCACACATTCCGAGGAACTGACGACAGAGGAGTTCACGGAACTACAGACGCAGCAACATACGGAGGTTCTGCAGGAGATCGGTATCGCGGAGGAGGTTCTATCTTAAAGTGAGATAAAGGAAGGGTTTGCAATGTGGGAAAAAGTTTCAAACTTTAAAGAAAAGAAACACCCTGAAAAATTTACAACTGATCATGCAGTGGCGCTATTTAATGACACTTGCCTAACACTTGACTTTATTGAAAAGAAACTCTGAAAAAACTGCAACTGATCGTGCAGCGCTGCTATTTAATGACATGTGCCTAACACTTAACTTTATTGAAGAAGAAAAAAAAAAACCACCCTGAAAAAGTTGCAACTGATTGTGCAGCGGCGCTATTTATTTTATTTTCTCCCTCAAGCCAACTGACTCCACCAAACCTCTCCTCGACTGCCTATCTGACATTAAGGACTGGCTGGCTGTAAACTTCCTTCACCTGAACGATTCAAAAACCGAGGTCATTGTTTTTAGTCCCGACTGCAAACAGGCTCCACCCCTTGGCCTCGTTTCTCTTCCCATTCCAGTAACTTCGTCTGTCTCCAATCTTGGAATCAAAATGGATACGTTCCTGAAAATGGATGCTCAAGTCAACAGCACAGTAAAATCCTGCTTTTTCCATCTAAGGCGAATCGCCAAACTCAAGCCTATTCTTTCTAACCACCTCCTGGAATCAGTAATTCATGCATTCATTACGTCCCGGCTTGACTACTCTAATTCCTGCCTTTTGGTATCAGTAAAGCCACGCTTTCTAGACTCCAACTGGCTCAAAATGCGGCTGCAAGGCTTC
The DNA here is from genome assembly GCF_016835505.1 of Polypterus senegalus. Classification (NCBI taxonomy): domain Eukaryota; kingdom Metazoa; phylum Chordata; class Cladistia; order Polypteriformes; family Polypteridae; genus Polypterus; species Polypterus senegalus. The sequence goes on along the minus strand of NC_053164.1, from coordinate 17,822,890 downwards.
TAACTGGAAGTAGCAGAATCCAACACATTTCACCGATTTTGAAAACCCTACACTGGCTGCCGGTTAGATTCAGAATCGATTTTAAGATTCTCCTCCTAACCTATAAGGCATTAAACGGTCTAGCCCCCGCCTATTTGAGTGTCTTGCTCCATTGTCACAATCCCCCTCGTGTTCTTAGATCCACAGATCAGCTGCTCCTAACCGTTCCCAAGGCACGTTTTAAAGCTCGTGGTGAAAGGGCTTTCTCCGTCTGTGCACCCAGGCCACATTCAAATCTCGCCTAAAAACGCACTTCTTCACATTGGCTTTTAATTCTTAACCTGTTTCATTTTCCACTTGCCTTTTGCTATTTTCTCTATTTTATTTGGTCCCTTGACCTGTTTTTAGTATCTCTGTTTTAATTCTCTCTTAATGTTTATTTTTAATATTTTGCTTTTAGTCCTGCTTGTTGTAACTGTACAGCGCTTTGGTCAGTTGTAATGCTGTGTTTTTTAAGCGCTCAACAAATAAATATGGTATGGTATTTAATGACACTTGCCTAACTCATTTCAGAAACATTCTAAAGGGGAGAAAGAAGCAAAGCTCCTTGGACATTTTCTATTGAAACGCCCTGCGAGGGAAAGTGACTAAAGCCTGGCAAAAAAGAAAAAAACTAGTGAAGAAGAAAATTAAGTTAAGCAAAAGTGAAGTGAAAGAAAAAAAACATTACAATACACTAATCAGCTTCGCCAACATCTGCTTATTTCTTTAGATTCTCTTTTACGTATTAGGTTTTATTTTGTTTGTATACAATATTTGTTAATTATAAATACATTTTTCTTATGTTGAAAACATTTAACAAAAAATTGGGGTGGTTTGTTGGGGGCTGGCACGAATTAATCTCATTTCAATTAATTTTAATGGGGAAAACTGATTTGAGATACGAGCATTTTGACTTACGGGCTCAGACACGGAACGAATTAAACTCGTATCTCAAGGTATCACTGTTCTGTCTCATTGTATATGAAAAATGTAATTAAACCAGCACATATAATATATTCATTTGTGGCCTTAAAAATATTATTAGTGAAATTCACATTAAATTGTGTGCAGTACACAGACTACATTGTGCATTAATGCAATTTAGTATGGTGTTTCACATCATGATTTACAGAATCACAATGAGTAGGCCTGAACTAGTTTGAGTCAAATAAGCTTTGAGAAAACCATCTTTGTGAATTTGGACCGTGTGAAAATGCTGCACTTGTTAAACCATCAAAATACATTAATCTTAGCTTTTCTTGTTTTACTGTAAATATCCTCTCACACCTGTTGATATCTGAGCTCCTGGAAGGCATGGGGATGGGCATGGAATAAGTGCTTGGCAAGATCCGATATGTTGCCTCCTTTGGCAAGACAAGCCTTGTAACACCATTAGCAAACAGATGCTGTAATATCTTCAGGTTCATCTTTTTCATTTGCCTTGTAAGCAAAGCACTGCCACATTTCACTTCAACTGCCCTATTTATTATTAACAAGTTGAGGACGACTTATCAACCATTGCCATCTCTTTTTTTGTAAACTGAATTGATGAGTAGGTTAACAAGGCTCAGCTAGCATCATTTTGTTTTCTGCTAGTCACATGTATACAGCGGCATGTGCATATAATCAGTATGCCAACTCCATGCCGTCCTTAACTTTTAATAATAATATAGTGCTTACATTTTAATAAAGGCTACGTAAAGTCATTTCAGTCATATTTCCATGTAGTAACATTAAGATTTTTTTTCATAAGCCTAGGATAGTACCCTTCTAAAAATTTGGTAGTTTGTTACTTTTTTTTATTACCGTTCTACCATTCAACACTAATATAGCATTACATTTTTTAGGTCCCCTAGGTTTGCACAGAATAGCAATGAATTCCCCTGATAAGTCAACTATTAACACATTTTATTTTTTTTCTTTCCCATTCAGTAAAAACTATGCACTGCCTTAACATTTCCAAATTGTTTTTCTGGCACATCAGGAGATGGGTTTCTGTAGCTATATTTTCGGTATATATACTGGTTATTCTCAATGAACTGGAGTGAAAAAGTATGCTCAAAAATGCACAACCACCTTTGAAAGCATGTATTATACAAATAATGCATCATACTGTACACTGTGTCATACATACACTGCTTAGCACAAGACAGAACAAAAAAAGAAAAAAAAAACAAGTTATAAAATGGAAAAAAAAAAAAAGACATTCAACAGCGCAAAACAAAAAGAATCACTTCCTAAAAGCAGTAGCTCTGTTTTTATGCGCTAAACAAATGAGTATGAAAACAATTAAGATAATCCAAAAGTAAACTCATGTGAACAATGAAGTCAAGCTTAGTTTTTAGTCTTTGTAAACACTACTGTAACTTGATACCATTACACTACAACTAATATGTTAACTCAAAACTACAATCAGCTAACGTATTTACTGTTTACTACACAGACTTAAAAGGGCAAATATATGCCTTTCAAATTGAACTAATTATAGAAAAGTATCAAAGTGAGAAGTAATTAAATATGCATTGCATAACTTCTAAGAATTATGCATACTGGGAATGCACTACGCAAAATGAACAAAAAATAATTTACAAAGCTCTAGGCCCTAAGGCATAGTCTCTTAAACTACAGATCATGACTGCCCCTCCACCCCTGGAATGACAGTTGGAGGCAATCGATTCCCAAAGGGGGACCCACTGGGTTAACTGTCAGAATTGAGCAGCTATGAAATACAGTTGTTGCAATCGATGTTTCGTTTAGTAATGTTACAGGTGTGAACATTCTGACAGTTTGTATAATGTTTGGGTTGTTGTTGTCAGTTTGTGAGCGTGGCCATTTTTGTGACGCTGATGCATTGTTTAGTTGCTAAGGTTAGAATTTCAACAATGTATGGCAGTGATTTGGAAACAGCAATGTGCTTTGGAATTGTGCACATAATTATGTTTTTGCTGGGGCAATGTTTGATTGGTTACTGCGGTGAAATTAACTTTGCATATGCTGTGATGGCTGAAGGTTCAATATAACACTATGGCTTATAAACACAATCATATATGTACAATAGAAATGCGGTTTGTTGTCTAAACATCACTAGAAGGTTTTAAGAACAATTCATGAACATTGTGGGGTTTAGGTTAGGGGGCATGCTCGGTTCTATGCAAAAACCAACATATGCTTTTACCGGAAAGGGAAAAAAAAAAAAAAAACTAATGCCATGAAATAAAAAAAGAGGATCATTTCACAAGATATGTGCTTTGCCTTTTCCTTCACAGATGCTGAATCCTGATCTTTGCTTTCAGCTTCTGCTCTAGCTTAATCCAGTTGAAGACAAGAAAAGCAGACTTATAACATCTGTTTTTACCTTTCTCCAAATGCTGTAAGCAATAATTAAAGTAAATCAGGCTCAGTGCAATCCTTTATTTTAGTTTTATTAAACTGTATTTCTGCTTTTACTTAGAAGTGAGGAAGGGGCATTTTACAGCTTATTAACAGAGTACAATTCCTTAAAAGAACCAAATTCCAAGGGAGTAAATGCCCCCTTTTGGACAGAATGGTAAAAACCTATTTATATTTGTTATTTTACTTGGATGCTTGTAATAGCAATTCATATCTGGGTAAGTCACTATGCAATTTGCAGTGAAATAAATTGCACTCAGCCGTTGTTAATTCTGGATCTCTTTCCTTTATTACGATGACCATGTTTACGTTTATCATTGCTCAAAATATAGAAATATGGAATCAGCTCCACTGTAATACGTAATTTGTAGAACTGATTAAATAAAAATCACTACAGAGCAAAGATCCAAGTTTGTGGGGCTGTATGTTGACAAGGTTTGTACAAATGGATAACAGAATACCTGTTCAATCTTTGTGTACTGCTGAAAGCTCAGTTTACAATCAACACAATAATTTGAATAAATCTGTCATATCTGCCAAAGTATATACTTTTACATATTACTAAAATGTCACTGACCTGCTACTGAAAAATTGTTTAAAGGAGGCAACCCATGGTCCGACGTCTCTGGTTTTTCTTTGTAGCCAATGAAGGAGCCGTCACTCTTTAAAAGAAAATAGCGTGGTCTCCACGTTTTAATATACTCTCCTAAAATAAGGAAATAAAAACATAAATTAGTAATATTCCAGTTCTTGACAATGCTAAAATAGGATTTGTAGAACTTTTTGCAAATTTATAAAAAAAAAAAAAATAAAAAACTGAAATATCACATTGACACAAGTATTCAGGCCTTTGGCTAGGACACCTGAAATCTGGCTCAGGTGCATTCCTTTTTATTGATCATTGTTGAGATGTTTCTACACCTTGTTTGGAGTCTACCAGTGGTAAATCCATGTTGTAAATTTAATTAAGTGGATCTGATTAGGAAAGGTACACACCTGTCTATATAAGGTCCCACAGTCAACAACTCATTCAGTTTACTCAACAATGAATTATGTTTCACCGGGAAGAACACAATAACAAACCCAGCCACAAACCACTGCTGTAAATATTTTTATACACAGAGATAACATGAAAAAAGACATGGTTATGGCAAACAAAACAGGTAAAGATAGATAAATGTGCATACAAATAACTAGATACCATCAATGTCTTGGATTCCAGCCAATGCCAAGGAAATAATGCGGCATTTCTGAGTTTGCTACTTTTGTAAAGGTTTTCTTGCACAGATTTTGTGTGCTGATACTAAGAAATCTAACAATAAATCACTCTAAACAAAGATAAAAGCAAAACATGGCTGTTGACACAGCCACAACAAGCAAGCTGGCATGGAAGACCCTGGCACCATCTTAGATCATTTCATGTATGGTATTTGTAAAAGTTCGCTTTTTCTTTCAGTTTTATTCTCTCAGTCACTTTCTCACTCTCCCTCCCCATCTCCTGATCTGACCCTAATTAACAGTGTCAGCATAAATTTACACCCCATCTGACGCTGTTAGTTTTCCAATAATATTGCATTAGTGCGACAATGTTTTCTGAATGGTACTATTCAGGTCATAAAATTATTTCTTCAAAATGTTACATATACTTGTCTTTCACATCCCCCCAGGTGCTGCATTGACATCATGGAGCAGATGGCGTGAGCTTATTCAGTGCGTTGCTGTGTGCTACAACATGCTGGACCTGGGGGTGATTAACACACATGTACTGTACAAGGCATGCACGGGTCCACTGAGAAAAGAAGAGTGTTCTTGACTCACCTTGCAGAGGAGCTTCGTTTTCATTGAAAAAGAAAAAAAGGATGCAACATTGACACGCTTCTGTTCCATGACTGCCGCTTCGCCCAGGAAAGCAAACTCATTCAGTCAGTGTCAGGTGCCCCTTCAATGTAATAGGAACCACAGCATACAGAGAAATGTGTACACTGCAACAGGTACACATGTCGTAAATGTAGGAAGGACTGTCCTTGGGTGTGTGGAAACTGTAAACATTTGAATTTGATGATTGTATATAGTGGGAACTGACCTCTCTGTACTATTCTTTCCTCTGCATGTCCTGGAGTACAAAAGAAACACCACCATGCACCAAATGTGGAGACTGGGCAAGATCGTAGGGAAAAAAAAAAAAGTGGTCTCAGGTATGAGAAGGAATATGAATAATGTTGCATCCGTGCCACAATGTTTTCCAAAATGTACTATACAGGTCACAAAAGGAGTTATTCCAAATATTATAGGTCTCCGTTTTTTGTCAGTGCAGCTTTGACATCATGGACCATAAGGTGCATACTAATTCAGTGTAAGCAGGCACAACTCAGTAAACTAGGATAAAAAAATTCAAGTGACAATGAGATACCACAAAGGCATGATTCACCAGTGTTTGTGAGCCAGCTTTTATCCCTCCAGATCAGAGAATTTCCAGTTTCATTGCTTCAAAACACCACATCTATAGTTCTTCCAAGTTTCAAATAAAAACAAGTCAGATCTAACTTTTACAAGTACTAAAAATGTATACCGGCCGTTACAGACACAAATCAAATGTATGTTTTCATTGTATAATATTGACAATAAGAGCAGCTCACTACTCAAAATGGGAAATTTGCGAGGCAATCAATATCAAACTGGCAGCCTCTTGATTGCAAGTCAACAGCTCTTACCGCTGCACCACGGAAGCTGTCCTTGCCCCTTTTATGAAAGTGTTTATTTGATATTTGGACTTCAGGCTTCACACATTATACAGTTCATGTCTACATTTTTTTCATTTATTACTAAAACATGAGAAACGTTTCTGTTTTAACGATGTGTTTACATAGATTGTTGTAGAAACAGAACACACATGAAATGCATGTGTTCCAAATAACGATATATTATTTACCCTATACGACTCTAGGTACCTGACTCTCAGATAATTAAGGCTTGAGCTGGGATAATTTCTTCCCCTTTCTGCGGTGGTGGGGGAATGGAATAGTAGGCTGTTTTTCTTGATCGACACATTTACAAGACAAAAGATACTGACAGTGAGGTGCAAAGGGATTTAAGGTGAGCCGGGTTTACGAGTTTTTTCGTAGGCTTTGGCAATTCTAGTGTTAATGTGTGTCCATTTCTGTAAGCTGCTGTTCTTGTTCAGGTGAACTTGTCAATATTAGATTACAGTATATGGTATCAATAAATTTGCAACTTCCCCCTTAACTTTTTGTTGTCTGCCTTGGTTACCTTGATGCCCATAGGATGAATAAGCACCCTGCCTTTGCAGCAGACCTAATTATTGCATTTTCAATACAGAAGCATTGTGGAGAATCTCACATACCTGGATCTGTTCAACACAAACAAATTTTGTTTTGAACAAACAAAGGCTTTAATACTGTCATTGAACATTTTTTTTTTTTTTTTTAAATATAGTACGAGCTGCAGTCTAAAATGTTTGATTGCATTATATAGAAGTTCCTACTGCAACATGTGTCATATCATGTAATTACATCATGCATTGATGGTATCCCCTTGCAGCATGTATAACATAGTGCATTTACTGTACATGCACAATGAAAACTGGGATATGGTGAGTAACCCGGTAAAAACCTGGTTTCTTAATATCCTCTGTTTACATGTCCAAGTGCTCTTATGGAGTTCTCCTTTGACAAAATGCTCCAATGTCACTGTGCACACGCAAACACACACACACAAAACAAACATCAGCTGCTATAAATCTGAATACAAGCATGGAGCCTGTGCTGATTTTCTTGGGCTTTATAAATGCATTTCATTCTTCATGTGCTCTGAAGTAAACATCATCCATCCTCTCTTTACATCACCAACCCGAGTCCCCAAACATTTGATGGATGGACACTGGCTACTCCATTGCCCAAATATTATCTATAGCAAATAGCTGTATTAAAACTAAACAGACACTATTCATAGGTCTCTGTTACTGGCTTGAACAAAGCATGTCCTTTTCTGTTTGGTTGTGCGATTGAGCCCTGTAAAGGACCGATCTGTGTGCTTCTTGCCTTATACCCACTAGTTTTGGGATAATAATAATGTAAAAATTTTTACTTCAGTAAAATAAGGTTCAGTGGAACCTCGGTTCACGAACGTCTCGGTACACGTAAAAATCGGTTTACGACCAAAAAGTTCGCCCAACGTTTGCCTCGGTTCACGACCACACACGCAAGAGAGAGAGAGAGAGATCGCGACACACACACAGACACACGACAGAGAGACAGACACACACCCAAAGGCATGCGACAGACACACACACAGGTGCACAAGAGAGACACACACACACATCCTCTGCTTAAAAAGCATTATCAAGAAATGTGCATATTTTTTTCATAAACACATTCATATATATATTTTTTTTAAGATTCTGGTTACAGCTGATGCATACTCTTCCAGCTCCTATGATGAATTTGTAGCAGTCATTGTCAGATTCATATAAAATATATTTAAGACTGTGTGCTTATGAAAATAACTTGAATATTTCCTAATAAGAAACCGCGGATCAGCAATCACATTAATAATTCACATAATCAAGGTACAAAATCAAAGCAATCTTTAGGATTTTCCAGCAGTCTTTTTAATCCAGTACAGCATTTAATTATTATTCATACTCGGTCCTCCCACTTCAATCTCCACTTGTAAACTGCACACTGGTGTGATGACAGTTGATATGAATGTCTAAGATGACAGTGGGGCACTTCTTTCAGTGTGTAACAGTGATTCAGACTTTTGGCATCCCTGGTGAGGTAGGCGATATGCTGATGATATTTAGAGTAAATATCTGTTAATGCTGCAATCTGTTACAGTATGCACACATGTGAAGTATGTATGCATTGGCAATATTCTTGCAACATCTTTTAGGTTAGGATTAAGATGTAATATGAATATGCAGTTTTTGCTTAAATACAAACCTCAAGGTGGGCATTAGTGAGGTAAAACATTTTCATTTGTCAAATAATTTCAAGGGATGAACCAGTCCATTACACGACCAGTCACATATACAACCACACCAGTTCAATTTAGACTTGTCAACTAACTGAAAATGCATGTCTTTGGTGATGAAATAAGAAAACTAGAGTACTTGAAGATAAACATGCAAATTCCACACAGACTCTCGTCCAAAGGGTTTTGAACGCAGTATGCTAGGACCACAAGGCCAACTGACCACTAACAAAAGCAATACACACACACATATTAGGGATGGGCGATTTAGCCTCAAAATTATATTACAATATTTCAAGAAAATCTGCGATAATATTTATGACGATATAGAAAAAAAAAATAATGAACAATGTATTATCGGTAATTGCAGCATTTATTAGTGCAAAAAAAAACGAAGGGCATTTTTCATTCTCCTTTTCCAATGAGTTAATATCAATGATGACACACTACATAAATTGAGGTGTGAATCTATTGTCACAGGGTGCCCGCAGCTGCAACATTATAGTGCAATAGTAGTGACACAGCATAAGTCAAATGTAAGCACAACAGAAGCCTAAGTAGTGTTTTCCCTGGAAATTGTAAGTATAACATAACTGCCTAACAGTTTAGTTTAACAATTATAATAACTAAAGTAACTTTTAACCTTGTAACTCTTCAGAAGCCCGCACAATATTTTCACCTAATAAAATTGACCTCAAATTTTAAGAACACATGTAAACAAACAGCAGAATCCAAATAAACCCTCAGTCAAAATGTAAACGCTCACTTCTTATAAAAATGTGTACTAATGCTGTCTAAACTTAAAAAGCAGTTGCCTTTTTTGTATTATCATCAAATGAGGTAGAATATTAAGAGCTGGAACTGTTGCACTGCCATTGTGTAAACTTAAAATGGATATACAATGAAATGAGACATTTTAGAATGTCAGTGTTGGAACTGTACAAGTAAACACTTTTAAACAGTTATCTAGACATCCTTATTGTCAAAATATCACAATAAAAATTAATCTTATAGGTTTTGGTACCTCTCATTAAACCTTATGGGCCCATATGCACATACAGGTTATGAATAACAAACAGTGGCTCCAATAAATATTTTTTTTTTTATATTTATATGTGTAGTGGCACAAACATGAAACGGCCTGTGTGTGCCAAGTTTTGTGCTAACATATTTCATGTTCTGTTAATTTAAATATATGTTAAATTTACTTCATATATTTGATTATGCAATAAGATTAGGGATAGATAATAATTCAGTTGGGTGGCACGGTGGCTGCTGCCTTGCAGTAAGATCATCTGGGTTTGCTTCCGGGGTCCTCCCTGCATGGAGTTTGCATGTTCTCCCCATGATTGCATGGGTTTCCTCTGGGTGCTCCGGTTTTCTTCCACAGTCCAAAGACATGCAGATTAGGTGCACTGGCAATCCTAAATTGTCCCTAGTATGTGCTTGGTGTCCGAGAGTGTGTGTGTCCCCTGCGGTGGGCTGGTGCCCTGTCCAGGATTTGTTCCTGCCTTGCACCCTGTGCTGGCTGGGATTGGCTCCAGCAGACCCACATAACCCTGTGCTAGGATATAGCAGATTGGAAAATGACTGACTAACTGAATAATTCAGTTTTATTGGGATACTGTTTCTTTAAGTCTTAAGTTTCTTTTTAGAGCTGTGGAAATATATAACATGGAAAATAAATGTTTGATGGAAACCCAGAGCTTTCACGATTTACAGAGCAATGTCTCATTTCTCTCTCTTTTTTATTTATTTATTTTTTTATTTCTTCACAATTGTAACCCAGTACAAATGGCATGCTAAGACCTCTCAACATTAGTCGTAGCTGCTACTCTACCGAGTATAATGGTAGCAGTTAAGTTCAGTGGTTACTTTTGTACTTTGTCATCAAACTTCTTTCCTTCAATGTTTTTGTGTTCCGAGTGGTTTTCTCTCCTTCTTGTTACCTTTCTCAAAGCAAAAAGGAACAGTCCCCCCATACACACCGTTTTAGTCTCCCGGTCTTTCCAAATCTACCCCATTTACACCTTTTGGCCAATCCCATTGGATGAACAGAATACAGACCCTCACTCAACCAAGCACAATGGAGATACAGTGGTACCTCGGTTCACGACCATAATTCATTCCAAAACTCTGGTCGTAAACCGATTTGGTCGTGAACCGAAGCAATTTCCACCAGACGATTGTATGTAAATCCAATTAATCCGTTCCAGACCGTACAAACTGTATGTAAATATATATTTTTTAGTTTTTAAGCACAAATATAGTTAATTATGCCATAGAATGCACAGCGTAATAGTAAACTAAATGTAAAAACATTGAATAACACTGAGAAAACCTTGAACAACAGAGAAAACTAACACTGTAATAGTTTGCGCTATGGTGCTAGGAACTGCTTGCTGAAAACACTTTTTTTTTTTTTTTATGAGTTTTAAGCACAGGGAAAAAAATGAACATTTGAAAAATCCGGAATTTAATAAACCACCTAGAAAAGTAACATTGCCACAATGCACGCTATGAACCAATCGCTGTAAACAGAACTGAAAACAAAAACAAGCCTTTTCTACCTTATGCGTCCAGCCTTCCCTCTCTCGCTTGCTTGCTCTCTCTCTTTCGTGTGTCTCTTTCACAAGCCTGGAGCGCCTGTGTGTGTGTGTGTGTGTGTGTGTGTGTGTCTTGCGCGCTCCCAGCACCAATCACCCTCAATACGGGCCTTTCTCCCAATGTCGGTGGGCTGCCGCTGATTGGCCCTTGCAAGTGCCCAAGCAGCAGCTGCTGTACCTTATTCAACAAAACTGAATGACATCTTAAGGCAGCTGTTCTAGTTCTTCCAAAACTCTTCAGTTAGGATGGCTGTTTTTTAACAGAAATCCAAAATACTCTAAACATTCCCCAGATTGAGCTGAAAATGGCCAGTGACACTAGATGGCTGTCTGATCACATTGCAGTACAGTCACTATGACGGTGTACGATGAGTGTCATAGCTGTGCTGGAAAGTGAGGCCACTAAACGAAATGACATCACAGCTGAAGGATTAAGCAGATGTATTAAAACATACAATTTTGTTTCCTGTCTGATGATGCTTTCAGATGTATTACCTTTATTGTCCAAACTATCTAAGGCTGGGCAAAGTCAAGATGTCAATCTTACTGAAATTGAGCCAATTTTGCTCCCCACAAAATTGTCCATCATGGACTTGAAAAACACTCCTGGGAGATCTTTTCAAAGCCTTCATCATTGTTTGGCAGAGGAATGGTCAGATTTATGCATTGTTTATACATAGAGTGATGTAATGTCATTCAAAACTACAATATATGACAAATACCTAGAGACAGTTGTCAAGCACCTAGATGCAAGATTCCCTGACATGTGAATTATTTCCAGCTTTTCAAAAGTTTTCAATGCAGAAACTCACGATTTCTGCTGAAATTCTTCTCGATCAGTGCTCCAAAAATGGTAGCCCTCCAGTTTTAAAATTTGAAAGTAGCAGGCAAGAATGGACAGTTGTGGCAAAAATGATCAGAAGTCGATCATACAAAAACTTCAGTCCAAAACAGATTTTACTAAAAATGGCAACGATATCAGAGCTCGAAGAGTCATTTCCAAATTTAGCCAAACTAGCTCATATTGGGCTAGTGATCCCAGTGAGCACAGCTGAATGTGAAAGGGGGTTTTCTGCCCTTAAAAGGATCAAGACATGCTTGAGAAATCTCATGAATGAAAGCACACTAAATAATCTCATGCAGATCTCCATGGAGGGCCCAGATCCTGGGGACTTTTGATTATGGGAAAGCTGCAGACAACTGGGCCTCTGGGAAGAAATATTTAACTGAAGACACCTTCTTCATGTGCAAGTTGGCTTTGAAGAATATTTTAAAATTTTTTCTTCATTAGGTTTTCTATACTTTTTTTCATTGTTTTCATTTTTCTTCCTGATAGCGACAATACTTGTGCCTCTTGGTCTGTCATAACAATTGTTATTTAAACTTTTTGTTAGGGTTGCCGGATCCTGAATTTGATACTTCTTAAAGTTAATAAAAATACTCTGGCATAAGTGTCAAACCTTAAAAAAAGAAGTCATATTGAGCATTGGAAAATAATAAATAATAATTAACAAATAAAGATAGTGCACATTTAAATTTTCCCCACCACCAAATTTCCCCATCCCGCTCCACCCGGCTACTTTTGGGGGATTCTGGGGAGAACAGTGCCTGCAGTCCTAAAGGCACTTACAGAACTTTCTGGTCTCAGAATTAATTTGAATAAAAGTGTGCTCTTCCCAGTGAATTCTCAAGCATACAATATTTGATTGGACATCTTCCCTTTTATCACTGCAAATCACTTTAAATACCTAGGGGTAAACATCACAAATAAACATAAAGCTCTTAATCAACAAAATTTCGCCATCTCTATGGAAAAAATTAAGCAAGACTTGTATAGATGGTCAACCCTTTATCTCACTCTAGCTGGAAGAATTAACGTTGTTAAGGTGAATATCCTTCCTAAGCTTCTCTATTTATTTCAAAACATTTCAATATACATCAACAAATAATTTTTAAAGCAATTACATTCAACCATAACCTCATTTATTTGGAACTTAAAACATCCAAGTATCCAAAGAGCGACCTTACAAAGACCTAAGGCAGAAGGTGGCATGGCTCTACCTAACTTTCAGTTTTATTACTGGGCAGCAAACATACAAGCTATAAAAACCTGGTCATGGACACAAATAGATGAACATACATAGGCTTGGTCCACAATAGAAATAAAATCCTGCAGTACTTCTTTATATTCCTTGCTTTGTGCCCTTATAAATGCAAGTTATCACCAATATACTAACAACCCAATTATGCTTCACTCACTCAGAATATGGAACCAATGTAGGAATCATTTTAAGATAGAGAATCTTTTATCTGTGGCACCTCTGCAAGAGAATCACATTTTTCAACCCTCGCAAACACATGCAGTTTTTAATATCTGGAAAACATTTGGGATTAAATCACTTAGAGATCTTTACATAGACAACGTCTTTGCATCCTATGAACAACTACATTCCAAATTTTACTTTCCAGCAACACATTTCTTTCACTATCTTCAAATTAGAAAGTTTGTTAAACAGAACCTGCCAGATTTTCCTCATCTCCCACCTTCCTCTATGCTGGAAAAAATATTGCTTAGTTTTGAGGACTCAGACAGCATTTCTGTAATATATAAAACCATTTTACAGTCCCTGCCTTTCAAAGATCCAAGAGGACAGTGGGAAAAGGATCTCTCACTCAACATATCAGAAAAGGAGTGGAATGCATTGCTAGGAAATGCAGAGAATTATACACACACACACATACATATATCTCTCTATTATAAAAAGAAATCCTGCCCTGGAAAGCAAAAGCAAGGCTACGATACGTGATCTTCTCGGAAGACATTTAAAAGACCCGCGAGACTTGGCACGGTGCATCTTACGGGAACATAGAACGACATTCTTGCAAGAAACGCCCTACTTACAAGCAATATCAACAAATATCAACCACAGGCAGAAAAAACAAATCAATAGTGTAAAGGCAGTCACACAGCACACACAGCTTCAGGGCTCTCAGTGCATATAAAGTGTATAAAGTCAATAGGGTAGAAATGAAATGTCGACGAATAAACAAAGAAGAAAATACATCGCGGAGAAAAGAGACCCATGGCCACAGAGTGTATCGCCGGGGAGCTTAAACATGAGACTTTGTGCCAGGAACGTCTCACGATGACGTGGAACATGAGATTCTTGCAAGACACGCCCTACATACAATCAATATCAAATAAGCCATGAGGCAGCAAAATATTCAGTCGTCTAAAGGATTTGAGCACACACAGATTCAGGGCTCTCAGCGCATTTAAAGTGTATAAGGACAGTACGTTATAAAAGAAATGTCGACAATTAAGCGAAAAAGAAAGCAGCGCGGAGAAAATAGACTCAAAAGCGTTGGAGAGAAAAAAAAGAATAAATCGAGGTGCAAATTAAGAAAAAATGGAAAGTAATTATCAGCCCGGAACAAGTGGAATTGGAAAACAAAGCACATCCAATCCGGCTCAGAATTAAAAGACAAAGAGTAAAAGACACAGTAGAACTTCATAAAGACGTTTACAAACATTGGCGGTAAAAACATGCAGAGCAGGTTAGAGATTAGGAAAGCAATAAAATTAGAAGGGCTCAAAAACAAACAAAAAAAAAAACCTTGGCGATATACACGTGAAGAAAGTTAAAGGATATGAAAGTAAGAAAATTAGAAAATATAAAAAAATGTAAAGATCGCAGTAGCGCAAACAAACTGCCTCATTTAAATATGCACCAGTCTAACTTTGGTTTTGCACAATAATCACTACACTATTGCACCTTAACACTTAATTCTACTTTATTCACTAAATTATACTTATTTATTATGTTCTACTAAACTGTTATGTTTCAATCTATGACTTTTTGTTAATCTAACTGATATTCTTGTAACTTTGCACAGTTTTTGATAAGCGGATCAGGATGCATTTCACTGCGTGTTGTCCTGTATAACTACGCATGTTGCAAATAAAGAATCTTGATAATTTCAAAAACGGAGTTTAGCACACATGCATTTATTGGTTACTTTGTAAAAAAAAAAAAAAAATAACTGCTGATGATGTTGATTGTTTTGTCTGTGCTGAAATTCCAAACAGAGAAACCTATCCTTAATTATGGTACAAAGTCATTAAACACGTTTCACTGGCCTCATTAGAAAGATTCAGCATATTGGGACTTGCAAGATTACAAATATTGTTTTTACAGAAGTTCAAAGAAAAAAAAAATCTTAAAAGTGTGTATTTGGAAAACTAAACACAGGGGATGGCGAGTGATGACCCCTAGTGTATATATATATTGTGACACACGTGCGCATGGGAGGCAGCTAAAGGGCTTGAGTGAAGGCAGTTCGGAGGCATGCCGGGATGTGGCAGAGTACACTGACTCTTTTTCTCCCTTCCCTGTAGACCATTCCCGGAGGAGTCCACCTGGCTCTATTGACATCACTTCCGAGAACGAGCCAATGAAAGCCGACCTCACCAGCTCCGGCCCCTCTGACGTCACGTCCGGCTGTGATCCAATGGTTAAAGACCACGTGCTCGATCCTTATGACCTCAATTCCTGTCTCCCCCTTTAAAAACCTGCCCCTTTTCCATCGGTCTTGTTTTGGACTCGTTTGTATGCACTTCAGTGCTGTATATTCTGATAAAAAGAACGACTTTGCAGCCGGGATACCAGATTATACGGGTGGCTGCCCCAAATCTTTATCTTGTGTATGTCTTGTTATTGTGACACTCGGTATTGTGACAATATATACATACATATATATATACAGTAATCCCTCCTTCTCGAATACAGCCCCCGCGATAGGTGAAAATCTGCGAAGTAGAAACCATATGTTTGTATGGTTATTTTTATATATTTTAAGCCCTTATAAACTCTCCCACACTGTTAACATTATTACAGCCCTCTAGACATGAAATAACACCCTTTAGTCAAAAGTTTAAACTGTGCTCCATGACAAGACAGTGATGGCAGTTCTTTCTCACAATTAAAAGAATGCAAATATATCTTCTCTTCAAAGGAGCGCCATTAGGAGCAGAGAATGTCAGAGAGAGACAAGAGAGAGAGCGTAACAGAAAAGCAAACAATCAAAAAATCAATACGTGCTGTTGGGCTTTTAAGTATGCCCACCGCGATAAAGCAGCCACAAAGAAGGGAGCAATGTGAAGGAAATCTTTCAGCATTTTTTAGAGTAGTGTCCGTGTCTTCTAGGCAAACAGCCTCTGTGCAAACAGCCCCTCTGCTCACACCCCCTCCGTCAGGTGCAGAGCATGTCAGAGTGAGTGAGAGAGACCAAAAAAAGCAAACAATCAAGCACCGCTCGGGAAGCACATTGTATATAATTGAGGAGTTTTATTTAATACGTAATATATGCTCTGATTGGGTAGCTTCTAAGCCATCCGCCAATAGCGACCCTTGTATGAAATGAACTGGGCAAACAAACTGAGGAAGCATGTACCTTAAATTAAAAGACCCATTGTCCGCAGAAATCCGTGAATCATTGAAAAATCCGTGATATATATTTAGATATGCTTACATTTAAAATTCGCGATCGAGTGAAGCCGCAAAAGTCGAAGCGCTATATATATATATATATATACATACACACAGTGGTGTGAAAAACTATTTGCCCCCTTCCTGATTTCTTATTCTTTTGCATGTTTGTCACACAAAATGTTTCTGATCATCAAACACATTTAACCATTAGTCAAATATAACACAAGAAAACACAAAATGCAGTTTTTAAATGATGGTTTTTATTATTTAGGGGGGAAAAAAATCCAAACCTACATGGCCCTGTGTGAAAAAGTAATTGCCCCCTGAACCTAATAACTGGTTGGGCCACCCTTAGCAGCAATAACTGCAATCAAGCGTTTGCGATAACTTGCAATGAGTCTTTTACAGCGCTCTGGAGGAATTTTGGCCCACTCATCTTTGCAAAATTGTTGTAATTCAGCTTTATTTGAGGGTTTTCTAGCATGAACCGCCTTTTTAAGGTCATGCAATAACATCTCAATTGGATTCAGGTCAGGACTTTGACTAGGCCACTCCAAAGTCTTCATTTTGTTTTTCTTCAGCCATTCAGAGGTGGATTTGCTGGTGTGTTTTGGGTCATTGTCCTGTTGCAGCACCCAAGATCGCTTCAGCTTGAGTTGACGAACAGATGGCCGGATATTCTCCTTCAGGATTTTTTGGCAGACAGTAGAATTCATGGTTCCATCTATCACAGCAAGCCTTCCGGGTCCTGAAGCAGCAAAACAACCCCAGACCATCACACTACCACCACCATATTTTACTGTTGGTATGATGTTCTTTTCTGAAATGCTGTGTTCCTTTTACGCCAGATGTAACGGGACATTTGCCTTCCAAAAAGTTCAACTTTTGTCTCATCAGTCCACAAGGTATTTTCCCAAAAGTCTTGGCAATCATTGAGATGTTTCTTAGCAAAATTCAGACGAGCCCTAATGTTCTTTTTGCTTAACAGTGGTTTGCGTCTTGGAAATCTACCATGCAGGCCGTTTTTGCCCAGTCTCTTTCTTATGGTGGAGTCGTGAACACTGACCTTAATTGAGGCAAGTGAGGCCTGCAGTTCTTTAGACGTTGTCCTGGGGTCTTTTGTGACCTCTCAGATGAGTTGTCTCTGCACTCTTGGGGTAATTTTGGTCGGCCGGCCACTCCTGCGAAGGTTCACCACTGTTCCATGTTTTTGCCATTTGTGGATAATGGCTCTCACTGTGGTTCGCTGGAGTCCCAAAGCTTTAGAAATGGCTTTATAACCTTTACCAGACTGATAGATCTCAATTACTTCTGTTCTCATTTGTTCCTGAATTTCTTTGGATCTTGGCATGATGTCTAGCTTTTGAGGTGCTTTTGGTCTACTTCTCTGTGTCAGGCAGCTCCTATTTAAGTGATTTCTTGATTGAAACAGGTGTGGCAGTAATCAGGCCTGGGGGTGGCTACGGAAATTGAACTCAGGTGTGATACACCACAGTTAGGTTATTTTTTTAACAAGGGGGCAATTACTTTTTCACACAGGGCCATGTAGGTTTGGATTTTTTTTCTCCCTAAATAATAAAAATCATCATTTAAAAACTGCATTTTGTGTTTACTTGTGTTATATTTGACTAATGGTTAAATGTGTTCGATGATCAGAAACATTTTGTGTGACAAACATGCAAAAGAATAAGAAATCAGGAAGGGGGCAAATAGTTTTTCACACCACTGTGTGTGTGTATATATATATATATACTGCTCAAAAGAATTAAAGGAACACTTTTTAATCAGAGTATAGCATAAAGTCAATAAAACTTATGGGATATTAATCTGGTCAGTTAAGTAGCAGAGGGGGTTGTTAATCAGTTTCAGCTGCTGTGGTGTTAATGAAATTAACAACAGATGCACTAGAGGGCAACAATGAGATGACCCCCAAAACAGGAATGGTTTAACAGGTGGAGGCCACTGATATTTTTCCCTCCTCATCTTTTCTGACTGTTTCTTCACTAGTTTTGCATTTGGCTACAGTCAGTGTCACTACTGGTAGCATGAGGCGATACCTGGACCCTACAGAGGTTGCACAGGTAGTCCAACTTCTCCAGGATGGCACATCAATACGTGTCATTGCCAGAAGGTTTGCTGTGTCTCCCTGCACAGTCTCAAGGGCATGGAGGAGATTCTAGGAGACAAGCAGTTACTCTAGGAGAGCTGGAGAGGGCCATAGAAGGTCCATAACCCATCAGCAGGACCAATATCTGCTCCTTTGGGCAAGGAGGAACAGGATGAGCACTGCCAGAGCCCTACAAAATGACCTCCAGCAGGCCACTGGTGTGAATGTCTCTGACCAAACAACCAGAAAGACTTCATGAGGGTGACCCAAGGGCCCCATGTCCTCTAATGGGCCCTGAGCTCACTGCCCAGCAGCATGCAGCTCGATTGGCATTCGCTATAGAATACCAGAATTGGCAGATGCACCACTGGTGCCCTGTGCTTTTTACAGATGAGAGCAGGTTCACCCTGAGCACGTGACAGAAGTGAAAGGGTCTGGAGAAGCCATGGAGAACATTATGCTGCCTGTAACATCATTCAGCATGAGCAGTTTGGTGGTGGGTTAATGATTGTCTGGGGAGGCATACACAGACCGCTACAGGCTTGACAAAGGCACCTTGGCTGCCATTAGGTATCAGGATGAAATCCTTGGACCCATTGTCAGACCCTATGCTGGTACAGTGGCTCCTGGTGCATGACAATTCCTGGCCTCATGTGGTGAGAGTATGCAGGCAGTTCCTGGAGGATGAAGGAATTGATACCATTGACTGGCCACCACACTTTCCTGACCTAAATCCAATAGAACACCTCTGGGACATTGTTTTGGTCCATCAAATGCCACCAGGTTGCACCTCAGGCTGTCCAGGAGCTCAGTGATGCCCTGGTCCAGATCTGGGAGGAGATCCCCACAACACCATCTGTCATCTCATTAGAAGCATGCACCGATGTTGTCAGGCATGTATACAAGAACACAGGGGCCATACAAAGTGCTGCGTACAATTTTGAGTTGCTGCAATTAAATTTTGGCAAAATGGACAAGCCTGCCACATAATTTTTTCACTCTGATTTTTGGGCGTCTTTGAATTCAGGGCTCTGTAGGTTGATCATTTTCATTTCCATCAAGCGATGTGGCATCCTTTCGTTCCTAACACATTACCCAGTCTATATCAGTATAGATATCCAGGAGGATTTCTTTTTCCCATTGAGATCTGATGTGTTTTCAAAGTGTTCCTTTAATTTTTTGAGCAGTTTATATATATATATATATATATATATATATATATATATATATATATATATATATACTCAATAAAAAGAAACGTCCTCTGACTTTCAACTGTTTTTACTTTCAGTAAACTTAATGTGTAAATATTTGTATGAACACTAAGAGAGTCGACACCATAAGACATAAACTAAAAATGTTTCACAATGTGTCCCTGAAAGAAGGGAGGCTCAAAATCAAAAGTACCAGTCAGTATCTGGTGTGGCCAAGAGCTGCTTGAAGTACTGCAGTGCATCTCCTCCTCATGGACTGGACCAGATTTGTCAGTTCTTGCTGTGAGATGTTACCCCACTCTTTCAACAAGGCACCTGCAAGTTTCTGGACATTTCTGGGGGGAATGGCCCTAGCCATCGATCCAAATCGATCCCGCTCCAGGGTACAGGCCTCGGTGTAATGCTCATTCCTTCGACGATAAACACGAATCCGTCCATCACCCCTGGTGAGACAAAACCGTGACTCATCAGTGAAGAGCACTTTTTGCCACTCCTGTCTGGTCCAGCGAAGGTGGGTTTGTGCCCATAGGCGGTGTTGTTGCTGGTGATGTCTGGTAAGGACCTGCCTTACAACAGGCCTACAAGCCCTCAGTCCAGCCTCTCTCAGCCTATTGCGGACAGTCTGAGCACTGATGGAGGGATTGTGTGTTCCTGGTGTGACTCGGGCAGTTGTTGTGGCCATCCTGTACCTGTCACGCAGGTGTGATATTCGGATGTACCGATCCTGTGTAGGTGTTGTTACACGTGGTCTTCCACTGCGAGGATGATCAGCTGTCCTTCCTGTCTCCCTGTAGCGCTGTCTTAGGCGTCTCACAGTGCGGACATGGCAATTTATTGCCCTAGCCACATCAGCAGTCCTCATGCCTCCCTGCAGCATGCCTAATGCACGTTCACACTGGGCATCTTTCTTTGGGTGTTTTTCACAGTCGGTATATATATACACTCGCGCTTCGCAGCGGAGAAGTAGTGTGTTAAAGAAGTTATGAAAAAGAAAAGGGAACCTTTTAAAAATAACGCAACATGATTGTCAATATACAGTAATTGTTTTGTGAGTGTTATGAGTGTTGCTGTCATCAAGGATTTGATTATCATTATTTCTTTCAATCAGGTTCGTATTTGTAGTATGTGTTGTGTTCAAGTTACATTCCGTGTTTGTCAATCGTTGTAAAGATAAGAGGTTTCATTCATCGATTTGTTTCTTACTGCATCAACAAACAGCTCGTCTTCCTCTTTATCTGAGACGTGACACACTGCATGCACGGGTTTTTTTTACACTGTCTTCCTTTAGCGGGACATTGACTTTTTCCACTGTGTGCTTTGTTTCCGCAGTAGCTGCACTTATGAATATGTGTCATTCAGTTTTTGTTCAGCCCTCTTTGGAACTACTGCTTTTTGTCTGTGCACTGCGTCATTTCATGTGAGCCGCTCCGTGTACAAGCATCGAAGGTTCACAGCTGTGCTGGTGCCATCTCATGCGATGTCCACGGCTGTATGTAATGTCAGCTAAGACCCAGCACTTAAAAGTTTCTCTTGCAGTTTCCCTGAGTTTGTGCCAAACACCACCCTGACCATCTCATCTTCCTCTGCATAAGCACAGTCCTTCACCCGTGAATATTTAGCGGCAGTGTTTCTATTGGATTGCCGCTGATGGGTAGCCTTATATGGGCAGGCACTAAATTACGTGGGAGGTGTAAATCCGCCTCCCACGGGCATCGATCAAAAGTCTATTATAGTATATGGACGAAAAAATAGGTTCCAGTTATGACCATTACGCGTAGAATTTCGAAATGAAACCTGCCCAACTTTTGTAAGTAAGCTGTAAGGAATGAGCCTGCCAAATTTCAGCCATCT
This sequence comes from Polypterus senegalus, assembly GCF_016835505.1. Classification (NCBI taxonomy): domain Eukaryota; kingdom Metazoa; phylum Chordata; class Cladistia; order Polypteriformes; family Polypteridae; genus Polypterus; species Polypterus senegalus. Next base: position 17,801,217 of record NC_053164.1, on the reverse strand, counting down.
ACCTACACGGGAACTTGGAGAATTTGTGATGAGTGAGTGAGTCCGTGAGTGAGGGCTTTGCCTTTTATTAGCATAGATATACATATATATATACACATATATACATATACATATATATATATACATATATATACATATACATATATATATATATATATACATATACATACATACATATATATATATATATACATATACATACATATATATATATATATATACATATACATACATATATATACATATACATACATATATATACATACATATACATACATACATATACATACATATACATATGTATATGTCTCTGTCTCTTGCTCGCTGCACAGGACAGGCACAGGGAGAGACTGAACATGTACAAATCGAAAGGGAAAGTGGCTTGTTCGTATACAGTGTGTGTATTTTTTGGTCGTAAACCGAGTTGTACATGTACCAGGGCGTTAATGAACCGAGGTTCCACTATATATATATATATATATATATATATATATATATATATATATATATATATATATATATATATATATATATATATATATATATATATATATATATATATATATATATATATATATATATATATATATATATATATATATATATATATATATATATATATATATATATATATATATATATATATATATATATATATATATATATATATATATATATATATATATACATATATATATATATATATATATATATATACATATATATATATACATATATATATATACATATATATATATATATATATATATATATATATATATATATATATATATATATATATATATATATATATATATATATATATATATATATATATATAGTGGAACCTCGGTTCACGAACGTCCTGGTACATGTACAACTCGGTTTACGACCAAAAAATACACACACTGTATACGAACAAGCCACTTTCCCTTTCGATTTGTACATGTTCAGTCTCTCCCTGTGCCTGTCCTGTGCAGCGAGCAAGAGACAGAGAGAGAGAGAGCAAGAGAGAAAGCAAGAGAGCGCGACACACAGACAGACACACACACACACACACAGCGCGAGAGAGGTACGCACGCACACACACAGGCAGCGCAAGAGAGGCGCGCAGGCAGCGCATGTGCGCAAACACACACACACACACACACACACAAAGAGGCAGCCCGAGAGAGAGCTGGACGCATTAAGGTAGGAAGGCAGTTAAAGAACGCACTGGGCTTGATTTTGTTTTCACTTCTGTTTCCAGCGATCTGTTCGTAGTGAGCATTGTTGCAACATTATTTTTCTTGGAGGTTTATTAAATTACGGATTTTTTCATATGTTCATTTTTTCCCAGTGCTTAAAACTTATTTAAAAAGTGCTTTTAGCCGGTGGTTGGTAGCGCTATAGCGCAAACTATTGCAGTGTTAGTTTTCTCTGTTGTTCAAGGTTTTCTCAGTGCTATTCAATGTTTTTACATTTAGTTTACTATTATGCTGTGCATTCTATGGTTTAATTAACTATATTTGTGCTTAAAAACTTTAAAAATCTTTACTAATAAAAGGCAAAGCCCTCAATGACTGACTCACTGACTGACTCATCACTAATTCTCCAACTTGCCGTGTAGGTAGAAGGCTGGCAGGCTCATTCCTTACAGCTTCCTTACAAAAGTTGGGCAGGTTTCATTTCGAAATTCTAGGCATAATGGTCATAACTAGAAGCTATTTTTCTCCATTTATTGTAAAGGAGTTTAGTTCGAAAGCCGTGGGGGAGAGCTCGGTGACATCACGCCTCAATGTATTACGCAGTACGTAGAAAACCAGGAAGAGCTCCAAAAAGCGCTTAAGAAAACATGCATTATATAATTAAGAAGGCAGCGAAACAATTAGAAGCGAGCGAGTGACATAAAACCATATTCAGCGGCCCACGTGAACTGACGCAGTGCGTAGACAAAAAGCAACAGTTCCAAAGAGTGCTGAACAAAAACCAAATTACACTGCTATGCTCAAATAGATAAACCACACAACGTGGCGCAATAGTAGAGGCTTCGCCTCTAGCACCGACGTCCGAGGTTCGATTCCCGAGAGGGGATGCACTGAGTATGTACGCACGCATTTTTATTCATTTTAACTTCGCATCCCCTTGGTTTGAGACGTATGAAAAAATACGCAGTTAACGCAGAAAGACAGATCACCAATTGAAGCTTTATGAATAATGGACACTTTATTCGCGATCAATGATTGTTTTGGTAAAGCTATACTCAGTGTGTTCATTAGATGAACGGTAAAAAAGTAAGAGCGAGAGGAGGGTAACTTATTGAGGCACGCACAATAGCACGTGGGCTCGATGTACTGTAGTGCGCGTCAACTCGATCTGAATTACGCGATCCCATTCGAAAAAATATGTTTTTTCAAGTTCTATTTAGTCCATATATGTCAAACTCAAGGCCCATGGGCCACATCCGGCCTGGCGTGTAATTAAATCCGGCCCGCGAGATCATTTTATATACTGTATTATTGTTATTAATGGCCCGGGGAGATGAAGCGCTGGTAACACAATAAACTACAAATCCCATAATGCAGTGCTTCAGCTGCCTTGCCGAACACTTACCGCATTAATCAAGTCTAGCTTATGATGCTGCAAGTTATTGCGAAGCTAGCCCACACGATGCCGAAGAGAAAAGGTGATTCTGAACATAGAGCCTTTAAAAACTGATGGGAGGCTGAGTATATGTTTACTGACATTGCCGGTAAACCCGTGTATCTTATTTGTGGAGCTAATGTGGCTGTAATTACAGAATTTAATCTAAGACGGCACTATGAGACAAAACATCAAGATAACCTGAAAGACCTGAATGCAATGCACAAGATACAGAAAGCAGATAAAGAAGAATCTGACACTTCAGCAGACGTTTTTACCCGTGCAAAATCACAGTGATTTCAAGTGAAGCTACTTTTATGGGAGACACAAATGCACCAGTGCAACTTGCCCCACTTTCCCTGTTGCCAAGTAATGTTGAACGAAGTCGGCACAACTGTGTTCCCAAATACGCATTTGGCTGATAAACTGAGCGCACTGCGCACAGAGTTTGCACGGCGCTTTGGTGACTTTGAAGAACAAAAAAAGAATTTTCAGTTGTTTCGCAACCCATTTGCCGTCGATGTGGAAACTGCACCTGTGCAGATTCAGATGGAGGTGATTGAGCTGCAGTGTAATGGCACACTGAAGGCAAAGTACGATACTGCAGGGCCTGCACAGTTTATTCACTCCATTCCCGCACAAATGCTCCAGCTCCGTCTACATGCGGCTCGAACCTTGTGCATGTTTGGTAGCACATATCTGTGTGAGAAGCTCTTCTCAGTGATGAAGACTAACCACACAGCACACAGGAGTCGCCTCACTGATGAGCACCTACAGTCCATCCTGACAATCTCCACAACACAGAACCTCACACCAAACATAAACGAACTTGTTGCCAAAAAAAGATGCCAGGCGTCCAGCTCTGATAAAATGACATATGAGCAAAGACAACTGAATGATTTGATTTGTTATTGCTGAAAAGAACAAATTTTATTTATATTTCCAGGTTTTGTTATGCACCATGTTCATATTTGAATTTGTATAATTTTGACAGGATATATTTGCTCTATTATAGGAGAGCAAAATCTTTTGGGATATTTAAAATTTAAGTTTATGTTTTATATAAAATTACATAAAAGAGTAAATAAATTTAAATGTTTGTTCTTTTAACGTTTACTTTATTTCTAACTTGAATAATTTAGACAGGATATATTTTTATGGAGAGCAAAATATTTTAAGTTATTTAAGGTTTGAGTTGATTTATTCCGGAATAATATTCTGTCGACTAAATAAAAATTCCTTCTATTTAAAATTTAAATAGAACTTGAACAGAAATGATAGTTCATAATATCCATGCAGACTTGCATGTAAGAGCGGGAGTCATCCGTTTCAACAAGCAGCGTATTACACTGATACAAAATAGCCTGCCCATTTAATTATTTGTGTGTGTATATATATATATATATATATATATATATATATATATATATATATGTGTGTGTGTGTGTGTGTGTGTATATATGGATATGTATGTATATATACGTTTATATGTGTGTGTGTATGTATATATATGTTTATATATATATGTGTGTATGTATATATACTGCTCACAAAAATTAAAGGAACACTTTAAAGAAACACATTAGATACATCAGATCTCAATATGAAGTTGGATATCTATACAAATAACGACAGGGCAATGTCTTAGGAACAAAACGATGCCAAATCTTTTAATGGAAATAAAAGTTTTCTGCCTACAGAGGGCTCAATTGTGTAGACACCCTAAAATCAGAGTGAAATGAAGATGTGGCAGGCTAGTCCATTTTTTCAAAAACTTAATTTCTGCTACTCAAAATGCTTTTCGGTATCTTGTGTGGCCCCCACGAGCTTGTATGCATGCTTGACAACGTCGGGACATGCTCCTAATGAGACGACGATGGTGTCTTGTGGCATTTCCTCCCAGATCTGTATGAGGGCATCCCTAAGCTGTTGTACAGTCTGAGGAGCAACCTGGCGGCGCCTAATGGACCGAAACATAATGTCCCACAGATGTTCTATTGGGTTTAAGTCAGGGGATCGTGAAGGCCATTCAATTGTTTCAATTCCTTCATCCTCCAGGTACTGCCTGCATACTCTTGCCACATAAGGCCGGGCATTGTCGTGCATTAGGAGGAAACCAGGACCTACTGCACCAGTGTAGGGTCTGACAATGGGTTCAAGGATTTCATCTCGATACCTTATGGCAGTCAGAGCACCATTTCCTACGCAGTAGATGTCTGTGCGTCCCTCCATGGATATGCCTCCCCAGACCATCACTGACCCACCACCAAACCTGTCATGTTGAACGACGCTGCAGGCAGCATATCGCTCTCCTTGTCTTCTCCAGACTCTTTCACGTCTATCACAGCTGCTCAGGGTGAACCTGCTCTCGTCTGTAAAAAGTACAGGGCGCCAGTGGCGGACTTGCCAATTCTGGTGTTCTTGAGCAAATGACAGTCGAGCTCCACGGTGCTGGGCAGTGAGCACAGGGCCCACTACAGGACGTCGGGCCCTCAGGCCATCTTCATGAAGTATGTTCCTGATTCTTTGGGTAGAGACATTCACACCAGTGGCCCTCTGGAGGTCATTCTGTAGGGCACGAGCAGTGCTCAGCCTGTTCCGCCTTACACAAAGGAGCAGGTATCGGTCCTGCTGATGGGTTGAGGACCTTCTACGACCCTGTCCAGCTCTCCGAGAATAACAGCCAGTCTCCTGAAATCTCCTCCATGTTCTGGAGATTGTACTAGGAGACACATTAAACCTTCTTGCTGCAGCACGTGTGGATGTGCCATCCTGGAGAAGTTGGACAACCTGTGCAACTTCTGTAGGGTTATGGAATCGCCTCATACTGCCAGGAGAGATAATTACTCAAGCCAAAACTAGCACGAGTGGAAAACCAGCCAAAAAAGATCATGAGGGAGAAACTTGAAATGACCTCCACATGTAAAACCAGTCCTGTTCTGAGGGTTTTCTAATTGTTGCCACTTTAGTGCACTTGTCGTTAAGTCCATGAACACCAATATAGCTGAAAGTGATTAACAATGACCTCAGCTGCTTAACCAACCAGAAAATTATCAGACAGGTTTAATTGATTTCATGCCAGGCCCAATAAAAAAAGTGTTCCTTTAATTTTTGTAAGCAGTGTATATATGTATTTGTGTGTATATATGTAGATATATATATATATATGTGGATGTATGTGTATATATATATATATATATATATATATATATATATATATATATATATATATATATATATATATATATATATACACACACACACACACACATACATATATATATATATACACATATAAATAAATAAATAATGTACACATTGCTAGTACCAGGTTGGAGCCCTCTTTTGCTTTCACACCTGGCGCAATTCTTTGTGTCCATATTGACATGATAGCAGCATGCAGTTGCTACAGATTTGTCAGCTGCAACTCCATGCTGTGAATCTCTTGTTCCGCCACATCCCAAAGATGCTCTATTGGATTAAGATCTGGTGACTGTGGATACCATTTGAGAACAGTGAACTCATTGTCATTTTCAAGAAACCTGTCTGAGATAATTTGAGCTTTGTGACAAGGTGTGTTATCCTGCTGGAAGAAGCCATCAAAAAGTGGGTACACTCAGCTCATAAAGACATTCATGACATGGTCAGAAAACAATACTTGGGTAGGCTGTGGCATTTAAACAATGCTTAGTTGGTAATAAGTGGCCCAAAGAAAATATCCCCCACACCATTACACCACCAACAGCCTGAAACGCTGTAACTAGGCAGGATGGATCCATGCTTTCATGTTGCTGATGTCAAATTCTGACCCTACTACCCAAATGTTGCAGCAGAAATCGAGACTCATCACACCATGCAATCTTCTGCATGCCTCGGTTGCAGCGAGCGCTTATTTGAGTTACTATGACCTTTTCTATCAGTTGGAACCAGTCTGGCCATTGTCCTCTGACCTCAACAAGGCATTTTCAGTCAGACAACTGTTGCTCACTGGATATTTACCCTGTTTCAGACCATTCCCTGTAAACCATAGAGGTGGCTGTGCATTAAAATCCCAATAAATCAGCAGTTTCCGAAATACTCAGACCAGCCCATGTGGCACCAACAACCATGCCACGTTCAAAGTCACTTTAATAGCCTTTCTAGCCCCTTCTGATGCACAGTTTGAACTTCAGTAGGTCGTCCTGACAATGTCAACATGCCTAAATTCCATGTGACTGGCTGATTAGATATTTGCGTTAACAAGCAGTTGAGGAAGTATGCTTAATAAAAGTGGCCGGTGAGAGTGTGTGTGTGAATTTTATATATATGTACTGTATATACAGTTAAAATTATGTTAACACTAATGGTACTGCTATGTATATACTTGTATACAATTTTTGTGCAGAATTTATGTGCCATATATGGTCCATGTGTCAAACATGATGGTGAATAGGTTGAGACATTCCTGTAAATCATCTTGCACATATGAAGTATGTTTATGAATAAATTGTTTCCACCATTCAAATGTTAACGTAATTTTGACTCACTCTGTATTACATATACACAGACACAACATTATTATAATTCTTTTGGTCAGTGAGGTGACTTCTGAAATACCCTGCAACACTTAACAGAGTTAATAGCTCTGTAATAAGGAAATTACTGTTGCCACATTAAAGAGTGGAAAACCCATTACAAAGATGTAGTCAGAAGAGACTGAATGACACAGATCTGAAACAGGACTATGCTGAATGCATATTGTTAGAAAGATTTCATTTTTTTTTTTTTTTTTTTTTTTTTTTACTTCATATGTTTCTGTATCACATTCCTATCCATGGATCTCATCTATTAGAAGTACCTTCTTTTAACTCTATACTTGTATCAGTGCAAGAACCATCAGTGGGCACAATGTACACATATAAGGTCTTTCAACTACAAAGATCATCCCTTCTTGGCAAGCAAGCCTCAAATTCAAAACAGCTCTTGTGCTAAAGTGTACTTCCAACCTTTTGCTGCATATTTTAATAAACCTTAGTGTAGTTCATAGAACTTTTCTATAGTTTAACCATTTAGGCCTAGCTGTGTTTTTTTTTTTTGTAAAGGTGTTTTATACCCAAAGGTCACTTGATAATTACTTTAAACATGCGTTATGAATCAATTTACCCTGAACTTGTTCGTTATATTGATTCAGGCAAAGGCATACACCACTGGCATTATTTGAAAGGGTAAATAAACTTTTTTTTTAAAAACGGTTTATTGCCAAAAAAAAAAAAAGACTTATTGTTATTTTGTTGCCCACAATCTACGTAATCCCTGTCCACTAAACCCACTTCCCTGTTAGCTTAGCAACATTGTGTTCATGTTTTCATCCATTACTTAATTCTTTATACATAACATTTTCTGCTTGGTAAAGCACTTTGAAGGTTCACTGTAAAAAATACTATATAAACATAAACAAAGCAACATATTAAGTTGTTGTGAGGCAGAAAGTACCAAACCATTTGCTTCAAGTAACAATCCATGAGGACACCAATGATTTATCAAAAAAAATTAATCTTATGAACCACTGAGGTTACCTCTTTTATGAAGCCATCCCTCCTTGACCAATGTCACTTCGTTCATACTGTGTCCGTGGTGTCTGAATGCTTGCTAAATGCAATCAGTCGCCCGTCACCTGCTGCTCCCCCTTTTCACAAGATTTGGAAAGGAAGGAATCTTTACGTTGCGTCTTCAGGAAATCTAGAACCAAAAGAAATCAGAAAGCATTTTCAGTGTGAGCTTGCTAGTGCTGTACATTTCAGTAATCACCCACTGCATATGAAAATCCCGCTTTCAGTGTCTGAAACAATGCTATATTAAACAAATAAAAAATTATAGCAAAGACCATCAACATACTCCTCAGACTTGACCATCCACCTCCAATGACATTTTTATACCCCTCTCCTAAAATTTTACAGATAAGTGCAGTGAAACTGTAGTTCCCAATTAAATGACAGAAGGCTTTGTACATTATATTTCAGGACCAGATACACTATTAAATCGTTTAAATTGCCAGTGCTCATTTTCTAATGCCTTCCAGAATAAAGTAGCAATCATCATTTACAAAAGCTGCCTTTTAACAATATTTTAAAATTCCCTGCAAAACAAATATAGGTACTGTTTACCTAGTGGAAATTTAGATTTTTCTGATAAGTGTTCAGTAACTGCCAAGAATACACCCAGGCTGCCGCTTCTCAACTGCAATTCACTTCTGAAGAGAAGTGCAGATAATTAAAATCTGAGCCAAAAGTATGGCCTCAGAAGTCATAGTGGATTATCCTGTAGCAGGTGATGTGAATTTGCCAAATAGGGGGCTGTGGCAGTCAATTACTATCTCTGACTCGTCCAAATAAGCATATTGTCTTTTAAGACTGCCAGACTGATTGACTCCTGACCAGATTCCTTCTCTGACCACAGAACTGGACACCAGTGCATTGAGAAGAGACTCTGAAAACTAGGGTGACTCAAACCAAAGAAACGTAACTCATCTCCTGTGTTATGTGTGTTCTGGTAAGAGGCCAGAAACAAACATATTTCAAGCATACTCATGTTTATGACAGAAATAGAATAACTTCACAAAAATACAGACACAACAAAATTCTGACAAAATACAAACCTAATGAAAAGACCCAAATTAAATATATTTATTTCATTAACAAAAGTGCCCTGATCATTCTTCTTTGACGAGGCAGAAATGAATTTAATTCGGTACATTCTAATACTTCTTTCCTTCCTTCACTCAGATAAACAGGACAGGACCAACAGCACTAACGCTGGTTCATTAAGGGAGATCTATATCCACAGATCACAAAGCTCCTCAACGGTCATCCCAACAGTTCCAAAAGTGGACAATTTTATATTTAGGCATTGGGTTGTATTTATTTTATTTAGTTGATACTGCATTATCTTTGTTGGAGACAAGCAAGTAATAATTTAATTGCACTGTGTATAGAAGGCAGTGGATTTTACCTTGAATATAATACTTGTGTTTTCTCTTTTCATCCATGCGGGGCTTGAGCGATATAGCATCATTAACATTTTTCTCAGAGCCGCCAGCCTCTTAGAGGCTTTGGAGCCTCTAACTGAAATCCTCATTTCATAGTCTTCTTTACTTAAAACAATGACCCTTGTGTGTGCATAGCTTTTTTAGGACTTTCAGTTTACAAATTTTCGGACCAGTGTAAAATCTAAATACTTTTTAAGATGTTCAACATCATTACATAACAATACAGTTTCAAGACAGCTGCATACAGCTTCTTGCCTCCTGCCCATAGTCACCTATTAACCCACACCTCCAAAAGGGCACTTCACAAATTGCCAACTGTAAACTTTCATAATAAAATGGCTAGATCACAATGTTCAAGAAGTCCAGTAACCATTATTCATTTTCACAGTTGTTACATTACTGCTACTATATTTATTACTATTATTTGTCTGATGCATATATCCCATACCTATACAATTGGTTACACATCTTTTGGGGGGTTTTTTCTCCCTGTTGGAGCACAGGCAGGTGAAATAACTTGCTCATGGTCACACAACATTAGTAGTAGGATATAAACTCACAAACCCTGGTCTGAAGTCCAAAGACTTAGCCACTATACCATGCAGTCTACTACAGGCACATTAATTTGCCTCAAAAACCTCTCCAGCATCTCACTGTGTGTTATCTGTTTTTGCACAACAATTATACTACCTATGTAAAGTATGTTTTAGATTTCACAATCAATGCTGCAATAAATCAGTTTCATACTGCTGCTTTGTTGCCTTTGTCATACGAGGTTGCTGTGAAACATCAGCAGAACTGATGCAGCCACGTACACCAAAAGAATGCCTGATACATACATTTAATTGTCCAAGAAGAAAAAAAAAATCTAAATCTAATTTTATTAAAGTGTTATAAATGAACATACCCTGAATTTAAGCAAAAGTCCCGCTTCCTAAGCTGTGCTCTAAGAGTGCCGGCCTATAACTGGAACAGACCTAAACCCAAAAAGTAGTGCAGCACTTACAAATAATCCCATATCACAATACTAAAACACAACTAATATAGACAGATACTGTAGATAGATAGACAAATAATCTTTATTTGTCCTTCATTAAATAAACAGAAAAGGCACACACAATAGTCTAAGCGCAGACATTAAGGACTAAAAAGAAAAAAAAAACAGCTGCAGTGAGGCATTATGCAAGCATACTGCCAGTGGTAAAAAGGAGCCCCAGTAGCGTTTCTTGACACACTTCTGAATAATTCACTGGCTGAAATTACTCCGTACATCAGAGAGAGAATTTAAAGCATTATTCATAATGGTACACAGTTTTTTTTCCCCATTCTTTCCAATGGCAATCCACCAGAGGCTCAAGAGTGTCTATCATTACTAAGCCTGCCCTTTTAATTACCTTGTTTATTCAATGGGCCTCTCTCGAAGTGTTGCAAGTTACCAGCTAAGCACACCAGAGCAAAAAAATAAAAAATGGCCATCACAAAGATATAGAAGATGTGAAGGACGTTATTACCCACATTAAACAAATGCAGTCTCCTAAAAATAAAAGAGCCTGCTCTGCCCTTTTATAATGTCATGAATAAATTAAATATGCTAACACTGAAGCTGATCAACCTATACAGTATAGTAGTCTTTGTGAAGCAACACTGGAGTGTTTGGCCCTGTGAAGGAACTGACTCGATCAGAACTGGCACTGGGCCAGCATGACACAGAATTCGGGGGCAGGAGCGTATACTGTAAATATAATGTTTGGCGGTTTGCTCATCCTACCAGATCTCTGACACATTAGAATACTAATAATAGACAGAAGTGATTTTGCCTTACATAGGCTTCAGATCTCAGCTCCTGATATACAGTAGGTACACAATTATCAGTTAAACTTCAAGAGCAACTTAAAAATCTCAAAGCAGTATACTAATAAACAAACAAGAGAATTTGAGCACATAATAATTCAACTTCTTGATAAATAAGTTTTGAAGAAGAACTTAACAAGTAGTTAAGAAAGAAAAACAACTAGCTGAATTTCTGTCTGAAAGTGTAGCCAGAAATGTTCAGGAAAACTGCTGAAGAAGCCTGATAGATTGGCTTTAAACAGTTTATGAAAAATTTAAATTAGTTATATTCTGGACAAATACAGGACAACAGCTAAACATAGAAATAATTATGTAAACTACTGATAAAAATTCTTTAAAAACATTACCATATGGGTTTCCAAATAAAAGAGAAGCAGTTGTTATTACTTCATCTGAAGGGAAATTCTACTTTAAAAGAAACATTAAAATTTTTGTTCTTTATGCATGATTCTCTTGAGGTTAATATTAACTAGATAGCTGCAAACAGTGAGCCATATTGTTTGAAACAATTTGAACAATTAGTAGTAGATTGATATACCACCCCACAGTTGGTTTATGGATCCAGGCAATAATGAATTGAATCATGCAACTGTGAGAATGATTTGTTAATGCAAAATAACAGAAGAATATTTATTAAAAAAAAAATCACTTCAACAATTCAACAAATTAGTGTTTAATACTTAATTCCAGGAAACCAGAACAGATCATTTTGTTTTAAAGCACACAATTAGAAAGTATCACATATTTTAACAAGACAGTTAAGAATTTTAACTTTTTTTTTATTTGAGCCTTTCCTATTGAAAAAAAGCTACTTTTATAATTGTTATAATTATTTGCACCAAAACAAATTATATATGAAAAAGTGCAAAAACTAACCTAAGTAGACATTCGTCATTTTCATGCATCATGAAAATGAAAAAGTCTCCTTCACTGTCAGCAGTAACACACAGTACTTTTTTTTTTAAAAATTACATTACTTGCCAAATGCTTAGTGAATACTGCTTCAATATAAACAAATTTTGTCAAATGGAAAGGGGGTCACATTTGGCTGAATAAGCTCAAAAAATCCCAAATATTGGATTTAGATATTTTAATCAAGTTAATGTTTTCATTAACGTAATCAAGTCACCTTAGAGAGATTTTATACATTGGGGCCTTCATACAAGTGCTGACCACGAGTGCAACAGGAGAAAGGCAGCCATATCACCACAAGTGCCTCTGCCAGAACTGTATATGGGGGAATAAAATATGCAACAGGAACTGGACACATGAGAGCACTGGGAGAAAGGCCAGGTCCTCCAGAAATGTATGCCAGCTCATAACTTATGTTCAGAGTTTGTCACTTACAAGTAAGTGCTCCAAATGCAATGTTACCTTCACCCAGTTCCACACATCAGCATGCACTCCAGCATGCCTTCTCCAAAAATATTTAAGACTTAATTTCCCAGCAGACATTGCCAATAGCCTGGCTCATAGGAAACACCCCAAGAGTTTTATGAAGGCTAAAAGAAACATACACCCTCTGTTCATTTCATAAAATGGACAATTTTTCCAGATATATCTCTCCATTTCTCAAATTATTTTTTGTATTATAGGTTTTTTTGGAAAGCCATAAAAATCCAAGCAACAATGAAAGCAGGAAAAGAATCAGCCCTGGACAGAAAGTCCATTTACTGCTTTAAAAAAAAAAAAAAAAACAAACACACACACACACACGCGCAAATGAAGATGGAATTTGCACCAACAAGCTTCTGCTTTGAAGTGCCACAAAATCACGCCTTGCTAACAATCAGTGAAGTTAAATATTTCTTTTGTGGAGCAAAACAATGCTGTACTTCTCATATGATAATTTATCCTGTTTAAACCTGACATTTACATAGGCTATACTTAGCATCCCACTAATTTTTAAAATTAATGACAGAAATATTTTTGAGCAAAACTGAATGTCTAAGTTTGAACATCACAGACTTTGTAGTACAGGGGGTCCTCAAATTACGACACAGTTCCGTTCCTACAACAGTGATGTAATCCGAATTTTGGTGCAAGTCAAAACACAACCTAGCCTAAGTCACTTACCTATCCTAACACATTTGCAAAATCATAATCTAGAACATAAAAACACAACTAAGCAACAGAAAAAAAAGGACATAAATATACTGTACTGTACACTGTACTGTAGTAACAGAAGAGTGTTAAAAAAAAATCCTTACCTTTATTCCTTCTCATGTTTCAATTTCTTTTAAACATTTTATAGGAGTGAGCGTTTTAAACTCGAAACGTAATATGTCGACACGTTGTAACCCGAGGACCCCCTGTATAATACAAAATAATACTGATACAAAAAAAAAGTACTGAACTATGCTGAGATGCAACTTTAACAAAAGTTTTTTTTACAGAGTATAACATAAATCACATGAACAAGCCATCGATCCATATTTTACAACAAGTTATTCCAGCGTAGGGTCCTAGGTAGTCACAATCTATTCAAATCAGCAATAAGCACACACCAGCAAAATAACCACAGATATGTGTCCCCATAAAGTATATATACTTTCACCAAACTAGTTTAGAGATTCTGATGACCCTAGATGCACTTTGTATCTTTAAATTATTTGATAAAGTCAAACTTAGTACAGTAAAAGTATGTGAAATAAACAAGCAATACACCAAAGTGTTTGCACCTGTAAAACCAAACCAAAGTCCAAGCAATGCAGTTTATAATTAAAAACACACAGTGATTTATGCCATATGGATTTACATAAGGTATAATCTAGAAAAATACTACCAATATTACATACAGTACTAGCAAAGTTTACACTCAGATGACCCTATTTCAACTCCTGTCTCGGCATGCCCCTCTTCTCATTAACTTATGACCAGCACAGGAAATACAAACACACAGTGGCTGTAATACATTTTAATTCAAACTTTGTGCTCTGGTACATACAGTACTCCAAATGATATCAGCATCAAGGTTCTATCTATAAGTGAACAGTACATACAATGTATATTGATCAAGCTGTGGTCCTGGAATTTTAATAGAAAATGCAGATTTGCAAATGTAATTGTGTTCAGGTAACTTCAAGAACATTTATAAACACATTTTCATTTAATCATTCAGTTCTGTGTACATTAGCTTGTTCTTTAACTAGCAATTGATGCAAAACAATTCAGCAAGACAAAAATGAGTTTTGACCTTCACATAATGTTCCTGCAGTGTTCTGCAAGCTAAGGCCATACTTGATGTCAGAAAAATATTAAAATATAAAACTCCCATTATACTGGGCTAAAGACTAAGTGATCAGCATTCAGCCCTGAGAAACTTCAAGAACATGTGCATGTCCTTTTTTATTATTTTCTTTTCCTACTCCCAGTTATTTGCAGTCGTGTTTTTCCAATATTTGAAATTCAAAGACTCATCCTGGTATCTCAATTAACATAAAGACTCGGGCTTGCCACATTTGGTGTGCAGCTACCAGAAAGATACACTGGTAATTAAACATTTTGGATTAAGAACAATTCTTGCATTAAACTTAAACTTGATAGCTGGACTGCAGAATTTCATTAAGGTATTACAAAAATGTTCAGTGTCATAAGGATTTTGGACACTACACCTCAGCAATTAAGACTAAAAAACAATTTAATAAATGTTAAAACAGGCAATATAAATATGTTCTAACCTTTTCAATAATGTCCAGAATTCAGGAAAATAAAAACACTGAAACATTCCATTGTTTTCTGACTAACATTTTTTCCTGCTCCTAGTTCACCTTTACAAGGCAATTGAGCTTAATCAAGCTATCTCAGTACCACTGGATGCACAGATAGAGTTGTGCTTTGCCATGTGACCAATGCTGCAGCTATACTGACAACTTTACTTGGCAAAAACGGTTTACATACAGTAGCATGCAAAAGTTTGGGCCCCCTTGCTTAAAATGTATGTTGCTTAAAATGTATGCTGCTTTGAATAGTTAAGTGAGAAGATGAGGAACTGATCACCAAAATGCATAAAGTTAAAGATGACACACTTCTTTTTAGCATTATATGCAAGATTGGTGTATTGTTTTTGCTTTGTTCAGTTGTGCATTGAAAAAAAGGAAAGGAGCACCATGCAAAAATGTGGGCATCCCAAGACACTTGAGTTTTCAGAATAACCTTTACTAAGGTCTCAGACCTTAAATTAGCTTGTTATGGCTATTGCTTGTCCACGGTTGTCGTTACGAAAAATCAAGTGATGTAAATGTCAAAGCTGTATAAATTCTCTCGACTCTTCAAATCTTGTCACAACAATCAGCAGCCATGAGCTCCACTAAGCAGCTGTCTTGCACTGTGAAAAATAAAAGAACTGATGCTCACAAAGCAGGAGAAGGCTACAAGAAGATAGCAAAGGATTTTCAGGTAGCTGTTTCCTTAGTTCATAATGTTAGTAGGAAATGGTGTGGGTAATGGAGTGGGGCTCTCTCTCTCTACGCTCTAACCCCCCTCTCTCTCTCTCACTTCTACTAGGGCACGAAGCAGAAAATGGCCGACAGTGGGGTAACTCGCATTGAAATCATAGTTGAAGAACTGCAGGCACTCGACGAACAGATTCAGAAACTCCTGTCCCGACGGAGATACCTTAGAAATCTGAAGGCCCAGCTGGTGGATAAACCGTCCTTGCCATCTGGAACCGGCGAAACATCAACTCCGCGTTGTGTCGACCTCACCCCGCCTCGTAGGAGCGCGCTGATGACCTCGGTGGATTTCAGCTATGCAGGCGGGGGTTCAAGGCCAGAGCACCTCCATCGGCACAGACGAGCATCCTATCTAAGAACCGGTTTGACCCTCTCCGCGTCCCCATTTCGCCTTCAGCCCCTGGTGATGTAATAGTGGTGGGTGATTCTATCGTTAGAAACCTTAATGTCGCATGCCCTAATGCAAAATCGTTTGTTTCTTGTTTTCCCGGTGCTCGTGTCCGAGATGTAATGAAACGTACGCTAGCAGTCTACGAGAAACACAAGGAGAGGGCAGTTGGATCAATCTTGCATGCGGCGTAAGCGATATAAGGCACCGACAATCAGAAATCCTGAAGGTTGACTTTGCAGCTTTGATTAAAGACACGAAGGAGAGGACTCCATCGGCAAAGATCTTCGTTTCGGGTCCACTACCTCTCGTCAGATGATCCAACGAGTACTACAGTCGTCTGCTAGGGTTGAACAACTGGCTACAGGGTTTCTGCAAGAAGAAGGATGTCGGTTTCATCAACAATTGGAATCTCTTTTGGAAAGGCGCGTCTCTTCAAGCGTGATGGCCTGCATCCAACAGTTTCGCGCCGGGTCCTCTCTGAAAACATATCGAAGGTAATTCGTTTTTCTTGACTATCTATCTCTGCTCTTAACCCCTTCCGAAATAATACTGTTGTGCCAGGACATGATGAATGTTTAATAGAGTCTTCCGTTAAAGTGCACACATTAATACTGTAATAAGCAATCTCAATGCACGTAGAAAACCTAGGAAATACGGCATAAACTCCAATAATCTAATTAAAATCACTATTTTAGAGGAACAATGTATTAAAACTATAAAACAGATCACAGATTAAACAAAAATACACACAGAGCGCGCTAATAATAATAATTTAGTTCCTATTCCAAATATCAATAACGCACATAGTACTCATCTCTGCACCTCGAAACATTAAATATGGCACTATTAAATGTTAGAGCTTTAACTAACAAAACGTTTTTTATCAACGATCTTATTAGTGATAAAAAAATAGATCTTATTGCACTAAATGAAACATGGCTTAATTCAGATGCAGTTTTAATCGAATCTGCCTCCGGATTACAGTTTTACTCATGCAGACCGCCAGGGAAAAGGGGGCGGATTGGCTAACATTTACTCGAGCGATTAAAATGTAAAGATGTCAGTTTTGGTAAGTTCAAGTCCTTTGAGTATCTCGCCGTTGTTATTCATGGAGATTCTCAAGTTCTAGTACTATCCGTGTATAGACCTCCTAAATATAACGCTTTTTTTTCTGACTTAATGTCAATTTTAATTACTAACTATGACACACTCCTAATAGTTGGCGACTTTAATTTTCATATAGATAATCAGTGTGATCTAAAAGTAAAAGAATTTATGAACCTCCTGGATTCTTTTGATTTGAGACAACTCATAAATCAGCCTACACATAAAGCAGGTCATACATTAGACTTAGTGATTACTAAAGGACTGAAAGTTGATATAAAACAGATCATTGATATTGGTCTATCAGACCATTTTCTTCTACTATTTAATATAGAAATAATGATAAAAACACTCATGAGAAGCATATTGTTAAAAACGCTTCTTTGACTCGCAGCAGCTTTAAAACTTACAAACATTTTAAGCAATCAGTCCGTTTATAGTGCCAGCTATAATAGCGAGGATAATGTAAATAGTAAGGTGGAAAGATTTAATTCTAAAGTGAGAGCTGCTGTTGACATAGTTGCACCTGAAAAGACAGTGAAAAAATCTTCTAGCATTGTTATACCATGGAAGACCCAAAGAGTGTCTGATTTAAAGAGAACATGCCAGAGCTGAGCGTCAATGGAGGAAGACTAAACTTACTATCCACCATGAAATATTAAAAGTCAAAATAACAGAATACAATAACACTGTCCGTCTTGAGAGACGCTGCTATTTCTCAAGATTATAAATAACAATGCTAGTAATCCCAGAGTCTTATTTTCTACAATTGATCGCCTACTAAACCCAGGTAGCTCAAAGGAATGCCTCCTAAGTGCTTCCAGTGAAACCTGTGAGGCTATCGCTGTATTTTCAATCAAAAATTAATGATATTAGAAATAACATAGTATATCTCCCCAACACTAAGGATCCTCCTAAACCCCAGCATCCTGTTATAAACAAATTAAACTCTTTCACTAGGATAGATTTACCTGATTTAAAAAATAATCTCTCAATTAAAACCCTCCACCTGCTCCTTGACCCATACCAACAAGGTTTTTCAAAGAAGTATCAGGCGTGCTAATTGATAATGTTCTGACATAGTAAATTCGATTAGATACTGGGGTCTTCCCAGACTGTCTTAAGACTGCTGTAGTTAAACCCCTACTTAAGAAACATAATCTTGACCCCTCGCTCTTGAAAATTTTAGACCCATCTCTAACCTGCCTTCTTAAGTAAAGTTCTGAGAAGGCAGTCATTATGCAGTTAAATGACCACCTAAATAAACATGCTATTCTTGATAAATTTCAGTCGGTTTTAGAACAAATCACAGCACAGAAACTGCACTCGTTAAAGTAGTAAATGACTTGCGGGTAAATGCAGACAGAGGCCATTTATCTGTTCTCATCCTCTTAGATCTGAGTGCTGCATTTGACACCATTGATCACAACATTCTTAGAAATCGCCTTAGTCAATGGGTGGGCCTCTCTGGCAGTGTCTTAAATTGGTTTGAATCCTACCTGACAGGGAGAAAATTTTTGTTAGTTGTGGGAATTACAACTCAAGACACATGATATCCAATATGGTGTTCCACAAGGCTCTATCCTGGGTCCGCTGTTATTCTCAATCTACATGCTTCCGTTAGGTCAGATTATCTCAGGGCACAACGTGAGCTACCACAGCTATGCTGATGACACACAGCTGTACTTATCAATAGCACCTGATGACCCAGATTCTATTGATTCACTAACACAATGTCTGACTTGTATCTCAGAATGGATGAATAGTAATTTTCTCAAGTTAAATAAAGAGAAAACTGAAATTTAGTGATCAGCAATAATGGATACAATGAGGCTATTAGAAATAAACTGGATACATTAGGATTAAAAGTCAAGACGGAGGTAAAAAGCTTAGGGGTGATTGTTGACTGTAATCTGAATTTTAAATCACATATTAATCAGATCATTAGGACAGCATTTTTCACTTAAGAAACATAAGTAAAGTTAGACCTCTTATATCACTGAAAGATGCTGAGAAATTAGTTCACGTTTGTTTTCAGTCGACTAGATTACTGTAACGCACTCCTCTCAGGACTACCCAAAAAGATATAAATCGTTTGCAACTAGTGCAGAATGCAGCTGCTAGAATCCTAACTAGGAAAAGAAAATCAGAACACATTTCTCCAGTTTTATGTCACTACACTGGTTACCTGTGTCATTCAGGATTGACTTTAAAATTCTGCTTATGGTTTATAAAGCCTTAAATAATCTCGCCCCATCTTATATATCGGAATGTCTGACACCTTATATTCCAAATCGTAACCTCAGATCCTCAAATGAGTGTCTCCTTAGAATTCCAAGAACAAAACTTAAAAGAAGTGGTGAGGTGGCCTTCTGCTGCTATGCACCTAAAATCTGGAATAGCCTGCCAATAGGAATTCGCCAGGCTGATACAGTAGAGCACTTTAAAACACTGCTGAAAACACATTACTTTAACATGGCCTTTTATAACTTCAATTTAACTTAATCCTGATACTCTGTATGTTCAATTCATCATAATAACTATTCATGGTGGCTCTAAAATCCGTACTGACCCCTACTCTCTTTTCTGTTTCTTTTTCCGGTTTCTTTGTGGTGGTGGCCTGCGCCACCTCCACCTACTCAAAGCTTCATGATGCTCCAACAATGATGGATGGATTAAAAGGCAGAAGTCTACGTGACCATCATCATCATCAAGCCCTTCCGTGAGAACCCTAAATCCAAAGAGGACTGTTTCATTTATGTTAGGTAGAATGCCCAGAGGGGACTGGGCGGTCTCATGGTCTGGAATCCTTACAGATTTTATTTTTCTCCAGCCGTCTGGAGTTTTTTTTTTTTCTGTCCCCTGGCCATTGAACCTTACTCTTATTCGATGTTAATTAATGTTGATTTATTTTGTTTTTTATTGTGTCTTTATTTTTCTATTCTTTATTATGTAAAGCACTTTGAGCTACTGTTTGTATGAAAATGTGCTATAGAAATAAATAAATGTTGTTGTTGTTGGAAATGGCAGTTCACAGGAACAGAGAAAATGAAGTTGGGGTCTGAAAGACCAAGAAAACTTCCTGAAAGAACTGCTTATTGGATTGCTAGATAGGCCAATAAAAAACCCATTTGACTGCAAAAGACCTTCAGGAAGATTTAGCAGAGTCTGGAGTGGTTGTCCACTGTTCTGCTGTGGCAGCAACACCTGAACAAATATGGCCATCATGGCAGAGTCAACAGAAACCTTTCCTGCATTCTCACCACAAAATTCAAGAAGTATGCAAATTAACATCTAAACAAGCCTGATGTATTTTAGAAACAAGTCCTGTGGACTGATGAAGTCAAAATAGAACTTTTTGGCCACAATGTTCAAAAGTATGTTTGGAAAAACAAAAGGGTGCCAATTTCCAGGAAAAGAACACATCTCCAAATATTAAGCATGCCAGCGGATCAATCACCTGGACTGGGACCTGAGTGCAACAGGTGACAGACATCTCGGCACCACACTGGAACTGCGCAAGTTTAACTAACAAAAAAAATAAAAAAAAAAAACAACACAACACTGGCCCGAGTGCCAACAATCCCCAAGTCTTCCCTGTAATTTGGAGGACCTGCTTACATGGCTGGGTGCAGATTAACCTCATGCCTAGAACAAAGCAACTGCAGGTTAAGGGCCATACTCAAGTGCCCAAATGACCTCAAGAGGTGCAAGCTGATGGTTTTGCCAAGACCCTCACAGTCCTTTGACCTAAACATCTCTGTGGATAGATTTCACAAGAACAGTGCATGCAGGACGCCCCAAGAATCTTGCAGAATTAGAAGCCTTTTGCAAGGACGAATGGGCGAAAATACCTCAAGTAAGAACTGACAAGACTCTCAGCTGGCACCAAAAAACTATTACAAGATGTGATACTCACTTACCAAAAAAATGAAAATGGTCTGAGGAAAAAAAATGGGTATTTTGTATCTGTGAATACGGAAATAAAAAATGTAATCTTACTTAAAATATTAAAGAAATGTGTCATCTTTAACATTATGCCTTTTGTGGTGATCAGTTTATCTTCTGGTCACTTAACTATTTGCAGTAACAGACAATTTAAGCAAAGGTACCCAAATGTTTGCAGGCCACTGTAAGTTTTTAAAAGTATAGTCTTTCCACTGAAACTAACAACTCTATCACCCTGATAGCTGATCTTCTAAACAAAACAATCACAGAAATATCATTGACAAACATATTACTTAGAATGATTATTCTAAAAGCTAAGCGGATTTGACTAAAGAATGAGTAATGAATGAAGTACAAGAAAAAACCTCATACTCTGCATATATGGCAGTGCTCCCTAATAAACAGGTAGCGATCAAATTGTCCACAAAAATGTAACATTAAAAAAAAAAGCTTGATCTGTGTAAAAATAGAAGTAACTCAGAAAGAAAAAAAAAATCACAAATTTAGTTTTATATAAATGAGAACAGGATAAACAGAAGCACTAAAAGTACTCTGTCAAATAGAACAGCCGATAGTATGATTTACAACAATTTACAAGATCTAAATTCAGTCTTAAATTTTGACAGCTCCCTTGACTTTGCCTGGACGAAGGTTCAGGCCATTTAAGTGCACCTTAGAGCAGGGGTTCAAAGTGGGGGCCATCATGCTGTTCTTGGGGACTGAAGCATTCCTGTTAAGGTTGATATTCTTTTTTATATATTTATATACATACTAGACATTAAGCCCGTTACAATAATGGGCGCTAGAACAGTATTGCATAAACATTAGTAGGAACAGTCCATACTAAATGGCAAGGGTCCTCGACCTCATTCTGCTTCTTGTCATAATTTGTTTTGTTTTCAAAAATATTTTTGCAAGAAGCCTAAAGTAAAATAATAATAAAAATAAAATAGAAACATATGATAATACAGTAAGTATAATTAATATTGCCTTAGTGTAAAACTTGGTAACAATATGTAATACACAATATCTGAAGAAGATATTTAGTAAAAAGTTTTTATTTTTTTTCTCATGAAATTTTTCTATAATATAGACAACATTCTTTGTAAATACTCTGAGTTTGACAACAGTTTGCCTTGTTCAGGACCATCTACAACCTTGACAACAACATCTAAAAAACTTCTAACTCTTGATAATGCCACATATAACTGACTGTGGCTGAATACTGGTTGTGGCAAGTAAATGGCAACTTTTTCTAAGGTTTGCCCCTGAGCTTTATTAATTGTTATGGCAAAGGCTAATGTAACTGGAAATTGTCGCCTTCCTAAGGTAAAGGGTAAATTAGTAGAGGATGGAGCCAAATCAATACGGGGAATAAAGACGATGTTCCCTTCAGCTGAACCTGTTATTACTTGAGCAATGATGAGGTTTCTAAACACTCTTTTAGTGTTCATATTCCTAAGGAGCGTAATTATTGTTCCCCTTTTAAGGTTCAGTTTATGCCTCGGCATTCCTTAATCAGCATTAGCTGATTAAGAAATTCAATAGGATAGTTCTGCATATCTTGCTTAGCTGATCATTTTTTTTACGCTCATTTTCCTGTTCTTCTATAGATCTATTTGCTCTTCTGATCTTTCGCTTGTAGCGTTTTTATGACACTCATTTTCTTTGTCTTCAATCGATCTATGTGCTCGTATTTTTCTTTGTCTTTCAGCCTTTCTTTTGTTGATGTTTACTTGTTGAGCTGACCGTTCTTCCAGGATATGTTGCTTAAAAAGGGTTTGAGGGTTTGTCTCTATTGTCCCACTTGACGTGTCTTTCTTTTTGGGTGGCATGTTATTGGTAGATAGTTAGCTAGTAAAAATGCGCGGGGAACTATGTGTGGCGTCTCTCCAGCAATGGATTTTGTGTGCGCGACCGTGAGTACCCAATCAGCACTTTCCACAGCAAATGCACAGGGCACTGTGTGTGGCGTCTCCGTAGCAACGGATTTAATGTGCACGGTTTCCACCTTTATTTGCTTATTATGCGCGGCCGAGGCTACGCCATTCACTGTGTTGCTTACCATGCGCGGACGAGGCTACGCCAATAACTGTGTTGCTTATTATGCGTGGCCGAGGATTTCACTGCCGTGCAAATGGGCGGGGCACGGTACAGCCCCGCGCATGCGCACTTCACCAGAAGACACACACACACACGGACGGACATCTGGATGCACACAGCGGTTTTATTAAAGAGGATAAATATATAAATTTTTAAATATTGTCTTTAAATTATGTGACCATATTTAAATAAGTATAAATGCAGTCATATGAAAAAATTTGGGAACCCCTCTTAATTCTTTGGATTTTTGTTTCTCATTGGCTGAACTTCCATGTAATATATGACATGCCTTATGGAAACAGTAGTATTTCAGCAGTTTATTGGATTAACAGAAAATATGCAATATGCATCATAACAAAATTAAACAGGTGCATACATTTGGGCACCAAAACAGAGATATGACATCAATACTTAGTTAAGCCTCCTTTTGTAAATATAAGAGCCTCTAGACGTTGTCCTATAGCCTTTGACGAGTGTCTAGATTCTGGATGGAGGTATTTCTGACCATTCTTCCATACAAAATCTCTCTAGTTCAGTTCAATTTGATGGCTGCCAAGCATGGACAACCTGCTTCAAATCATTCCATAGATCTTTGATGATATTCAAGTCAGGGGACTGTGACGGCCATTCCAGAACATTGTACTTCTCCCTCTGCATGAATGCCTTTGCGGATTTCAAACTGTTTTGGGTCATTGTCTTGTTGGAATATCCAACTCTTGCGTAACTTCAACTTTGTGGCCGATGCGTGAACATTATCCTGAAGAATTTGTTGATACTGGGTTGAATTCATCCGACAATCGACTTTAACAAGGGCCCCAGTCTCTGAACTAGCCTCACAGCCCCACAGCATGATGGGACCTCCACCAAATTTGACAGTAGGTAGCAGGTGTTTTTCTTAGAATGCGGTGTTCTTCTTCCGCCATGCAAAGGGCTTTTTGTTATGACCAAATAACTCCATTTCTGTCACATCAGTCCAAAGCACTTTGTTCCAAAATGAATCTAGCTTGTCTAAATAGCATTTGCATACAACGACGAGTCTGTTTGTGGTGTAAATGCAGAAAGGGCTTCTTTCTCATCACCCTGCCATACAGATGTTCTTTGTGCTGAATTGTAGAACGATGTACAGATACACCATCTACAGATGTTCTTGCAGGTCTTTGGAGGTGATCTGTGGGTTGTCTGTAACCATTCCTACAATCCTGCGCATATGCCGCTCCTGTATTTTTCTTGGCCTGCGAGACCTGCTGGGTTTAACAGCAACTGTGCCTGTGGCCTTCCATTTCCTGATTCCATTCCTCACAGTTGAAACTGACAGATTAAACCTCTGAGATGGCTTTTTGTAGCCTTCCTCTAAACCATGACACTCAACAATCTTTGTTTTCAGATCATCTGAGAGTTGCTTTGAGGATCCCATGCTGTCTGTCACTCTTCAGAGGAGAGTCAAAGGGAAGCACAACTTACAATTGACCACCTTAAATACCTTTTACCACTCATGATTGGACACACCTGCCTATGAAGTTCAAGGCTTAACGAGCTAATCAAATTTGGTGTTGCCAGTAATCAGTATTGAGCAGTTACATGCATTCAAATCAGCAAAATTACAAGGGGACCAACATTTTTGCACAGCCAGTTTTTCACATTTAATTTCATACAACTAAATACTGCTTCACTAAAAAATCTTTGTTCAGAAAACACCCCAGTACTCAGATGTTCCTAGGAAATGAAAGACATACCACTTTTATATTTTATGTTGAAAGAGTAAATTATTATGCAGGCTGAGAAGGGTTCCCAAACTTTTTCATATGACCGTAAGTATAAAATGTTGTTCACTTGTTCCTTTAAAGTAGTCCTGTATAATGTTATCAACTAGAGCTGTAGGTCCACATGTGGGGTAGGCAAAAGTACACACGGACAGTATTCCTGCTATGAGGCTTCACTGCTGCCTCACCCACCCCACCTTGTTCTCCTCTTCCATGTTCTCCCCCATGCTGATTCAAAGTCTCCCCCAACTCTCTCATTCCCCACCTCTAATTCGATCCATGGTAAAACAGAGAGTGACCACCCGACCAAATAGGGATTTTTGCGAAAAAAAGCATCTTAACAAGTGTGTGCTAACCCTCACACTCCCTTCACTGCACGTCTCTTTGCCTATTACATTCAATCCAATAAAAAACACAATATCTTTAGATTTGGTAAGCATTTTTAGTGTACCATTTTTATAAACAGTTGTTGTAATTGTCAGACTAATACAGAAGACTATACAATGAGGAACAAAGATGAACGTTCAAAATTATTAATAATATAATAAACGTACTTAACATTTCACTTTAGGTTTTAGCAACACTAATCAACAGTGGAATGCATTTGTTTCAGAGTTATCAATATTCAGGAACTTTCATCATTCCTTACAAAATTCAGGAACAGGGAGAACCTAGAAGCAGAGATGTGCAGCCATAAAGCATGCAAAGCCCTAATATTGACCTTGAATTACTTTGCTGTTGTTTTTTTAATGTATGGAGAATGTAGCTTACTTATAAAGTTCTATATGAATTCAAATCCAAATAAGTTTTGTAAATTAAAAGTATGGAAATTTTAAGCCATTTTTAATTCAATATCAAACCACTCTACTGTTCATATGTTGCAAAAATTATATTAATTTAAAAAGAATCCTTCTTACATAGCAAAACTAAAAATACACATACAAAAAACTATCAGAAATCTCTTGTTAAAATCCCAAAATTCATTATTAGAGATGGAGGTTGAAGAAATACCACCTTTGCTTGTTTGTGTCTAGTAAGAGTTCAGTACTTAACAATTTAAGAGCAAAATAAAAATTGTGGTATTTTGAATCATTCAGTTCCAGGAGAGGAAATGGCAAGCAACCTCTGGCCTAAAAATATCACACAATACTTGATCACATATGTGTCAGTAGTCTGCTGTAGATATCTCTACACACACATTTGCTTTGATTAATATGTCTGCTAAAAATTATGTTGCGTGACTACAGTTAGCAGCATCTGAGATTCAAGGTTAACTCTGCTTCACAGCATTGGCTTTATAATGAAAAGAGAATGTTTGCAGCATTTGCTTAAAAAAGTTTGGGAATCCCCTGTCTTAAAGTGATGTGCTGTGGAGCACCACCAAGAATTATTAGCTTTAGTAAATCAGTTTAAGGGCAAAGAGATTCTCATGAAGTTTAAACATGCAAAACAAGAGAACCCTACCTGGGTTCTGCCTTTGAGCAGGTATAAGAACACGATGGCCAGCCTACCCACTCACCACAACGGTGCTCAGCCCATGTAGAGGATAGAAATGAAATGTAATGCCTATTGCACTTAAAATACCATTTTTAAAAGAAAATGTACTAGGGTGGACATACCTTTAAAACAGACAGTGTTATGTGGCATTCTGTTCAATCAGTGGTGCAGGTGACCTCAATGACCAAATGAGAAATAACTAGAGACATCTGAAGCAGTATGAGTTTAAGGTACTGTAAAATATGATATGCTCATTCCCCTATACAGTACAATCAAAGTGACAATATTAAACAGATTTGTTCCACAACATTCATAAGTATTGAAAATTGATAAAAAAAAACAAAAAAAAAAAAAAAACAGTAAATTAACCCAAACTCAAAACAACTGCTGCAAAAATAGGCAGACTCAACTGCATTGTCCCACTCACATTTATGCATGTGCATAAATCACAGATACACACATAACCATACATTGGGCAAGTTTAAGAATGTTGTGTATAAATATAAATATGTGATTTACTGCACAACTGTAAATCTGCAGTTTTTGTATGTTTACACTAAAATAACAGCAAAATAAGCATAAAACATTTGAAGAAATATTGAAGTAAAACTATACTTAAATCCTTCAGGGACAACTTTACCGGAGTGAATTTTATTGACGAGAGTACGTGGCTTGTTGACTAACAAATCAGCCCATTAGCCCTTAACTGATGCCTGTAAGTCTTCATATGTTATCAAAAGGCCTTCTGTACTGTCTTACACCTACTGATGTATGTATATTTCAGTAAATTACTAGAAATAAAAGACCATGTAGTTGCACGCAATAACAGACATTTGAGCAAAACACAGGCTCCTTTAGCTTAACTAAGTGTGTTTGTTCTTCCTCCAAATAAAGGTCTAGAATGACACATGGGACCATGTCTTAGGACTTTTTAGCTGCAGGCAGAGTGACATTAAGTACAGTATAAAATGTAAGCAAGAGGAGGAGAAATAAGTCAGATTGCCTCTACTTGACTTCCTTTTTCCATGATTTTATAGCATTTGAGGGAAACAGGAGATAAAGGAGTGGCATGGCAGGTATATAATTAAGGCGTGGTTGCACCAGGCGTCGTTTGAATCACTTACTCGCTCACTTGCTTTTTTCTGTTCCACTCCTAATAAACTGGTTTTGACATACTAAGTTTTTTTTTTGGTCATTTTTCTTTTTCACATTTTGTTGAATGCCAGTCACAGTTCATGCTCAGATTTAATGTCAGTGTAATACTGGGTTAGGAACAGTTCCTGAGAATGAGAATTTGAGATCAGTCACAGAAAAACAGAGAAGTGATCTGCTCTATTTTCAAGACAACTCGAGAGAATCTAAACATAGCTGGTGAAGTTGTGATGAGACCAATGTAAAGTGCACACATGGGGAGATTTTCAATTTGCTGAGAATCATCCAGCAGGCCACTTTGATGACGATCTAAGCATTTACATATTTGTGATTAAATTTTGTGGAATATAATGGTATGTCAAATTTCCTTTCTTAATCACAGGGTGCCCACTCTTATAAAGGTATTAGTGCACAATGAATAGGGGACACTGTTGCCAGTGATTCCATCATATCACACCAAAATTAGGATCCGGATACAAAAACGCATTTTTTAAAAACGTTTTTAGAGATGTACTGAAAGTGTTGGGATTCTATTCTGCAATACAGTACAATTCATTATCTTTCACTGAAGATAAAAATATTCCTAGGAGCAAAATGTTTACCTTTTACACCTAATCAGGGAAAGCCTTGACTCAGTCCACTACACTTTTTGGATTTCATACATCATGCAAATCCTCACAGTAAGACTGAGAATGTGAGATGAATGGTAACATTTGTATTAGACCTTCCAGTCAATAATTAAGCAATTATTCCACATGGGCCTGGCCTTGGACCATTACTTTTTCTGATTTATATTAATGACATTAATTCTGGTAGAAGTGCTTATGTGGACAAATTTGCAAAAGATACAAAAATAGGAGGAATGGCATTTACTGAGGAGACAGCTAAAACAATTTGAAAACGCCCAGACAAACTACAGAACTGGGCGAACACTTGGAAAATGCAGTTAATGTAGAAAAGTGCAAAGTACTACACGTGTGCAAAAAAAATGCACTAGTAAGACCACATCTGCTGTACTGTATGCAGTCGTGGTCACCACGATACAAAAATACATAGCAGAGAATTAAACCTGCTTAACATTGAACAGAAGAGATTTTGTGGGGACCTAATCCAGGTCTTCAAAATCCTCAAAGGCACTGACAAAGTAGATTCATCATAATTTTTCCAACTTGAGAGTGAATCACATACTCGAGGACGCTAGTGTAAATTAAGAGAAAATACATTTAGACTGAAACCAAGAAGCAACTCATCATGCAAAGAGCTGTGGAAATCTGGAACAAACTACAGAGTCATGTAGTTGACGTAGAAATTTCGATAACCTTTAAAAAGTATCTGTAGGACGAGATACTGGGACAGCTTAACTATTAGCTTAGATTGATGGACTGAAAGGAAATCTGGCAAATGAGAGGAGACCAATGTTCTATTTAATTTATCACGTTGGCTCTTGTGAACATGACCTTGAACCTATTTATGACAGGAGGTAACGAAGAATCCATTGGAGCCAGTATATATGACGATCAGTTTCACCAAATGTTTCTTGCTTCTCCTTATCTTAGTCCAGTTCAGTCTGTGAATTCTAAATTCATTATTATTTAGCCTTCAAATCAAATTCATAGCTTGCAGAGTCACACTGGCCTTGGTTTTAGTTGCAGCTACTTTCTTAATTAGTAGGCAATTACTTGTAATTGAATCACTTTTTAAGACTTCAGACTTTCTCTTCCAGCTAAAAATAAATGCTCCTCCAAGTGGAAGGAAAAAAGAAACATTTGGAAATACAAACTATTAGAAAAGTGTAAGAGTGAGTGCTGCTTAGGTCCTGTAATGTCTCTAGGTTTTCACTGCAACTAGTTATATAATTAGAAGTCAATTCTTGTTACTGATACGTTTATTTATTTACATGGCTTGGAAGAACAAAGTATGTTTGCTTAGCAGCAGCAAATGGCTACACATTAAAAAAGTGGGTAGAATGAAAACCTGCAGCCCTTCAGGAACATAATTTGAGACCCAAGCTTCATGCAGTCCAGTTAATGAATGCTGAAGAGGCAGTTTGTAGTTTACTGGAGTACTTGATTGCAATATGATAAACCTTGCAAATTGTATGTTTCACATTAAGCTCTTTATCGACTGTAACACAATCATGAAAACCAAAATGAACCCAAATGAATGACAGGGCATTTTTTTTATTGGAACCTCTTCAGCACAGCACCTGATGACAAGGAAAAATGCAATGCATTTGCAAGTATGTTTATGGCATGCTGTCTAATAAAATTTTCTGTTACGCATTTACTGATAAAACATATTGCTTCTGTATTCCAAGAGATGGGCCTATCACAAACAACATCACTGCTGCACAGATCAAAATATCTACACATGACACAAAAATTAAGGAAGCAAATCCTTATATTTGCTCTCAGTGTATTGGTGACATATGACAAAAAACTGCAATACTGAACTGCATCTCCCCTCTAGTAACAGATGTGCCAAATTCTGCTCGTTGGACTGCAGTATTCACTTTAGTGATGCTAACTGTAATCACATCAACATTATCATGTCCAGCCAAACACTGCATCATGTTGGTGAATTTTTTACACTATACTGCAAAACAAAGAATGTCTTTAGAGCACATCATGTTACCCTGATTCAAAATAATGCACCATAACATTCAGAAACTACTAGGTGGATGTGGAAGATTTTCACATTTAAGGCTCTTAATAATCTTGGCAAGTCAGGGGCAGTTGCGGTGTGCTCCAGTGACCACCAGCTGTGTAGTCTGTCATTGCCAGCAACTCAGTCAGACCAGTCTTCGACTCACCCAGACTAAATCAAACGGGTTTGATTTTGCCTTACATTTTAGGGGCTGGCCAGTGTGTGTGTGCAAAAGTCAAACACTAATGCATGCTCACCCTTAAGTACAATGCATAGAATGCAGCCACTAGGAACAAGGAATGCAGGTGTTTTGAAACACATAATCAGAAGAGAGGTTCATTTGTATGACGTCTCATATTTGCTGTACCATGTCAAAATGGGAAAAGGGTAGAATAGGACCTAGATTGTGGTTAAACTTACCATATCTGAAAAACTCTCATACAGCAACAGCACTGTTATGTTGCACTGTTAACCGACTTGCCGCACATACTTGATGCTTTGGACATTCAAAACAGTGATAGAAAGTCATCACAGTCCTTTGCAATTCCTTGTCATGTAATGTGATCGCCTCAAAGTGACGAGACCAGCAATGGCAGTCAAGATCAACAACCCCTCCCAATTAAAGGTTGTGTAATGTGCTGCTTTAAGTAATAAAATGTTGGACATTCACATTAGTCTCATCAATGGGAACAAGGTCTTCTAACATGAAGAACATAAATATACTGTTACATTCACTTTAATTTCTACAGCCTGCCACCTATCCAAGTTTCTCTCTATTAAAAAAAAAAATCTTGGAAAGGAAAAGCAGGGTGACGAGAAGTGATGGAAAAGACGCATGAGACGAGAGCTCCGTGGCCAGTCTCTTTCGTCTCACGGGGACATGGAACATGCGATTCTTGCAAGACATGCCCTACTTACAACCGATATCAAATATGAGCAAAGCCAGCAAAACACTCAATCATGTAGAGGCATGTAGCACACACAGATCATGTGCTCTCAGCACATATAAAGTGTATATGGATAATACGTTCAAGATGAAACGTCGACTAAGCAAAAAATAAGGAGCAGCACGGAGAAAAGAGACCCAAAAGTGTTGGAGAGAAAAAAGGCAGAGAAGAGATTATGAAACTAGTGGAATTCGTAAGGATCAAACAAACGATGGCATGATACACATGCAGAGAAAAGTAAAGAATATGAAAGCAGTAAAATTCAAAAGTATTGTAGAGTCCCAGCCAGGTTGAAGTCCTTTTTGTTTTAAGTGACTGTTCGGTCTGATCGAAGAAGGGCGGCGTACATTGCAGAAGACTGATAGCGGGGTATTGATTGATGCAGTAAGGGAGGGCGAGACCAGGGGGAGGAAGGGTTAGAGAAGGTGCTAGAAAGTTGTGTTTGGGCTTACAAAGTCCGGGATTGTTCAAGTAAAACTTTTGTGACACTATATTACATCAGTCTGTTTTTCTTGCTTCTTCTCTTTTCAAGCCAGACGCAGAGGTCGCTACAGTATCAAAAAAAAAAATAGCAAAGATCGCATTAGCGCAAACAAAAGGAAATTAATCATCAGAACCAGGTGTAATTGAAAAAAATAGCAGGACAAAGCGAGGTCAGAAATAAAAGGCAAAGAGTAGAAAACAAAGTAAAACGTCATAAAGAGATTCAAAAATGAGGGGGCGAAACACATGCAAAGCAGGTTAGAGATAATGAAAACAGTGGAATTCAAAAGACACAAAAAAAACATAGGCGCGATATACATACAGAGCAAGTTACAGAATATGAAAGCAGAAAAATTCGAAAGTATCCAAACAAGATAAAGATCTCATTACTGCTAAAAAAAAAGAAATTACGGACCATAAGCTAAGAGAATCTGTTGTCCCGCAACATTTAAAGCAACGACAAGTTTAATTTCAAAGAAAACACAATTCGGTCAGGTGTATATTTATGATCACAGAGAAGCGATGCACATTTAAACAGGCGAATATAAAAGGTAATGTAGTATATATTCCGCAAATAACATTAGATACCAAAGGAGATCTTAATATGCCATTCGTATTAAAATGTTTACAGTTTACAGTGAGAATAACCCTAATTAACAAATCACAGGGACAAACCTTAGAAAAAGTCAGATTATTAGAGAAAAAGAAACAATATTCACTCACGGGCAGTTATACGTTGCATTGTCACAATGTATCTGCAGAAACGGAATCAAAATTTAATGCGATCCTGAAGAAAAGGTAATTCTAAATATTGTTTGTAATGAAGCTTGTAAAACTGCAAATAATGAAACAAACAATTCCAAAGAAAAAAAAAAGCTGGGGTGGAGCCCCCTAGTATTTAATAAATTTTAAAAAACCCTCACTAATTCTGTTAATTACTCTTCTATCATTTATTAAATGTATTTTTATTGTATGTACCGAAAAATGTTCCTAATTAGTTTCCATCTATAATGTACCAAGAAGAGATTTCTCTTTGCAAGGTTAATGTACAGTCATTGTCATCTATGATCCACACCCAAATATTTTCAAGCTTCGGGACATTTTTCTAATAATAGGTGAAAGCAAGTTTCATCCAAAACCAACGGTTGGGTGGGGGTTGATTGGCAGACACCGACGTCTGTGCATTTAAAGTGACTGCAGTGCACCTCTGTGTGTTAATAGCTTTCTGTTTGTTAAATGAAAACAAACATACATTCTCGTTAGGTTTTTTGTTATGTTGTAAAAAGGATAAATGGGAGTGAATATGAATATATATATATATTATATGAATGAGACAGCATGCATTAATTAATTAGAGGTTTCATGTGATGTTTACATTTAAAACTACATTTAATTGAAAACGCTGTAATGGTTGAAAATGGTTGTGCCTCAGGCCATACAACTTAATTGAATCAAACCACAGTTTCCAGGCAGTTAATTTCAACTATCATATATTTGAATTGAGTTGTGCTACATATTGCCGAACACACAAAACACCCACTGCAGATGCAACACTATAGGACTGCTATGAATATTAAACCTTTACATTCAAGATTACTGCCACGTTCTGTCAGTACTATGAGCAAACAGCAGCAAATGGATACAACAAAGACAATAAATGCAACATTAAGTAATAAACATAAGAAATAATTATCAGTTATAATTATGTTGTTGTCAGTGCCATGGGTTTTTTAGTAGTCGTAAGGCTTGACAATAAAAACTGTTCCTGAATCTACTTGTGCGAGTGTTAATGGTACTGTACAATTTGCTAGAATGCAGGTCTTCAATAATGATTTGCCTCTCTAGGGCGATGTAAATATACTATATGCCCTAAATTAAAGGCAGCTATGTGCCAGTTATGTATATTCTGATCTAACTTCAGCACCCCCTTTGCATTACTTTGTGGGTCTGAGTGAAGCAGGTGTCACAAGCAGGATGTTATGAAGGAAGAAAGAATGGACTCTACTGTACACCTAGAGATGTATGTCCCGGTATTTTTCAGATATCTGAGGAAGTAGGGGTGTTGATTAGCTGAGATGTGTTGTGCTCAATTTCATTTATCTGTGACGGTGATACCAAGACATAATATTGAAGGATGTCCATCTCCTACTTCCTGAAATCTATGACCTGGTCCTTGGCCTTGCAGACATTAAAGAAGAGATTGTTGTCATGAGATCTCCAAGTCAGAACATGGACCTTATCCCTGTAAACCATATGTGCATAATAGTCAACAGAATTACAATAGTGGTGTTATCAGCATATTTAATAATTGAGCTGCAAGTTTGTCTAGCTGTACACTCAATGATGGAAAAAGCAATGTGGCAGGGCTTGATACAACACCCTGCAATGTACCAGTCATGAAGATTGGTATTGAGAAAGTGATGCTGCCAGTCAAACTTACCACAGCCTGAGAGTTAGTAAAAGGCACTGAATGGCAAATTTAAAAGCTTGGTGATCACTGTTAATTGACGAAAAAGTGTAAACACTAAGGCACTGTCTATTAGCAGTACTCAGCTATTCCAGTTTTTACTATCAAGTTGTGCCAGAATGGTATGAAATGCAAGAGATACAAGAATAAGCAAACTAGAGGTGGTCCAAATTACCTAGAATACTATGCTTAATGTGGTCCCAGCACCAGCCTCTCAAAGCGTTTCCTCACAATGGGACAGAGTTTTAACAGTCACTAAGAATGTCAACTTTTGTTAGACAGGAACTGTAGATTATTTAAGAAATTACAAATTTTATTGTTTAAAACAACATTGGAAATGCTACTGGTTCCCGAGTCCCGAGTTTTAGAGATACAATTGCAGTATATGTAGACTAAATGTTTTGGATGGAGAATTATTAATGTATGTGTAACTTTCACAGTACATTTGTTATATAGGAGAATAGCCTAAAGTTATCTCTCTCTCTGTCTAGCAAACTGTTTAAGGACCAGAAAGATGTCACCATTGTAAGGTTTAGCTAATAATAAATAAATA
This sequence comes from Polypterus senegalus, assembly GCF_016835505.1. Classification (NCBI taxonomy): domain Eukaryota; kingdom Metazoa; phylum Chordata; class Cladistia; order Polypteriformes; family Polypteridae; genus Polypterus; species Polypterus senegalus. Next base: position 17,766,215 of record NC_053164.1, on the reverse strand, counting down.
AATAAACAAGCCCTGTTACCGAATGACAGAATATGTCTTGATGTGAAAGGAAAAGGAAAACATCATCATTTAATAGGTACTTGAACATTTCCTTAAAAACAATCTAAAGATTACTGAAGCATCAAAATCCCAAACAAAGTATTGCATGTTTACACCCATTAAACCATACTAAAACCTGTAATTTTCCACCCTCTCCCAAGAAAATGTACTGTTAACTTGTACAGATTAGTAAACACAGCACTGTTAAGAGAACGTGTATATGAAATTTATCACATATTCCACATGGTGACCAGACATCTACAAAATAAACAAAAAATATTCCGGTTTTTGGACACACATAAAAAAAATAAAATAAATTGGTTTTGACAGTAAACCAGATGTAGCTAGAACACACCAGTTTCGTGAACTGTCGTATCAAGCCACCAGTCAAGTTTTTGCAACATTAGACAGGAGAGAAAAGATAACGTGACATCTGCAGTCTTTTTAAAGGACTTAAAGAGCAACACATGGGACATGAAAGGCACCATATTTTATTTAGAAATGAATGACTGATGAAAAGTCAGAGAAGCAGATGGAGAAACTTGGAAAAAGCACAAAAAAAGAGACATGTGGTCATCAACAAGGGTGATGAAAATTTTATCACGAGGCTTACATAAGTGGCTTTCTATATGCAGCAAAACTTGTTATTTTGAAAGACTAGTGTTGTCAAGGGACATTGAGTATAACTACTTGAATGTGGGTGAAAACACCAAAAACGAGAATATCTCCAAATAACAGCTGTGTACTAAATACCGTAAAAAATGTTTTGGTGTAAACTTATTGGTTGTAAAACCATGACTTGACACACCAATATGACTGGACAGCATTTTCCTACATCTAAACAACATGATGTCAGATTACTTGTAAATAGCTGCTAGGTCTACTGAAGCTACCATATTGTCATGGGATAGGCACTTAGCCTGGACATAAGGCAATGCCAGTAAAAGTCATTTTCTGCAGAGATTTTAAATACAAAATTTAAAATACATTTTAAATACTCTGGAATTGTCTAGGGGGTGAAATGTCTTATAACTATACTGCTGCGTATCTTTCTTGACTTCACTTTCAAATGGCAGTTGTTACATTTAGTGATACAGTATGTTTATCAGTCTGATCTGTATATAAATATCACCATCTTACTAACAATGTATTTTGCTTTCACTTTGTGTGCCTACTGGACTGTTCCTCCCATGCTTCCAATTCAGCTTTTACTAATAACAACAGTTGACCTGTCACTTTATCACAAGACTGCTTTTTGTTTATCATCAACATGCAAGCCACTGTGGGTTAAAAAAAAAAAAAAAAAGACACTGCTTTGTTTTGTTATTTCCTTTCAACTACTGTTACTTCAAAAGAAGCCTACCGAGATGAAGGGATGTACTTCCTGCTGCGGGCGGCCTGACCATGTCAAGTACGAGATAGACAGATAGATCAAAGCAGTTCAGCTAGGGTTATTTTTGATCTCTGTGTAAATGCCCTTTCAACTGCCAAGACCACTGTATGAATGGAGGACCCAAGGGTTGGAGCAAATACAGGTAGATGCCCTTTAATGGAAGCATGGGAAAGGTGCTATATAAACAAAATGAATTATTATTAATTACATGCCATCTAGGGCTAGTTACTGCTTTTTTTTGAAAACTTATGTTTCTTAGTGTTATCAATTCAACTGATATACAGAATGCATATCTTACTCATTTACTGTAGTTCTTCGGATTAAGGTTAATGACAAACTTCCACAGTTTACGGACAATTAAATTCAGCTGAACACTAGGGAGGCTGAATAGTTTAAAATAAATAAATAAAAACAACAACAGACACTAATTACGTTTAAAAAGCCGATCTATCTAATTTCTTTAGACGGTCATTTTTTCATTTCTGGGTGTCGGGGAACTAGAGCCTACTCTAACACAAAGATGTGCAACGAAAGAAAAAAAAAAAAAAAATCAACGGATCCAACCATGAATTACGCACCATCACAGGACACTGAGCCAGTTAACGGCTACCTGTCTGTCCAAATGGTATAGTAGTAAGAATGACAAAAATGTTCTTGCATGAGGCATCCCACCTTTAATATAAAGTTACAGGATCACAAAAAATGCACAGTAATAATTTCCAAGTTTCATCAACCTTTCAACCATTTTCTTTTCAAATAAAACATACAACTGCTCACTAAAAACATAAAAACAGATCTTACCTCACTACAGCCAATTCCAAACTCTTTATTTAATGAGTATCTTGCCGATTCTGAATCTGGTATCTGAACTGATAACTTTACTTATTTTTAAATTTCATCTTCAACAAATCTACCTATGTCTGTTCGGGTCTACCTGTAATGACTCTGCTAACAGTAGATAGTTTGGTATCATCTGCAATTTTAACCAGCTTATTATAAATGATCCTGATAAGAGTATAAAAATATATTTAAAAAGTGGTGGCCTAAGCACTGATCCCTGTGGGACACCAATTTAAACATCACCTAATTATGAACATTTTCTTTACATTTTATCCCTTTGTTTCCTGTGTTTAATCTAAACACAGTGTCTTGAACTCACAATTTTTAAGTCCATGAAGTTGTACCATATCATGACTATAAATAACTTTGTTAGAAAAATAACATGAGGAAAAAAAAAAAAAAAGGATACACAATAGCACAAGATGCTGCCTGCCTAAAATGTGACACATGGGAGCCTCCTTTATTATCAAAGAAATGTACAAATGTCAACATTTTGATTTTTCATACTCAACAGTTTTAGCTTTGATTCATATTTAATTAAGGAGGTGCAAGCATAATTCCTTGTATGGTACGATATTGCCAGCAAAAAGAACATGTAACTAGTAAGTGTGCAGACATGTGCCTCATGTCATCTGTAAGTGTGCATAAAACGATAATTTATACAATGCAATTATATATATGGTATATGGGGTGGAATTAACAGTGTGCTACAGAAATACACAATCTGATTTTTGAGATAAAAAACATGTATTTTCCTCTTTCTCTTCCAGTCTGCCACTAGGTCAGTTTGTCCGCCCGTCATTGTTTGCTCACTTCTCCCATTGATGATTATTCACACTGTATAGCTAAAGAATGGGGCTATTTGAAAATGAACTGCATCCATGGCCATTTGTATACAACTCATCAAAGTGAGACAAATCTATAGTGTTTACCTTCCAAACAACAAGTACTTAATGCGAAGTAAGGAAAGCATGTTTTTTTTCTTTAAAAAAACTACCTGCAAAGGACTAGAGTATGGGTAAAAATAGCAAAATCATGTACAGATAGATATTCACTGTTTAGTATTTTTCCCCCCCAAGGGTAAGTAAACTTTTTACAAATATACGAATATTATAACAAACAATAAATAACCCCTTTATCCCCCGTACAAAAAAAAAAACTTACACACACGATTTTCAAAAAAGAAGAAAAACTTGCGGCTTGGCTAAGGATAAGAGAGCAGTCACAGTAAGGCACAATACAGTGGGATGCAAAAGTTTGGGCAATGAAGTTTATTGGATTTACAGAAAGTGTGCAATAATTGTTCAGGCAGGTGCATAAATTTGGGCACCGTTGTCATTTTATTGATTCCAAAACTTTTAGAACTAATTATTGGAACTCAGATTGGCTTGGTAAGCTCAGTGACCCCTGACCTACATACACAGGTGAATCCTATAATGAGAAAGAGTATTTAAGGGGGTCAATTGTAAGTTTCCCTCCTCCTTTAATTTTCTCTGAAGAGTAGCAACATGGGGGTCACAAAACAACTCTCAAATGACCTGAAGACAAAGATTGTTCACCATCATGGTTTAGGGGAAGGATACAGAAAGCTGTCCCAGAGATTTAAGCTGTCTGTTTCCACAGTTAGGAACATATTGAGGAAATGGAAGACCACAGGCTCAGTTCAAGTTAAGGCTCGAAGTGGCAGACCAAGAAAGATTTCAGATAGACAGAAGCGACGAATGGTGAGCACAGTCAGAGTCAACCCACAGACCAGCACCAAAGACCTACAACATCATCTTGCAGCAGATGGAGTCACTGTGCATCGTTCAACCATTCGGCGCACTTTACACAAGGAGATGCTGTATGCGAGAGTGCTGCAGAGGAAGCCTTTTCTCCGCCCACAGCACAAACAGCCGCTTGAGGTCTGCTCAAGCACATTTGGACAAGCCAGTTTCATTTTGGAATAAGGTGCTGTGGACTGATGAAACTAAAATGGAGTTATTTGGGCATAACAAGGGGTGTTATGCATGGAGGAAAAAGAACACAGCATTCCAAGAAAAACACCTGCTACCTACAGTAAAATATGGTGGTGGTTCCATCATGCTGTGGGGCTGTGTGGCCAGTGCAGGGACTGGGAATCTTGTCAAAGTTGAGGGACGCATGGATTCCACTCAGTATCAGCAGATTCTGGAGACCAATGTCCAGGAATCAGTGACAAAGCTGAAGCTGCGCCGGGGCTGGATCTTTCAACAAGACGACGACCTGAAACACTGCTCAAAATCCACTAAGGCATTCATGCAGAGGAACAAGTACAACGTTCTGGAATTGCCATCTCAGTCCCCAGACCTGAATATAATTGAAAATCTGTGGTGTGAGTTAAAGAGAGCTGTCCATGCTTGGAAGCAATCAAACCTGAATGAACTAGAGATGTTTTGTAAAGAGGAATGGTCCAAAATACCTTGAACCACAACCCAGACTCTCATTGGAAACTACAGGAAGCGTTTAGAGGCTGTAATTTCTGCAAAAGGCGGATCTACTAAATATTGATTTCATTTCTTTTTTGTGGTGCCCAAATTTATGCACCTGCCTGATTTTGTTTAAACAATTATTGCACACTTTCTATAAATCCCAATACACTTCATTTCACTTGTCAAATATCACTGTGTGTGTCTCCTATATGATATATTTAACTGACATTTTTTATCGTAACAACCAACGATTTATACAGGAAAATAATGACTATTAACAAGGTTGCCCAAACTTTTGCATCCCACTGTAAATGTGTACTGAGGTAGGATGATGTAGGAGCCCCAGTAGCATTTCCTGGGACACTACTGCCGAGTACACAGTTCACTAAAAGTCCTCCAAGTTAGTGTGTCTCTCCATTACTTTCTCTAAAATGTCGATAGTGAGTCTCAAAACTAAGTCTGCATTCTTGACTAGCTTGTTAGTTCAGTGGGCCTCTCTTGAAGTGATGTGCCATTTTGAGGCGATTGTCAAATTAAAAAAAAAAAAACATCTACATTTGGCTCCATGAGTCATCCAGTAATTAAATGAGTCCAGAAACGCCTCATGCTTTGTTCTTTCTGCTTACTGAAACACAGTTATGTGCCAACTTATGGCTCCATTTAGGACCGGCCATTTGGCTATATGTTGGTCACCGAGTTAACTGGTCATTACAACTGAGGCTCTGTGGGTCTGGTGTGGGTCACCAGTTTGCATACTTTAACTGCTGATACAGTGTAGCACAAACTGGCATCTCGGCAGCTGCATGCCAGGTCAGTGTAAGGCAGTGCTTCTCAACCACTGGAAGGTGCATATGGTGGGTGGTTGTCACTGGTTTGCGAGTGGGTCACCCAAGTTAATGTTTCTCAACCACTGGATTACATTACAGGTTGCCATTGTTTGTTCGGTAGTGGGTTGTCTAAGCTGTCAAACACTGGTGTAAGGAAGATGGTGCAGGTCAGATGTATAAGAATTACCCAAGTGGAGCAACACCAATCAAAATAAACTATAAAGGTCCCTTTAAGAGTCAGAAAATATAGGAGACCCTGTGAAACAATAAAGAAAATATTTATTATTGTAGCTGGCACTGTAAATTTCTAGAATATTACTACCCTGTTATTTTCCTACAGGCCTCAGCCGTTAAGTATGAATCGCCTTGAGTATGGCATCATTAAATCAGCACATGACTGTACATAGACGTAGAGCTTTGCCGTCATAGCTGATATAGTAATATGACTCTGTTACAAAAGGCTGCTTCTACTAAGGATGTGACCACAAGTAAAGCCAAACACTTGCTCAAAAATGCCTGAAGTTAATAAACTGTGTTACAGATCTAGCATCCTTAGTTCAAATACCGTGTCTAGTCAGATGTCTATGTGAACATTCTCCCGTTGATTATAATGGAGCTGTTGATGTGTGGGCAAAAAAGTAATAGACTGGTATTCTGTCTAGAGCAGCTTCCTGCCTTGTACCAAGTGATATTGGGATAGTATACAGCACTCATATAACCCTTAACTGAACTAAGAGGAGCTGAGAGTGCTATTTAGCATGGGTATGGAACCAAAACTGAAAAATATACCCTCTAAATATACTCTCTATCATTCTCCACTCTTGGAAAAGATACAGAGCACCAAATTTAAAAGTAAGCCCTTGAAAATTCTATAAGCTCTCATTAGTTGTCTCATTTCATCAGAATAACGCTGTCAATTTATAAGTTATAAGCATCTGAGAGGCATACAACCTTTACAGCATAAAAAAGAAATATCGGAGGTAATTAAAATCATTTAAGACTAAAATATCAGCACAGATGCTTACAAAACAATAAAAAAAGGACTGAAAAATAACACAAACTGTATCAAATGGGATTTACTTTTTTTTTTTTTTTACATTTTTTTAAGGTTAAAAATGGTATACAGAGTACAAAAAGTGAATGCAGGCTATATCTGTGTAGACCAAACATATGACCTGTTGAAAATTTCTTTTGTTTAACTATACAATGTGAAAGGGTTAAATGTGTCTCTAAAATAAAAAAAAGATAAAAATAGACTTGAAAGTGGAAGGAAAAAGACTGAAATTGGGACTAGGTGAAATAAACTACAGCTCCTGAAGAACAAGAGAAAAATATAGAGGAGAAGGCTGTACTCTGGGAGCTGGTCAGAACTTGAATGATATTTTTAGATCAGTAAGAAAACAAGGAAAAAGAAATATTATTTACAGTAAAAACTGATTTGTAGAAACAAAGTCTGAGAAGGAAATTAAAGCGTTAAAGAAGTGTAAAGCGACAAACAAAAATGTTAAAAATTGCTGAAGATATTATGTCAGAACTTAAAAAAAAATGTAAAGAAAAGGTAGTAGGTGTATGCTGAGAAATCAATAAAAGGGGTGTGCACCAAAGAATAATCAAAAGGCACTTTCGCACTATAACTCTAAACTAGGCTGAACTGCCTTTTAAGGCGACCGACTTTTAAGTTGACCACTTCTTAAAGCAATTCAATATGTAGATCAATTTGATATTTTATACAAACTCATTAATTTGGTTATATTGCATTTGAGTGGTATTACTTTAATACTTGTAGTTGCTGTTATTTTTGTGATGAAATTTAAACTTTTTTTCTATATTGAGGTCGCCCTTTTGAACTCCCCTGATATTTACTACGCGGTGAGGCATTTGTACTCCATCAACATTAATTATTTCCAGAGACATAATTTTGTCTATTTTTCCAGCGCATCGCGCACAAAAGCAAGGGAACGATGGGAGCACCAGAACTCTGCTCACATCATGTCCCTTCGTACCGCAAGCTGCAAGTAGTAAGTCTGTGATAAGTGGAATACCGCTACACTTTCCACTCACGGGACGGAAGGACAATCCTGACCGCTTTTATATAGTAAGAAAGAAGAAGATATCACAGAGTCTGGAATAGAAAATCATCTTTTACCTGGAAAAACGAAACTATAAATCCCATCGTGCATTGAAAAATGGACGGGGCGTGTGAAACTCCGCGCCTGCGTAGCACTCACGGGACGGAAGGACAATCCCGACCGCTTTTATATAGAAGGATGAGAATGCAGCATGCCTTTACTAAACCCAGGTACTAAGGCGGGTAGGTGTTGGGCTTCACACTGTATTTTAGAAAAGAGCATTCAAACTCTTCAATGAGCAAAGTGTAAAAAATGCAAGCCAGCAGAAAGACAAAGATTTTTAAAATAAACAATAAATAATAATTCTTTTGACAGTTCTTCCAATCTTTTCTGGGGAAAGGAAACCTGATAAAACTAAACACCAAATTGGTCTTTTTTTTGTTCCTAAACAGACCCTTGGTTATCATTTATTGTAAGATAATAGTGTTGTAATTTCTCATTTCACCAAATGTCAATAAAATTTGTCTGACATAACAGTGCAAAAACTCAACAATACAAAACTTAAAAAGATGGAATATGCATATCATAATAAGTCACATGTGACAACTTATATGAGAAAAATGCTAACATGTCAAATAGGGCATTGACAATTCCTGCAAGCTGACAGCACTCTGATTCAGAATTAATTCTTAGTTAGGACGTCATCCGTGCATTTTGTAGGTTTGTCCTAAGTTTTTGTTGCCATCTGCGATTATGTACCTTGCACTAGACTGGTATGTTATTTAGGATTTCTGTGAAAGTACACTCTGCATCCAATGAATTGGAACTGGAAAATGTACAAAAAAAAAAAGATACAATTTTATTATTATAATTCCATCTCCAAACAAATGTGGATGATGGTTTTTAAATGATTCCAGTGTCAGCTACCAATTAAAATGCCAGGCAACTGTGAAAGTGACTTAAGACTGACATGATTCAAGGAGTTAGAGAAGTCACAAAACTAGATTTTGACAGCACCCAACCTTTATTTATTAAATACAGCACACCTTATTTGACCTTGCCTCATAAGTAAAAAGTTCATTTGACTGGGTATCTCAACCTGTTTATCCTGACAGAGAGTTTCAGTTACTCCTTCTCAAGCAACTCTCTACTGTTTACTGGCTTACATCCAAAGAGCTGACAGATGGTTCAGTCTTTTTTCCTGTGGTTATTTAAACACAGTTAATACCTCTTAATCAGATTGTACATTTCCGAGAAATCAATCAGATGAACTAAAGCAGCCAAGCATGCACAGGGTTCCAATAATAATAAAAAGATCTATTCACACCAGCAACTAAGTGATATAAAAAGATGTCTGAAGACCAAGAAACCTGCATCACTGAGCATAGCTTACTGGTAGACATTATTTCAAAATCTTAAATTAACCAAAAGTAGTACCTTTTTAGGAATGTAAATAAATGCATACAATTGATTGCTGAATTTAAATTAATTAATTTAATGCATTATAACCCTGAATTGGATTACGCAGGTTTGAGAATGCTACATTTCTGAGGGAATAAGTAATTTTCAAATGCAATGTAATTATTTCATTGTCTTTTTACATATTGAGACATCATAAACTCATTCAATTTTATTAAGAAACTGGTAAATTACATTTGCTTTGGGTGTATCCATGGGGCAGTTTCATCAATTAAACTGACAAATAATGATATTACAGCTTTAAAAAAAATAATACACCTATATCTTTTGGATTCAATACCCACAAATACATTAAAAGCATGCTTACAAGAACAGGTAGTTTCTTACAAACCTACCTATCTAAGAGACCAAACACTTTAGCAGGAGTTATTCTGCATAATGATTCAAAATACAAAGACACTCCAATGCTGGGAGGTACATGGGTTGTCAAGTGTTTAGGTCACAGTACAAACCTAAACGGTAAACACACCATGCCACCCTACAAAATTTTATGACTGAAAAGTCAAGCTGTTTCTTAAAAAAAATATCCTGTACAGGCAGTCCCTGGGTTACGTACAAGATAGGGACTATAGGTTTGTACTTAAGTTGAATTTGTATTCAAGTCGGAACAGGTACATTATTTTAATAAATGCTATTGTTGACCAACTGTAACCAAATGCTCTGCCAATGAATGATGGAGTTTCACCATTTCTGACCTTTTTATTATTTTTACTTTATTTTCAATGGTGATGGTTTTTCTCTTCTTTACTGTACCACCAGCACTTGCATCTGATTTGCATTTCAGAGACATTCTTTAAGGGTGAAGACAAAAGGTTAAGTTGAGCTCTTCTGCACAGCGCTATACACGCTATCACAGTGGGAAGGCACCTGTCAACACATCTGAAGTACTGACAAGAGACAACTTCCTGCTATGTGCATAACAGTATAAGCAGGCTTACTATTGAGAATGAATGGGGGCGGCGGGGGGTTGGGTTCATCACTCACCCACCACACTGTCACCTCCACTAAAGTATGCTGCCTGCAGCCTCCGCCCACCAAGAACGAACACGGTGCGGCCAAAGGCAGGTAGTGAATCGCCCAACCCCAGTTCAACAAGCAGCCATCTGAGGCACACTACAATGCTACCCCCACCGCCCCGTTCACCCTCAATGGCCTCTGTTCAGCCACAACCGGGTCACCATTTGCAGCATTACCAGCCGTGTGTGCTGGGCAGGCAGTGAAACGCCCCCCTCCGCTCCATCCAGCCTGCGTCCAGTCAGGAGCAGTAGCTGCGACAGTGTAGTGGGCGGGCAGCGAACCATCATCCTGCACACGAGCGATAGCTGTGGCCCCGGTGACTATGGACCACGGGTCACCGTTTGCCGCTGGGAGCCGCCGGAGGGACACTACAATGCGCGAGCAGCGAAATAACCCTCCTCCAGCCACCACTTGCAGCATCCTCAGGCTGAAGATGATGAAGCGGCAGTTACTTAGGCGCATGCGTCACAGCTGCGGCCTTGTTTGTAAGTCGTAGATCGGATGTCCGTAACCTGGAGACTTCCTGTATTTGATATAAATGATAGCATAACAATTATATCAAGCTTTAAAGGGGTATGATTTCATCCCTAACTTTCTCTGCACCCATGCCAAGGCCTAATACATGGAAACCAAAAAAGAAAAAATAGCCCAAGATACAATACAAACTAAAGCTTAACACACTTAGGACCGACATGAAGGTAGCTCAAGAAAGATCCAGCATAAACAGGTGCAGTCCTGAATGAGCTGGCTCAAGCTTGTAAAATGATTTCATGTTACCATCAGCATTATTGTCCCTACCTGGAACGAGTACACCTTCATCTGGATATACAAGGAAATATCTAAATATACAGTTTAATGGACAGCTAAGTGTGTTTATCAATTAATTAGATCCTGATATTCCAGAGGAACAAATGCAAGAAAAGGAAATGAAAAAACATGATGGCTTCAAGCAGGGTTGTCTTAACTTCAATCCTGGAGGGCTACTGTGGTTGCAGGTTTTCACTCTAACCATATTCTTAATTAGTGACCATTTTTTGCTTCCACTTTATTTATTTTACCTTGATTGTAATATAAAAATGAGCCAACACATGAACAGACAACCTGTGTCTATCATGCAACACCTGCAAATAAAGATTTTAGTAATTTTGATCTGACCAGGTCCATAAAACATCTTGATGATGCTCTTGGGGAAGGGGAGAAAATCAAGCGTTTTGGAAATGTGTGCTGTGGCTAAAAGATAGCACCAACAAGCCATATAATTAAATAATGGGTTTAATTAACAACAAGAATCAGCTTCTAATTAAGGAACTGGATAAAAAGAAATTGGTTGAAGTTTGACTCCAATTTACCCCGACTTATCTGGTCATCTGTTGATTCACTTCACGTCTTATTTTTGTTTGGCTGCCATTTATAGTAAAAATGAGAAATTCATGACTCTTATTAAAACACAGCAATTAAAACAGGAAAGGGGAAAATGCTCAATTTAAAAACAGAAGCTGGTCACTAACGAAGAAAGTGGCAGTAAGGAAAACCTTCAGTGATAGTAGCTGTCCAGGATCAAAGATGGATGTCTTTTGTCCTAGGGCCACATGCATAACGTGGTTTGTACAATTCACACTAAAACATGGCGTAAGGACAAAAGCGGACATATGCGAATGTACAAAAAAATCCAGATGCATAAATCTGTGCGAACGTCAACTTCCACGTCCTTCCGCTCCATAAATCCCGGTCAGTGTAAAAATAACGCACATGCATGCCCCCGCTGCCCCACCACAACTCCTCCCAGAATTACGCCTCTTTGAATATGCAAATCAATACAAATAGCCCTTAAGCTGAGCGTTCTGTGAAAAGGCAATGGCAAAAGCAAGGGGGAAAATAGAAGAATTTCAACGAGTACCAAATGGAGACAAGGCAAAATGTACTATTTGTTGCTTTAAACAGTGGTATAAACATCAAAAGCAAGCTGATCGAGTGCCAGAGAAACTTGAAAGCTCAAGCTGACAAAGTCGCACAGTGCCTGAAATAAAAAAGAAGTTGTCAGATATTAAAGTCGCTGTGAAAAGGCGAGACGTAGCCCACCATCTGAGTGTCATATTAAAGCTTATTAGGGTACAGAGAAAAAAAATTAGAGACACAGTGAGAAAAAAGCTTGAAATGTCAATCTCTAAATTTCCACTTTAATCACAGTTTATTTTGTCATTAAAGTAGAACATCATAAACTTAATCTTAAAATCGTTCAATTTACTAGTTTCTTAAATCCCATCGTAATTAAAGTAGCACGTTAAATGCTTTGTTTTGTATGTGTTCTTCTATGTGCTCTGTGTGTGTGTGAATCACTACATGCTTCTTAAACAGGCTTTCTCTTCATCTAACAGGACACAGAATCCATTACATTCGTGATATTACAGCTCTCTGAATAATTAAAATACTGAGATGTATATGTGATATCTATTTCATGATAATAGGAGTTAAAGCATGTATTAAACATGGGAACATGGTGGCGCAGTGATAGTGACGAGCTGGTATCCTGTCCAGTGATTGTTTCTGCCTCACGCAAGATGCTTGCTGCACCGTGCGTGACCTTCGATGAAATAATTTATTGCAGCAGTACTATCTCTTTCAAATGTACTAACCTCCAATTCCTGTCCCTCCTTTTCTTTCTCCAAGTAACTAATCGCCACACAATCAGCTCTGCAATAGATGTTAAGCCATCTGTAAGCTTGGAAAGCCCATTGCCCAAGCACTGAAATATCTTCGTAGTACACGTTTAATTATTCTATCTACAGTATCTATCCTTCTGGTGTCACACCACCGCAAGCAAGAATAAAGAAGAAGGCAGGAACAATCCCTGAACTAGCTAGCGCTGCGACACTGTGTCCCCACATGTTTAATTATTAACAAACTAGATTATTTAAATGTTAACATTTTATTTGTATTATGTAATAAACATGTAATAAAAATGATTGTCATCATATGGAAATACATGCTTTAAAAAGTGCCTCAATATTATAACTGTATCGCAAGTTTACAGTGAGGTGATTGTACTAATAAGTACAAACAGTTCTACAAGGAGCACTTGATGGACTGATTGACTGTGTTTATAGTTCTTGGGATGAAACTGTTTCTGAACCGCAAGGTCCGTACAGGAAAGGCTCTGAGACGTTTGCCGAATGGGAGCTGTTCAAATAGACAGCATGGCTAAGGCAGCGTGTGCTTGATGCTGTATACTGATAATTCACTTTCCGATCAGCTGCTGTAGAGCTGTGATTCCCCACTCAGGTACAGTGATATAAATACTCTTGAGTGGTGCAGTGAGAGTAATATGGAAAAAGATCATCTGCTGTGGCAACCCCAAACGGGAGCAGCTGAAAGAAGAAGGTGCAGTGAGAGTAACAATGCTAAAGCAGCTAATTGGATTTGGAATAGTTTGGCCATTCCGTGGACCATTATATTGTTACTGGTTAATTAGAATCAGATGCCTTAAACTAATAAACAATATGCGGTTAATTTCAGTGTATTTGATAAAGCCATGTCAGGGATGTGGATCTTAAAAAGATAGGGAAACCACACAGGAGTTTGCAAAACCGAGCGGAAAACTTGCATACGGCAGGGTTGAGCTACCGTGAAAATGTGCGTACACAACATTTTTGTGCATACGCAACATTTATGCATGAGGCCCCTGGTCTGAACCTTGAATGACAAAAGATCACTAGACAAAATAAAAAATTTAAAAAATGTAATTAAACACATTACTGCCAAAAGGGATTCTATACGGAATGGTAAAAACAGCCTTTCACTGTTCAATAGTTAATCGTTTACTGGGCGTAAACCCAATTCATGGTGTTTGACTATTTCCCCATTGATAACAATTGGTGTGGATTTCAGAATATGGGTTATAAAAAAATCATAAACCAATATAAAATACGCTTGCAAATGTTATTATATCAGTGTCATATGTGTCATATAATCTAGGAACTATCTAAACAGGTAAGGGTATTTCATTTAAACTGTTTAAAGCTCATTATAATAATGCACTTCCTGTAACATGGCAGACCTATACACTGATACGATGAATGTTGTGCTGAGTGGAGGCAGAACCTCTGCGTTTTTTCCCCAGTTGATTCTGGGATTCGTAAAGTGGTGTTGTGTTCTTCCTTCAACTGTTTTCTGTGCTTGCAAGGACTAGGTGTTGGGCAAGGTTGTGGGGCATCTATTGATGAAAAAAAATTCAATTTAATAAATATAAAATCTTCACCAACTTATCAAGCACCTCTAGGGTTTGCATACTGTAGATTTTCTTCCATTAAACATGGAGTTGACACTTCATAAAACATTATTGCTCTGTTAGTACTGGGGATGTTCCACATGGATCAGATATTGGCGATTTTCAGAAAAAAAAAACAATCAATGATCGGTAAAAAGGTCGATAATAAAAAATGTTATTTTTTCAGCCCCTGCTTTACTAAGATTTATCATAATTTACAGTAGATCCAGTTCTCCTTTACACAAGGTATTATGGTAGTTTAGCCAGCAGCAAACTAACTATAATGTAAACAAACAACAGTGAGTGGAAACTTGTTTTATCAGTGAAGGAGAGTTAATTAGTATATTTGTCTTTAAGTTAAAGAACATGGAGCAATAAACTGAAAAAATAACCGGAGTTGTCCTGTGCAAATAAATAAATGGCAAGAAAAATTACTTCAAGGAAATTAAAACTGACACTGCCCGAGTTTGGAGAGCAAGTTTGTTTAAAATGCAGAAGCTTACAGTTATAATTGGGGGGAGGGGGGGACAAAGACAAATTTGAAAATGCTGCTTAATAAAACCATCCACTTTTTAAAGATTTGTACAGTGTTTATCTGCCAGAAAAATGTTTCTCTTCATAGTAAACAAATCTTTACTAAATAATAATAATCCCTAAATAAAAAGTAGAATTGTGCTTTACTCTGACCTGTACCAGTTAGAATATATGCCCAATATGTTCCTCAAATTAGAAAATACATACAGCTTTCATTAACAAACCGTCATTAAATGGAAGCAATTGGGAGTCATGTTAACAAACAGTATTCATGGCACATAACCTACTTCAGAAGATTATTTCTACAGTACACAGATACAAAAAACTTTTATAATTAAAAAATAAAACTAAAAGTGGACATATTTTTGTGTGTTACATAGCCCTCTGTTTACCACTCACTTCTGTCTCTTGCTGTATAGCTCCTCTTTAAAGTCATCTTCCTTGAGAATCACAGATTATTAATTTCATAGTTCCTCTTTTAATTTACGCATTAAAGCACTGAAACTCCCTAGCCACACTTTAATCAGTGAGATCAGCATTTTAGTAGACTTCCTAAGAATCACAGAGCACCTTTCGTGCACAGTTAACACACTATTTTTGAAGAACTCTCTTTCTGCATCATTCTCTAGAACTTCATTAATCGAAGACTGCAACCAGCCATTTAACTGTAATCTTATTTGAAATACCCAATTCACAAACAGAAAACTTCTTTACATTACAGTATTGTTTGTGCTTCATTTCACACTGTCTCTTTCTAACATGAAACTTGCAAAAAACCCCTCCCCCCACTTTGTGGTGCACCGATTGGGATGCTTGTTCATCGCCAAGGCAACCACAGGAGTACCGCCTCAGCGCGAATCATACTGGTTGGCCGATGGTTGATGCAGGAAACAGTCTAACCCAGCCACTAACCTGGCCCCCGTTACTCTTTCTGAGTATATTAAAGTGGTAGCTCCCTTTTGAATAAAGGCCCTGAATGTGCCAGTTTTGACTGGAATAAAGTTGGTTTTTCTGAAGCCTGTGGTCTCAGTGTCTGCTCTCGGGTGTAAGACAGTAACTTTCATGTCACAATTTGTGGTGGCCTGTTCAATCAGCCCATTGATATTCTTCTAGTCAGCAAGTGACAGAGTTTGGTCCATATCACATACATAACAATGTCACAGCAGAGGATGCGAGACTCTGCTGATGAAAGAAGAGTTGTGCCTGTTATTACTGGCTTTTAGAGGAAAACGTGACGGTGGAGTATCAGACCCATTAACCAAAAGCGATAAAGGAAGGGCGAGTAGGATATTCTTGTATGTCAGTAATGTAAAAGATGAAGAGATACACTTCAAATATTTTTGCATGTCTAGCACTTGATGGAAGACAATAGGCCAATGGGCTTTAGCAGCTGGCTAGGAGACATGATCACAGGCTTTCTAATGCTACATTTCTTCCTGCTCTTCCATTGCTTAAGGGGCTGCTTTTTAAAGTCTATTTCTTCAGGTATTCCACCCCCTAAGACAGCTCATGGAGGTCCCAACCTAGGTTAGCTACAATATACATAAAACTGAACCAAATGATCAAATTTGGCTGTGTGTCTGGTCAGTTTCAGGAAAGTTTTTGGTTCTAGGATTTTAATAACAAATGCTTCCAAGTGAAATGTGCATTTTTTCATACAAAAGAAGAGTAACACAAAAGTAGTGCACTGTCTGTAACCCATCACATTTCATAATAAGTAACTAAGTAACACATTTAGTTACTTTTTTGTAAGTAACAATGTAACTAAGTTAATTTTATAAGTAACATTCCCCAACACTGGACATCAGTAAACAAGCCCGAGTCAATCATCATACTGTGGAAAACAACATGTAAATAGTGACAGAGATATGACTTCTCTGTGCAGTTTTTAAACGGATGAATAGAAACAAATCTAACAATGGAGATTAATAGCAGCCATCTGAAATATTCGCGATCAGGCAACTATGTAATAATTGTGACAGGCCTAGTTGTGTGAAATATAACCATGCTGTGGGCTGGTTCATGCCTTGCATCCAAGGCTATCAGTATAGGTCATGGTCTCCAAAATGTTGACTGGATTGAGAGTCTGAAAATGGAAGGATCAAAGTATTGCTACCTGAATGGATAGACTGAAGGCATAATGAAAGAAATTCAGAGTAAGTGATTCCTGTATATCTCAAGATATAAAGCTACACTCAACATGCAGGCTGTAGTATTCATTAGGCCAAATCTCAGTTCAGTTATTAGGCATTTTTAACTAACTACAATCATCATTACTCCAAGTTTTATGCCACCCTGATATAAGAACAAATAATCTATCAAACACCAAGCAAGAAATTCTGACTTTCAAAAAAACAGCCAATATAAAAGTCTATAAAAGTCTGACTTGTACACTTCTTGCAACAAGTGACCAAAACAGCTTGTGCTTCCAAAACGTGATTTGGCAGTTACTTCCAGGAATACACATACTTATTTTCCTTTGTTAATGAAGAAATAAGAAATTTCTGAAATTTTACCAATGTGCTTTATTTTAAACAGAAATGTGAATGTTCTAACACAAGGTCCAGGGTACACTTGATGCTGTGCGAAGTTTACTGGTGGCCTAACTTAAGCTGGACAACCACTAGCATTGTACTTTTGTTTTTGTATTAAAGGCACAAACAGCTTAAATAAAAAGGGCTCATTTGTCAGCAACATCGCGAGATGTCCTGCAATTAACACACTTGTCCTAGTATGCCTAAATATTTGCAGGTAATTCAGCCAGAACACTTGGTTAGCGCTAACTCTATAGATATGTGATTCCACCTTCTGTAGTTATTCAGTATGGGAGAAAACAACATAGAAGAAAAACAAAGTAAACACTGTGGGAGGAACAGGAAGCAGTTTCTAAAAGCAGCATTGTCTAATGAAGTTGGAAGGATTTGGAAATTTACATAAAGCTATCTGATTAGAATGCACAATTACTGTAGCACAGAAGCAGAGAATCCCAGATGGTTGAAAGGAACATAATATGAAACACCAGTGCCTGGTTTCATGAAGGCTAGTGAACAGGTGGCTGTTTCATCTCTTCAGAGAGACACTGAATACTTGGATAAGTATACATCTTAAAATGAAACTCGGCTAAAGGTTTAATAAAACACTTAACCTCGCATCACCATCAATCAAAATACATATTTATGGATACAGGACTCTTTTAAAGCAAAGCCAAGCACACCACTTTTGTACAAACACACACAATTCTTTGCACAACACTCCTCATGGTACACAAAGGGCCACATAGGAAGTTTTAATACTAGGAGACCTCAGCACCAAGTGCATACATTTAACTAGCTTATCAGAAGCATGCCAAATAAACTGCTGAACAACAAAGTCCAAAGTCTTACTAAATAAAACAATAACAACCAAGTAAAAAAGCCATATGGAAGATTCCAGCTTGGGGGACTTTTTTTTTTTTTATTGCTGTCACTTTCCCTCTGACCAAGGAGAATACTAGCCTTAGTGACCTCAGATTTACTTAAACAGGCAAGCATCATATTGTCAAAAAGAGCTCTCTTATATCCCCAGTTTACCTGTTCATACTTTATTTAAACTCTTGTACTTTGGCATCTCTAAACACAATAGCTCAGCCCATGATGGCACCCTGACAATCCTCCATATATCCTTATGCATTTCTAACCACAAACAACTATGATCATATTGCCTTACGGTAACAAAGAGGCACAACAGTAAAAAGTCCATCATGATAAAAAGATATTGTGCAAGCTGGGCAAAGCTTCCTGTTCACAGCACAAAAAACACCCGCAGGTTTGCAGGGGTATTTCAAGCAACACAAGGTTTTTGTTTACTGTTTTACTTTGATGTAGCGCAGAGTGGTTCTTCATAACAACACCATGGACTCTCCAAAGATTTTGTTCAAATGATGCGTTAAGACTATTTCTACTTTATAGCAAATACCTCCATCTATGCATCCATTCACAATCAAACACTATAATTCAATTAAGAGAAGGGAGAAGCTGTAACCTGTTCCAACAGCACTGGGCACAAGGCAGGAAACAGTTCATACCTAGTTTAATAGCCAGCAATTCACCTAACATACAAGTCTTTCACAAGGAAAACCTTGGCAGCATCTATTAATAAGAGCATTTTTGTGGAGAAAAAAAACAAAAACTTTACAGTGGAGTTTACAAGTTTGTGTAAAATGTAGCACTGACAACTAAGAGACAATTTTTGTTACATGCACATGATTTGCAATATTAGAACAAAGTAACTATGAGGGTAGCACACCCTATTTAAAGAGGACACCCTTTTGGTATAGGTCAAAAAGTGCGACATGCTTTAATTTGCCCAATGGTTGTCTTTACTGTAACAAAATGTATGCCATGAGCAAATACCTTGCCTTGCTGCACTTTGTGAAAGTGGCAACATCCATCTATTCTTCCATCCATGCACACTACCTAGAGTGTCTAGTTCAAAGTGGTGGGAGCTGGAGCCTAATCTAGCAGCTCTGTCACAAGGCAGGAATTAACACTAGATGGGACATTAGCTTGCTGCACAGTTACAAACACAGACATTCATTCAGGCTGAGCTAATTTAGTATTGTCAATTAACATAACTCACACATCTTTGGCATGTTGAAGAAAAATTGCAGCGCCCTTAGAAAAAACCTTCAGACCAAGGCTTTGCCCAATCTAATCATGAAATTATGTTGCCAATTATTTGTAACAATTATAATTTTGATTCACAATTAAATTGTCCATTTTAACCCCTTTAATGGGGGCCATTTTTCCAGTAGTCACTCCCATGGTGGGGTTTTTTATCTGTTGATTGAAATGGTTGAATTTTGCTAGAATATTATCTAATTGACATGCAAGTTAAATTGTTGGAAGAAAACAATTTTTAAACTACAATTTTTTGTTAGCAACAATAAGCTAATTTCTGCTAGTTTTTTTGTAGATTTATTTATACTATGTACAAATTTTATATTTTTCACTTAGTACTCCAGTAGCTTGTGGTACGTGCGGAAGCATGGAGCAGAGTGGAACATTACACTCTCTGCAGGAGTATATTGTTTCCCTCCTCTGCTTGTGTGACAAACACACTACACATCTCTTATGAGATGTCTGCTCAGCAAACAAACATCTCTCTTATCCTTCCACTTCAAAGCCATCAACTTATTTCTGAATACAGTGTCAACTTGCCAAATTTCAATTTTTTTGTCATCACAGATTTTTGACAGCCCTTTCTGTTTGATGTTACTGTTCCTACCGCGTCAGTTTCCATCGAATTTCAAAATTCATACAGCTTGGGACTGCTGTAGTAATTGATTAGGTAGCTTCTCCACAAATGTTAGCGCAATCCGCGACAGTTTTGTAAAATTATGCGCACATAAAAGTTCTGTACCTTTTCCCATGTACATTCTCATATTTCACACATATCTGACTTTTAGCCTCACAAAGCTTACAGAGGATTCCATCCACTTTTTTCAGAATGTATACCTTCCACCCTAGATGGCCTTTCCATAGCAGTAAACTTTCATTGATTGAAACTTCTAACTTGTAACTTCCAGAAAATATTTGAATGCAGTGGTCAAAGAAAGGCTCGATTTTATACATCTTTGGAGAAACTGGTCTGGCATAACTATATGCTAGATTATCAAATAATGCGTAACACATGTCTAACTGCTA
Source organism: Polypterus senegalus (assembly GCF_016835505.1). NCBI lineage: Eukaryota > Metazoa > Chordata > Cladistia > Polypteriformes > Polypteridae > Polypterus > Polypterus senegalus. Next base: position 17,745,619 of record NC_053164.1, on the reverse strand, counting down.
CATAGAAGGAACAAATCTCAAAAAAGAAACTTATAAAGCACCAAAACAAGGGAAAAAATACAAATTGTATTACCACTCACAAAATAAGAGCGGTAATCAAAGAAATTTCAAATGTTCAAAACACACTTGTAACTTTGCTCACGATAAAAACTGTAAAGGTACACTGCTGAAATAAAAATGTTCAGCCACAAAAAATTAAATGACAAAACTAAATCCTTTTCCCTTAGAAATGTGGCTGAGGGCAAGTGAAAGAAAAAGTACCGTTAGGGGTTCTTTGGTCTCAAAACGATCATAAAACGTTCACCCAAGTAAAGGATACCTGTACCTCTGCAACTATGACCACCGAGTTGTTAATATAAAAAAAAAAAATAATCACACTAGATAGCAGAACCATGAAGAATAGAGATCCAAAGGAATTACGTCCATAGACGCATTTCCCCGAGGAGGGTAAAATCTTTTTATTAGGCACATCTATAGACGTTCGCTCCAATTTATTGTGATATTCAGAGTGCTTCCCATGAAAGGGGTTAATGTTGAACTGAAGACAGTCATTGAATAACAATAATAATTACAGTGCTTGCAAGAGAAAACTAAAAAAAAAAGACACTGGTATGCCAGGACTATGGCTGCAACCAACAATTATTTTGATAATTAATCAGGTCATTGTTTTGTCAATTGATCAATTAAATGGATTGTATAAAAAAAAAAAATTGAAATTAAACAAAAAAGTGCATGAAATGAAACTTTTCCCCAAATCAACAGGTTTGTATAAAATTTTCAGAAACGCATTCTTAATAAAATGAACTACTTATAGATATTTTAAACAAAACACAGGTATTTCCCAAGTTACGGTCATCCGACATACGAATGGGGCCGCAGCTGCTCCCTCATCTATCTGGGGAACGCGATGCGACGCAGGCTTCTCAGTAATTGGCGCTCCGTCATCTTCGGCCTGGGGACTCTGCAAGCGGTGGCGATTTTGCTGCTCATGCAATGTAGCGTCCCTCGGGCCGCCGGGGCCACAGCTGCCCCGTTCGTTCTCGATCGGTGAGCAGCTGGTGATGCTACAAGCAGTGACCCTGTTGTGGCTGAAAGGAGGCCATTGAGGACGAATGGAGCGGCATGGGGAAGCATTGTAGTGTGCCTTGGGGCTGCCTGTTGATTGGGGGCGGTGGTGGTCGATTCACTACCCACCTCTGGCCGCACCCTGTTTGTTCTTGGTGGGCAGACGCTGCAGGCAGCATACTGTATGCAAGTGTAGGCGACTGTTTAATGGGCAGGTGGTGAACCACCGCCCATCGCTGCCCCCATTCATTCTCAATAGCAAGCCTGCTTGTACTGTTACGTACATAGCAGGAAGTTGTCTCTCATCAGTACACCAGACGTGCTGACGTGGAGTGCCTTCCTGCTGTGATGGTGTGTACAGTGCTGAGCAGAAGAGCTCATCTTAACCTTTTGTCTTCACCCTTCAACAATGTCCATGAAACACAAATCTGATGCAAGTGCTGGCAATACAGTAAAGAAGAGAAAAACCAGCAGCATGGAAAATAAAGTATAAATAATAAAAAGGTCAGAGAGAGGTGAAACGCCATCATTCATTGGCAGAGCACTTGGTTACAGTCGGCCAACAACAGCATTTATTAAAATAACGCACCTGTTCCGACTTGCATACAAATTCAACTTAAGAACAAACCTACAGTCCCCATCTCGTACGTAACCTGGGGACTGCCTGTATAGGTTTTTATTAGGGATGCTCTGATCAATTGGTCGGCAATCGAAACTGGATGATTTTCATTTAAAAAAAAAAAAAAGTCTTGATCAGTGAAAAAGGACAAGCGGTAAAAAGAACAATCACCTGCTTTTCTAAGCTTTACAGTAATTTAGATATAGTGCTCCTTCATGCAATGTATTACGGCAGTTGAGCTAGTGCTTGTTTAATTGGTGAACAAGTGGTGATTGGCAGAGTAGCTTTTATGTAAAAGAAGTGGAGTAATAAGCAATCATCATCCTGTGTAAACAGCGAGAAAAGCTACTTTAAAAAATGAGACCTTTACTTTGCATTTAATATTAAAATAGACACCGCTTGAGTATGGAGAGTGAACTTGTTTAAAATACAGCAGCTTACAATTTTAACTGGAAAAACAAAAGATCAAGCCAAATTTGAAATTGCTGCTTAGTAAACAATATGTGCTTTTTTAAAAAATTTGTACTATGTTTATTTGGTGCCATGTGTCATGCACCATAAGTTTTGGTAAGAAACAAGTACTACATAAATAAAATGGTAATCCAATTTTATAGTTACACCTCATAAATGACGAATGTCTACATCTGTATAAACATAGTAAATGTATATTTTAAAAGCAAAAAACTAGTGCAATTAATGATTTAAAATGATTAAAACATAAGTACATGCACATTTATATTTAAGCAGTGCTTAACTGCCAATATCAATTAATTGATTGTGTGAAAAAATGTTTTTTTTTCCTTAGAGAAATGGTGAAAACTACTGTTTTTAATTAATCCCTGTTTCAAATAGGAACATTACATAAAAAATGAAACAATATGACAGTTTGTAATTATGAGAAGCATTTTTTTTCTTTTATGCCACTATTTTTGTATATTTTATTTAGGTAAAGTACATTATATATTTAAAGGAAATTTTATTTATTTTAGTATTTAATGGTCACTGAACAGTAAGCCTAAGAATTTAATTTTGCTAATAAAAAGTTGGCAGTTAACATCTGTGGTCCATAGTTTAATTATGAAAATACAAATTAATATAGGACATAAAAAAAGAAAAATCAGCATCAGTATCGGAATCCGTTGATAAATAACATGAAATTGGTGATTGGTATTTGCCTTAAAAAATCTGACCAGAGTATCTCTAGTTTTTATATAAAATTTACATAATAATACACTGAAGATAAATTGTAATAAATAGAAATTAAACACTTAGTAGTACTTCTGGCTGTGGCTGTGCAATGGATAAACACACAAACCTTTCATAAAAACACAACAGTTTTCAATAAATTAACTAAACTTGAAATTTGGCATATGTATTCAGAATTATACTAAACACACACTTCAAAATGAAATATGAAATTTAAGTTGTAAGTTTTTTCCTCAGTTTCTATAAAAGATTTGTTTTCGAGTTTGCTGGCAAAGTATCGTGTAAATATTAGACCACCACAGAACAATTTGTTATACCATCATGACTATTAATCTGGAGTAATGAAATTAGTTCAGCACAACGAACATCTTTGTCATATGTTGGGGAAATGCCCAGACTATTTTCCTTTTGTAGCAAAACAAGTGGTTTTATTTGTGTGAAACTCCATTCTCTCTTTGCTATGTAATATGCCGAGCTTATTTTAACTGAAAGTTTGTATCTTATTGCATCATTATTCATCTTTTTTTTTTGTGTCTGGAAACCTTTTACCACAGCAGATTCTTTGGCATATTTGCACGCAGCCAACACATTGCGGCAGCCTGATGCATGTCATTTACTGTTGGGAGTGTGCCGTTAGATTTTCACTTTTGAAACTGTGTGATCCTGACACAAAATATGTTTTACCAACTAAAGTAGGCTTGCTGCAAACAGTACTTGCACATTATCGCATCTTCCTCCAGATTGTATAAAAGCCAGATGAAGTCCAATAGCCAACTAGATTGTAACTTTCGTTTTTTCACCCCACTCCCATGTTTTGACTCGAAATGTACAATATGCTGCTGCACTATCACAGAGTTTTTGATTTTATCACAAGACTGAAAAAAATGCAGTATAATAATATAGATGAGTGACCATGTTTTTAAAAAAAAAAAATAAAAAAAAAATATGGGAAGTGAAAATCTGAATGTTTACTAGCTAGTGGCTAATGAAACATTTTATAGTCTCCTATTATGAATTCTATTGCAAATGCTACACTTTTATTTGAATTCTATAGGGCCGGACTATGAATTGAATGATTCCTCACTTCAAACCGAAAGTCATGTCACAATGCTAAGCCCAGCAAACACTGAGTTATGTAATTGTATCAGGTCACACTGAAGTAACATTCAACTTACTGGGATGACACCATCTCTTCCTCCTTCATAGAGCCTGAAATGGTATGTTTCCAATTGAAATGTTTGTGCATCTCTCTTGTGCTCTCATGCCATACGAGGTGAGACCTACACATTTTGCAAATCACCACCTTTCTCTTCGCCACCCCCCAGAAGTCTTAGGTCGCACTGTCTTTTCTAGCACTTACAAACTGCCTTTTTTCAAATGAGTTCACAACTGAATAAAGTAGTGACACACATGTACAGAACGTAGTCAGCCGAATGACATAATCAACTAATCGATGAAAGTGATTGTTGCAAACGTTTTTAATAATTGATTATGATGATTAGTTGTTGCAGCACCAGCCATGACATTAGTAACCACCTCACTATTCATAAATCTACTCTATATATTGTTACGCTTGGGTTACACAATTGCACCGATTCATTCAAGGTTTTCAAGAAACAAACTTTATTCATAAACAGCATAATAGAGCATAAAGCAGAGGATGGCTGGGGGAGAAGTGAGACAAGGCAATAAGCAAAAAGAACAGGTGCTGTGCAGGCTTTTAAATATATGAGGTGCTGCACGAGAAGCATATCACACAACACAGAAGTCAGTTTCGTGTAATTCACCCAGTAAGAAAGATAAATATCTCAGACCCACAACCCATTCCCTTCATCTTATCTGCAAATGCCAAAGACAGAACTGCAATTCCCATCAGCCAATGCACTTTTCCAGACAAAGTTTTCATTATTAGCGCTCACATCAAAGTTTAAATATAAGCATCAAAAAAAGAATGGATGAGAAAAAATGCACAATTTCAATGTTTCACTAGAATACTGTATCTATCTTGTATCAGTTTTACCTTTACCTTTTTTGTCTACCTGTCACGCAATTAATTGCAAACTGCTACAGCTAAAATCTTGATCTTTGTCTTGATCGAAAACTTATAACTCGTTATAAGGTTAAGGTAGCAGCAACCCCAGCAAACTTACCTATGCTTGTGTGTTTCTACAGCAAAGTGACTGGCAAACAGCATGACATGGTAAAAAGAAAAACAAGACCAGTGACATCTACTAAGTGTTAAGGAATTGAGCGTCAAGTGCCAGACATAGAAGTGTAAGCTCATACATTCAAGTGCGGGATATAGAATGAAGTGTGAGCTCTTAGTTTTGTTAACAACTGGCAGAGACTTTACTGTCATCTATATCTAGGATTTCATTGTGTTACACTATCCTTTGCCTAACGAGAAAGGCTCCTTAATTTACTTCCTCAGCCTCCTCAGTGTTAGACGCAAGTGTCACTCAAGATGTAAAAGTAGTGCTTAAAGCATTAGCCCTGAGTGTCCCTTGGGCAACAGTATAGACGCATCTCACGTAAGCGATAGACCAAGAATTACTCGGACTATAAAAGTGACAATAGGCATGCCTTGCATAAGTATCAGGCCCAAGCTTCATCTGGGCAATGGTGTAGATAGGTGTTCTCCTAGCCTCATAATGGCATCTCATAAGAAACACCTCTTATGTTAGGTAGTGAAATCGAAACACAGTGAAACCAAAAATGATTCTGATGAATCCGAAAGTGATGCTCGCGTCACTCAAACATGTGCAGTTCATATTATTATAATACTTTCTACACTTCTGACTTACTACTCTTAGTGTTTTGCATATTTTAAAGTAGAAAGAGGAGATTTAATAAAAATGTCATTTTTCAAGGCAAAGAATGCAACACTTTTTACATTTTTTTAGAAAAAAATAACAATAAGGAAGTTAAACCAATGTGCTTAGAAAAACAACATGTTTTGGAATGTACTGTATTTATTCATCAGCAAACATCATGCTTTATTACACGTGCATGAAGGACAGCATAGTGTCAACAGCACACTAATAGGCAAAGTGCCAACCACCATAATGCAAAGAAAAAAGCTTTTCAGTGACAATAGGGAAGAAAACTATAAGACAATAAAGACACTGAAGTCCATCATCATGAAAGATGCAATCCTGACTATAAAATAAGTGAGCAAAAGGCAAACATGATCACTTACAGCCAGGCATACAGAATGCAACAACAACAACAAGGAAGATGGCTGAGAAAGAATAAGTACACTAACACAGACAAGTACGAAGTAATCTTAAATATAGCCCAGTGTGTCAAGGAAATTCAAAAAGGGAAGCGCTTAATACAGAACAACTGAACAGCAGGCAGGCATGAAGGCTCAGAGGCATACAAGACAAAATCCAGAATACAGAATGTAATAACGAGAACAAGAAAGAAATGCATGCCATTCAACGAGCACTTTAGAAAAGTTGCATAACAAATGTGATCACTATGAAGCTGTATTTTTCCCCAATATGAAAACAAAGAAATGTTGCCAAAATGGAAAAGTTCAGCTTGCTCTATAAGAGTCATTTTCATTTTAGAACCATGTATTTTACTATTTCCATTTGAAAACATTTGAGAATGCTCTTCTCAACAATTACTCTCACCCAGTGTGTTTAAAAGCACTAGTGTTGGATCGGTACGAAAATTTTGACTTTCGGACCTCAGAACTGGTAATCAAAATAGTTGTGAAGTAAATAACAGACAACTCCAAACACCATGTCTAATTCCTGCCACATTGGTGCAGTACCATTGTGTCACATTATGCATTGCTTCCCTTGATAGCCTTTGTAGTTCCTATTCCTTTAATGTAATAAATGGCCTCCTATTAAGTCTGGATTGTGTCAAAGCAACAAGTACCCACTGTGAGGATCAGATAGTCTCTAAGTGTGTAGTTTCAGTTTGTGAACTGTAGAAAATGGACAGTTTACCACAACTGCAAAAATGAGTGTCACAAAGGTTAAAAGAGAAGGCACTGGATGTTTACTTGTGATAAAGATAATCCCAAAATGCTGGTACTGTACAGCTGTAAATTTGGGGATTTTTTGTAGTTTTCCGGTACAAGTATACCATGTAAATGTAACATGCACACACAAAACTGGTAAAACAATTAACCCAGTTAAGACAGACACCTGTTATTAAAAAAAAAAAAAAGAATAAAAAAATCTGCCTTTATGTGGGTAAGCACACGTCTAGAGTTATCCCTTTCCCAGATGCTTCAAAATTTTTAAACTGTACAAAAAAAAAAAGTTTATCATCATTGGCCACCATGGATTCTAAAACAGCATTGAGCCTGTGACAACTTTCTCGTGTTTTATAAATTCATTTGTTCTTCATATGCTGTAATGTAAATAACATCTACCACTTTCAACATCCTTGACCCAAGCCCCTGAAGATTTGCAGGATGACCACTGGCCATTGCGTCCCAATCACATTGTCTCAACATATCTATAGCAAATAGCTGGAAGAAAACTAAACTGGCATTTTATTCATGTTTCTATTACCGGATTGCACACAGCACACTCCTTTCTGCTGGGCTGTGCAAATGAGTCCCACGAAGGAGCTGTGTAATGGTAAGTTTGCTTCTTGCCTTACCCCAAGTACTGCTGAGATAATAATAATGCAGTTATTTTATTTTAATAAAGTATGTATGTATTGCGTTAGGTTATTTGTTCCTTTAAAAAGTAATTGGACTACACAATGCATGTTAGTTTTAACAAGTTACCTGCAACACTGCTCCTGACAATATTCTGCTGAGCTTAATCCTGTATGTTTAGCTCTTCAACAGAAGTTTGGCAATTTCTGAAATATTGAAACTGATTGTTTCAACCAGGACATGGAGTAATGCGATCACCTGAGCATTTACCTCAGGAAATGCATCCTGTGGCTGCTGAAAGCATGTGCAAAGCTAAGACATGTGCAGGGAAACAAAGTGCAACAGACACGTGCAAACTACAGAATCCTTAGCTGTAACTCGCTTAAGGTTTACATGGCCACATAACCTGTCCAGCTGCAGAGAAATCATAAGTTTTTTAACAAGGTTTCTCAGAGACAAATAAGCCAGATTCTCTAACAGGAATAAGCGTGTACATGGCATTTTGGAAATCAGGACTGTGTGAATAAACGTGTTATTAAAGACAAAATGTTCCCATATGGGTAGGATTTAATTCATTTCTCTCAGGTCACAGAATGCTGCTATTAGCAATAATAAGTAATTATAAGTAAATGACCATTGTATGACTGGGCAATGTTCCAAAAATTCTGAAAGTTAGTTTAATCTGTGTGACTAGCACCTAATAACAAAAGAGAGCAATGCAAGGTTATAGAACACAACTCAAAAAAAACAACAATTAATTATGACATGCTTTGATGTTCCACAGCCGCACCAAACATGTAGCCTCAGCATAGATAATGACTTGAACACATCCTCTGTAAAAGGCATTATATAAAATTAAGATTCACTGCAGACAACAACAGTTTCAAATGGTTAATGTGGCGGCGAGGAACAGAATCAAAACTTAAAATCATACATTATGTGTGAAAAACTAAGCAAATATGGCACTTTCTAAATTGTGATGGTTGCAAAGTGATTCTTACCTTAATGCAGAAAAATACAACATGAATCACAAAAAAAAAAAAAATCCACAGACTCCCAGAGTTCAGAAAACTCTGTGCTGTGATGAAGCAATCCACCTTTCCAAAGTTCATAACCCTCTAGTTTTTCCCTATCTTTGCATCAACACTATGACGTTTAAGGACAGTTTATGTGCCAGCTTTGATAATATAGGAAAACATGCGTTGGAATGATGTAAATACATATCAAAGTGCATTCTATGCATAAAAACCTTGCAAGAAGACTGTTTTGATAAAGAAATGAAGGAAGTAAATGTAATTCATTTCAGCACTCAGCCTACTGTTTACAAATAGATTCTTTGTTGCCATGCATTAGGGCTGTCAGATCAAATCTTACTATTCAAATATCACTAGAATGTATTTAAAAAATACATTATTCAAAGGCAAAAGCCGGATATCTAATGTAAATGAACAGTTGTTTGTTTTAACTCACATTAATTTTTACATTGTTTTACTCCCAACAAGCTATGCAAAACAGAGGTATTTTACAGATCTGTTTTTGCACACCATGTACAGAATCAACCTATTCATAATTTGTGAATGGTTAGCTTGTATCATTATTTGCTTGTTAAACACACCCCCTTCACAACAACATTTTGTATACCCTACTACTCTGCTTTTGCAACTATACTTTTGATATCTTCTCTGATTCATCTCTGAACCTGAAATCCTTATATTGCTGCTGTTTTTACACTGCATCTGTTTAATTCTCATTGAAGGCAAAGGAAAAAATATCTGACGTATTTCAGATTTTGATTATAATGGCTCTGAAGTCACATATTCAAAGAAACTATGCAATGTCAGCAATACTTGTTTTATTTATGTCTGCTGATAAGCAGTTGCACACACAGTCTGTGTCTTATTTGGCTGCTTATTGACAAACATTGAAGGTGTTTACAAGTAAACAAATAATGGGGATAGGGTGGCTAACTCGGTTAGGGAAGAAAACTGGTTTCTTGAAAGGCGTATTTAGATGGATCTTTCATCAGTTATCTTCTAGAAGCAAAACACTACGACATCATTAAACTGAACAAAACAGAATTAAATGCCACCACCTGCCACCATGTATCTAAAAAAACAAGCATTAAATCTGATTTTTGTTTTCAGGTTTTTGTGAATAACTAGGTTATTAAAGTGAATGTAAATTTACTAATTGCCATAAACAATAAGGCATAATGAAATAAAACCCATGTTACATTTTTTAACACAACTGTAAAGGGACAATAAAGAGTTTAATTAAGCCTCGTATGTTACTCCTTAGCCACCTGCTCTCAAACACTGAACTCAACTAAATGTTCTGAGCAGCAAAATGTCAAGTAAGGTCTTGCATGATCACCAGCTGCATTTTTCCCCCAACATTGCTATGGAGCTAACTAGACCACAGCCTACACATATTGTGCTTTACTTTTATTCAGCATTATTTGTTAACTTTAGTAGCTTCCTGATAAACTTATTTTGTATATTGTTGACAGTTTATTTACAAGTATTTGCATAATTATGATGAGGAGGAAATACTTAAAAGATCACTACACTGCAACATTAAATACAGTCAGTTGTTACATTTGTAAAACACAGAAAAATCCACAGAGCCTCATTTCACATAAAAGAGATAAATAGAGAGATTAGATCTTTTGACCACAAAGAGTAAAAATCATCATAGCTAGAAAAAAGAACAATTGATAAATGCCCATAGTATCATCTTAGAACAATCATGAGCTCTACTTTCTGGGTTTCCAATGTGAATTACAGGGAGAAATAAACAATGTAAAGCACATTCTGCTTTGTCTTTCATCATATCACTTTGTATACAAGTGTTTTGTCATACCAATTTGAAATGTAGAGTTTCACACATATTTTTTAAGTAATAGTGCATAGCTTGTTAGCATTCGTGCTTAATTAACAGATGCAAGATTAACAAAAATACAATAATAATGTTAAAACAGCAAATACGGTTCAAAAATACATGTAGAGTTTACATACATTTAAATAAATTCAAATATACAATACTTATTTTAATAGTAATAAAGAAACCTTAACTTTGAGTTAATTTGTTCATTCAAGAAAAGAGTTGAATAATGGAAAGCCACACCTTATGTACAAGCCCATAGAAAGTGCACCACCTCCTCTGCTACTGGAAAAACAGTAGTAACATGAATGGAAGATGTATTCAGTCCTACATATAAGTCTCTCTTAAAAATACCAAAGTTTGTTCCTTGCAATCATTTGGCAAATTGGAAAAGTTTTTTTTTTTATTTAACATAATGACATTTTCTGATATTACATTTAAATTAAATGCTTTGTGCAAATATTCACCCCTTTATTTAACACACTTTGTCCTATAGAGCCACACTCTCTGGTGCATACGCCATTAGGTGTTTTGTCTATCATATTCTGCACTAGTCAAATCTCCATCTGTTGATTCCATCCATCCATCCATTTTCTAACCCGCTGAATCCGAATAGGGTCACGGGGGTCCGCTGGAGCCAATCCCAGCCAACACAGGGCACAAGGCAGGAGCCAATCCTGGGCAGGGTGCCAACCCACCCCAGGACACACACAAACACACCCACACACCAAGCACACACTAGGGCCAATTTAGAATCGCCAATCCACCTAACCTGCACGTCTTTGGATTGTGGGAGGAAACCGGAGCGCCCGGAGGAAACCCACGCAGACACAGGGAGAACATGCAAACTCCACGCAGGGAGGACCCGGGAAGCGAACCCGGGTCTCCTAACTGCGAGGCAGCAGCGCTACCACTGCGCCACCGTGCCGCCCCCATCTGTTGATTACTACCTATTATTTTTCAAAATGCCGATTATATTAAATAGTGTTGATGTAAAGTACATACTTGGATTTGTAGACAAAGTATAGATCTACCATGTCTAATTTTCTTCTTTCTAAACTTGCATTGTTACCTCAAGGATGTTATAAGCTACAGTGCTATGAAAAGGTATTTGGCTCCTTATAGATTTCCTTTGTTTTTGCTTATTCATGACACTTGATTCTGATCTTCAAGCAAATCTACTATAATAGAAAATACAACAGGAGTAAACAAAATACAGTTTTTAAATTATGTCTTCATTTACTGAAGGAAAAAGGTCACAGAAACCCATGTGAAAAAGTAACTTTTTTAGTCACTCAATAATCCAAGTCACCAAAAGTAAATGACAACAGTTAAATTAGACTGGACACACCCAACCAACTATGATTGCCAGTCTGAAGCTAAATATCACTTAAATAGAACCTTTACAGCAATGTGAAGCTGGCCCAATAGTCTCAAACAAGCAACACACTATATCTGGATCAGAAAAAAAATCCAAAAGTCCTGAGAAGGAAAGTTATTGAAATATATCAGTTGGAAAAAGGTTACTAAACAATATCTAAAACCTTGGGAACTCCAGTAAATCTCCATGAGTGTCATCATTTGCAAACAAAAAAAAAAAATTGGAAAAGTGGCAAATCTGCTCAAGAGTGGCCAGCTTGGGGAAATTACCCCAGGAATGCATATAAACCTCACAGCATACAGGCCTCTTCCAGCTGAGTTAATGTCTAATGATTTCACCTTTAAAAAGGCACTGGGTAAAAATGGTAACAATGAGAGCATTACAAGGCAAAAAACACTGCTGAACAAGAGGAATATAAAGTCTCCAGACACTAATGGGTCAAAAGTGTAACTTTTTGGTAGATAAGGATCCTGTGGCAGCTGGCATAAAACTAACCAAGCTTTCCACAATAAAACATCATGAACACAGTCAAAAAGGCTGATGGTAGTGTGCTGGTGTGGGGATGCTTGGTTGCTTTAGAGCTTGGGCAGCATGTTATAAGTGAGGGAAGCATTAATTCAACTAACTACCAGAAAGTCTTATCAGTCCATGATCTAGGGTATGGAGCAGTAAATGATCTGAAGCACAAGAGCAACACCACCTCTGAAGGGCTAATCAAATTCCAGACTTAAATCTCATTGAGATGTTATAGAGGGACCTTAAACGGGCAGTTCATAGTTAAAAATCCATCAGTGAGGCAGAATTAAAGCAATTAGGGAAGAGGGGACTAAATAGTCTCCAGAGATATGTCAAAGACTTATCAAAAGTTACTGGAACCATTTAACAAGTCAGCACAACCAAGTATTAAGCTCAAGGGGGGCAATTACTTCTTCACATTAGTGGTAAATGTTGAGCATTTTTCTTTACTGAACCAAGTGATCATTTAAAAACTACACCATGTGTTTACCCCAGCTGTACTCTGGATTATACTAAATTTGCTTGGAGGCAAGAAACAAGTGTTATGCATAAGGAAAAACAGAAAAAAATCAGGAAGGGGAAATATCTCTAACTCTGTCCCTGAAGTAGAACATTTTTAAGAACATACTTAAGGCAGACTGAAAAATGTAGGCAATCAAAGTATTAAATGTTATATATCAATTATATTTTCACTATCATACGATTGCGCTATAAAGACAAAGTAGTCCATTCTTGTGATACATAACATTTTTATTGTTTAAATATTAAAAAAAAAAAAAAAACACAAACAGCAAATCTAAAAAAAAAAACAAATAAATGACTCGGGATGTAATTTAAAAAATGCTTAAGAATCTTTCATCATTATCAGTTACAGATTCATTAACTTACTTCTGTAACTACTGAAAAAACATGTCTCCAATGCAATTTGCACAAGCATAGGGCCATTATTAGAAAGGAAGCACTGTTTTATTACAGCACATGGCACAAAAAAGCCCTTCTTACCTGCTTAAAAACAAAAGTATGTGCATTTGGTTAAATAAAACCTTTAAGGTAAAGAGGCACAGGTGGATTTAAATCCAAGCGTGTTACTGCTCTCCTGTATAATCCTCCCCATGCTTATACATTATTTATTTCATATTGTCTAGTGAAGGCAAGGACAGTGCAATTAAAGGCTAAAAGATTATAGTTGTGTGCAGTACACACAACAAGTGCAAGGGAGCACTATAAAAAACAGAGTGAGTTCCAAGTCCGAAATGTGTTAAAGTAAGAGCTGATAAATGTAACAAACACACAAAAAAAGACTTCTCCCATAATATGAATGCATATAAACAGAGCAACAATCATGAATCAAGTTTACCATTCTGAGGTAATCTTGTGATTCTGTAATACCAACTGTTGGGTGAAACCATTACTGTCTGTCAACAACATTTTAATTAATAAACTAACCTGGTTTTTAAATGTGGTGTTCAGACCAGGCATTTAATATTTATAGTTAAACGGATGGTATTAATGCTTCTCCTGCCAATAGCCTATTGGATATAGAGTTCAGAGAGAAAGTTGGGACAAGGTCTCACATGGTAGGAGGAAGAGGAGACAGGGTTGAGGGAGAGGAAACATGGCAGGTAAAAAGAAGGGTACTTTTGTACAAGAACGGTTTGCTAGTGGACAAACCATTCTATCTCAAAGGCAAGGATTAACACCTGTACAGCCGGGTCTATTTGATGTTTCTGTTCATTCCTCTTGGTTTTCCCCAACCTCCGTGTTTTGGATATTTATGTAATGTATATTGCTTTAAATATTCTGGTTTCCTTGTCATTGGTCTGAATCAGAAAGGTTGCTCTTTGAGAGCTTGCTTATATTAAAGTATACTGAAGTATAAACTGTTTCTAGCTAAGAAACTGCAAGGGCAAACACCATTTAGATTTTACTAGTGATAAACCAATCAACCTGTCTGTAATCCAATTTGGGATATTTTCCATTCATAATGTATGTTTGGCCAATTTTCATATAAAATGTCACAAATGATAATAAGCCAAGTAAATGATCAGGCTACTGTGGTTGCTCAGTTGCAGTTTTAAGGGGGCTGAATACCAGAAAAGGAAAATGGCTTAAGTATTACATTTGCAGCCCTCCTTGATTAGAACATCTTTTTCACATAAGCATCCATGTAAATTCATTGAAGGAAAAATATAAGCCTTATTAATACAGTATGCTAACAGCGATAGTGTAAAAGGCACAAATGACTCACAGAAAGCTACATCTAGTCAAAACTCAAGATACAGTCAAGCAACATTCAACTGATTTATTTTCCATTTACTGGTGTACAGTAAAAATGAGTAATTCCTCATTTTTGGCAAAAGTAATAATGTAGAACATGTGTGTTTCATCTTGACATGCTCCTCACAAGACTAGAAGCTTGTCTGCTGTAGGCTTAGGAGCCTCTCATGCAAAAAAGAAAGTTCACCTGCAGGAAGCTAAATCAGAAAATTAACACTATCAATAATGTTACTGTATATATGGAAGACAAATTCATCCAAGGTGAAATACGTCTTTTTGAATACAGTTCAATTATACTTACATACATATTTACTATTTAAGTATACAGTTAATTGCCTAGGTTCAGGGTCACATAGCACAGAGAACAGGAACTGAGGCTTGTGGTTTTGTCCAGTGCCTTAATCACTACACCACCACTCCTACCTATGACACAGTAGTGGTTGAAGGAAGTTCACAAAATGGATAACTGGACATATAGAACTCATGTAAACTTAATAAATATCAAAAAGGATTTAAAAATAGTTGCAAATTTCATTTTTAGTCATTAGGTGTTGAAAATTTTCAAAATATTGCTTTAAATGTCTATACAACACTTATTGATTGTTGGTTTAATGTCCTTTGGAGCACACGGTCTTGAAGGCATTGTTCCAGATGTCTCCAAGTATGCCTTTAGATCAGTGGAAGGCTTTCTGATTTTCCAAATGTCATCACAATCCACCAAGAAGGTCTTTACAAATGGATCTGCAAGCTTGACACCATGTGTGATGCTAATTTCATTTTGAACATGAATAATAACTCCACAATCTTTATGAAAATGGCTAATACAAAAAGTGTTTGGTCAACTAGGAAGTGCATAAATGTGAATGGATTATATTAAAGTTAACTGCTCCTTAACAGAAGATAATATAAACCAGAAATGAGAATATGTGGTTTCCCACCAAAACAAAACTGATGTCTTGTGAAGGGTAGCAAAGAGTTATTGTATAATCCTATTTTCTAAATAAACATGTAGCATTTAACAATCTATTTCCTCTACTTCATTTTTTAAGCTGTAAGAAAAACAAAAAGAAATTAAAACTATGCCTTTTTCCACCTTCCACTTGACCGTAATTGCAACTTCATACAAATGTACAAATTCTTGATAGGTGAAACTTCCTAGACAAGGGAACAAGTCTTTACACTGACTGTCCAAATGCAATGGCTATAGTTAGAGCTGTCCATCCATCCATCAACTCAGTCATCTTCCAACCTTCTTGGTCACATGTAACTGATGACTAACACAGCAGCACTCAGTGCAATGCTGTTAACCAATCCTGGGTTTAAGGTCATTGTGGCTGCTGGAGCCAACTTAGACTGTCACACAAACCCAATGCTCTAGAAGTAGCCTTACAGAAATTCAGTAAATAAAATTATTCTGACAATCTGTTTTTACTTTATCACCTGGCACTGATATACTGCAGTAAAGTTTGGATTTTGCTAAAATTGATACATAAAATTTTATTTTTCAATTATCAAACAGAAATTGCCATTTAAATTAATTTAACATGTGCTCATTAAGGTAAGTCAGATAGCCTATGAGGGTTGTACATTTCTCTATAAATTCAACCCTGCAAAAAAAAAAAAAAACAAACAATATTGCAGTTGCATGTGGGGAAATCCCTGTATTCAACAAAATGAAATTTAGGCCCTGATAAACAGGTTTTTATAGTGTTATGTTTTACAATAATAGTTGTTGTACATGACTCAAGCTTTACTTTTAAAAAAAAAAAAAAATCATAAAAGGATAAATCACATGAACCACCCACAAAGCATTAAGAAACTAAACAATACTACTATGAATTAGACCGGTATGAAAAAAAAAATTTTTTTGCTCCTGTCAAATACTCTACTTTAGGTATTCTTTATAGATTTGAGGGTGCTGAATCTAAATCGTGTAACTTAATGTGATACAGGAATTCTGTTAAGACATTAAGACTTGAAATGAAAAAACACCAATTTAGAAAAAAAAAGTTTTTTCCAAGATAATCATTTAGACATGAAAAATTAAACATTACACATGCAATTTGTTTGAAATATAATGACAAAAAGTAGTCAGTAATTTTTCTTAATAAAAGGCTGGGTTTAATTTGCTAGTGGGATTCCCCTCCACTTCCTTTCATATTCTATTCATCCCTCTCCAAAATCTGTAATACCAGTAAGTTTTGCTGTTTCAGTAGAGGAAGATGATGTATTCTTCTACCGTTTGCTTACCCATTACCTGGCCAAGACAATGTATGAATCAACTCAACCTTGCAAATTTTCATTAAAAAAACATTTAAATCACTTTATCTCTTCTCAAAAATAAAAAAAGCATCTTTCTAACCTTTAAATATACAGCATATTCCTGGCTATTTTGAAGGAACAGAAAGATAGAAAAAATGTACTGATTAAAAGCAAAAAATATGTTGCAAATACTTGATTAAGGGGTTATTTTCACCTCAGCCAACATTAAGAACGAGAAATGTCACCATTTTAAAGCTCAAACATAGTATTCATAGCATGAAACATATTTTCACCATAAAACAAATTATTTTTCCCAAACAGTGTCTTTCACTGAATCCAATATCTCAGGGAAACTGCTTGTAAGAGAAATTCTGATTTGAGAAATGTATACTGCACGTTTGAATCTATAAATTATACCACTCTTTTATGCACAAGACGATTTTGGTGCAGACCAACGTTACAGGACTGAAATACATTACTAGAATAATCTGAACCTTCATGCTCTCTTAATGGGTCCAGAACTCAATTGACCTTTGGATATGTAAATACTCATTTTCTGTTTATAACCACAAAGCTTTTTCTAGCACATTTTTCCTACCAAACACTTTGTGTGCATTAAAAGGTCATTTTTGAATTTATTATTTCTCATGGCTAGCTAACAGTGTGAAACTTTATTTAGTGCACCAAACAACATGCATTATCACAAGGCTCATTATTGAGCCACCAGTTTTAGAATAAAGATTTAGTAACTGAAAGGTGAATTATAAACCCCCAAAGGCATTGTCGTTCTCAGTCAGCTCACTATCTGAACAAATGGGGTGAATTACTTTGAAATCTTGATATACGACTTCTACAGAGACCCTCACATGTTTATACTTATACAAGTTTAGTACAGTTAATAGCTTGTTAGTGCATCCTTCTAATACTTTCTGGTCTACCTTGTGAGGTTATATGCTGTTGACACAAATAATGACTGAGCAAATGAAGGCAGTACATGTACTTGCACTACTGTTTACAGACACACTGAAGGCCTGCTTAGGCTTATTACCCATACAAATACAGGTGCATTTACCCCATGAAATAGTTGCTTGCCTAGGTTTGGCACTATTTTAACTAGGCTTCTTGTGTTCATGTTTAAAATGTTGTTCTCATTTGCTGGTTAACTTTGTACTCTCCTTACAGTTAAAAGTAGTAGAATATTTTGTATGTTGCAAGTAAAAATGTCTAGTAAATACAGGTGTGAGTTCCCGACTTTCCACTGTCTGTGTACAATCAGCATATTACTCTATTGTTTTAATGTCTCATTGAGACTCCTCGCTTGTATACAGAAATATCCATCTTACTCTGAGCGGTATAATGTGTTGACCCATTTTTTCTGTATACAGGATTAATCCCGGAGGGGAAATTCACTTTTTCGCATATCCCAAACTTACTCAACAGTTTTAGAGGAGGAGTGCAGGGTCAGCAATTTGTACAGCATCCTACAGCAACTGCAGGATAAATGCCTTACTCAAGGACCCAGCGGAGTAGCATTCCTTCTGCAACAACTGGTATTTGAACCGGCAACCTTTGAGTTACCAGCCCAGTTACTTTAGCCACAGAGCCACCACTCAATGCTAGTCAGTGTAAGCAGGCAAGAAGATATAAATTATGCGGTACCGTGATAGATGTTACTACAATAATTTGTAGCATAAGGCACAATGTTTGAAAAGTACACCAAGGAACCGTGTTTCTTTCATCTATTTTGTAAAGGAAGCATGGAGACATCCCTACCTGGAAACGGTGGCTATAATGCCCATTTTAAAGTAATGGTGAATACTAGTAGGATAAACAAAGGGTATGTATAAAAACACTACTTTAGTGGTTAGCTTTTCTCATAATGTTTAGTATAACCTAGAGGCACAGTGGTTAGCACAACTGCCATACAGCTGCAGATTCTTCTGCGTAAATCATGTCTGTGTAGAAATTTCTTTCAATGTTACTGCTGATTGTCTATTCACACCTAAAAGTCTTGCAATTTTAAACTTGTCCGAGTAACTCAAGGTGTATTATATACGAGCAATAAATGAGCTGTTTCACAGGGTCTATTAAATGGTGACAGAATAGGCACCAGGACTCCCTATGCCCTTAAAGTGGGTAAACGAATTAGAAAATAGACAGATCAAAGAGACCTCTCAGGTATACAAAAAACGGCCTTACCTTCTATAAACAAAATTGTAGCAGCGTGACTCTATAGGATTCTCCAACCAGCACTGCAAAATCACTGCCATTTACACAGCACCTTACAATTAGCGCCCAGCTGGTGTTTTTCTCACCTTTATTTGGCTGGTGGACTTTACCTCTGCCTTTAGAAGCACCAAATCCACACTTTCTACGTGGTTGAGGGTAACCTTGTCTATTTTTCTGATGTGGAGGCATTCTTTGATGCTCTTGAAAAAGGCAAAGATCAAACTAATTAAAAGAATCCATGTACATCATCTTCAACCATTCGCATACGTCATCCATTTCCCATTTTATGAACCTATGTGGATGTGTGACCTTTACTACATTTAATTGTATTAAACAAGTGGAACTATGCTTCACAATTAACTCCATCACTACTAATCTGATGTCTCAAACAAGAACTTCCAATAGTAAACCACCTAGACATTCCCAAAAAAAGATCACTGATCCCTTAATACTTTTACAGGTCCATTATATTAGGTTTGATTCGCAGCTTGACTGCTATTGTCATTGTCTTCATGTGACATCTGTTCTCAGCTCCTTGTTCATTTCTAGTTGTATATCTGTATTACATTTATTTCACTTAAACTCCAGCCTCTGTCACATTACACAACTTCTAGTCTGAAGGGAAGTCAGTACTCGACAACTGAAGTTGCTGATCTCATCACCTGAGGAAGCCAAACTATATGACTTGGAATCACAGGAGATGACAAATTACACAACTCCATGATGGCTTAACTGTACAGTTTCACATTTCTAAAGTATCACAAATTCACCCCTATTTTTGAAGGCCAATAATATGCTGCCTGACGACACCAGTGCTTTAAGAATGCTCTATAGATATGGAAAGTTCAGCTACATTCACTGGTCTTATGATGACCTGCTCCCATGCTGTCACTACACGTAAGACACAAGAAATAAGACAGAGAAGCTTTTCTTCTCTGTGCTTTCCTTGTTTATTGTGGCTGCATTGATTATACTGTAGTTTCAGGTGACAGCACATAGGTTGTCAGCTCTCACATACACAATGTCTGCCCCTACGATTTAAGACAAAAATTAAAAGTATACCACCTATAAGAAAGGCCAGTTAGGAACCGGACTATAATTCTGGATGATGTATTAAGATCACAAGTGATAGTGCATGTTCTTTGCAGAGTAAGTCATCAACAAATTTCTGCTTTACATAGCATCATGGTCTTATGGGATCTAAGCAACTTCATACTGTTCTTAAATTGGTTATTATGTATTATGTCTTTACATGTTGTCCAAAGCAGTACATTATTCATTGTTACAGCATATTTGACTGATTCCTTCATCCAAGATAATCTAAAAGACTAGGAAAGTAGTGGGAGCACAATCAGGTTAAATGTCAAATGGTGAGTCAACAGAAGGTATTGAACTAAAAATCTGAAAGCAGAAAGGAACATTAATCATAAACAAAACAGGGTCAATGATGAACGACAGGAAGCATCCTTTCAAAAAAGGATTTGGAGTTTAGGTCAAAATAATGTTCTAATTGTCAGAGCAATGTGCAAAATCAATTAGAATGACATAATGCAAGATTACACTGAAAAACTGCTCAATATAAACCAAGGGATGTTATTCTCGGACAATATAATGTTCTGGTGTGATAACATCTGATATGCTTTGTGCAGTTCCAGCCAACACACTAAAAACAAGACAGGCTAGCACTACAAGCTGTGCAGAGGAGAGGAACCAAATGCATTACAGTATTGAACTGAAGGTAATGCCTTACCATGACTGTCTAAGGCAGTGTTTTCTTAAACTATAGGTAGCAACACAAACTGGCTCACGGAAACAAAACAGTGTAATAAAATTAAGTTTGTCTAAACACAAATTCTGTGGCAAGTGATATACCAACCTCTGTTTAGAGTACTTGTTATTACAGGAGGATGAGACTAATGACAAGCAGCTTTTGTTTCTAGGTTATGAAATATAATAAATATTCCCTACACCAATGCCACCACTAGTACAACCTGTGTAACATTCAGACTGAGATGACCCACAAGCAATGTCATGTATAAAAAAGATGAAGACATGTAGTTTGAAACGTCAAAATGAAAATTACAGAAGCAGAACAAGGATGTAATGATTTTTGGGGTGCTGCAAGCAGAGCTGTGGAATTTGAGTCAAAAGCAATCATTGGGTAGAAAAGTATTGACTCTGACTAAAGATAAATTGTAATGTGTGCTATTGCATTGTGCAATTTCACATATACTAATTCAAATATACTTCTTTCTTTTAGCCTTTTGATAAAAATATAAAATAATTTTTAATTTTGTAAATTGTGTCATTTGTTTAATGTTACTCAACTCAACCATTCAACTACTTGTAACGTCTTAAATAATGTAAAAAGACACTGGCATCACTAGAGCCTTTCAACAAACTTTTAACAGGTTAGGTTGCTAAAACGTTTCCCGACGTTCACATTAGCAGTGACGTTAATGCCTTTGTATCTTGTATAATGTGTGCTTTCAGTGAACGCAGTAAGTTAAATACACTACTGTTCAAAAGCTTGCCTTGGTTATATTTTTAAATCAATTTAATGGTATCTACATACAAAAAGATATGAATTTCTATCAAAAACATGAATATTTCTGGGTTACACCCAGCTTTTGAATGGTATTGTACATTGGATTAAATTATAAATAGAGGAGTAAAAGGTACCATAAACTGAAGTATTGGAGTCATAGTCAGAGTTTTTGTGTGTAGACTCTACAGTCCTGGTTGCAAGGGTATAGTGCCGTACCAGTGGCATATAGTGACAAAAGGTTGGTGCGCATCGCTTTTTCATTGTCACAGACTACTTCAAATCCATTTCTGTTAAGCTTAGCATGACTTTTTAAGGCGGTGTTTCTTCTCGTTACATTATTTTAAAGTGGTTTGATAAATTTTGGTGTGGTAGTATGAAAAACATGTTTGCTGGATCATTGAGAACTGTAAGAACACATCAGAAAATATCAAAAGGTGAGACAGGCTATAAGGCGAAGCATTCTGCATTTACCACAATGTGTATTGGTAGCAATAACATTTCACCTAGACTGTTCAAAGTCATCAAGACTTACCATACCACCCATATAAAATACAAATAGCGCATAATTATTTAAGCAATAATACAGCTACAGTTATTAAATACAAGGTAAATGGCATTGATAAATTATTTTTTAACTATTTTATTTCTTTTTCGACACAATGAGTCAGTGAATAAGCTAAGTGATTGTTCATAATAAAGAAGCATTTACAAGTTGAGTATCACTAATCTGAAATGTTCGGGATCAGAAGTATGTTGGATTTTGGACATTTGCACATACATAATGAAATATCTTGGGGACACTCTTGATCAAGTAGGGAAGTGCAACCAACCCAGCTAAATGACAACTAACACATATAGTAATTAATATCACTGAGCCGTTATAATAATGTGAATTGACGTAATAAACGTTAAATCTCAAAAGTGATGAAGATGATGTATTGACTGTATTTTATATGTTCCATTTGAACTGGGAAGCTGGAATTTCCAAGATCCCAGTAGAAAGTTTAAACCAGAATACCCCAAAAGTTGGATTTCCTACATCAAAAGTCGAGCCTTACCAACACCTAACCTCAAAATCCAAGATGGCTGCAAGTATTTTACGGATTACTTCAGTCTATTTGTGCGTCATTAAATCAGTTGTACACACAGCACAGTCCATCTTCTATCAGAGGACAAGTTGCTGTGGAGTTTGGATGCACAAAATAGCATGTGATGCCTTCTTTTGTAGATGTCTGTATTCTGAAAGAGCAGCCACAACAAAAGTCGATCACTTGTCATTTTCTTGCAGGACTCAATGCTTCACAGGAGCTCCCCCTCGCCACCTCCTGATTGTCAATCATGTGTAGTTGTGTAGTTGCCTCATGGTAATCTACACTTCAGTCTTCCATCCCTCCACTGATTTTTCGGTATTAAGCATATTTTCATGCTCAAATCCAAATAAATATTTATAAAAGAGACCACTGGTGAGGTGTTTCATTATGTCTGCAATCAAAATGTTTCCGATTTTGGAGTATTTCAGGTTTCAGATTAGGGATACTCAACCTGCATGTCTCAGAGTTTTACTAAATCTTAAGCTGGCAATAAAGTACCCTCAGGAGTTTAAGTTTTGAATAATAATTACTGCTTCGTTCAAAACACAAATTTCTTCCTACTTTTCTCTTTTACAAATATTTTTGTTTTTGATTCCATTTAAGCATATTTCTCACATACTGTTTTTTTTATTTATGTGGTCATTGTTATTCATATGTGCAGCTCTGCTGTTATTATGGGAAATCGCCTCTTTTTGGGACCCAGCATGGTACCAAAATGCTTATTTGGATCCTCAGATTAGAAAATTTAAGAACCCCTGAGCTAAGGGAGTTAAGCCTCTACACACTTGAGCAGTGAAGGCTGTGAGAGGACTAAATCAATGTTTTAAAAATTTTTAAAGGCATTGATAAAGTTAATTGAGCAGAACAGTTTTAATTAAATAGTAAATCAAATACTTAAATTACATGCATTTAAGACTGAATCCAGGAAGAACGTCTTTACACAAAGAGTTGTGACATTCAGGAACAAACAACCAAACCCTCTACATGAATGAGATTATGGAACAACCTGGACATCATCATCAGAAAATGCTTGGTGTAAATTGCCCCGTCGTATTCAAACTTTGTATGTTATTCTCTGATCTTCAAGTCTTGTATTTTGTGACTACTGCATTCTTTTTCCACATATCTGTACTGCTGTTTTAACGTTATGTCACAAATTTGTCAGTTAGGTGATAGGGCTGAGACAATGGTCGATGACACCATTCAATGTTGACTGGCAGGCCAAATCGTCAATGTAAATAAAAATCACTGAAGGACTCTAAACATTTGCAGAAATTTCCTCTAAGCAACAAACTGTAGCCGTCACTTTTTTTTTTTTTTTATATAACCGATCAACCACTCATAAGGTGTTCTTGCACTCAGTCAGTTTTCTTTATTCCGAATAAGGGGCAGAGTCATTGCTTTGTTTCAATTTCCAGCTGCATTTCACACTGCAAACTTGCAAACTAACTAAACACATCAATAAAAACCGTGTGGCCATGCCGTGAATTTCTTTCATTGGGCACATCATTTTTTCCCAGGAAAAATATCATGGAGGGTTAACAGCGATTGTATTTTTGCACCACTGCATTTTCCCTAATTATTTAGTTTATTTACCAAACACAACCATGCGTGCAAAACACCCATTATCGAACAAGTTGAAGACCACTTGTAAACTATGCACTTCAATACTTGGTAAGAAAAATTACATGTTTGAAAGAAAGTCAGCTCTGCTGGGAGCATGTGCTTCAGTGTTATGACAGTAAGCGACTGCGACAAGTTTTACTTAAATATGAGATTCTGTATTTACTTGCATTTTTATATGTACCTTTTTATTGTTTTTAATGATCCATGTTAACCCTCGACTCATTATGCTGTGAATGGGATTCTGCATAACACACAGCAGACACTTAGGACTACCACAGCAGGCACAATTTCACACATAATGCATATTATTTCATGTTGTTAGGTGAGCCCTGTATCAGACTGCATTTATACCTTTTACAAACTGTTCCAAGGTTCACTCAGTACTACATCAAGACCACCCATTCCAAAGGGTCTTGGTTGGGTTGTTTTAGTCTGCACCAGGGTGTGACTGTCATCTTCAAACCTATCTAAAGGGACTGGACTTGGAAATTTCACTAAAGAAAGAAAAAAAAAAAAAAAGTGATCCAAACAAACTAGGCTTGAAATGTCATATACACACAGCAGGAGGGTAAATTAATTAAACGCCCCCAAACCTGTGTAGAAACTATATGCAGTGTATGGGTAGAGCAAACATCTCAACCCCCCACCCCCTTCTTAACTACTCAAAGCACTTAACAGACAGCTGAAAACTACTTTGACTTCTGTCTTTTATGACCACAATGGGTCAGGACCTATATTTTACAGGTCATTTGAAGGACAGTGCCAATACTTACAGCACAGTGTCCGTATAAAAGTAATGGCACTTTGGGATCCACACAGACCAAAGAGTAGGCACCTCCTGATGGCTCCACCAAGCCTCTTCCAGCAGTAGCCCAAGCTTTTCATACATGGGCGCCCAAACATTCTTACAACCCCTGTTCTGGAGTGCAGCTGGTACAGCTGCTGGGGAGATTGGAATCATACATTCTCTAACTCACATATTAATCAGATCACTAGGACAGCATTTTTTCACTTATGAAACATAAGTTAGACCTCTTATATCACTGAAAGATGCTGAGAAATTAGCTCACGCGTTTGTTTTCAGTCGACTAGATTACTGTAACGCACTCCTCTCAGGACTACCCAAAAAAGACATAAATCGTTTGCAACGAGTGCAGAATGCAGCTGCTAGAATCCTAACTAGGAAAAGAAAATCTGAACACATTTCTCCAGTTTTAATGTCACTACACTGGTTACCTGTGTCATTCAGGATTGACTTTAAAATTCTGCTTATGGTTTATAAAGCCTTAAATAATCTCGCCCCATCTTATATATCGGAATGTCTGACACCTTATATACCAAATCGTAACCTCAGATCCTCAAATGAGTGTCTCCTTAGAATTCCAAGAACAAAACTTAAAAGAAGTGGTGAGGTGGCCTTCTGCTGCTATGCACCTAAAATCTGGAATAGCCTGCCAATAGGAATTCGCCAGGCTAATACAGTAGAGCAGTTTAAAACAGTGCTGAAAACATATTATTTTAACATGGCCTTTCTATAACTTCAATTTAATTTAATTTAATCCTGATACTCTGTATGTTCAATTTCCTTATAATAACTACTCATGGTGGCTCTAAAATCCGTACTGACCCCAACTCTCTTTTCTGTTTCTTTTTCCGGTTTCTTTGTGGTGGTGGCCTGCGCCACCTCCACCTACTCAAAGCTTCATGATGCTCCAACAATGATGGATGGATTTAAAGGCAGAAGTCTACGTGACCATCATCATCATCATCATCATCATCAGGCCCTTCCGTGAGAACCCTAAATCCAAACAGGACTGTTTCATTTATGTTAGGTAGAATGCCCAGAGGGGACTGGGCGGTCTCATGGTCTGGAATCCCTACAGATTTTATTTTTTTCTCCAGCCGTCTGGAGTTTTTTTATTTTTTCTGTCCCCCCTGGCCATTGAACCTTACTCTTATTCGATGTTAATTAATGTTGATTTAATTTGTTTTGTTTTTTTTTTTTTCTATTCTTTATTATGTAAAGCACTTTGAGCTACTGTTTGTATGAAAATGTGCTATATAAATAAATGTTGTTGTTGTTGTTAACTCAAATATCCATAAACCCAACCTTTATTTTATACAGCATCTACATTCTATGGATCTAAGAAACTGGTCAGTTTGGATTCCTTAATTAGTCCTTGCATGATTAAGACCATGAAAGGGGTACTCTCTTAAACAAATACTAGTTCTGTAATGGCAGTTTACTGGATTATATTCCAAATCGTAACCTTAGATCTTCAAATGAGTGTCTCCTTATAATTCCAAAAGCTAAACTTAAAAGAAGTGGCGAGGCGGCCTTCTGCTGTTATGCACCTAAAATCTGGAATAGCCTGCCAATAGGAATTCACCAGGCAAATACAGTAGAGCACTTTACAACACTGCTGAAAACACATTACTTTAACATGGCCTTTTTATAACTTCACTTTAATTTAATACTGATAATCTGTATGTTCAATTCTTCATAATAACTATTCACAGTGGCTCCAAAATCCATACTGACTCCTACTCTCTCTTCTGTTTCTTTTTCCGGTTTCTTTGTGGTGGCGGCCTGCGCCACCACCACCTACTCAAAACATCATGATGCACCAACATTGATGGACTGAAAGCCAGAAGTCTACGTGACCATCATCATCAGGTCCTTCCATGAAAACCCTAAATACAAAGAGGACTGTTTGACTTATGTTAGGTAGATTGCCCAGAGGGGACTGGGCGGTCTCGTGGTCTGGAACCCCTACAGATTTTAATTTTTTTCCTCCAGCCTTTGGAGTTTTTTTTTTTGTTTTTTCTGTCCACCCTGGCCCTCGGACCTTACTCTTATTCAATGTTAATTAATGTTGACTTATGTTTATTTTTTATTGTGTCACTATTTTTCTATTCATTTTGTAAAGCACTTTGAGCTACATTTTTTTGTATGAATATGTGCTATATAAATAAATGTTGATTGATTGTGTGGTTCCTAAAAGAACCATTGCTTGACAATGTACTTTTTCATTTTGGGAATAGTTATCCGCATATGATATTGCTTCTCTGGAATTTGAACAGATTACTAATAAGAGGATAAAATAAAAATCTTTAATAGCAGGTTACTTTGAGGGATACTAACAGATCAAGATAACCTGCCTTTGTTATTTGCAGCAAAAATCCTTTTAGAACCAGGAACCCATTGGTATTTCACAAATCAATCACCATCCATTCACAATTATTTACGGAGTCATACACGAATCTAAATAAAAGTCATTTCTGTAACTTGCATGTGGAGGAAAATCGCCTCTTTACGTAATCATTCTGAAGAACCACTCTGTCGACTTTATTTTTTTAGGAGTGTAGACCGAATCACCTACTTGGTCTTTTTTTTGCCCGAAAGGGTTGCGTTATTCTAAAGCAGAAGTCGGATGTTTCCCTGGTCTCCGTCTACATTCTTGCTTCTTTTAAATTTTATCCAATCCACACGGTTCTGCGATAGCATCTGCTCTGTACAGCGTTTCCTAACGTTGTATGTTAACAGCGCTATATAAAGCAAAGCTTGACAGCACGTTGCTGCATGAAATCGGTACGAGAATAGCGGACTTTCTTTACTCCCTTTCTCCAAGAAAACCCGGGGCACTTAACACGACGTCACATTTCATACCTTACAGGTCAGCAGGGACTCGCGTAACACAGAAAAAGCAATTATTCTGAAATCCACGTTACTAAACCGTAAGGTAACTGACCGTTTTCCTGTTAGTACTTTGTGCGATCGGGCGCCGAGCAAATATTGACAGTAGGACTCTTTTCCTCTGTCCCGATTCTTTTAACACTCAAATTCTTCACGTGTGCACCCGATCAGAGAACCCCATTGTGCAAGAGTCGAAGAAACCTCAAAAAAAAAAGTTCGAAAAAATTTTAAAATACCATGTTTTCGTGTCACTCACGATCTCATTCTCGCTAATTTTCATCAAGTTTTCGCAATCCGTCGTTTTAGGCGTTATTATTTCTGCTATCTAGACATCAACTGTGAAGAACGCCGATGTGCTTTTCTGTCCGTTCATCTTCACATTCCACTTTAGTCCACCCGGTCAATATGGGAATACGGCAGTTTACTGGATGAAAAAGTGCAAAGTAAACAAACCCAAAACCTCGAGCCGTACTCTCAAACTGTGAGGCGGAAGGGTCCGGCCGGGTGAACCCCCCCTCACGCCGCCCGGAGATGCGCTTCGGCTTTGCTGGCGGTCGTCTTGTTCTCCCCTCTTTTTTTTCGCGGTAGTTAATGGCTGTCGGTCGCGGCTCGCTCCGTCCCTCCCTCCCTCCCTCGGCTCCATTACTCAGCCCCTCCACAAACACTTCCCTTCCTCCATCTGCTTACCTGGCGAAGCTGGTCGAGGGCAGTCGCTTGCGGGGCTTCATGCAACCCCCTTGAGCGAGTTCGCCGGCTGCCTGCCTAAGCCTGGCGTTCCCAGAGTTTCTTAGTGGGTGTCTTAAGTAATGGCGGAGGGTAGTCCTGGTCGCTTTTTTTTTTTTTTTTTTTTTGAATGTGTGTGTGTATTTTCTGCCTCCCGTCCGGCTCCCCTCTCAGGGTGAACGAAGCAGGCCGCCGCCGCCGCCGAGCTACAAAGGATCGAAACCGCACAAACAGGAAATGACGCACAACTCAGACCAAAAAAAAAAACGCTTCTTCCCTCCCTCCGCAAGCCTCGCGTTTTCGTGCCCCTCCGATCCGGGGACTGCGCTACCCGCAGCCGCTGCTAACCCCAAGGCCTATCCGCTATTAATTTATGCCACTATCATTTATGTAATGGAGGGAATGTTAAGAAAATCACGCTACACTACACGGAATTTCCAGCCAAATTGTCAGAGAGAAGTGGTTTCGCTTTGTAGTAGCTGACGAAAAACAGATTGTAGTGAGCGGTATTATTTATTCGCGATGAGGCTTTGCGCGGCTCGAGGCTGATTGACAGTCAGCTTATCCAATCAGCAATTAAACTTTCATCGAGCCAGTTACCTACCCTTTCCGTACTGAAGAGAAGTTTTTTAGTGGTCTTCCTGGAGTTTGCAAGCAATTTTTTGTAGTTTTCGCTGCTAGATGTGTTTATTAGTCTGTGTATGTTTTGGTATAGAAATTGAAGAAACTCTGCTACTCGGAACATATCAGTATATACTTTACCAAATATATTTTACAAGGGTGACCAGACTATGAAAATAAAATGTGATGGTCAAGCTCACCTCATTCATTTTCATTGTAATTCCTCTTGATTACAGCACTTTTGGTCCCCTTTGCCTACTGTGATTTAATCCCTTCGGAGCAGAAAGATTCCTCTTGGCCACCCAGCCAGTTCGTTTACCCCTCCTTGAGGTCATTATCATTGTCATTGTGGAAATGTTGGTTTCTCTGGTGATGGTTGATTTGTGTGGCATGAGATCCAACAGCAGAACACCCTTTGTATTCCAGAAAACTGCTGCATACAAACTTTATTAGTGGTTGGAACCCCTTTATTCTTCCATTGCATGGACTCTTGTTTGGTTTCAGGTTCATCATGGTGGTGAACATGCGTTTCATCCCAAGTAACAGTTTGTGAGAAAATGTCAGTGAGGTTTTTCTCTTAAGAAGATTCAAGTTCTCGTGACAAAATTACGGGCAACATGCTTACTAAGCCTGTGTCATCAGCCTGTGAGCCCATCTGTAACTGACCTTTGACATCATCAAACAGGAATGGATGATTGTGTAAACTGTGCCAGCTGAAACCCCTAGTTCATGGGCTATAACATTAAATTTAACACAACCATCTTCCATAATCATGGCCTCCAGTTTTTGGCACATTTCATGTTGCAATGCCTCAAGTGGATGTATGTTCTGGCAGGCCCGCCACCAGAGGGGAGCAAACGGGACTCTGGTCTGGGGCCCTAATGGAAGGATGCCCCTTCACGCTTGATTTTTTTTATGCTGATGCTGTGCGCGTAGATATATATTCTGACAATTATTCAAGTTACATGTAATAGAAAAGTTAAATCATTTAGCTTAGAACAAAACAAGTGAGTGTTTTAATAGCCACACGCTCCATGCAAGTAGATATCGTGCTCCTGTCATGTGAAGCACGCTCGTCAAAGGGGGCCGGCAGCGGCAAGCTTCTCAGAGACAAAGGAGAGCCGACGCCGACGTCCTTGAGCTTGACGTTGAGTAGTATGTTTGTTGTACAGGGTACGTAGATAATGGATTGACTTCGCCTCTGTAATTGAATACTTCCGTTTCACACACACAGGCGTTGTTCTGTCTCAGTTGTGCACTATCATGGATGTTGACGTGTATGGTGTAGCAGAAGTCTGTCTCCGTAGTTTGATAATTCATTCGCTTGGGTGTTTAATGTTGCTTTTAAAGCAGTGACGAGTGTGCGTTGGTTTTGTCTGTATCACTAAAGATTCTGGATCACCCGGATTTTTTGAAAACTTTGAAGTTTGATACAGCAAATTACCATACTGGTTGTACACCATGTAGATAACCCTAACCGTTAGTATATATTAAAATGTTTAGATGTTACTCCTATTCATTGCATTGGTATAATTGTACCGTTACACGTTAGATAATATATAGGCCTATCTCATTAATGTATTGTTTCAATTCTGCTACGAGCTTCCGTTAGCACTGGCTTTCCTTCTCGCAGTCAGACTTTGATGTGCGAGAAGGCTTAACTCATCAAGTCTGGTATTCATAAATGCAGCATTGTCGCTGTCGGATAAACTCATTTCGATCATTTTGTATACGTATTTGAAGGTTTTGATATGTGGGGACCCGGGGGAAGGCAGAGGGGCCCACATGTACCCAGTTGTCTGTGGCCCAAATATTTCTGGCGGCGGGCCTGGTTCTGGGACATCTTTAATTGACTCCTAACCCCATTTAAATTTTTTGGTCAAAACTTTACCTTATAATACAAAAGATGCATCATCACTATAAACACACACAACATTCAGTCTCTCGTGGATTTCATTTGGCTTCTTCTTTTCCTTTGTTTTTCTTTTTTTCCAGACACATCTACAAGATGCTAGGCTAGGGCACATCTTGAGTGATGTTATCCAGGGTTGTCAGGTGTTCCAGGTATTACAAAAATCATATAAGCTCGCCTGATGCAGTGGTTCAGACCCTGATCTGTGCCTTAGCTGCAACCATCAGATCTGCCCTCTTGAGCCAGAGTCATCTTGACACTTTCTTGCCTGTGTCTGTAGTGGTTGAATATGGCTCTCCTTCTCTCTCGATAATCCAAGTGTGGCATATGCTTCACAGTGCCATTATACCTGACCACCATAGGCCAACATATAGCTTTCCAGCCTTCTGTAGCAACTGCTCTCCAGCTCTTTGTACTTGACCCTTTTCTCCTCATAGGTCTCCTCTATACATTTTTTCCAATGGCACAGCAGAGCTCATGCAGAAGAATTTACTTTAATGAGTCCGACTGCAACATGATATTGGGCCTCACTGTAGTCTTCATGATGGTTGGATGACTGTAGTGATTTACCTGGGTCTACTCTTAGCTTTCAGTCCTGTGCAGTTTATAGTAACCTAGTTGTTTTATGGTGTTGTACTGTTGGTCATTTTTTGACTAAGTGTATGGTTTTCTTGACAAACGTTGTTTTCCAGCAGATGTTAAAGCTACTTCAGATGGTGTCATAATTTGTCCGGAGGACCTGGCCATTTCTCCAGCAATAGTGAATATCAGCAAGAGTTCTGGGATAGCAGCTCAGGATGTTCTCTTGCTTGCCAGGGCAAGCTGGTCTTTCTACAAGGCTCCACTATGGCAGGTTGGAACATCATACACAGCATTTTGATGTGCATGCACTGTAGATCAACCTTCCTGAGATTATTCCAAGTGATCATGCACTCCATTACCTTCTTCTGTTTAATCCAGACTCTTTGCTATCTCATTGCCACTGCTTTGTGGGCCCTCTCCTCCTCCACAACTGCTCTTATTCTGCACCAGTTTTTGTCACTCTTTCCCTTGTGCTTTGTCAAAATAGGGGACCTTAAGACTTTCAAAACTAGCTTGTTCCTTGGCAAATATGCCCAACAGGACTTAGTGGCAGTGTCATGCCTCTGCTTCTTCAACTGCTTCCTTCTGCTCTCCATTTTTTTCCTGTTCTCAGTGTCACTCTTGCTCCAGCCACCTTGAGATATGAAGATTCCCAGTACTGCAGCACCTCTGTTCCTCAGAGTACTCTGAACTCCTCCTCAACAGATTTCAGTGGATGTTTCAGGTTGTAGCTGCTATTGTACAAAGCAATACTGCTGATACTCCTTAGTAAGCCTAGCCATCTTTGTAAAAACTGGCAGACAACCCTGTTTAGTTCAGCAACAGTAGATATTATTAACTCATTTGTAAGGGATTTAATGATTGAATGATTCTCCCAATCTGTTTATGTATTTGAAGACATCCAGGTAGATGTGTTTACCATCCTCTCTCTAGCAGTGCCTGATAAGAAATGACCTCATAATGCATGTGTTGCCTGCCAGAACATTTCCTGATCTCCAATGATAAGTTCAGATTTGTAAGACAAACATGTGATACCCAGGTAGATAAATTATTGAACACCCCTCATATTTTGTATCCTTATAGATTAAATTAATTTTTTTCCTCAGAATTCTACACACAACACCCCATAATGACAATGAGAAAAAAGTTTACTTGAGGTTTTTGCAAATTTATTAAAAATAAAAAAATGAGAAATCACATGTACATACTGTAAGTATTCACAGTCTTTGCTCAATACTTTGTCGATGCACCTTTGGCAGCAATTACAGCCTCAAGTCTTTTTGAATATGATGCCACAAGCTTGGCACACCTATCCTTGGCCAGTTTCGTCCATTCCTCTTTGCAGCACCTCTCAAGCTCCATCAGGTTGGATGGGAAGCGTCGGTGCACAGCCATTTTAAGATCTCTCCAGAGATGTTCAATCGGATTCAAGTCTGGGCTCTGGCTGGGCCACTCAAGGACATTCATAGAGTTGTCCTAAAGCCACTCCTTTGATATCTTGGCTGTGTGCTTAGGATCGTTGTCCTGCTGAAAGATGAACCACCGCCCCAGTCTGAGGTCAAGAGCGCTCTGGAACAGGTTTTCATCCAGGATGTCTCTGTACATTGCTGCAGTCATCTTTCCCTTTATCCTGACTAGTCTCCCAGTTCCTGCCGCTGAAAAACATCCCAACAGCATGATGCTGCCACCACCATGCTTCACTGTAGGGATGGTATTGGCCTGGTGATGAGCGGTGCCTGGTTTCCTCCAAACGTGGCGCCTGGCATTCACACCAAAGAGTTCAATCTTTGTCTCATCAGACCAGAGAATTTTGTTTCTCATGGTCTGAGAGTCCTTCAGGTGCCTTTTGGCAAACTCCAGGCGGGCTGCCATGTGCCTTTTACTAAGGAGTGGCTTCCGTCTGGCCACTCTAAACATACAGGCCTGATTGGTGGATTGCTGCAGAAATGGTTGTCCTTCTGGAAGGTTTTCCTCTCTCCACTGAGGACCTCTGGAGCTCTGACAGAGTGACCATCGGGTTCTTGGTGACCTCCCTGACTAAGGCCCTTCTCCCCCGATTACTCAGTTTAGATGGCCGGCCAGCTCTAGGAAGAGTCCTGGTGGTTTCGAACTTCTTCCACTTATGGATGATGGAGGCCACTGTGCTCATTAGGACCTTCAAAGCAGCAGAAATGTTTCTGTAACCTTCCCCAGATTTGTGCCTCGAGACAATCCTGTCTCGGAGGTCTACAGACAATTCCTTTGACTTCATGCTTGGTTTGTGCTTTGACATGAACTGTCAACTGTGGGACCTTCTATAGACAGGCGTATGCCTTTCCAAATCATGTCCAATCAACTGAATTTACCACAGGTGGACTCCAATTAAGCTGCAGAAACATCTCAAAGATGATCAGGGGAAACAGGATGCACCTGAGCTCAATTTTGAGCTTCATGGCAAAGGCTGGGAATACTTATGTAGATGTGCTTTCACAAATTGTTTATTTTTAATAAATTTGCAAAAACCTCAAGTAAACTTTTTTCACGTTGTCATTATGGGGTGTTGTGTGCAGAATTCTGAGGAAAAAAATTAATTTAATCTATTTTGGAATAAGGCTGTAACATAACAAAATGTGGAAAAAGTGATGCGCTGTGAATACTTTCCGGATGCACTGTATATTTTATTTATTTCCTGCTTCAACAGTACTAATTTAAAGTTATTATGCAAATAAAGCATACTTGAATTTACTTGAATTAAATTGACTGGTACTACATCAGGGGTCCTCATTTAAAATCCTGGAAGATCACAGTGGCTGCAGGTTTTCTTTCCAACCAGTTCCCTAATTAGAAGAAAGTTCTTGCTTATAATGAAACTTGGTACTGTAAAATCTTGATTATCCGTCAGGGGTTGGGACCGAAAATGACATATAAGGTAGGTTAGTTTAGTGAATAGTCATATTTATTTACAAAACAAAACTATATTAACAAAATATAATATATTATTAACAAAATTAATGAATTCATATAATATTGTAACTGTCTGCGACTCTCCGAGGAACAGTCAGGGAGGCTGATGGAACGGTCCTTATGGATGACGCTGCAGTTGTAACCCGCAGGGCTGGCTGCTTTGAGCAGCTGCTTAAAGCTGATCCTCCGGCTAAGATGTTGGACATCTCTGGGTCCACGGTTCTTGAGGTTGATCCTCCAATTAGCTGTGAACCAGGTGAGGTGCACAGGTGGTGAACCAGCTGAGGGTAGGGAAGGCCTCAAGGATCTGTAACATCCAGGCTGAACTTCTCCAGACCCATCAGTTCTTAACAATTTTAGACCCATCTCTAAGCTCCCTTTTCTATCTAAGGTGTTCAAGAAAGTGTTTTTTTTTTTTTACAAATTGTCCTTGTTATTAAGTACACATAACACTGTAGACAATTTCCAGTTGGGTTTTACAGCAGTGCATAGTACAGAGTCTGCCCTTTTGAAATTTTCTAATGATCTACTTCTAGCTGCTGCATCTGGAAAGTGTGTTGTCTTAATTCTTTTGGACCTGTGTGCACCATTTGACACTATTAATCATACTGTTTTGTTGGATCGGCTGAAAAATAGTGTTGGCATTCAGGCTATGGCGTTGAAGTTTTTTGCCTCTTATTTGAAAAACAGAACCTTTTAGGTTATGATGGGAAATTATCAGTCCTCCTCTCTAGCAATTGCATGTGGAATACCTCAAGGCTCCATCTTAGGCCCTATCCTGTTCTCCTGGTTCCCCTTGGGTCCATTTTTCAAAAATGCAACGTTATGCAGATGACATACAGTTATAGCTTCCACTTCCACTTGCTCTGCATCTCATGTCGAATTGTCTGTGGGGCATTAAGTGTTGGATGTCACAGAAATTTCTTAAACTAAACCAAGACAAAGCAGATTTAATCATATTCAGGAATTATGACTCTGTCAAAGTTATAGCTAATGATCTGGACGCGTTGTCAGCTAATGTACACAGCTATGTGGGAACCTTGATATTTCTTTTGACTCTGCTTTAAAATTTGATAAACAAATAAACTCAGGTGTTTGTGGTAGCTTCTTTCAACTTAGGAATATATCAAAACTCAAGCATATTTTGTCTTTTAAGGATCTGGAAATAGTCATTCATGCTTTTATTCTATTGCAACTCTCTCTACCTAAAAGAGAGAGCATCACTCCTGTGCTCATCTCCTTGCATTGGCTGCCTGTTAAATACAGAGTCGACTCTGAGGCTTTCTTATCTGCTTTTAAAGCTCTCTGTGGCATAGCTCCAACATATGTCTGACCTTGTCAGCCTCCATTCTACCTCTCGAGCCCTATGGTCCTGTGATCAAATATTTGTAAGTGTTCCGCGCTCTCAGTTGAGGCTTAAAAGTGACTGGACCTTCTCTGTAGCTGTCCCAAGACTCTAGAATTGTGGAATTGACTTCCATCTTTAAGGCATCCCGTATATTAAATATTTTTAAGTCAAATACAAAAGCCTATTTATTTTCTCAGGCTTCTGAGTTATTTTAAAGACTATGTATTCAGCTGTCTGTTTTGTCTTGGTGTGTTTTGTATTGCTGTCAGTTGAGTGTGGTTATCTCCTTCTATTGCTTTCTTAATCTGTTAGTTGTTTTATTACTTTTAAAATGTGTCTTTGTCACTCTTCTGTTTTATTTTTTTTGCATTTTTTGTTTTGTTTTAGTTGATTTTATTGTGCAGCACTTTGCTTGACACTTGTTCTCTTTTAAATGTGCTATATAAATAAATCTAAAATGACATGAAATGAAATGAAAAATGACCTGTTATCTCAGAGGTGAGGAATACCACAGACTACACATTGCTGGTAACATGCAGTGGCGATGTTAGCCTTTTCCTGACCTGACTCTTTGTAAGATTGGTCTCATTAGTCTAAACTGCAGGATTTATGACTTGGTCAAAGTGCTAGTTCAAATCATCATATGGATTTATTTTTAGAAAATGTTGGGTATAGATTTTATTGCCTCACTAGTCTTTCATTTGGAATGATCATCCATTACATTTTCTCTTTTGTAACATGGTAAAACATCATATTTACAATCTCATAAAATTGATCTATAGACATAAGAGCATAAGAAATTTGACAAATGAAAAGAGTCCATTCAGTCCATCAAGCTCTTTTGTTAAGCTAATAGCTAAGCTGTCCAAGTATCTCATCCAGTTACCTTCTCCCAGTATGTGGATTGTAACACTTGGGGAAACAGGACTATCGACCTACTGTTTGCAAATGTTAAAGACGCATACAGCGCCACCCCACTGCCTGTGCTTGGGAAAGCAGATCATAACCTGGTTCTGCTTCAGCCTCAATACAAACCAAGAGTGAGGGCGCTACCTACAACTACACGATCATTCAGGAAGTGGTCCCCTGAGGCAGAGCAGGCTCTGAGAGACTGCTTTGGAACTACAGACTGGGATATATTGCTTGGGTCACATAGTGAGAACATTGAAGAGGCTGTTGAATGCACAACTGATTACATCAACTTCTGTATGGACATTGTAGTTCCAGTAAGAACAGTATGCTGCTATGCTAACAACAAGCCATGGGTTACAAGTGACATCAAGGGCCTTTTGAACCAGAAGAAAAGGGCTTTTAAAGGTGGTGATCAGCATGAGCTCAAGTCCGTGCAGAAGGAACTCGAGTCCAGCTCAGGGCGAAAGAGCAGTACAGGAGAAAGCTGGAGCAGAAGTTGCAGAACAACAGCATGAAGGAAGTGTGGGATGGGATGAAGATTATCACTGGCTGCAGCTCGAGCGGGTGCCGCCATCGAGACAGACATGGAGAGAGCAAACCAAATGAACAACTTCTTTAATAGGTTTGATCACAGTAACCCACTCTCACCTCGGAGTACTGCATCCTCCAACCATCCTTCTGCTGATACCAGCATAGGTGAGACATCCCCACCCACAATTACAGCAGCCCATGTGAGCAGAGAGCTGAAAAGACTTCGTGCCAGCAAAGCAGCAGGTCCAGATGGTGTATCACCACGACTGCTGAAGGCATGTGCGTTGGAACTGGGGAGTCCTCTACAGCGCATCTTCAACCTGAGCCTGGAACAGGAGAGAGTCCCAAGGCTTTGGAAAACATCTTGTATCACCCTGTCCCAAAGGTATCACGTCCTAGTGAGCTGAATGACTTCCGGCCTGTTGCTCTGACGTCACATCTGATGAAGACCATGGAGCGGCTGCTGCTTCACCACCTGAGGCCACAGGTCCGCCACGCCCTCGACCCTCTGCAGTTCGCATACCAGGAGAAGGTGGGAGCGGAGGATGCCATCATCTATATGCTACACGATCCCTCTCCCACCTGGACAGAGGCAGTGGTGCTGTAAGAATTATGTTTTGGACTTCTCTAGCGCCTTCAACACCATCCAACCTCTGCTCCTTAGAGACAAGCTGACTGAGATGGGAGTAGACTCACACCTGGTGGCATGGATTGTGGACTATCTTACAGACAGACCTCAATATGTGCGTCTTGGGAACTGCAGGTCTGACATTGTGTGCAGCAATACAGGGCGCCGGGGACTGTACTTTCTCCGTCCTGTTCAATCTATATACATCAGACTTCCAATATGACTCGGAGTCCTGCCACGTGCAAAAGTTCGCTGATGACACTGCTATTGTGGGCTGCATCAGGTGTGGGCAGGAGGAGGAGTACAGAAAGTTAATCAAAGACTTTGTTAAATGGTGCGACTCAAACCACTTACACCTTAACACCAGCAAGACCAAGGAGCTGGTGGTGGATTTTAGGAGGCCTAGGCCCCTCATGGACCCTGTGATCATCAGAGGTGACTGTGTGCAGAGGGTGCAGACCTTAAATATCTGGGAGTGCAGCTGGATGACAAATTGGACTGGACTGCCAATACTGATGCTCTATGTAAGAAAGGTCAGAGCAGACTATACTTTCTGAGAAGGTTGGCATCCTTCAACATCTGCAGTAAGATGCTGCAGATGTTCTACCAGACGGTTGTGGCGAGTGCCCTCTTCTACGCGGTGGTGTGCTGGGGTGGCAGCATAAAGATGAAAGACGCCTCACGCCTGGACAAACTTGTTAAGAAGGCAGGCTCTATTGTAGGATTAAAGTTTAACATCTGTGGCAGAGTGACGGGCATTAAGCAAACTCCTGTCAATCATGAAGAATCCACTGAATCCACTGAACAGTGTCATCTCCAGACAGAGGAGTAGCTTCAGTGACAGACTTTTGTCACTGTCCTGCTCCACTGACAGACTGAGGAGATCTTTCCTCCCCCACACTATGCGACTCTTCAGTTCCAGCCGGGGGAGTAAATGCTAACATTAATTTTATTTTAATTTTTTTCATTTTTTCATTTTATTACTATTTAATTTAATATTGTTTCTTTGTATCAGTATACTGCTGCTTGATTATGTGAATTTCCCCTTGGGATTAATAAAGTATCTATCTATCTATCATCTATCTATCTACTTATTAAAGATTGTCGATGTTTCTGCTTGAACTACATTTATTGTAGTTTATCTAGGTGTCAGACCCAGCTGAAACTACCAAATGGGTTTCAATCAAGTACTGAGTAAAGGATCTGAATACTCGAATTAACGGGATATTTCAGCATTTCATTTTTAATAAATTTGAAAAAAATTTTTAAATCATGTTTTTGCATTGTCATGCTGGGGTATTGAGTGTTAGATAAGAACAAAAGAAATTTGATAAACAAGAGGAGAACATTCAGTCCATCGGATTTGATTGTTAAGCTAATAGCTAAGCCGTCCCAATATCTTGTCTAGATACTTCTTAAAGGTTGTATACACATTTTCTCTTCAAGTACAAGACTCAGTAATTTGTTCCAGATTTCCACAACTCTTTCTGTAAAGAACACCACCCTCTGCAATTGGATCCTGGACTTCTTGACAGAGAGGTCCCAGTCAGTTCGGATAGGCTGCAACACTTCCAGCAACATCACACTGAGCACTGGAGCGCCACAGGGCTGCGTGCTAAGTCCACTGCTGTTCACCCTGCTGACTCATGACTGCACAGCCATGCACAACATCAACCACATCATCAAGTTTGCGGATGATACAACGATGCTGGGACTGATAAGCAGGGATGATGAAACAGCATACAGAGATGAGGTGGAACCGCTGTCTGTATGGTGTGAAGACAACAATCTATCTCTCTATGTTGACAAGAGAAAAGCCAAGCAAAATGACACTTTTTATTGACTAACTAAAAAGATTACAATATGCAAGCTTTCGAGGCAACTTACCATTACATCTTGCCTGAAGAAGTTACCCGAGGTTCCTCGAAAGCTTGCATATTGTAATCTTTTTAGTTAGTCAATAAAAGGTGTCATTTTGCTTGGCTTTTCTCTACATTCACAATGGCTAACACGGTACAACACCCTAGTACTAATGTTGACAAGACAAAAGAGATAATCATGGACTTCAGAAAATCACATCCTGCACACATCCCACTCAGCATCAACAGTTTAGATGTGGAGACTGTTAGGAGTAGGTGTGCACATAACTGAGGCACTTACGTGGACACATTGAACCTCATCACTTACCAAGAAAACCCAGCAGAAACTACACTTCCTGAGGCAGCTGAAGTGAGCAAGTCTTCTCCCTTTCATCCTCACCATGTTCTAGAGAGGCACCATTGAGAGTGTTCTGACCAGACTGTCTGGTACGGCAACTGCAACATATTCGACCGCAAATGCCTGCAAAGGATAGTGAAGACAGCAGAAAACATTACTGGGGTGCCTCTCCCTTCACTACAGGACATATTTTACAAATGCAGTGTCCGCAAGGCCTGCAGCATTGTGCAGGACCCCTTACATCCCCTTACATGGACTTTTCACACTTCTGCCATCCAAGACAAGATACTGCAGCATCAAAGCCAGATGTGCCAGGCTGCAGGAGAGCTTTTACTCCCAAGCTGTCAGACTCCTTAACACCAGGCTGCCCCCTGGGATCTGCCACACTGC
This sequence comes from Polypterus senegalus, assembly GCF_016835505.1. NCBI lineage: Eukaryota > Metazoa > Chordata > Cladistia > Polypteriformes > Polypteridae > Polypterus > Polypterus senegalus. The sequence continues at coordinate 17,704,782 of NC_053164.1, read as the reverse complement.
ATCAACCACCTCTAAAAACAGAACAAAATTTATACATGCAAGCCACTTTCCTGCAAAGACAAGTGAGTATGTAGAAAAAGAACTGAAACTCTCATACTGACCTTTAAGTATTTGGACACTCTTGATATCCTTCTGCTGTGAAACATTCTGACCTGTCATTGTTTACAAATGTCTTAAACAACTATTATCATACACTGATAATTTCTGTATTATCTATATCTCCATCCATCATCCAACCTGCTAAATCCTAACTACAGGGTCACAGGTGTCTGCTGGAGCCAATCCCAGCCAACAATGGGCGCAAGGCAGGAAACAAACCCCAGGCAGGGCGCCAGCCCACTGCAGGGCACACACACACACACACCCCAAGGACAATTTAGAATCGCCAATGCACCTAACCGGCATGTCTTTGGACTGTGAGAGGAAACCAACGCAGACACGGGGAGAACATGCAGACTCCACACAGGGAGGAACTGAGAAGTGAACTCCTAACTGTGAGGCAGCAGCACTACCCACTACACCACCATGCCGCCCATTATCTATTATTTATTTATTTATTATATTACATATAAATATATCTACTGTATTTACTATATGTATGTATCTAGACTGCAAATACCATACATTACATCAATGTTCATATTGCTAACTACATGTGAATATTGCTACTACTTCTTTGTCTTGTCTTTGCACAATGTCTTGTCTTGTTTGTGTTTTAATTTTAAATTTAAATTTTAATTCTATTTTTAATTTATTATTTGCACGTCATGTTGTTACTCTGTGGACCCTGAGCTTCACAATTTTGTCTATCTGTATACTTGCATATGGTTGAGATGACAATAAAGTTCACTTTGACTTTGAAGTGCCTCCAGGCTTCAGTCCTAAATGCACTTCCACTTACTTTCCACTGGTGTATTCGAGTACATGATTCATCCTAATTCTGTTGGATCTATTTTCTCAATTATTTTCACTATTTTGAAAACCTGGATTAGGTCCACACACATTCTCTTCTGCTCAGTACTAAACAGGTTTAATTCTCTAAATCTGTCAGAGAAGGACATGTCCTTCAATCCCAAGATGCTCTCACCTCTGCACATTTTCAAGTGCTGCTATGCCTTTTTTTGTGGTGTGGTAACCAGAAATGCGCACAGTACTCCAGATACAATCTTACTAGTGTATTATATAGCCTAAGCACAATATTTCTGATTTTTACGGTATAACCTAACATTTTATTTGCCTTTTTAAAAGCTTTTGCAAGTTTGTGGATAACTATGAATTCTCAGTGCACCTTACTTTAATCAGATTTCTTACCAAGTGATTTTCCTTTTTATCCCATTAACTTTGAGTTTCAGTGTATCCCTTTGGCCATACAAGAGGTCAATTTAAATTCAGAGTTTTGACCAGTACTTACCTTGACTACTGTTAATTTACTGGTCTTCTAATCTTTAGTCTGCTTGCTGGGCCTAACACCAGTACTGCCTGTTTGAAATTTGTATATTGTCCCCTCTGACTGTTTGGTTTTCCTCCCACATGTCAATGACAGGCACCTTAAATTAACTGGCAACTGTAACTGGCTCTGTATATGAGGGCTCCCACCTTGTATACTAATCAGCCAGGATAGGCGCTGCCCTGCCACAAACCTGAACTGAATAAGTGGGTTACAAAGTGGATAGATGGATGGATTCATATAGTGCACTTTACAAAACAAACAAGGATATAACACAAAGTAATAAAACAAAATACGAAATTGTTTTATTACATTACATACTGATTAAAAGGAAATTTCATTTACATTTATCATATAGTGTCATAGGGGCGGCACGGTGGTGCAGTGGTAGCACTGCTGCCTTGCAGTTAGGAGACCCGGGTTCGCTTCCCGGGTCCTCCCTGCGTGGAGTTTGCATGTTCTCCCCGTGTCTGCGTGGGTTTCCTCCCACAATCCAAAGACATGCAGGTTAGGTGGATTGGCGATTCTAAATTGGCCCTAGTGTGTGCTTGGTGCGTTTGTGTGTGTCCTGCGGTGGGTTGGCACCCTGCCCAGGATTGGTTCCTGCCTTGTGCCCTGTGTTGGCTGGGATTGGCTCCAGCAGACCCCCGTGACCCTGTATTCGGATTCAGCGGGTTAGGAAATGGATGGATAGATATAGTGTCATTTCTAGTTAATCAAACCATAACTGCAGAAATCAAATAGTGAAAAGAACTTAGTGTAGTGCTTTTCAATGGCCTAACATTCTCATCCTCTAGTCAAATATGCAGAAGAAGTTTAAAAAGGAAATTAAATGTTAATAAAATCTGATCTCATCTCACAGGACAATACACATGAAATGTAATACAACACTGAGAACACTTCTGGAGTTCTTGTTCTGGTCTCCAGGCTCCACAAAAGGAATTCATGATCTAAAAGCTTTATAGAGAAGAAAAAATCAAGTAGCACCTGAAGTGGAAGTCATGTCATAATCTGATGAGCTAAGGGCAGTGAACCTTATTAGTCCTGAACAGAGAACTGGGGGACCTAATACATTTATCCATTTTTGTACAGTATCCTACTTACACTGAATTCAAAAAGTATTTAGACTCCTTCTGTTTTTTTTTATATATGGCTATGTTGCAGGCGTAAGTGATTATCACTTTAACTATTTTATTTCCTCCTTATCAAGCAACAATACTAAAAAATGGCAAAAGAATGATATACTAAATCACAGCCAGCATGGGTTTATTAGAACATTAGAACAATCTAGATGAGAACAGGCCATTCAGACCTACCATTCTTCCAAAATAACATCAAGTGTAGTTTTGAAAGTCCTTAAAGTCCTTACTGTCTACCACACTACTTGGTAGCTTATTCCATGTGTCTATGGTTCTCTGTGTGAAGAAAACTTCCCTAATGTTTGTGTGAAATTTACCCTTACCAAGTTTCCAACTGTGTCCCCATCTTCTTGATGAACTCATTTTAAAATATTGTAACAGCCTCCTCTTAATATTCTTTTGCTTAAACTTTAACGACTCGGCTCATTTATTCTTTTTTTTTTTTTTAATTTATCCCCTGTAGCACTTGAATCAGACCAGTCACTCTTCTCTGGACTTATTGTAGCACAGCTACTGTATGTCCTTTTTGTAACATAGAGACCAAAATTGTAGCATAACATCCTTTGACTTCTACTTCACACCTCAGGACACTATATACCCTCACATTCTGTTAGCCTCCTTAATGGCTTCTGAACACTGTTTGGAAGTTCATTTTGATGAGTGCTCTAAGACTCCTAAATTCTTCTCATAAGGTAGACTTTCAATTTTCAGACCTCCCATTGTGTATTCAAATCTAACATTTTTACTTCTTATGTGTAATACTTAACATTTACTTACATTTAATTTAATCTGTCACAGATCTGCCCAAGCCTGTATGCTGTCTAAACCCCTCTGTAATGATTCAATTGATTGCATATTTTCTACCAGTTCACCTAGCTAAACTTAACCAGCTTATTTATTACATTCCTATTGATATGTATTAAAAATAGCAGTGGTCCTCGAACTAACTCCTACTGGACACCACTCTTAACAACAACCAATTCTGATGAGGTTCCTCGTCCCATCATCCTTTGCTTCCTGTGCCTGAGCCAATTCTGCACCCATCTACAGACAACATCCTGAACTTCCACTTCTTTTATTATGAAGTTTAACCTCTCATGTGCAACCTTATCAAATGCTTTCTGAAAGACTTGATAAATAATGTCAAATGCTTCATTTTGATCATATCTTTTTCTTGCTTCCTCATAGATTTCCAAAATGTTAGTAAAACATGACCTCCCTCTTCCGAACCCATGCAGACTGTTCAGTAAAACTCCTGTTCTTGCCATGTGTTGCTCAATTTTATCCTTAATAATTTCTTCCATCAATTTACCTATGACGCGCATTAAGCTTACTGGCCTATAGTTACTTGGATCTGCCCCATCACCCTTTTTATATAATGAAATAATATTTGCCTTTCTCCGGTCCTTCAGAACTTCCTTAGTGCACAGCCACTTCCTAAAAATATGCATCATGTGTTTATACAGTTTATTTAATTGCTAACCTCCTTAACTTGAGGATACGTATTACCTGGTCCTGGTGATCTGTTTGTTTTCAGCCTATTTCATCTAAGTGTCTCTTCTCCCTCTACAACTTCCAAATCTCTCAACACCTCCTTAGTAGTCCCTGTTACTGCTGGGAAGGTATCTAATTTCTTTCATGTGAAGACCTCATGAAAAATGCAAGTTCAGAACAATTGCTATTTTACTTTTTTAATTCCAATTTACTATTCCTGATGCACTTCATCTCCACCTTGACTGCTCTTTTACTACTAAAATATGGAAGGAATCTCTTTGAGTTGCCTTTCACCTATTTTCTTCTCTAACTACCTTTTAGATTCCATGTTAATTCTTCTTAATGGTTGCCCCCATGTTCTCAAATGCTCTAAGATGCAAATTGGAAGTATCAGTCCGCATTATTCATTTGGTTTTTTTCTTTGCAACTTCTTTTTCAACTCTTTATTAACCCACTGTGGAGTTTTTTTTTTTAATTCCTACTAATTCCGAATTTAGGTATGTACCTGTCCTGCATTTTATGTAAAATATTTTTGTTGCACTGCTCCTTGACTGCCTCCGTACTTAAAAGCCTATCCCAGTTTATCTTCCTTATACTTTACCACATCTGCTCAAAATTTGCCCTACCAAAGTTAAACTTGACAGTTTTGGTCCTTGCATCATTGCTCTTCCAAAACACTGAGAATCGATTTATATAGGGTAGTCCAGATCTAATTATGCAATTTCCATTACGCTATAACTTATTAAGTTTATTACATAGAAAATCACCATAAAAACCCCGGACCATCAAGAAGTGTGCGAACTGACGACATGAAGAATCGTCTTTGCACCGAACTAGAATCATCCCCACATACAGTAAATCAAAGTCATCCAGACGATGTGGATCTGCATAATTAGATCTGGACCACCCTGTATTATTATCACTTGACCCTAGGGATTCAATCAAATTTAATTTGAACAGGTAACTGCAATAGCTGTCGAAAGTAAAACACATGACATATTTACTTAGACTTTCAAATACCCTTTCACTCAGTCATCCCACACTTAACATTATTTTTAAAACTAGCAGCTGCAGAAATCAGAAGTCACCTACAAAAATGATCTCAGCTAGGTTAAACAGCGTGAGAGAAAGAGTACTGATAAGAGTGAGATCATCCATGGAGTCCCTCATGTTATCTGATTTATATTAATGACAAAGATTTCAGTACAGTTAGTAAACTTGCGAAACTCAACAACAGCAACAACATTTATTTCTATAGCATATTTTCATACAAATGATGTAGGTCTTTACAGGATTTCAAAGAAGTAATTACATGCAAAGAATAACAAATTAAAATTACATAAAAAAAATTAATGCATAAATAGTATAAAGAAAATAAGTAATTCACACTTACATAAGAAAAATAGGGCAGCATGGTGGTGCAGTGGTAGGCGTTGCTGCCTCGCAGTAAGGAGACCTGGGTTCACTTCCTGGGTCCTCCCTGCATGGAGTTTGCATGTTCTCCCCTTGTCTGCATGGGTTTCCTCCCACAGTCCATATATTATTACCACATGTGACCTTGTGCTTCAGCAAATATTTATTAATACTGTACATACAAATTCACATCCTTCATTTTTACAGAACCTTCAATTGCTTGTTGTGAGAGGCACTATAAAATGCCTTTGACCTTTGCCTTCAACACATATTTATACATGCAGGTTAGTTGCATTGACGATCCTAAATTGTCCCTAGTGTGTGCTGGGTGTGTGTGTGTGTGTGGGTGTTTGTGTGCCCTGCGGTGAGCTGGTGCCCTGTCTGGGATTTGTTTCCTGCCTTGTGCCCTGTGCTGGCTGGGATTAGCTCCAGCAGACCCCCCTTGACCCTGTAGTTAGGATATAGCGGGTTGGATTATGGATGGATGGATAAGAAAGATATATAATTAAGAGAAAATATAGAATTGTTTTATTTTTTTAAGTTTCTAAAATGATAGTCCATTAATAAAGCCAGGCCTCGCAGTTAGGAGACTCGGGTTCGCTTCCCGGGTCCTCCCTGCGTGGAGTTTGCATGTTCTCCCCGTGTCTGCGTGGGTTTCCTCCGGGCGCTCCGGTTTCCTCCCACAATCCAAAGACATGCCGGTTAGGTGGACTGGCGATTCTAAATTGGCCCTAGTGTGTGCTTGGTGTGTGGGTGTGTTTGTGTGTGTCCTGCGGTGGGTTGGCACCCTGCCCGGGATTGGTTCCTGCCTTGTGCCCTGTGTTGGCTGGGATTGGCTCCAGCAGGCCCCCGTGATCCTGTATTTGGATTCAGCGGGTTAGGAAATGGATGGATGGATAATAAAGCCAGTTGACTAGGATTGTGGTAACAGGCCAAAAAGACCACCCAACTCCCACTGGGCATTTTTCCTAACACAAGTTCTTAAGTGTTTTTTTTTTCTTTTTTTCTTTTATTTTTAGGAGATGTCTTAGAGAATTCAAAGCAGTGGATCTCGTGGCAGGTTGGGGTATCTGTTTCATTCCAACATGCAAACATCACAGGTAGCTGCACAGGACTTTGATCAGGTGGTGGTGTTGCAGAATGCCACCACAGAAAAACTAGAATAGAAAAGTAAAGATTAATAAAGACTACAGGTTCTTTGAAGAGTATAATAATTCTAGTTAATTTAGGTTTAGGCTAGTTTATTTAGGTTAGAGCTATATAAAAGCCAAACTAAAAAATGAGTTTTTAATGTTAGCCTGGTGTATTCTATTGATAAAAGTATTACAGATTTTTGGTGCATAACAGTAAATGTCTGCCTCATCACTTCTTCTACAGTATGCTTGGCTCTTGAAATATAAAGCAGATGACCATTATAAGATCTGAGGTTACAACCTGGAGTGTAGGGGGACAAGCCTTATATGCCATTAGCGGTATTTTAGAGTCAGTTGTAAAAGGCATGGGTAACTTATGTAACAATGCAAAGACTGATGAGATGTGCTCACATTTTCTTTTTCAGGCAAAGATTCTTGTTGATGCATTCTGGACTAACTGAAACTGATCAATATCTTTCTCAGGTAGACCAATGAGGAGTGAATTACAGTAAACAAGCTGACTAAAAACAAAAGCGTGAATTAATTTGTCAGCATCTTGCAAAATAATAAGTAGTCTAACTTCTGCAATTTTCCTTAAGTGGACAAATGCAGTCTTAGCAATATGATTAATACCTGTATGTAATTTAAACTTTAGGTCAGTGTCCATGATTACACTTAAATTCTTTACTTCCACCTTGACTTTTAATGCTAAAGTAGCAAGTTTATTTCTAAAACTCTCTCTATATACATTTTTACTAACAAGTAAGATTTAATCTTTTTCCTTATTTAACTTGAGAAAATAATTATCAGTCTGCAGTGGGCTGGCGCCCTGCCCGGGGTTTGTTTCCTGCATTGCGCCCTGTGTTGGCTGGGATTGGCTCCAGCAGACCCCCGTGACCCTGTGGTTTAGGATATAACGGGTTGGATAATGGATGGATGGAAATAATTATCAGCTACAGTGGTGTGAAAAACTATTTGCCCCCTTCCTGATTTCTTATTCTTTTGCATGTTTGTCACACAAAATGTTTCTGATCATCAAACACATTTAACCATTCGTCAAATATAACAAGTAAACACAAAATGCAGTTTTTAAATGATGGTTTTTATTATTTAGGGAGGAAAAAAATCCAAACCTACATGGCCCTGTGTGAAAAAGTAATTACCCCCTTGTTAAAAAATAACCTAACTGTGGTGTATCACACCTGAGTTCAATTTCCTGATTACTGCCACACCTGTTTCAATCAAGAAATCACTTAAATAGGAGCTGCCTGACACAGAGAAGTAGACCAAAAGCACCTCAAAAGCTAGACATCATGCCAAGATCCAAAGAAATTCAGGAACAAATGAGAACAGAAGTAATTGAGATCTATCAGTCTGGTAAAGGTTATAAAGCCATTTCTAAAGCTTTGGGACTCCAGCGAACCACAGTGAGAGCCATTATCCACAAATGGCAAAAACATGGAACAGTGGTGAACCTTCGCAGGAGTGGCCGGCCGACCAAAATTACCCCAAGAGTGCAGAGACGACTCATCCGAGAGGTCACAAAAGACCCCAGGACGTCTAAAGAACTGCAGGCCTCACTTGCCTCAATTAAGGTCAGTGTTCACGACTCCACCATAAGAAAGAGACTGGGCAAAACGGCCTGCATGGCAGATTTCCAAGATGCAAACCACTGTTAAGCAAAAAGAACATTATGGCTCGTCTGAATTTTGCTAAGAAACATCTCAATGATTGCCAAGACTTTTGGGAAAATACCTTGTGGACTGATGAGACAAAAGTTGAACTTTTGGAAGGCAAATGTCCCGTTACATCTGGCGTAAAAGGAACACAGCATTTCAGAAAAAGAACATCATACCAACAGTAAAATATGGTGGTGGTAGTGTGATGGTCTGGGGTTGTTTTGCTGCTTCAGGACCTGGAAGGCTTGCTGTGATAGATGGAACCATGAATTCTACTGTCTACCAAAAATCCTGAAGGAGGATGTCCGGCCATCTGTTCGTCAACTCAAGCTGAAGCGATCTTGGGTGCTGCAACAGGACAATGACCCAAAACACACCAGCAAATCCACCTCTGAATGGCTGAAGAAAAACAAAATTAAGACTTTGGAGTGGCCTAGTCAAAGTCCTGACCTGAATCCAATTGAGATGCTATGGCATGACCTTAAAAGGCGCTTCATGCTAGAAAACCCTCAAATAAAGCTGAATTACAACAATTCTGCAGAGATGAGTGGGCCAAAATTCCTCCAGAGCGCTGTAAAAGACTCATTGCAAGTTATCGCAAACGCTTGATTGCAGTTATTGCTGCTAAGGGTGGCCCAACCAGTTATTAGGTTCAGGGGGCAATTACTTTTTCACACAGGGCCATGTAGGTTTGGATTTTTTTCTCCCTAAATAATAAAACCATCATTTAAAAACTGCATTTTGTGTTTACTTGTGTTATATTTGACTAATGGTTAAATGTGTTTGATGATCAGAAACATTTTGTGTGACAAACATGCAAAAGAATAAGAAATCAGGAAGGGGGCAAATAGTTTTTCACACCACTGTATATGGTAAATGCAAGATAGGAGACACTGTCCTACAGGAAGCAAACTCTGAAAAGGATTTATGGGTTCATGTTAACACATTTCACTAAGCAATGTGCAGAATACATTATAAGGTTTGGGTTACCAGGCTACAAAAAAGACATAGCAGCACTTAAACCTCAGCAGAGGATAGCAGACAAGAGTAATGCAGGACTTTAGGACATGTCCTACTCCAGTGTTTCTCAACCTTTATGTATTTGTGACCCGAGTTTTCATAACAGTTTTAATCGCGCCCCCCCTAATATTTTTTTGAAAGGAGCCCACTAATACCAATTTATTCTTTTTTAAATAATGATAGATCATAGATGCATATTTTATTACACCTACTTAACTTTTATCGACATTTCTCTAACTCATATTTATTTTTCTAGTATCAGAAAGTAGTTTAAGTTCATTTGTTTTGGTTTCAATAGATGTATTTTTTCATATTTTTCATTCTTGTTTTCTTTTTTTCACATCTTCGTGCCCCCCTAGGTGAGCCCGCCCCACAGTTTGAGAACCACTGCCCTACTCTGACAGTCTCAGAGAATTAAACCTGCTTAGTCTCAAGCAGAGAAGGCTGTGTGGGTCACCACTGGATTCACTGACACTTTGACATTTTTTTTCCAATTTCTCTAAACGAAAGGCCTACACTTCTAAGGGTAATAACGCTCTGTCTCATTTCATTTGTTAATTGCTGTTTTCTTGCCATTCTACAGTGTAATATTGTCCAAGTAGCACTTCAGAGGGTGTTGTGACACAGCTCTGCTTAAAGACACACGCAGAAGTTGGAACACCTGTGCTAAATGTTTGCTTCAACTTACAAGACTTCATTTACTTTAATTGCCGCAGGACATCTGGATGTTGTAACCTATTTGTTGTTCCCTGAAGAAGGCCCATTTGTAATATTCTGATATTTCCTTATTTTACATTTTTGCTGACCTAAACTTTAAATTTAAACCTCTGGCAGTTTACTACTTACCTTTTCACCATTTTACATCACACATTGTATTTCGACTGATTACATTTGAAGAAAAATTTAAAAAACTGAGATATTCTAAAACTTTTAACTGGTAGTGTGTATTGATATACAGGTGCCCGTCATAAAATTAGAATATATAATGACAAAGTTGATTTATTTCAGTAATTCCATTCAAAAAGTGAAACTTGTATATTAGATTCATTCATTACACACAGACTGATGTATTTCAAATGTTTATTTCTTTTAATTTTGATGATTATAACTGACAACTAATGAAAGTCCCAAATTCAGTATCTCGTAAAATTAGAATATTGTGAAAAGGTTCAATATTGAAGACACCTGGTGCCACACTCTAATCAGCTAATTAACTCAAAACACCTGCAAAAGCCTTTAAATGGTCTCTCAGTCTAGTTCTGTAGGCTACACAATCATGGGGAAGACTGCTGACTTGACAGTTGTCCAAAAGACGACCATTGACACCTTGAACAAGGAGGGCAAGACACAAAAGGTCATTGCTAAAGAGGCTGGCTGTTCACAGAGCTCTGTGTCCAAGCACATTAATAGAGAGGCAAAGGGAAGGACAAGATGTGGTAGAAAAAAGTGTACAAGCAATAGGGATAACCGCACACTGGAGAGGATTGTGAAACAAAACCCATTCAAAAACTGTGGGGGAGACTCACAAAGAGTGGACTGCAGCTGGAGTCAGCGCTTCAAGAACCTCCACACACAGACGTATGCAAGACATGGGCCTCAGCTGTCGCATTCCTTGTGTCAAGCCACTCTTGAACAAGAGACAGCGTCAGAAGCCTCTCGACTGGACTGCTGCTGAGTGGTCCAAAGTTATGTTCCCTGATGAAAGTAAATTTTGCATTTCCTTTGGAAATCAACGTCCCAGAGTCTGGAGGAAGAGAGGAGAGGCACAGAATCCACGTTGCTTGAGGTCCAGTGTAAAGTTTCCACAGTCAGTGATGGTTTGGGGTGCCATGTCATCTGCTGGTGTTGGTCCATTGTGTTTCCTGAGGTCCAAGGTCAACGCAGCCGTCTACCAGGAAGTTTTAGAGCACTTCATGCTTCCTGCTGCTGATGAACTTTATGGAGATGCAGATTTAATTTTCCAACAGGACCTGGCACCTGCACAAAGTGCCAAAACTACCAGTACCTGGTTTAAGGACCATGGTATCCCTGTTCTTGATTGGCCAGCAAACTCATCTGACTTTAACCCCATAGAAAATCTATGGGGTATTGTGAAGAGGAAGATGCGATACGCCAGACCCAACAATTCAGAAGAGCTGAAGGCCACTATCAGAGCAACATGGGTTCTCATAACACCTGAGCAGTGCCACAGACTGATCGACTCCATGCCACGTTGCATTGCTGCAGTAATCCAGGCCAAAGGAGCCCCAACTAAATATTGAGTGCTGTACATGCTCATACTTTTCATGTTCATACCTTTCAGTTGGCCAACATTTCTAAAAATCCTTTTTTTGCATTGGTCTTAATTGATATTCTAATTTTCCGAGATACTGAATTTGGGACTTTCATTAGTTGTCAGTTATAATCATCAAAATTAAAAGAAATAAACATTTGAAATACATCCGTCTGTGTGTAATGAATGAATCTAATATACAAGTTTCACTTTTTGAATGGAATTACTGAAATAAATCAACTTTGTCATGATATTCTAATTTTATGACCAGCACCTGTATATTATGGTTTGTTGTCCTTTTAACTAGCAAAATACCCGCAATTTTCAGCGGAGAAGTAGTGTGTTAAAGAAGTTATGAAAAAGAAAAGGAAACATTTTAAAAATAACATAACATGATTGTCAATGTAATTGTCGTGGCTCATTTTAGTATTGAGAGTGAATTTGATGATTGTGAAGAGTTTAATTTATGATTGTTAATATTGTGTATGAGAAATGCACATTTTTAGGATGTAAGGATCTCTTTGTAAATGACGTCTGCAGTTCTGCCCTCGGGCTGTAAAATGACCAAGCTGTCTGCTGAGCTTACTCTTGAGCATGCAACATACAGTTGGCCATATGAGAAGCAATCTTGTGTCAAGTCGATTCCGACCTTTTTTACTGTAGAGTCTGGCCCTGTGACTTATTTATTGTCATAGCGAAGCAGACCCTTAATGGAAACTGGAGACGTTTGAATTGGAATGGGAGGTCAGAGGGGATGAGAGGGATGCGAGGAATAAATCCAGTCTCCCCTGAGCCAGTTCCAGTGAAGACAGTTGCTTCAATGAGATGCTTGTGCAGAGATTTGATCTGAGGTCTGGTGCCTTTACAAAGTTTTGGTGGTTGTAAGTTTCGTGGTAAAGCGGTGGAGTAAACGAAAAGGCAGGAGTCACCAGCAGGAATACGTGAAGCAAGGCGAACAATAACAGGTTTGAAGCGGTGGAGTAAAGAAGAAGGGAGCAGTGAGCACGATGAACAGCTGAGGAAAGTAAGGAAGTGAGTGAGGAGGCACAAGAGCGTGGGATGTCATTAATGTATATAGGCAGGTAGCCAACCAATGGGGTAGGTGCACGGACAGCGGCCATGTGGAAAAAGGAAGGGGGACCAGGGGCGGCCCTTGCGCGTCTCTGCCATGAAATAAATCCTCTATTAATGGAAATAAGGAATGAAACCGGCAAAAGGAGAGGTCAGTTCAGAAAGATCCTTACAGTATAATGGTGAGAACCGCCAAAAAGAAGATGTTATTTTCGAAAGTTTGTTACAGGGCACTGCGCAAAATGAAACATACTTAACATTTGTAAGTACAGTGTAAAGGATGAGCATGGAAAATTTGGGCTTGCTACGTATATTGGAAAGAAATAGTGAGGAGGGGTTTCCCCTATCTATATATACAGTTTGGAGGGTACATCCGTTTCCCACTCTTGGGTGTTGGAATAGGACATGAAATATACCTAACCTTTGTAAGTATACTGCAAGGAATGCACGTGAAATTTCAGCTTCCCACCTATATGAAAAGTGGGAGAATTAGTGATGAGTCAGTGAGGGCTTTGACTTTTATACAGGGTGGTCCAGATCTAATTATGCAGATCCAGATCGTCTGGATGACTTTGATTTATGCGGGGACGATTCCAGTTCGGCGCAAAGACGATTCTTCATGTCGTCAGTTCACACACTTCTCGATGGTCCGGGATTTTTGGGATAATTTTGTATGTAATATACTGAATAAGTTATAGCGTAATGAAAATTGCATAATTAGATCTGGACCACCTATATATATATATATATATATATATATATATATATATATATATATATATATATATATATATATATATATATATATATATATAGATACATAGTTTTGGAGTTTAACAACTAAGCATTTCACTGCATACAGCTTGTGTGTATAATTATACACTGTGTGCATATTTAAATGAGAGAACTAAAATTTGTTTTCATTTGCTTTGATGTGAAGTTGGCATCAGTTAGTTAAAGAAAATGGGCAAAGAAAGGTGTCAATCATCCCTTTTCTCCTTTACAGTAATGGCCCTGCTAACACTACATGGACTGTGAAGGGTGCCCTGTCACTTTGTTGATTCAAGGAGATGCCACATCTACCATATTCTCCAGACCTGACCCATGAGATTATCATCTGTTCCCCACTGTGAAGGGCTACCAGCACGATGACAATAATGAAGATATGTGTCATCTACAGAAGAGTAATTACACAAGAAAGGTAAAGGGATTTATCTGAGTGCAGTGGTGTAACTAGAATGTAAGGGGTCCAGATGCAAAAAATAAATAAATAAAATTAAAAGAAATTAAAAAATGGCATCCATTAATCAGATACATCAAGAATATAAATTATATCCATCCATCCATTATCCAACCCGCTATTTCCTAACTACAGGGTCACGGGGTCTGCTGGAGCCAATCCCAGCCAACACAGGGCGCACGGCAGGAAACAAACCCTGGGCAGGGCGCCAGCCCTCCGCAGTATAAATTATATCAGAGGTCAATAGTCATAATTCAACTTTATGAAGTCGATGGAATAATAATATCTTGCATTCTGGTGTCAGGTTAATATTAAAGGCTATCATAAAATAATAAACAACAACCATGCAGTCACCATGAGGCTTTCACCCCTATGGGCCCTGGTGAAACCCACCTACCCACACTTACTATAGTCACACCACAGCCTGAGTGCAGTGCATAACCTTTGTTAGTGTTACACCAAATGTACTCGAGCTCACAGGGATAATGCTGGAAAATAAAACATATTTGCTTTTATCTGTTTCTTATACTCAAAACTTTGATATCATCCTTTAAACTGTCAAACTGAAGAACGTCTTTAGTAGGTAGTTGTTTTTGTTTTTTTTTTTTACACCCTGGGTTATGCACTCATATGAAAATGTTAAGAGAGAGACTTCATTGTGATCTGGTGATGTGAGATAGAATGCTGGATAGGTGTGTATGAGACAATGAGTGCCCAAATGTTGGCATTGCCAATGGTGGCTCTTGACCTGGAGCATTAAAGCAGATAGCAATACTGTAATAGAAAAGGACTACTGATGGACAGTGGTGATCTTGGTTACAGTATCATCTGCTAGTTACGGTTCTGCAGAGTTTATAAAAGTATTTAGCTTTTTGCAACTATTTTAAAATTCCTAAAATTCCAAACTAGGGTGCGGTTTGTTGCTGATGGCCACAGGCTATCAGTTAGTGGAAATGTATCTAAAGAGCCTTCCACCTGTAGAAAACCACAGAACAAGCACTGGCAACATTATACAAAAAGAGTAAAATAGAAAAAAGGATTATGGTGGCATGTTAGTGCAGTGTCAGACACCCTACTTTTAGACCAAATGATGTTTCTCTGATGGTGTCCTTAACTTATTGTGTCAGTGAGATTTTAAAGTAGTGAATGGATGAGAACTGTTTGACTCTGAATACAGAATGAAACAGATATGTTAGTTATTGGGGACAATGATGCAGACCACAACAATATCTTGTCACTTTTTAACTGAGTTGGTCTAAACATTAGTTTTACTCAATCAGTACACATTGATAGAACTGTCATGTTTAACCAGCATTTTCCCCCTGGCTGTTCCTCATAACTTTGTTTCTTTTCTATCTTATTTCATTTTGTATCATTCTGTGTTAATATTTCTTTTGTTTATAATGTACATTTTTTAAATATTGGGAAAATAATATGACCTTTGTGTTTTGGGGTGGGGCCACCTGCCAATCATCTCCAGGGACAGCCCTGCACCCTACTTAAGCGAGGGCCTCCCATAATTCCTGGAGGTTCATTGCAAAAGCTGCTAGGGAGTCGGGTGTTTCTGGTGTTTACTGTGTCTGTTTGCCTTGCTTTGTGCTTTCCTGGATTTTCGACCTGTGCTCTGTCTTTTGACTACATCTTTTTCGTATTGCGACTGTGTTTATTGAATATTTACACCTCTGCTCTGTTTTATGACAATGATTTCTGGGATACTGTACTGGGACTTGCTTCAATGTGGATCACTCCACCTGTTCAGGCAATTCCTTGTGCTCTACAGAGCTTTGTGTATTGAGGAGCCTTTTTAAAAACCAACCTTTTATTTTTGGGTTTCTAGTCGGGATTTTTGATGAGGTCCCTGTCCACTTCAGTGGGCAACTTTTGAAAGTGTTTTTACTCCTGTGCTTTTGGGACTCCCCAGTTTCACGACAAGCACAAAGTGAGAGGTGTCAAGAAAGGTTGGAGCACCGAAGTGATCCCAGTATAAATGAAACACCTTAAATCAAAAAACAGTCAGTCAGGCATTTTCCAACCCGCCATATATTAACACAGGGTCACAGAGGTCTGCTGGAGCAAACCCCAGGCAGGGCACCAGCCCACCGCAGGGCACACACACACACCAAGCACACACTAGGGACAATTTAGGATCGCCAATCTACCCAACCTGCATGTCTTTTGACTGTAGGAGGAAACCCACGCAGACACGGGGAGACACACGTATGCTTCATCTGGGCCAATAGAATTTCGAAATGAAACCTGCCCAACTTTTGTAAGTAAGCTGTAAGGAACGAGCCGGCCAAATTTCTGCCTTCTACCTACACGGGAAGTTGGAGAATTAGTGATGAGTGAGTCAGTCAGTGAGTCAGGGAGGCAGTGAGGGCTTTGCCTTTTATTAGTATAGATAATAATTGCAGGCATTGTGGTGTTAGCAGCTTCTAAAGGTCAATTTTGACTACTGAGCTGAATGCAAATTCTCAAGCGCACACAGCACTGGATTTGTTTAATCTGCTTTAATTAACTTTGTTTATTATACTATACATATCCTCTCAGATCTTTCTGTTCTCACATACAATCATGGGAAAAAATAAAGACAACAACAACAACAACATTTATTTATATAGCCCATTTTCATACAAATAATGTACCTCAAAGTACTTTACATGATGAAGACAAAGTAGGAATTAGAATAAGACAACATTGATTAACATAGAATAAGAGAACAGAAAAAACAAAAAAAAACTCCAGACGGCTGGAGAGAAAAAATAAAATCTGCAGGGGTTCCAGGCCACGAGACCACCCAGTCCCCTCTGGGCATTCTACCTAACATAAATGAAACAGTCTTCTTTGTATTTAGGGTTCTCTTGGAAGGACTTGATGATGGTGATCATGAAGACTTCTGGCCTTTAATTTATCAATGTAGGACATCACGGTGCTTTGATTAGGTGGTGGTGGCGCAGATCCCCACCACAGAAAACCGGAAAAAGAACAGAAGAGAGAGTAGGGGTCAGTACGGATTATGGAGCCACCATGAATAGTTATGATAATGAATTGAATATACAGAGTATCAGGATTAAATGAAGGTGAAGTTATCAGAAAGACATGTTAAAGTAATGTGTTTTTTAGCAGTTTTTTAAAGTGCTCCACCGTATTAGCCTTCTTTCTATCGGTCTGCTATTCCAGATTTTAGGTGCATAACAGCAGAAGGCCGCCTCACCACTTCATTTAAGTTTTGCTCTTGGAATTCTAAGCAGACACTCAAGACACCCCTGTAGATTTTTTTTTTTTTTGATTTGATGTTCATTCAAACAATATATTTAGATAAAAGTGATGTATTTGGAAATAAAATGAAAATTTGACTTTGCAATAATTTATTCAACAAAAGAACATACATGTCATTTCCATCTATGGTAAAAATAAGCCCATTCTTGACTCTAATAGCGGGCATTACCCCCTTAAGTCAGTAATTGCTGTAACCGTCTAGCAGTCTCTGAGATGGACTGGTGAATGTTTTTCCCACTCCTCCATGCAGAATTCTTTTAGCTGTGTGATATTTACTGGGGTGTCTTTCGTGCACAGGCCATTTTGAATCCCCCCACAATATCTTAATAGGATGCACACTTTGACTTGGCCTTTCCAGATCTCTCTATTTCTTTCTTTTTGCCATTCCCTGGAGGATTTACTGG
This sequence comes from Polypterus senegalus, assembly GCF_016835505.1. Lineage (NCBI taxonomy): Eukaryota > Metazoa > Chordata > Cladistia > Polypteriformes > Polypteridae > Polypterus > Polypterus senegalus. The sequence goes on along the minus strand of NC_053164.1, from coordinate 17,687,191 downwards.
TATGTTTAGGGTCATTGTTATGTTGCAAGGTCATCTTTTGGTTGATCTTCAATTTGCTGACTGATGGTCTCACATTATCCTCAAGCACCATCTGGTACAATTAAGAATTCCAAGTGGAATCTATGAATGTGAGCTGCCCAGGACCTGATGCAGCAAAGCCACCCCAAACCTGAACATTTCCAGCACCATGCTTTACACCTGGTTTCAGGTTTTCACCAAACATATCTTTTGGTTCTGTGATTGTTAACTCACTCTTTGCCTCGTCTGTCCAGAGCATGTTGTTCCAGAAGTCCTGGCCTTTGCCTAAGTGGTCATGGGCATAGGCCTGTTGTTCTTTCTTGACAGCAAACGTATGCTCCTGGCACACCTTCAGTGTAGATAAAATTGGTGCAGCCTCCTTCTAATGTTAGACTCATTCACTTTAACAGTGGCAAGAGCAGCCTGTTAAGATCCAGTCTACAATTCTGGGATTCTTAGAGACTGTTTTCAGTATATAGCTGTAGTGCATTTGCACTTGATTGAAATCGTCTCCACTTACAGGTGATCTTCTAGGCAATGGAGTGGCTAGTTGGTGCAGATTTTTGAAAATCTCTTCATAGACTGAACCCTGAAGGCTTCAAAGAGCTCTTTTGATCTCTACATGGTGATAACACACACTTCACCAAACAAAGAGCAAAACAAACTTAATGTTTGAGGTTTAAATAAGACAGCAACAAACAAAATCCTGTATAATGAGGTTCTGATCATTAGCACCTGATTCTAAAATCTGAGGCATTTGTGGCACTGATAGAGGGCTCTGCTTACTTTTCCTACGTGTGGAATTTGCATTTATGTAAAACTAGCAAAATACCCGCGCTTCGCAGCGGAGAAGAAGTGTGTTAAAGAAGTTATGAAAAAGAAAAGGAAACATTTGAAAAATAATGTAACATTTGCTGTCTATTCGTTTCCATAAGCACAGTCCTTCACCAGCAATTATTTAATGTTAGCGCAGACCCGGCACTTAAAAGTTTCTGTCGCACTTTTGCTGAGTTTGTGCCAAACACTATTCTATCCATGACCATCTCATTTTCGTTTGCATAAGCACAGTCCTTCACCAGCAATTTTAAAAACGCCAACGGTAGCGTGTCTATAAACTTAATTTAAACTTACGGTTTACACCGTGTTTTGCTTCCGCAGTAGCTGCACTTATGAATATGCTTGTATGCGTCACTCACTTCGTATTCTTTTGCTGCCTTCTCAATTGTGTAATGCATTTTTTGTTCAGCGCTCTTTGGAGCTCTTCCTTGTTCTCTATGTACTGCGTTCACAGTCAGTTCACGTGAGCCGCTTTTGTGTGATCTTGCAATGTCCACGGCTTTATTTAATGTTAGCTAAGACCCGGCACTTAAAAGTTTCTCGCTACAGCCATTTTAACTCCGTTACAAAGTGATCCAAAGTCTCGTTTAAACCTCGTGTCTTCTCATTAAACTTGTATCTCGCGAATATCGTATTCGTCGTATGCATGACAAACGCCAGCGGCAGCATGTCTATAAACTTAATTTAATTTAAACTTACGGTTTACACCGTGTTTTGTTTCCGCAGTAGCTGCACTTTTGAATATGCTGGTATGCGTCACTCGCTTCATATTCTTTTGCTGCCTTCTCAATTGTGCAATGCGTTTTTTGTTCAGCGCTCTTTGGAGCTCTTCCTTGTTCTCTATGTACTGCGTTCACAGTCAGTTCACATGAGCTGCTAGTCCTTCACCCGCGAATATTCACCTTATATGGGCAGGTACTCAATTACGTGGGAGGCGTGATGATGCGGGATGCAACTCTGCCTCACACGGCGACCGAGCTGCCAGCTATGGCCATATATATGGTCAAAAGTAGGATTCAGTTATGACCGTTACGTGTAAAATTTCGAAATGAAACCTGCTTAACCTTTGTAAGTAAGCTGTAAGGAATGAGTCTGCCAAATTTCAGCCTTCTACCTACACGGGAAGTTGGAGAATTAGTGACGAGTGAGCCCGTCAGTGAGTGAGGGCTTTGCCTTTTATTAGTATAGATATAATATACAGTGGACTACCAAATGAAAATGTTTCATGATGGATGTTGAATTAAATCAAATTTACAGTATCTACAGATACCATTTAAATTAAGACCAAAACTTTATATGTCTGCTGTTTTAAAAAAGAAAAAATATTTTATAGGATGCAGTTACTTTTTCATATGACTGCATAGATATTTTGACCATTTCATGATTTACATCAATACAGCAAGTTTATCTTTATTTAACAATGAAAAAAACTCAAGCTATGTTTTTGCAGTTTTAACATAAAAATAATTTTATTTTCATGAATGAGCCCTTACTTCAGATTTTAATTACTGAAAGTTATACTGTACGTCATTTACAATTTTTATTCCATAAAAAAAAAGAAAGAAACAATCCATAAAAAACACAAATATGAAGTATTTCTTTTTAAGTGTGACCCACTGTACTACTGTGAAACCAAGCAAAGGGCAAAAATTAGACAGATAGATAGATAGATAGATAGATAGATAGATAGATAGATAGATAGATAGATAGATAGATAGATAGATAGATAGATAGATAGATGTTAAAGGCACTGTATAATAGATAGGCAGTAAAGGTGCTATATAACAGATAGATGATTAGATAGTGTGGCAGTAGGGGGCACTAGTGCTCCTTTGAACCCTCAGTACAACTCCAGACACCAGGTCAAAGTCCAAGACTTTTTATTATGGTTCACAGTGCACCAAGCACCTTCCAGACTACTCATAAATATTTAAACCAACAAATAAACACAATATTCTCTCTCCTCCTCGCCCAGACACTTTGCTCCTCTCCCACCCAGCACAGCTCGTTGTCTGGACTGAGGCACTGCCCTTTTTAGCCCCTGACCCGGAGGTGTTCCTGTTCCAACAGTCCACAGTTCCTTATTCCTTCCGGGTCAGGGCAATCAGTCCTTTACTTCAACCCGGGAGCACGTTGCTCCTTCCCGTCACATGACCGTGATGTACTCCCGGGTCATAAGGCACAAAAGAGCCCATAAGCTCCCCCACAGCGACTCCTGGTGGCCCCCAAGGTATCCAGCAGGGCTGTGTAAAAACACTACATAGTCCATAAGTCCCTGCTGGAACTCGGGGCACGATCCTGCTGTCTGGAGAGCTCCTCCTGGCGGCCTGGGGGTGAGGGCCGGAGCACGAAGCCGGCAGTCCTCCACAATAGATAAATTTGCAAAGGGGAAATTTGGCTTTTTACAGAAGGTCCTTAAATAAATAAATAAACACACTATGGTCTGAACACACATCAGAATGACTAAAAAGTAAGAAAAACAAAGAAATCTTGTTGCTTCACTGTCCCAGTCCCAGTAACGTGCTATACAGGTGCATTACTGTAGGTATAAAGGAGCCTCAGTTGCATTTCTTGACACACTTTTGTTGAATAATTCATTGGCTGAAAGTCCTTAGTGTTACTGAGTTAGAGAGTGGATGTGCAACACTGTTTATAACGGCACTCAGCTTTATTCAATTCTCTCCTTTACTGCGACCTCTAGGGGGTCTAGAGTGTGTCTTATAACTGAGACCTCCATTTTAATCAGCTTGTTTGTTCAGTGGGCCACTCCTGAAGTGATGTGACCAGCCCAGCACACCATAGTGTAGAAATTTGCACTGACCATCACAGGGCTACAACAACATCAACATTTATTTCTATAGCACATTTTCATACAAAAAGTAGCTCCAAGTGCTTTACATAATGAAGAATAGAAAAATAAAAGACACAGTAAGAAAATTAAATAAGTCAACATTAATTAACATAGAATAAGAGTAAGGTCCAATGGCCAGGGTGGACAGAAAAAACAAAAAAAAAAACTCCAGACGGCTGGACAAAAAAATAAAATCTGTAGGGATTCCAGACCATGAGACCGCCCAGTCCCCTCAGCTGTAGAAGATGTGAAGGATGTCACTTCCTATATTAAAGGAATGTACCCCCCTAAGAGAAAAGAGTCTGCTCTGCCCTTTCTTCTATAGTTCCTCTGTGTTCCAAGACCAGTCCAATCTGTCATTAATGTTAAACCTCAAGAACCTGTAGGAGTGCGCCATCTCTACATCTACTCCCTGAAGAGTGACCAGACATAGAGGCTCTTTGGTGTGGTGAAAATCAATACGCAGTTCCTTGGTTTCGCTGATGTTAAGATGCTGTTAATTCTATTCTAATTTGCATCAAGAAGCAAAGTTCTCTGCTTGACACCCCACCTCTGTCTCATCCTCCGTTTCAATATACCCTCATAAGTGCAGAACCATCTGAAATGTTCTGCAGGTGACAAGACCTGCTGTTATATTTATTGTGTGAGGTGTTCAAAGTGAAGAGAAAAGGAAGGAGGACTGTTCCTACTAATATAACATAAGAATGATGGATCCTCATTGATCTAACTTCCAAAGTTCAAATCCTGCAAAGACTCAGTTAAACTCAATTCAGTTTATTTCTGTATAGTACTCTTCATAGAGTGCAGGCTTATACGAGATGTGACAAGTTCACAGCAAAATGCAATTACAGTGATCCCTCGCTATATCGCGATTCGACTTTCGCGGCTTCACTCTATCGCGGATTTTAAATGTAAGCATATCTAAATATATATCACGGATTTTTCGCTGGTTCACGGGTTTCTGCGGACAATAGGTCTTTTAATTTATGGTACATGCTTCCTCAGTTTGTTTGCGCAGTTGATTTCATACAAGGGACGCTATTGGCGGTGTGAAATATGACGGCCTGGACACACACAGGCGGACACCGTTTGCTCCATCACCACACGTTTATTTACAATATGTCACAAATGTTAAGTGCACCGCCACCAAACCCCCAGTTCCCCAAAATCAAAAGTCACAGTTCACACACACAAATACTCGGGCCTCTCTTCGCCTCCTCTGCCATGACCTTGTCGTCGTCGTCCTCCTCACCCGACTCCAGCCTTGATTGCAGGGCGGCGGCTCCTTAAGTAGGCGGCTGATTGCCGACCACACCCAGCCACCTGTGACAGTGGATGGCTGAGAAGCTACCCAATCAGGGCACGTATTACGTATTAAATAAAACTCCTCAATGATATAAGATATGCTTCCCGCGCGGTGCTTCACACACTTCAAAGCTCTAACAGCCCATATTGATTTTTGATTGTTTGCTTTTCTCTCTCTCTCTCACTCTCTCTGACATTCTCTGCTCCTGACGGAGGGGCTGTTTGCACAGAGGCTGTTTGCTTAGAAGATATGGACGCTTCTCTAAAAAATGTTGAAAGACTACCTTCACATTGATCCCTTCATTGCGGCCGCTTTAACGCGGTGCATCGTTTACTTAAAAGCCCAACAGCCCTATTGATTTTTGATTGTTTGCTTCTCTCTCTCTCTCTGAAATTCTCTGCTCCTGACACGCATTCTTTGAAGAGGAAGATATGTTTGCGTTCTTTTAATTATGAGAAAGAACTGTCATCTCTGTCTTGTCATGGAGCACAAACTTTTGACTAAAGGGTGTTCTTTCATGTCTAGAGGGCTCTAATAATGTTAAAAAACGTATTTAGAAGGTCATAAACAGGTTTTCTATGCTCTAACTGTGAAAATAATAGATTTATAAATAAAGAATCCTACTTCATGGAAATTCATGTATCTGTTTGGAGCGGATTAACCGCGATAAATGAGGGTTTACTGTATAACTGAAGAATATTTATAAACAGTGTGGGAGAGTTTCTAAGGGCTTAAAATATATAACAATAACCATACAAACATATGGTTTCTACTTCGCGGATTTTCACCTATCGCGGGGGGTTCTGGAACACAATCCCCGCGATCGAGGAGGGATTACTGTACACCCTTTACAGAATACTAATTGCTTGACGTGCACACATGAAAATAGACAGAAAATCTATATAGTTTGAAGTTTATTAACATAAATTGAGCCAGCACTGTCTGTCCATTAATGAATTGTATGGACTATGGATAGTTGACAACATAGAAGAGGAAAACAAAAACTCAGTCAGTAGCATCCCTGGTGGAAATAAACGTCTCTTATGGTCCATAGTCAACTGTGAGAGAGAAAGACAGACACAGCCACAGTCCTGGAGACCTCAGCCAACTGGCCTCCCACCCGCACCCTGCTGGCCATTCTATAATAGAGCCTGCCCTGGCCCGTCCAGTCAGATGGCAGAATGTTTTCATTTGATGATCCCAAGGCTCTCAGTATCTCAGATGGGTTTCTTTCCACATCATAGAGATATGTGAATTGGAGGTTCTCAAGTGTGTGTCCGTGAGCCCTACCATGGGCTGCTGCCCTGTCCGGGTTTGATTCTTGCCTTACACCAATGCCATGTCAGGATAGGATCTTATGCCACCATTAACATGAAATTAAAGCAAAGTATAAATCTGCTAAATTAATGCATAAATAGTCATGATATTATCTATTTTTTTGGACAAAATTAATAAGTAAATCTGTTTAAGGTAACATTAGCAGTTCAGAAAAAACATTTTTTTTTTTATCATAAAATGCCTTTCTATTGTGAACACAACCCAATGGCACTTTACAAGTACAGAGCTCTAGCACAGTTATTAATGCAAACATATTTTACAGTCTTGAACAAACAAAAATGGCTCAGGGTCATAAACTTTGTAGTTTATAGTCAGGCCCCTCAGCCACTAGACCACATTGCCTGCCTGCAGAACACAAGGTTTCTTTTTTTACAGACCTAAATGTCTGATACATTCACCAGAAGGATCCTTTTATCATGATGCTGAAAGTGACCTTATCCTGTCATGTGACACATCGCGCTAACTGGCCTGATGGAAATGAGAGACATGTAGGTTTTATGTCACATGCTTTAGTTATATTCGTTCATTCATTTTACAAAACCAATCATTTCAGTAAAAGGTCATGTGGGGTTGAAGACTATCCCAGCTGCATCGGCCACATTGGCACTCAGCTTTGGGATGTGAAAGAACCCCAAAGTCTGCAGTGAAAATGTGCAGACTCTACACCACAGGTGTCGAACTCCAGGCCTGGAGGGCCACAGTGGCTACAGGTTTTCATTTTAACCCTTTTCCTAATCAGTGACCTGTTTTCACTGCTAATTCACATTTTAATAGACCTGTTAGGAGGATTCAGTCCTCTAAATTGATTCGTTTCCTCATTAAAATGCAGCCAAACAGAAATGAGACGTGAAACGAGCTAACCGATGACCAGCTAAACTGGGGTTTCAAACTCCAACCAGTTTCTTAATGAGAAACTAATTCTTGCTGTTAATTAAACCCCATTATTTAATTCCACGGCTTGTTGTTGCTCTTGTTCTGCCACAGAAGACATTTCCAAAACTGTTGATTTTCTGTGTTTCATAAGAACACCGTCAAAGTGTTTTGGTGAGTTGAGAGAGCCACCTTACTGAGACCTTCACCTTTCTTTATTTTCAGATATTGTGTGATGTGGCGGCTTGTTTTTGGTCTCATTAATGTTTGGCAGCTAATTAAGGAAAAAGAAACAACTAAAGGGCCTGTCAAGTTAATTAAAAAGAAGTAATTCGCATGAAAAAACTGGCCACTAATCAAGAAGATGATTAGAATGAAAACCTGCAGCCACTGCGGCCCTCCAGGACTGGAGTTCGACACCCATGCTCTACACTGATGGTGCCCATGTCAGATTTTGAACCTTTAATATACTGTAAGCGCTCACCATTATGCTGGTGTGATATGAGAAAAGTGAAATTACTGTCAACTTGACATACAGTGAATTCAGAAAGTCTTCAGCCCCCTTCACTTTTTGCACACTTTGCTAGATAGATAGATAGATAGATAGATAGATAGATAGATAGATAGATAGATAGATAGGAAATGCAATATATAATAAATAGATAGATAGATAGATAGATAGATAGATACTTTATTAATCCCTAAGGGGAAATTCACATACTCCAAAAGCAGCATACATAAAGAACAATATTAAATTAAAGAGTGATAACAATGCAGGTAAAAATGACAATAACTTTGTATAATGTTAATGTTTACCCCCCCGGGTAACGAGTCGCATAGTATGGGGGAGGAACGATCACTTCAGTCTGTCAGTGGAGCAGGATGGTGACAGCAGTCTGTCGATGAAGCTGCTCCTCTGTCTGGAGATGATCCTGTTCAGTGGATGCAGTGGATTCTCCATGATTGACAGGAGTCTGCTCAGCGCCCGTCGCTCTGCCACAGATGTTAAACTGTCCAGCTCCGTGCCTACAATAGAGCCTGCCTTCCTCACCAGTTTGTCCAGATGTGAGGCGTCCCTCTTCTTTATGCTGCCTCCCCAGCACACCAGCGCGTAGAAGAGGGCACTCGCCACAACCGTCTGATAGAACATCTGCAGCATCTTATTGTAGATGTTGAAGGACGCCAATCTTCTAAGGAAGTATAGTCGACTCTGTCCTCTCTTGCACAGAGCATCAGTATTGGCAGTCCAGTCCAGTTTATCATCCAGCTGCACTCCCAGGTATTTATAGGTCTTCACTTTCTGCACAGTCACCTCTGATGATCACGGGGTCAAAGAGGGACCTGGGCCTCCTAAAATCCACCACCAGCTCCTTGGTTTTGCTGGTGTTCAGGTGTAAGTGGTTTGAGTCACACCATTTAACAAATTCATTTTTGTTGTGTTGTAGATTTCATTTTAAATGGATTATTGTGTCATGTTCCAATCACTTTACTCTCAATAACCCAGAATAACAAAGTGAAAATACATTTTCAAAACATCTCACGCATTTATTAAAAATCAAAAATTGAAATCTCTCATTTATATAAATATTCAAACCATTAATTCAGTACTTTGTAGAAGCCCCTTCAGTAGCAATTCCAGCTTCCAGTTTTATTGGAAAGTTTTTACAAGCTTTGAACAATTTATCCTGTTTTTCCTGTCAACTCTTCTCAAGCCCCATTAGATTGGATGTGAAGGGTCTGTAAACTGCCATCTTCAGGTCTCTCCACAGATGTTCTTAAGGGTTTAAGTCTGGGCTTTGGCTGGGCCACTCAAGGACAGTCAGACACTTGTCCCAACGTTACTTGAGCATTGTCTTGGCCGTTTGCTTCAGGTCTTTGTGGTGCTGAAAGGTGAACCACTGTCCGAGTCTGTGCTGGTGTGCACTTGTAGCCAGCCAAGAGTTCTTACTTGGGGTATTTCCACCCATTCATTCTTTCAAAAGGCTTGTAATTTTGCAAGGTTTGTGGGCCATCTTGCATGCACTGCTCTTTTGTGATCTATCCACTGTCACACACGTGAAGATGGGAGGCAGCTAAAGGGCTCAAAAGTTATTATGGTGGCACAGGCCACCACCACAAATAAACCGGAAAAAAAAAACAGAAGAGAGAGTAGGGGTCAGTACAGATTTTAGAGCCACCATGAATAGTTATTATGATGAATTGAACATACAGAGTATCAGTATTAAGTTAAAGTGAAGTTATGAAAAGGCCATGTTAATGAAGTTATGAAAAGGCCATGTTAAAGTAATGTGTTTTCAGCAGTGTTTTAAAGTGCTCTACTGTATCAGCCTGGCGAATTCCTATTGACAGCCTATTCCAGATTTCAGGTGCATAGCAGCAGAACGCCACCCGCCGCACCACTTCTTTTAAGTTTTGTTCTTGGAATTCTAAGGAGACCCTCATTGAGGATCTAAGGTTACGAATTGGAATATAACGTGTCAGGCATTCCGATATATAAGATGGGGCGAGATTAGTTAAGGCTTTATAAACCATAAGCAGAATTTTAAAGTCAATCCTGAAAGACACAGGTAACCAGTGTAGTGACATTAAAACTAGAGAGATGTGTTCGGATTTTCTTTTCCTAGTTAGGATTCTAGCAGCTGCATTCTGCACTCGTTGCAAATGATTTATATCTTTTTTGGGTAGTCCTGAGAGGAGTGCGTTACAGTAATCTAGTCGACTGAAAACAAACGCGTGAACTAATTTCTTAGCATCTTTCAGTGATATAAGAGGTCTAACATCTCATCTTTCTCGGCTGCAGATGGTTCAGTATGCTGCTGCTCGTTTTCTTACTGGTTTTTCAGAAAATTGTGTCCATTACCCCAATTCTGGCCTCGCTTCATTTGCTCCCAGTTGAATTTAGGATTCAGTTTAAAAATTTTAATTTTGGATTTTAAGTCAATGAATGGTGCTGCCCCATCCTATCTGGCCGAGTTGCTGGTCCCATATACACCAGTCCTCTCCCTACATTCCTCTCAACAACAATTGCTGGTCGTGCCAAAGTCTAAGATGAAGATTAAGGGTGATTGTGCCTTTGTAGTTCTAGCACCAAAGTTATGGAATGCTCTGCCAATTGAAATGAAGTCAGCATCATTAACCCAAATGTTTAAATCAAGACTTAAAATACACCTGTTTTCGATTGCCTTTAACTGTATATGAATAACTCTGGTATCAGTTTATTAATTTTTCATATTCACTGTTTTTCTGTTAATTGGTTCCTTTAACTTATTTGTTTTAGTATTTATATAATTTTGTTTTTCTATTTTCTGCGATGGTTTGGTGCACTGCTCGGGGTTTGTTTCTTGCCTTGCACCCTGTGTTTAACTGGGATTAGCTCCAGCAGACCCCCGTGGCCCTGTAGTTGGGATATAACGGGTTGGATAATGGATGGATGGATGAAGGTTTATTTTTTGCTTATATATATTTTTTTACTATTGATATTTTTTTATTTTATTGTACAGCATATTGGTTTACACTGATGGTGTCTATTAAATTGTGCTTTATAAATAAATTTGGATTTGATTTGATTTGACTCCAATCACGTTTCAGAAACATCTCAAGGAGAATTAAAGCAAACAGGATGCACCCGACCACAGTTTAGAGTGCCACCAACAATTGGACTGAATACTTCTAGGGATGAAAGATTTTAGGTTTTAATCTTTTAATAAATTTGCAAACCTTTCTGAAAATGTGCCTTCACTTTGACACTATGGAGTGTAGACTGAATGTGCAAAATGGCAAATCTGTCAAATCTACAAGACAATAAAGTGTGCAGAAAAGGAAGAGTTCTGACTACTTTCTATCAACTGTAAATATGAACCTGCTGTTTAATTGGTTGTATGTTAACTTTCAGACTTATTGTTTTAATACACCTCAGCTTCTTTTTGACTGTTCCTTTATCTCTAAAATATTTAACTTGCAGGGAAAACTTGGGAGTTGGTGGCAGGAGCAGACGGGGTCTCAAAACCGACCCGGGCATCCTTCAATGAGTGAGGCGATGAGGTCGACCCCCTTGGCCCATTATTCATTGTAATTTTCTTAAAATTTGTGATGAGTATGAAGCTCGCTACTTGCTATGAGCCTATGATATGAACTCTATCTAAACTTAATCTGTACACTGTTGTTTAGACACAACTTAAAATGTGATGACATGCTTAGAAATAAAATTTAATGAAAAATAAAAAACATTATTAGAGTACATCATATCAAATGTCAATGTCATGTCCAAGTGTCAGTACCCTATCTATCTATCTATCTATCTATCTATCTATCTATCTATCTATCTATCTATCTATCTATCTATCTATCTATCATATAGTGCCTTTCACATCTATCTATCTATCCATCCATTATCCAATCCATTATATCCTAACTACAGGGTCACTAGGGGTCTGCTGGAGCCAATCCCAGCCAACACAGGGCGCAAGGCAGGAAACAAACCCTAGGCAGGGTGCCACCCCACCGCAGCTATCTATCTATCTATCTATCTATCTATCTATCTATCTATCTATCTATCTATCTATCTATCTATCTATCTATCATATAGTGCCTTTCATATCTATCTATCTATCTATCTATCGTTTATATAGTGCTTTTCACATCTATCTATCTATCTATCTATCTATCTATCTATCTATCTATCTATCTATCTATCTATCTATCTATCTAGTACCCTAGTAGCTGCTCATTTACAATGGAATACATTATAACAGAGATTATAATGAAAACTTCACATGACTGAAATGTTCTATTAAGTTAACAATAAACTAGAAATGTTCCGTTTTAATATGAAAAATTCCTATCCTGTCCTTTATAACTTTATTTCATCATCCTAATAATCACAGCTGAAGACCACTAATTATCGCTCACGCCGACGACCGGAGAACAATAAAATGCTTAACACATAATCTAAACAAATTTTTAGTACCCAAGAATTTAAATACTAGATATGAGATAAAATAAATTGCAATAATGTATATGCTAACTGAAATGTAGCAGTATATCGAAACAGAAATTGACAAAAGGCAGTTTTGACCAACTTTTTCGCTGCAACGTTGTGTACTGACAACTAAAACAACTTGATGATGTAATACGGTATATTATATAAGACAATAGAAATCACAGTACCGGACAGATAATGTTTAGTAGTTTAGAAAATTAATTTTAATGTCAAACCAGTACATAAAATTTATTTAATGAAACGGCCGGCCCATGACCAGACCAGAGTCTGTGGCCCTCCGGGCTTTGCCCAAATGCTCTAATGGCCAGTCTGCCCCTGGTTGGTGGCAGGATTGGCACTCCAGCCACCGTTAAAAACCTAGCACTGTTCCAGTGTGGTGCTGAGGTGTACACTCCCAGACCCTCTCATCTGGTCAGCTTTTTCCTTTTCCACACTATTTCACTGCCTTTTAGCTTTCCTAATATCCCCTTTAACTGTTGCTCTCATGTGCTCATAACCCATACAGTAGAAAGTTCTACAACATTACTTCTGTAACAGTACAGTAGGTGTAAACTCCAGCCCTTATCAGGGTGAGATTTCCTCCATGACAGTAGTACAGACTAAGCCGGGACAGTGAGAATGCATTTTACTGAAACTGGCAAAACAACTGCTATTTTTAAAGGGTGTAAGAGTAATGCTGTGTCAGCATGCCATTTAAAAGAAAAGGTGAAAGTTAATTATAGGCTGAAAAATGAAAGGAATGTTAAAAATGTAAAGTTCTGCCTGCTGGGTTTTCATGAAGTCTGTCCAGGAATAGAGAAAGCAGAAGAGATTTAAAAGGGGAAAGTGAACAGGCGAATATGGGAGAAAGAAAGGCAAGGAAGAGGATTAGAGAGGCTGCGAGGTGCTCTTCTTAATATTTTCAACAGGTATGTAGGCTAGAATGAATGAATGAATGAATGGATGAATGGATGGATAGATGGATGGAAGAAGGTCTCTATAAATTGTCATGGCAGAACTTAAACAGAGTGGCTATGATCAAGTAACACTGAGATATGCCATCAAAGACCTGAGAGTGTCTTTGACTTTAAAGGCACTAAGATGATAAAGAAACAAACTATATTATGATTCTGCGCTAAAGGGGTGATTTGATGAAAGGGATAAGACAGAGGAGCGGATTCAGGTGGAGAACGTTGTTTCTTGGTGGAAAGAGAATTGTCTGCAACATAACATCACTAAAATTAAGGAACTGCTTATTGACTCTCGCTGCACCAAAGAGCCTCTGTGTCCAGTCAGTGTTCAAGGAGTGGATGTAGTGGTGGTCTGCTTCTACAAGTATTTGGGGGTCCACATCACTGACAGGATATACTAGTAAACTGACACAGAGGAAATGTAGACGAACTGGTAGAGCAGACTCATTTGTCTTAGGTGATTGTACTCCTTTAATGTGGACAGTGATGTGCTTTACATGTTCTACAGCTTTGTGATGGCCAGTGTGATTTTATACGCTGTGGTTTGTTCAGCTGGTAATATCACTTTAACTCTTTAAGGGTTGAATATTTTTTCCAAAAAACTCAGTTTTCTGAAAAGCACACAACGCAATGGTTTCACACGTAAATCAACATAAAACATCTGTTGTTATGTGCTGTGGCTGCTGTTGGCGCATGTTTAGAGTCTCTGGTCAGCAGGAATACACGGTGGGCTGGCTGCCTGGTTGTCCTCACACAGCAGGTGGGTGGCGGTCGCAGTGTGATGCAATATTGTTTGTACCTCTTGTCATCATAAGTGGTGGCCCTCTCAGGGGAATGCTGCCGTAGGCACAACAGCTATGCGAAAGAGTTCAGCACCACCATCAGCTGGGGACTGATCAGACGATGCTGGTACCGCACTGCGTTTTTGATATCCATCTCCAGGTTGGAGTTCGACAAGTCAGAGTCCTATTCAACGAAATTACATGAAACGTCCATGGAGTATTTTGCTTTGCACAATCGCTTTGGTCTCTCGCCAGGTGTCGGTGCCATTTTAGAGGTTGTTTGGTCTTCACTACTCTCGCACGCATAGGTATTTGAGGTTAAATCAACAAAGCTATGTAACACTCCTTCTAGCAAAGAGGGTCAAACTAAAATGTAAGAGTGAGTTTTGTTGCAGTTTACAGCTGATTACCGTCCTGTACCCCTGAATTTTGACAAAGGTTGACATCAGCCCTGAAAGAGTTAAGAATGGCCGATTGAATCAATAAGCTGATTGAGAAGTCAGGCTCAGTTATGGGGCATCCCTACTGGATGTTGTAGCAAAGAAGAGAATGAAGACAAAACCGAGTACCATAATGAACAATGCTGCACATCTCTGACTCTGAATTATTCAGCAGGACTGTGAAAAGAATCACGACTGGGGCTCTTTCATATTCTACCTACAGTAAAACACCTTTATAGAACCTCACTGGAACTGCAGCTGATTCTTTATAAAGCTTTGCCAGAGGTTTTCTTTCTTTTCAGTAATTCTTGTGTGTATGTCTTTGCTATAATATTAATACATTTATTTAAATTATTATTGAGCTTCTGTAAATATCCAAATTAAATTAAAGTTCTGTCTATCGTTTGTCATGTGGTTTGTGCAGCAATGCGCTGTATTAATGCATACGTCCAACCTATCTATCTATCTATCTATCTATCTATCTATCTATCTATCTATCTATCTATCTATCTATCTATCTATCTATCTATCTATCTATCTATCTATCTATCTATCTATCTATCTATCTATCTATCTATCTATCTATCTATCTGTTGTGATGGATGGCAGGCAGCTCAACCCGGCCAGGACGTCCAAGGAATGGAAGGATGGGGGAAGGCAGCTACTTTGGGACACTGCCTTTCCCAGGACTCTAGTTGGCGATTTCCCCACAGCATAATGGTGCCCTGGATTCCTGCAGGGTACCATGGGATCTGCAGTTCGGTTTCACAGCCTGCTGGGTGCTGTGGGTGCCACCAGGAAATGCAGCAGGGAGACCGAGGGACTTTTACCTTCCATATAGCCTGGAAGTACTCCCAAGTCATGGGGCTGGAAGCCCCAAAGTACTTCCAGGCTGAAGAAAAGTCAAGACCTCCGTCTGACTTTCTGGGTCAAGGACTATATGAAGGACTTTTGGGAACCCAGCAAGTGAGCCGGAGTTGGGAGGTAGATGACAGTGCTTGCTGGGAGGTGTAAAGGAGAGAATTGTGTATTATTATTGTGGTTATTATCATTACTTGCCTGTGTATGCTGGTTGGGGGTTAGAAGAGCAACAGCATCCTCTAGTGTCACTCTATCTATCTATCTATCTATCTATCTATCTATCTATCTATCTATCTATCTATCTATCTATCTATCTATCTATTATATAGTGTCTTTCACATCTATCTATCTATCTATCTATCTATCTATCTATCTATCTATCTATTATATAGTGTCTTTCACATCTATCTATCTATCTATCTATCTATCTATCTATCTATCTATCTATCTATTATATAGTGTCTTTCACATCTATCTATCTATCTATCTATCTATCTATCTATCTATTATATAGTGTCTTTCACATCTATCTATCTATCTATCTATCTATCTATCTATCTATCTATCTATCTATCTATCTATTATATAGTGTCTTTCACATCTATCTATCTATCTATCTATCTATCTATCTATCTATCTATCTATCTATCTATTATATAGTGTCTTTCACATCTATCTATCTATCTATCTATCTATCTATCTATCTATCTATCTATCTATCTATCTAAAGAAATTCCCTGTTTCATGTAGTAAGACAACTGGACACTTTTTACAGTCATGTCAAGGAGTGACAATGCCCTTTTTATTCTGATGTGGTCAGACACTATAATCATGAAGTAATCAAGTTGCTTAGTTGAATAAATATATACGTTATGGCATACATCTGATGTGTGTTGTTTGTCAGCTAAAGTTAGATTTATGCATTTTAAGAACTTAAAGTCAATTTATTTGTTGGTTATTTCCTGATATGGGGAAAGATATGATTCATATAGGTTGCTCTTACTCTTCATATAAATGTGCAAGAAATATGTGGAAATAGGAGTTGCTAGCCAAGCATGTAGAGCCTAATATGATCTTCTGTTATGCTGTGGCTCAATTGAAAGTTTTGAAAGAATGCAAATGGTGTTTTCTCAAAGGGTAATGAGGGCTTATCAACCATTGGTGATTGCCAAACAGCAGGCAAGAGGCAAGCAGCATGCCTCAAATTGAAAGAATCTGAGAAGCAGAGTTACAGAAACGTGATTGAGCGAGGACACATTGTGCAAGAGTGGCTGAGACACGGGAGAAGACCAAAGAAAGGCAGAGGAGGAGTGCCGACGGAGCACATAAGGCAAGAGATCTCAAATATCAAATGTTTTTAATTGCATTTTATTATCTGTGTTTGACAGGCAACATAGCTAGTTTTAATATGAAATGCAGCTTTTGGTTTTCCTCCTGGTTTTCTGATTTTCTTTCCACATCTTGCAAGGCATGCAGGTTGGCTAAAGTGGCTCTGTGTGTGTGAGAGCATGGTCAAATGCGTGAGTGGGCTGTGATGGACTGGTGTGCTATCCTGGCCTGGTTTCTGTCTGGATCCTGATGTAGCTGGAGTTGTTTCCAGCCCCCCACCACAATGAACTGGATGAAACAGGTTTGAGAATGTTATGCTATGTCATAATTCAATGGAATCCTTGCTTGACCCCTCTCTAGCCTCTCTACTGTCCTGTGTTCACTGCTAGGGAGACTTTCACATGCCGTTTGGCCGGTTAGCGGCAACCAAAAACAAGTTTTAGGAGTAAACATTCTAGATGAATATCAAAATACAGTATACTTGTGTACTGAAATCACAAACATCCTGTAGAAAAGCAGACTGATGAAGCCCTCTGTTATGGTACAGCTATGGTTGTTGCCCTGGCTCAGGTTTATTTATTATTTGTTTAATCTTTTTGCTATTTTTGAAATGTAATTTGTCATATTAGGTTACTAATTCTGTTTTGGTTACTTTTTTAACCTATGTAATATTAAAATTTTTATTTATATTGCACTTATTCATTTTATTATGCTTGATGTCGCAAAATATACAAAAAAGTCTTACAGGGAAATGCTAACCGGAAACCTCTGGCTGGCTGAGACAACTCAAAGCAACAATGTTCATAAATAATGGAAATAAGAAAAAAAAATAGAAGAGCAAAGAAAAAATGCCAAAATTGATTTAACTAAAATGGCAGCTCTAAGCAAGTAAGTCCCAGTACTAAATCCAAAAAAACAGAGCAAAACAATCCAGTGTGACCACCAGGGGGCATTGCAGTACCCCAAACTCCCAACACAAACGTTCAGACACAAGTCTCAGGGAAACAAAAGGTTTTCATTTTGCAGTTACCTTGCACACAGGTTTCAAAAGGGCACAAAATATTCTTCAAACTCGTTTTCCTCTCTTCCGCTTCCTCCCGACTCTGGCTCAGTGCACAGAAGTGGGGCTGCTTCTTTTATACCGAGTACTTACTGGTAAGGGATTACCGATCCCCACAGCTCCCCCTGGCAGATGCCATGGAATGCAACAGAGCTGCCCCACAGGACTACAGCACCCAGCATGCCCTGCAGGTGTCTATGTGGGAATCCTAGACTGGGTAGGCTGCTACCCAGTGTTTTGTGGAAGAAACGAGCTTGAACAAATTGTCTTCTCTTCTTGTTCAATTATAATCTCCTCCAAAGTGGGTAAGAATTCATGGGCAGTCCTGGCCAGGATGCCAGTCCCTACAGGCTGTCCATCACACCGTAAACCAAAAAATAAATCAAAGATAAACAATACTCCTTAACTTCCTGCAGCTTTCATTGATCCCCTGCTGGACCCTCTCTGAATTCAACAGAAAGCCAAAGGAAAGACCCAGCAGCAGTGACACCAGGGGGCCCCATCTCCTGGAATATATATATATATATATATATATAGAGGGTTAGGTAATGGATGAATGGATATATATACTAGGGGGCTTTGCCCCTGCTCGCTTTGCTCACCAACCCCAGGGTTTGGTTAACCGGATATACAATTTAAAGAGATTATTTTCATTTCATTCATTTTCATTCATTTTTACTTTCTTGATATTTGCCAGTAAAAAAGCTGTAGTGAATGAGTTATTCCCCCTCCCCAGGGGGCGCAGCTCAAGCCAGCTGCCTCTTGTGCCGAGCTGCGTGATCTGCATGTTGCGCTGCACGTCGATTATTTAAAAACCTGTACAGCAGCTGCCCTTTTGTCTCACTTCCTTTTCTCGCAGGGCATTAAAATGTCTCCGAGAAATTGTTTGTAAGTAGGGCGTGACGTGAAAAAGTCACTGTCTCATGGGTCTTGCTTCCTAAGGTTGTAATGTCGAGTCTCGCGTGACGTCAAAGTGTCTCTCTGAGATGATCACGTCTCGACCAAACATTTTTTTATATTATATATATGTATATATATATATATATATATATATATATATATATATATATATATATATATATATATATATATATACTAGGGGACTTCACCTCCTGCTCACTTCACTCGCCAACCCCCTGGGCCACTTTACGTCTCTGTATCTCATGTGGCACTTCAAACATTTAAAAGCCTGTAGAGCAGCTGTCCTTTTGTCTTACTGCCTGGTCTCTCTCCCCCCAGACATCCTCTACTCCTGTTGGGGGTTCCACTCCCGAGGTGCGCCCCTATAAAGAGGAAGATTTTCTATTCTTTTAATTGAGAGGTGGAACTGTCTCCTCCAACTACACACGGAGCTCGATTCACTCCTGAAAGAGACTTATGTTTGTTTCAAGTGTTTCAATAACGTTTCTGTCTCTAAAATCTCCTGTGTATCTGTGCAACTCTGTGACCCAAGTTTGACAGCGTATGTGGATTTCACTTTCACCAAACAACAAATCTTTTAATTCTCATGGATATGCCTCTTCATTGGGAAGAAACACTACCTTTCCCTGATGGCAGCACAAATTAGTCTCCAACTTAAAGTTTAAATCCAAACAATATATTCAATCTCCTTTCGCTCTTCCGTTATTTTATGAGTAATAATTTCTGTTTGTTAGCGCTAATGCGATCTTTACTGTAATTTTTTAGAGACCGAATTTTCGTACTTCCATTATCTCTGACCTGCTCTGCATGTGTATTGTGCCAATGCTTTTGAATTCTTTACAACGTTCTACTTTGTCATCTACTCTTTGTCTTTTATTTCCGGCCCTGGGCGTGGTCAAATCTCTTGGCACAAAGTATCATCTCGCAGGATGTAAAAGTGTCTCTCTGAAAAAGTCTCATCTTGTCCCAAGATTTTTTTATATGATATATCTATACTAATAAAAGGCAAAGCCCTAACTGACTGACTGACTGACTGACTGACTCACTCACTCACTCACTCACTTACTGACTCACTCATCACTAATTCTCCAACTTCCCATGTAGGTAGAAGGCTGAAATTTGGCAGGCTTATTCCTTACAGCTTACTTACAAAAGTTAAGCAGGTTTCATTTCTAAATTCAACGCGTAATGGTCATAACAGTCGACAACGTCCGCCATGTTAAACTTTCTTATCTATGGCCCCATCTTCACAAAATTTGGTAGGTGGCTTCCCTGCACTAACCAAAACCGATGTACGTACTGTCACACACGTGTGCATGGGAAGCAGCTGAAGGGCTTAGACAATACTGCTTATACATCTGCCCGGGGGGGGCGGGGTACACTGACGCTCTTTCTGAATTCTCTGCAGGTCTTACCCGGGAAATCCCACCAGGAGCCGCCATTTCCAGGAAGGACACATCACTTCCGGTTCCGGCCCCAAGGATGATGTCACTTCCGTTCCGCCCCAAGGATGATGTCACTTCAGTTCCGCCCAGAGGACGACATCATTTCCGCCCTCTGTGCTATAAAGCTCACTGCCTTTGCTTAGGCAGGCAGTTCTGTTTTGGACTCTGTTGTTGTACCAACTGTTTACAATGCCTCAAAGACTTTTGCAGCCGGGAAACCGAATTAAACGGGTGGCTGCCCCAAACCTTTCCACGCCTCTGGTCTCCGCTTATTACAGTGGTGTAGTCGGCAGGATGGTGTCCCCGATGAACCCGGGACACGAACTTTCACGGAACCAGGTGGGTGAGTACCGGGCCGAAGTTTCGGGCAGGGAGTGCGCCGGAGGGTCAGGAAGGACGCGGTGCAGGCTCTGCTCCACGAGCATAACCCGGGTTGACAACCCATCTCGTGGAGAAGGTAGAGGGGACCCACAGGCGTGGGCTGGCTTCTGGGGAACACACACGAGTGGCTCAGTATGCTCTCCTTGGCAGGAAAGCCGAGCTGCCCATCGGGACCAAGGTCCCTGTTAACGATGGATTGTCCCCAGGCCGGCAGGTGAAGGAAATACTAAACTGGGAGTTTAACCCAAGCAAAGGGCTGTCAGAGCAGGCTATGGCTCTCTGGCAACAGGTGGGTGAGTGGCTACGGCCATTTGAGTTGACCCCCTTACAAATAGTGCAGCAAGTGGCCTGTTTTTTGCTGCTAAAACGGCTACCCCAGGATTTTGCCCAGCCGGCCTGGGGCGAATTCCATTCTATGGACGAGCTATTACAACTCTTGCAAACCCAGAGGCCGGCTGTGAAACCTGGGAGGGCAGAACAGCCGCTCTGTGGACTACCCGGAGCTATGTCCTACTAAAGCAGTCCCTTCCACGCAATCCAGAGCCTGTTCCAAAGTCGCTAGGCCGTCTGGCTTGCGACCTGTCGGGGAACAAGGCGGACCATAGGGGACAATGGCGGGTTGTTTGTGTGCCCTTAGCAATCCCTGGCGGATAAACATACGGGGAGCTTCTTATTAATGGACATAAAATAACAGCGCTGTTCGATTCCGCAGTAACGTGTCTGTCGTTGCTCGCCTTTTATTCTACCGCAACAATGGATTAAAAAAAGACCAGTCTAAAATGTATACACGGAGATATCCGCGACGACAATACCGCCTGTGTTACGTATGTCTCGGAGGAACCCTTCGACAGCTTACCATAGCGGTGCATCCGGATCCTCCGTTTCCCGTAATCCTCGGGCGAGACTGGTCTAATAGTAACAGCGTAGCTTAGAAAGCATTCCCTAAAAGCTTATGGCCTCGCTATAGATGACAACGATTCATCTCAAGCTGCTTCCACACCGTAATCAGCCGACAGGGAGTGGGGCGGTAGGCCAAGAGAGTGACGAAGACACTCCCGGACCGTCGCGGGCTACTACGTCATCCACTAGCGCCCCGGCAGCGAGGGAGGATTCTCCGCCTTGAGGTCAGACCGACCCTCTCTCTGAATTGTTCGCTCAGTTTAGAGCAACACCGCTTCTTTCAAGAGAGAACAGTGGAATGACGACTCTCTGAAACACATAAAGAATGCAGTGGTTCTCGTTAAAGGCCAACGCGCGCATTTGCCCATGCCACAGGGACCTCACTTTGTCATTGATAATGAATTGTTGTATCGGGTCGCTGAACATGAGGGGAAGGTCCGGAAGTTGTTGCTAGTCCCGCGGACCTACCGGCGGCAGGTTTGCGAAGTTAGCACACTCCCACCTTCTTGGAGGCCATCTCGGCTCCGATAAGACATTAGAGCAAATTAAGCTCCGTTTTTTCTGGCCGGGATTAACGAGGAGGTTCACCGCTTTTGCATTTCCTGTCCGGAGTGTCAACTGCGGCAAATTCCTAGGAGGGACCGTGCTCCTCTGGTCCCCCTTCCCCTTATTGACGTTCCCTTTGACAGGATTGGGGTTGATATAGTAGGACCCTAGAACCCTCAGCCCGAGGACATAAATATATACTGCCCTCGTGGATTATGCTACCCGATTCCCTGAAGCCGCTCCGCTGCGCCGCTACCACTAAAAATATTGCACGGGAACTAGTAGGAGTCTTTTCGCGAGTAGGCATTCCTAGAGAAGTCCTGACGGACCAAGGAACGCCTTTTACCTCGGAGACTGCCAAGTTACTGAAAATAAAGCATTTAAAAACCTCGGTGTATCATCCTCAAACCGATGGGCTAGTGGAGAGATTTAATCAAACTCTCAAGCAAATGCTACGTAAGGTAGTCAGCAAGGATGGGAGGAATTGGGACCAACTCCTCCCCCTTGTCCTCTTTGCCTACCGGGAAGTTCCTCAAGCCTCTACGGGGTTCTCTCCATTTGAATTACTGTACGGAAGACAACCCCGGGGTTTATTAGATATTTTAAAAGAGGGCTGGGAAGGGGAGGCACAGCCCTCCACTAATATTTTGGAATATATCACCCAATTGCGCGATAGATTTGATGCAATAAGACCGATTCTAAAAAGTCATAAAGAGGAGGCACAATCAGCACAGGCCCGCCTTTATGACCGTGGCACGACTCTCCGGGAGTTCCAACCGGGGGATCGCGTCATGGTGTTGGTACCAACTTCTCACTCTAAACTGCTCGCACATTGGCTAGGCCCCTACGAAATTAAGGAGAGGAAGGGATTGGTTGACTATTTGGTGAAACAGCCCAATCGCCGACCAGCTGAGTGAGTGTATCATGTAAACCTGCTGAAACTGTGGAAGGAGAGGGATCCCGATCCCTCCTCCGGACAGCCCTGCTCTCTCTTCGCTGAGGATGATGTCACTTCCAGTTCCGGCCCAGAGGACAACATCATTTCCGCCCTCTGTGCTATAAAGCTCACTGCCTTTGCTTAGGCAGGCAGTTCTGTTTTGGACTCTGTTGTTGTACCAACTGTTTACAATGCCTCAAAGACTTTTGAAGCCGGGAAACCGAATTAAACGGGTGGCTGCCCCAAACCTTTCCACGCCTCTGGTCTCTGCTTATTACAGTACTTATTTCAGTGGTATGACGCCACTGTTGGCCACCATATTGAACTTTCCAACGAAAACGACGTGTCATAGTTGAGGGAGAGAGCTATCCTGACACCAAGAAATGACATGACTACGACTATAAACCACATTTTACTTCAAGAACTACCTTCACAACTGAAAACATATCAGTCTGTGGATTCAGTTGTAGAAGTAGAAGATGCAGTGCACTATCCGGTAGAGTTTCTCCACACTCTAAATCCTCCAGGCACTCCTGAGCATAATCTAATTTTGAAGGTTGGGACATCAATAATGTTACTGAGAAACTTACAGCCACCAAAGCTTTGTAACGGCACGAGACTTCAGGTCACGTGTCTGCAAAAGAACCTAATTGAGGCAACTATTTTTACTGGCAGTGGCTAAGGGGAGAGTGTTTTTATTCCTCGCATCCCCGTTATACCCTCTGATCTCCCATTTCAATTCAAACGCCTCCAATTTCCAGTAAGGCTCTGCTTCGCAATAACAATTAATAAGTCTCAGGGACAGACCCTCCAAAAGGTTGGCATTGATTTGAGGCAAGATTGCTTTTCACATGGCCAACTGTACGTTGCATGCTCAAGAGTAAGCTCAGCGCACAGTTTGGTCATGTTACAACCAGAGGGCCGAACTCACAATGTGGTGTACAAAGAGATCCTTAATAAATAATTATTGGCATATTTTCCCTCAGTTTAAAAAGGTTTAATTTTCTTCTTAATAAAAATTTTAAGGCAGTATCTTGCCAAGTTTAGGTATTTTGCTAGTATATATATTTATCAAAAAGCACACATTTATTTCCAACTAAACACTGCCCCGCACAGCAAACAATGCTCCCAGCATCAATTTCCCTTAATATGTCCGTTGGCCATCTTTCCTCTTTCCACAGGAGCTTCGTCCTGCTCCCACTCCCGACTCTAGCTCCCTGATTCTAGAGAGGCGGCCCCTTTTATTTCCACTCAGAATGTGCTCCAGGTGCCTAATGACGTCCTTCTGACAGCACTTCCTGGTGTGGTGGAAGTGCTGCTCTTGCACCCGGAAGCACTCCGGGAATTCCCGGAAAGATCTTCCTCCATCTTCCTGGGTGTGGCGGAAGTGAACGTTTCCCAGGCTCTCTGAGGCTTGGGGCACACCCTGGCGGTGGCCACGGGCCCCAGTGGGCTTGAGCCTCCTTGCTCGTCTCCCATGGTCCCCACAAGATCCAGGGCAGTTGCCCCCTTGTGGGCCGGGGGACATATAAGCCACCTCCCGGTCCTTTCAGGCGTCACGGATGCCACCCTCATGAAGTCTGTTTCTGATATACTGTCACACATGCGTGCTTAGGGGACAGTCAAAATGCTCGATCGTGCGTGAAAGAATGAAAGACAGGGAGATAAGACGAGGTACTAATGCTTTTCTTTCCTTAACTCCACAGAAAGACAGCAGAATAAAATGGCCATACCGGTCATCACGTCCCATTCTCACAAAAGAATCCTTGACTGGCTCCGTGGGGCCGCCATGTTTCCGGATGGCCCCGATGACTACAGTCCATCAACCACACTCCTGACGTCACCTCCGGCAACTACATTTGACGTCAGCTCCAGCCTCCCCTGCACCTCCTCCCTGTTAACTGCATTTCCTTTTTGTTTGTATAAAAGGACCAGAGAGAGAACTTTAATTTGTCAAATGTTTCGCGTTGATATTGACCCTTATTTTGTGCTTGACGCTACATCCAGTATAAGGGGAGGATCCCCAACTCTTAACCTGAGTTTCTGTGTGCTTATTCTTTCACAATACATATACACAATGCTAAGGTCTGTCCTTCTGTCACACATTTTACCTGGGAAATACCATGACTAGAATGTTGATCTGGCTCTCAGTTGAAATCTTATGAGCTTATATGCACTGGTAAACCAACAAATGAAAGGTAGCGCCACGTGCTTCTTATGGCAAACTGAACGAGAAGGTGAAATGGTTGGAAGATAAAGAAGAACAGCAACATCTGCTGAGTATGAAACAAATTGCAGAAGCTGATTACATGATTGTAGGAATAAGAAGAATGACAGTTGTTATTATGTTTTGGTCAGGGTTCCTTCCCTGCCTTATAAACCAGATTCACAACAGCTGTGGCATCTGCTGAGCTTCAAGCACATATGTTGTGTCAACCTGCTGGTACTCGTGAACTGCTGGGGATAGAACCTTGATCTTGGCCTTAATCAAAAACTTATGACCCAATGTAGTCATGATTTGGTATGAGTTTGGCTCTTCAGATGCTGCCACTGTTAGGTCTACTTCCAGCACTGCTAGGGTTATGGCCTCAGCGGTCGGAAACCCATGGGTAATCAACACGACGGGATAAAAGAATGGCTGTGAGTGCAAATCCTTATCCGATCTGCAGATACCAAACCTCTGCAGTATTTAAAGCTTATCATTGCACTTTTTCTTGTGTTGTGACCACCAGGCAGTGTTGCAGCACCCCAAACACCAGACACAACCTCACAGGCCCAAATCCTGGTTTAAATAAAAGGTTTATTCTTCGGAATACCTTGCACAAACATAATACAGTTCTTTTTCTCTCATTCTTTCCTTCCACTCTTCCACACTCTGACTTGTCTGGATGAGGCTGAGCAGTTTCTTCTGGTGCCAGGGTACAGTAATTCCTGGTCAATTGGAAATCCCAAAAAGTATGGATTTTGAGTCTCTTCAGCCCCCTCCGGCGGCATTCATGGAAACCAACAGGGCTGCTCCATGGATCTACAGGTCCCAGTATTTCCTGCAGGCATCTGTGTAGGAATCCTAAACCAGAGAGACTTCCAACCAGCGTATTGGAGGGGTGGAGAATGATCAGAAATTCTCATCTTCTCTGGCCCTTCCATTGCAGTGGCCTCTTTGCTGGGTAAGGATTCCTGTTCAACCCCAGCTGATATGCCAGTACCCACATGCTGTCGATCACATTTTGACCATCTTGTTCTCTTAGCTACAATTATTGTCTATCATATTGGCCTTTGCTTTTGTTTCAATTTATACCTTTTTTGTTTTATTTCTTTGTTTTCTTATTTACGCACATCTCCTAAAACGTTTGCCTCTGGAAGGTTAAAAAATTTGAGATCACTGCAACCTCGGAAAAGTAAAGTGATTGACAAAGTAACATAACAGAAAGTAAAGCGACACCACTTCTGAGCACCTTACTGGTGGGCAAAAAAGTTTATTGCAATAATAAGCTCAATTCTCACAAGCCCATCTATTGCTATTCCTCCAGGACATGTTACACACCTCTGCAGAGTTCATAATGAAGTGTAAGTATTGTGTTTGTTGATCATTAAATGTGATAAAGGACTCCGTAATAGGAAGAAGGATAAAGAAGAGCAGTGACATCTGCTGAGCATCAGGCACATCACAGAAGGCACTAAATGAGGGATTCAGAATGTAAGAGCAAGAAAATGAGAGAAAGACTTACCGACAGAGGAGTACTGCTTTGGAAAATTACACCTTCGATGTGGTCACCGTCAAGCTGTATTTTCACATGATGAAAACCAAACACTGCCTTGTCAAAGTGGAAAAGTTTATTTCACTCTATTTGAACCACTTTTATTTGAGGTCTGGAGATCCATGTGTTTCATAGTCTTCTTATATAATACGCTGCTGGGGCTGTCTGTTTGTCTGTCCAGGATTTGAAATCACCTGTAGCTCGCAAACTGTTTGAACTATTGACCTGAAATTTGGTACACATATACTACGTGACATCTACTATCCGCTTTCTGGGTGAAGATTGACCTCCAAGGTTATTCCTCTTTTTATTTTTTATTTTATTTTATTGTAGAATCAACTCTGGGCAGCAGGTAGCAGGGTGGCTGTGCGGCGCATGCATACGGGTGCCATTTTCATTCCGTACCAGCTTCGCTGTCACTTCCCCTACCTCTTCATATCTTAAATCATTCTAGGGACAGATTGAAGATTTCAGTGCCAGTTTAAGTGAAAAGTTAAGGAAAATGTACTAAGTAATTGTACCACAAACACTGACTTAATCCGTTTTAACGCAAAAAGATAACGACGGAAGAAGAGAAGAAGCGGACCGCTAGGGTGGAGAAAAGAAGAGCTGCTCAGGAAGCAGCAAGCGCATCAACCTCTGAGCAAACGAATGATAAACGTACAGAGAAAGAGGAGGAACACTAGGAATGTCAAGTCAAGTGTATAATGTGCAGTGCGCTGTTACTGGTATTACTATTTAAAGACCCCCGTGACCCTGTATTCGGATTCAGCGGGTTAGAAAATGGATGGAAGTCACGGTAATGTTTCACTTTGCACTTACCTACTATAATTTGCAAAGCTTAGGTTATATTAACCTTAGAAAGAAACATGACAATCACTAATAGTCGATGTAATGTCAAGAGGTTAAGTGACGATTAACTAGTGTGTACTTTACAATGAAACCTCAGGAGCTAAGCAGCTATCTTAGTGTGTGTTACATGAGTTGTTTTTCACGTTCAACCTCACAGGCTAAGCACCATTGCTAAGCATGTGCTTCAGAATTAAACCTCAGAGGGTAAGCAGCTTAACTTAAAAGACAAAATCAGTAATTTTGGTAACTGCAAAACAAACACTGACTTAATCAGCTTTAACGTGAAAACTTGCCAACGAAATGTTGCTCAGGAAGCAGCAAGAGCATCAACCTCTGAGCAAACGAATGGTAAACGTACAGAGAAAGTGGACGAAAACTAGGAATGCTCACGTCACGTGTATAACGTGCAGTACGCCGTTACTGGTATTAAATAAAAAAGAAAACAACCGAAATTACATCAAAATATGAAAAATAATAATTCAAAAATAATGAAAACAACAATGAAACAGAAAATAAATGCAAGCCTGAATAAATGGTGGACGTGAAGAGATGCACACAGTTAGCAACAATACTCAGAGAGGCCGTGGCATTCAAGTGATGGTTGATTGGTATTAACAGGCTATAAGGGACGGCCGACAGTTTATCCCAGTCGGGACGCCCCAGTAACGGAAGGATTATTAGGAACACTGCCTTCCCCAGGACGAGAGGTGGCAGCTTCCCTGGACTGCAGTGGTGCCCCAGGTGCCCACAGGGCACTATGGGACTTGGTGTTCAGCAACACAGCCCTGCTGGGTACCGTGGGTGCTGCCAGGAGACGCTGCAGGGAGACTGGGAAGTCCCTACTGTTTACAGAGCCCGGAAGTACTCCAAAATCACAGGGATGGAAGCACAGACATACTTCTGGGCTGAAAAAAATACAGTTCTTCATCTGACCCGGAAGTGCTGATGAGTCACATGGACAGCAAGAACAGAAGCACTTCCGGGTCAAGGACTATATAAAGGACTGGTGGAGACCTAGCAAGTGAGCCAGATTTGGGAGATAGTGGACAGAGCTTGCTGGGAAGAGTGGAGGAGAGATTTGAGTTGATTATTGTGCTTATCATTGGTGTATTGCCTGTGAATGGTTGGCGGAGGTGCTTTTGGTCATTACAAACCAGAAGTAAAGAATTAAAAACCTTCTTGGTGATTTTACCCTGTGTTCAGTGTGTCTGTCTGTTGGGTTGAAAGGGGCAACAGTGAACTCTAGCGTCTTACAAGGCCTAAAGTGTGGCAAGAAAACATTCCACACACCATCACTCACCATCATCCCCTGCAGCCTGGACTGATGACACAAGGCAGGTAGGCTACATGGATTCATGCAGCTGGCACCCCATTCTGACCTACCATCTGTGTGCCTCAGCAGAATTCGAGACTCATCAGACCCGACTGCACTTTCTCAGTCTTCAGTTGTCCCGTTTTTGGTGAGCCTGTGCCCACTGCAGCCTTGGCTTTCTGCTCTTGGCTGAATCTGATGTGGTCTTCTGCTGTTGCAGCCAGTGAGATTCGACGTGTTGGGCATTGTGAGATGCTTTTTTGCTCACCACAGTTGGTTATCTGAGTTACGGTAGGTAGCCTTTCTGTCAGCTTGAAGCAGTCTGTCCAGATTCCTCGGACTGTTCTCAAATCCTATTATGTGATATCATCTGCTGTTAAATTCTGATCTGTACTTGTAATATTTTTATTTTGCTATTATATTGTATTGAGGATTAATTGTGTCCTCTTTTGTGTATGGTATTGTATTGACCCTCTTCTTTTTGACATCCACTGCACATCCTACCTACCTAGAAAGGGGTCTCTCTTTGAACTGCCTTTCCCAAAGTTTCTTCCGTTTTTTTGTTTTGAGTGCTTTTTTGAGGGGTTAAGGATGGGGGCTGTTAAGAGGCAGGGCCTGTTAAAGCCCATTGTGGCACCTCTTGTGAGATATTGGGCTATACAAAAATAAATTGTATTGTATTGTATTAACAAAGTGTTGGGAACTGCCACTCACTGGATGTTTTGTCCACTATTCTATCTGTATTCTGTAGAGACGGTTGGTGTTTGAAAATCCTAGGAGATCAGCAGTTATAGAAACACCAGCATGTCTGGCACTCACAGTCAAACTGATCACTGAGATGACATTTTTTCCCCATTCTGGTCTTTGGTGTGAACATTAACTGAAGCTCCTGACATGAATCTGCCTGAATTTAGGCATGGCACTGATGCCACATGATTGGGTGAGTAGATAACTGTACAAATAAGCAGGTGGAGAGGTAGATAGATAGATAGATAGATAGATAGATAGATAGATAGATAGATAGATAGATAGATAGATAGATAGATAGATAGATAGATAGATAGATAGATAGATACTTTATTAATCCCAAGGGGAAATTCTCATACTCCAGCAGCAGCATACTGATAAAAACAATATTAAATTAAAGAGTGATAACAATGCAGGTATAACAGACAATAACTTTGTATTGTGTTAACGTTTAACCCCCCGGGTGGAATTGAAGAGTCGCATAGTGTGGGGTCTCCTCAGTCTGTCAATGGAGCAGGACGGTGACAGCAGTCTGTCGCTGAAGCTGCTCCTCTGTCTGGAGATGATCCTGTTCCGAGGATGCAGTGGATTCTCCATGATTGACAGGAGTCTGCTCAGCACCCATCGCTCTGCCACGGATGTCAAACTGTCCAGCTCCATGCCTTGTTGGAGATGCCTGGGGTGGCAACACCTAGGAAGACCGGAAGAGGGCTTACGCTCACCTCAGACCACGTGGGGGCGACCACCCTGGTTCCTTTGGGGGCCACAGGTACAGAGCTTTGAAGCTCTACCCTGTAGGGGCCCGTGGTCACCGCCAGGGGGTGTCCCTGTGCCTAGAGAGCCCTGGACCTCAGCACTTCTGCCACAGATGTGCTGGGAAGAAGAGGATCGGGGACACCCGGAGTGCTTCCGGGTACACAGCCGGTGCTTCCTCCACACAGGGGCGTGTTGGCAGAAGGTCACTGGAGGACACCAGGAGCACATCCGTGTGCATATGAAAGGGGCCGCCTCCCTCCAGACAATGGCTGGAGGAGGCAAGGAAGCGGCCTGAAGAAGTGAGGCATTGTGTTGTGACCAGGACTTTGAGGGACTTTTGGGGGTTGTTACACCTTTGTAAATATGGTATTTAGGAATAAATGTGTGTTGGGTGAAATGAACGTTTCCGCCTGTCTGTGTCCGGGCCGGCTTCCACAGCCTACAATAGAGCCTGCCTTCCTCACCAGTTTATCCAGGCATGAGGCGTTCCTCTTCTTTATGCTGCCTCCCCAGCACACCACCGCGTAGAAGAGGGCGCACGTCACAACCGTCTGATAGAAGATCTGCAGCATCTTATTGCAGATGTTGAAGGACGCCAGCCTTCTAAGACCTCTCTTGCACAGAGCATCAGTATTGGCAGTTCAGTCCAACTTATCATTCAGCTGCACTCCCAGGTATTTATAGGTCTGTACCCTCTACTCACAGTCACCTCTGATGATCACGGGGTCCAGGAGGGGCCTGGGTCTCCTAACATCCACCACCAACTCCTTGGTTTTGCTGGTGTTCAGTTGTAGGTGGTTTGAGTCGCACCATTTAACAAAGTCCTTGATTGGCTTCCTATACTCCTCCTCTTGCCCACTCCTGATACTGTAATTAGGTGGTCCTAATACTGTAATTTGCTCAGTGAGTATAGACGCCCCCATGAGAACAATGTAGGTGGGCTCTGCATTTCAAGTCTGACTTAGGTAGCTGAGAGCTTAAAGTGAATGGCTGTATTCAGTCTTGTCAATTTTCACCTGCCGCCTGTAACTTTTAAGCTGTAAATCCTACCTACTTCTCTGGATCAGCAAGTGCTTACAAAAAAGCTTACATTTTATCTTATAAATGGATATTGTGCTTTGCCTTGCATTTTAGCAAATGTTAGTAGCTTCAGCCCACAAACTTAACATTTCATTTTAAAAGCTGAACATTCTGTTGTGCTGATGTGAAAGTTTTCCCTTCGATCAGACTGCGGCAGTTCCCTACCATGGAAATCAATCTGTGTGCTTAATACTGCGTGACTGCACAAAACCCTCCAAGTCTGAGTCAGGCTTTCTGTAATGAATGTGGTCTGCCTGAGATTCTCTACTGTGGCTACCTACATGGCGCCGCCCGCCGCTCTGTCCTGATGTTTTGCTACCTTTTTCAAGCTGTAGCTCTGCGCTGAGCTCATTTTGAAAAGAATAGCTCATTGGAACCTTTGCCTTCAAGAGTTAAGAGACCGTACCTATAAAAAGTCTGAAGTTTCCACATTTTGTTTTCATACAACATTGACTCACAATGGATTTAATTGGGCTTTTTGACACTGACGAGCTGAAAATGACTTTTTAAATTAAAAGTATATACAGCACCCTCCACAATTATTGGCACCCCTGGTTAAGATGTGTTCTTAGGCTTCTAATACATTCTTTTTTTCCCCCCAAAAAATATAAGCTCACAACACAAAAAAGAGAAAAATCTAACCTTTAACTGAAGTACATTTATTCATCCATTCATTATCCAACCCGCTATTCCTAACTACAGGGTCACAGGGTCTGCTGGAGCCAATCCCAGCCAACACAGGGTGCAAGGCAGGAAACAAACCCCGGGCAGGGCGCCAGCCCACCTCAGGGCACACACACACACACACACACACACACACCAAACACACACTAGGGCCAATTTTAGAATCGCTAATGCACCTAACCTGCATGTCTTTGGACTGTGGGAGGAAACTGGAGGAAAATCATACATTAAGAAATACATTTTTTACATGAAATAATATATGCCACAATTATTAGCACCCCTAACAATTCTTATAAAATAAATATAATTGACAGATTTTTGTAATTTCTAGTTTAGTTATTAAAGTTGATCAGAGTAAATTGGAACTTTTAATTAGTAATTAATGACTTCCTGTGTCCCTGGGGTATAAATATGACGTGACACAGAGTCCTATTGCTCTTAGCCACTCTTCAACATGGGAAAGACAAGAGAACATGCCGTTCAAGTAAGGCAGATGTGTGTCGACCTTCATATGTCAGGTAATGGCTACAAGAAAATAGCTACTCGCCAATGCCTGCCTGTATCTACAGTCAGAGGGATAATAAAGAAGTGTAAAACAACGGGAACAGTGGACAAACAAGGCTGGACGAGGACCACCACGCACAGTGAGGAGGATGGTAAGAGAAGTCAAAAATTCTCCAAAGCTCACTGTTAGAGAACTACACCAAAGAGTGATATCTTGGGGGATCACAAATTCTCCATGACAGCCATAAGACGCTATCACCATGCCAACAAGCTGTTTGTGAGACATCCATCCATTTTCCAACCCGCTATATCCTAAGACAGGGTCACGGGGGTCTGCTGGAGCCAATCCCAGCCAACACAGGGCACCAGCCCACCGCAGGGCACACACACACACAGGACAATTTAGAATCGGCAATCCACCTAACCTGCATGTCTTTGGACTGTGGTGGGAAACCCACGCAGACACGGGTAGAACATGCAAACTCCACGCAGGGAGGACCCGGGATGTGAACCTGGTTCTCCTGCAAGGAAAAAGCCTTTTCTCACCTACAATCACAAATGTAAACGTCAGGAGTTTGCTAATCAGTACTGGGGCTTCAACTGAGCCCATGTGCTTTGGTCAGATGAGACTAAAGTTCAGCTTTTTGGCAACAAACATTCTAAGTGGGTCCGGCTGGAATCCAAGAACGAGTATGTGGAAAAGCACCTCATGCCCACTGTAAAGTATGGTGAAAGATATGAGATGCTGTTGGGCTCTTTCTCTTCCAAAGGCCCCGGAAACTTTGTTAGGGTGCATAGCATACCAGGACATTTTAAATCAAAATCTGCCGGCCTCTGCCGGAAAGCTGAAGATGGGTCATCATTGGGTCTTCCAGCAGAATAATACTCCTAAACATATGACAAAATCTACACAAAAATGGCTCAGCAGACACAAAATCAAGCCTGTTCCTGTATGAGGAAGTCGGGAGTAGCAGAAAAGTATGTGAAGATGGTACCGGATTTGTATGAGGACATTGTGACTGAGGTGAAGTGTGTGGTAAGAATGACATTCTGGTTCAAGGTGAGATTGTGAATACATTAAGGATCGGTTCCGGGCCCTTTCCTGTTTGCAGTGGTGATGGACATGTTGACAGATGAAGACAGACAGGAGTCTCTGTGGACTATGATGTTTGTGGGTAACATTGTGATATGCAGTGAAAGCAGACATCAGGATGACACAAACCTGGAGAGGTGGAGGCACACACTGGAGAGAAGGGGAATGAGAGTCAGCAGCAGTAAGATTGGGATACATGTACGTCAATGAGAGGGAAATGGTGGAAAGGTGTGAGTATAAGAAGCAGAGGTGGTGAAGGTAGATGAATTTAAATATGGAGAGTGCAGCAGAGAGGTGAAGAAGAGAGTGTCGGCAGGGTGGACTGGGTGGAGAAGAGTGACAGGAGTGATTTATGATAGAAGATTAACTGCAAGAGTTAAAGGGAAGATCTATAAAACTGTAGTGAGACCAGCTATGTTGTATGGTTTGGAGTCGGTGACCCCGACGAAAATACAGGAGACAGAGCTGCAAGTGGCAGAGTTGAAGATGCTACGATTTTTACATGGAGTAACGAGGGTAGACAGAATTAGGAATGAGTAGATTAGAGTGGCAACACAGATACGACAGTTTGGTGACCAAGTTTGAGAGGCTTGATTGAGATGGTTTGGGCACGTGCAAAGGACAAGACAAGGGGTACATTGATAAAAGAATGTTGAGAATGGAACCGCCAGGCAAGAGGAACAGAAGAAGGCCAAAGAGAAGGTTTATGAATGTGGTGAAGAAGGACATGTATGGGAGCAGCTGAAAGAAGAAGAAGATTATTTATATTTAATTTAGACCAATTAGCAGAAATCTGTTTCCACTTTGACATTAAAGAGTCTTTTTTTCTTTCTTATGTCAAAAAATCCAAATTAAATCCAGTGCGATTCAGTGTTATGTAAAAAGAAAATGTGAAAATCTCCAAAGGGGTGAAGAGTTTTCATTGGTACTATAAGGTCCAGGGGCCTCATGTATAAACGGTGCGTACGCACAGAAATGTTGCGTAAGAACTTTTCCACGTTTAAATCGCGATGTATAAAACCTACACTTGGCGTAAAGCTACGCACTTTTCCACGGTACTTCATGCCTTGTCGTACGCAAGTTCTCCGCTCGGTTTTGCAGACTGGCGGCACCCAGCATCAAAGCAGTGCTACTGTTCCTGTGTGGTTACACCTTATTTTCATGACGCGGCTTTATAAATACACTGAAACTAACCGCATATTGTTTATTATTGTAACGTATCTGATTGTAATTAACTTGTAACAACATAATGGTCCAGGGAACAGCTATAGTATTCCAAATACCATAACTGCTTTAGCGTTGTTACTCTCACTGCACCTTCTTCTTTCAGCTGCTCCCGTTAGAAGTTGCCACAGCGGATCATCTTTTTCCATATTACTCTCACTGCACCACTCGGAGTATTTATATCACTGTATCTGAGTGTGAATCACAGCAGCAGCTGATCGGAAAGAGAAATATCAGTATACAGCATCAGGCACATGCTACCTCAGCCATGGCAAAACGTTTCAAAGCCTTTCTTGTACGGACCTCGCGGTTCAGAAACAGTTTCATCCCAAGAACTATAAACGCACTCAATCACTGCTCCTTGTAGAACTGTTTGTACTTATAACTAGAATTTGCTCACTGTAAACTTGTACTACAGTTATAATATTGCACAACCTGAGCCACTTTATAAAGTGCGTATTTACATATGATGACAATATCATTTTTAAGATGAAACGCAGCAAAATGTTTATTATATTATACAGGTAAAACTTTAACTTTAAATAATCTATATTCTTCACTGGGACTGGCGTGAAGGATAGAATAATTAAACATGTACTACGAAGATATTTCAATGTTCCTTAAACTTTTTAAAGAATCAGTGCTCTAAGTTTACAGATGGCTTAACGTCTATTACAGAGCTGATTGTGTGGCGATCGGATACTTGGAGAAAGAAAAGCAAGAACTTCATGGGCGGCCATGTCAATACATATTGAATATAAAACAGAAAGAGAAAATAACGACACAGCTAAAAATGCAGCGGCAAATTTCGACAAAAGTTAAATGCTTGTGTCATGAGCACGAGGCAGCGAGTGTCTGCAACGGACGTGGCCATCCGCCGTGCATAAGCTACCTCACTGACATTGGCGGGCGAAGGAGCCCAGTGTCACCACAAACCTAGAGCCGCCCCTGATTACTGCTGCAATAAATAATTTCATCGATGGTCGTGCACAATCGCTGCGCTGTAAAACCCATGTTTAATAATCCATTCCATTCGTGATATTACAGCTCTCTGAATAACTAAAATACTGAGATGTATACGTGATGTCATTTTCATGATGATAGGAGTTAAAGCACGTTATTAAACATGTGTTTCACTTCGATTAAATAATTTATTGCAGCAGTACTCAGGGTGCTCATGACACAAGCATTTAACGTTTGCCGAAATTTGTCGCTGCGTTTTTAGCTGTGTTGTTATTTTCTCTTTCTGTTTTATATTCAATATATATTGGCGTGGCCGTCACTGCAGTCAGTGCTTTTCTTTCCCTAAGTAACCGATCGCCACACAATCAGCTCTGTAATAGAAGTTAAGCCATCTGTAAGCTTAGCGCCGATTCTTCAAAACGTTTAAAGAACATTGAAATATCTTCGTAGTACATGTTTAATTATTCTATCCTTAACGACACTCCCAGTGAAGAATATAGATTATTTAAATGAAGTTAAAGTTTTATCTGTATAATTTAATAAACATATTTTGCTGCATTTCACCTTAAAAATGATATCGTCATCATATGTAAATACATTATAATTATAACTATAGTGAAAGTTTACAGTGGGGTGATTGTACTTATAAGTACAAACCGTTCTACAAGGAGCAATTGATTGAGTACATTTAAAGTTCTTGGGATTAAACTGTTTCTGAACCGTACAGGAAAGGCTTTAAAACGTTTTGCAGTGGCTGAGACAGCGTGTCCTTAAAGCTGTATACCGATAATTCTCTTTCCGATCAGCTGCTGCTGTGATTCACACTCAGATACAGTGATATAAATACTTCGAGTGGTGCAGTGAGAGTAATATGGAAAAAGATGATCCGCTGTGGCAACTCCTAACGGGAGGAGCTGAAAGAAGAAGAAGAAAAAGGTGCAGTGAGAGTAACAACGCTAAAGCAGTTATGGTATTTGGAATACTATGGCTGTTCCCTGAACCATTATATTGTTACGAGTTAATTACGATCAGATGCATTACACTAATAAACAATATGCGGTTAGTTTCTGTGTATTTATAAAGCCGCGTCATGAAAATAATGAGTAACCACACAGGAAAAGTAGTACTGCTTTGACGCTGGGTGCCGCCAGTCTGCAAAACCGAGCGGAGAACTTGCGTACGACAAAACATGAGGTACCGTGGAAAAGTGCGTGGCTTTACACCAAGTGTAGGTTTTATACATCGCAATTTGAACACGGTGGCGCAGTGGTAGCGCTGCTGCCTCGCAGTTAGGAGACCCGGGTTCGCTTCCCAGGTCCTCCCTGCGTGGAGTTTGCATGTTCTCCCCGTGTCTGTGTGGGTTTCCTCTGGGCGCTCTGGTTTCCTCCCACAATCCAAAGACATGCAGATTCTAAATTGGCCTTGGTGGGTGTGTCCTGTGGTGGGTTGGCACCCTGCCCAGGATTGATTCCTGCCTTTTGCCCTGTGTTGGCTGGGATTGGCTCCAGCAGACCCCTGTGACCCAGTGTTTGGATTCAGCGGGTTGGAAAATGGATGGATGGATTTGAACGTGGAAAAGTTCTTACGCAACATTTCTGTGCGTACGCACCGTTTATACATGAGGCCCCTGGATTTTTCTGTGCGTAAGCACATTTCGGCTTTTGTGCTTACGCCATGTTATAGTGCGAGTTCTACGCACGGCGTTATACATGAGGCCCCAGGTGTTTTAATAAAACAGGATGATATTTTACAGCAGATAAAAACAACACATTTGATAAAGGCTGCACAGCTAAAACATATTGCTAACCATCTTTTCTTTTTTTAGCATGTGAGTAACCTTTACTTACTTTTTTCCAGCTAAAACAAATGATTCCATGTATCTGAAAGAGTCAGGTCCAACACTTTTACATTTAAAGTTTTGAATTTCCAAACCTGCTTTGGAAATTCATGAAGGGTAGGGTAGAGTGGCAGATTCTTTTCGGCAAGGCCGGAGTCAGTTGTGCATGGGGCATCCATCCATCTTGGAGCCTTTTCACTCACACTGGGCCAGTTTACAGTCGCTAGTTAAACTAATGTAAACCTTTTTGGGATGATGGCACATCTTGGAAAATCCATGAGG
The DNA here is from genome assembly GCF_016835505.1 of Polypterus senegalus. Lineage (NCBI taxonomy): Eukaryota > Metazoa > Chordata > Cladistia > Polypteriformes > Polypteridae > Polypterus > Polypterus senegalus. The sequence goes on along the minus strand of NC_053164.1, from coordinate 17,649,328 downwards.
GCAAGGGGACAACTTTTAAACACACATCCACCCAATCATTCATTTTCTAAACCTATTTTATCTTGAGTGGGGTTGCGGAGAAGCTGGAACCGATGGCACGGAGCATAGGAACAATCCCTGGATGTATCAGCAATGCATTACTGGGTGATCACACTCATACACGTGCAAACACACGCACCCACACGACTGTTTTAAATTGCCAGTCCATCTAACCTGCATATCTTTGGATTGTGGCAGGTAACTGGAGCATCTGGAGGAAACCCATGTGAGCACAATGAAAACAGGCAATTCCATGCAGAGAAGATCCTTTATATAAACAGTGAACACAATTTGAACCTGGGTTCTGAAGCTGTGAGGACTGATTGAGGTCATTTATGTGAGGTAGAATGCCTAGAGGGGTCTGGGTGGTCTTGTGGCCAGGGAAGCCCTACAGATTTTTTTTTTTCTCCAGCCATCTGGAGTTTATTTTTTTTTGTTTTGTTTTTTATGTCTTCCCTGGCCATTGGACTTTACTTTTACTCTATGTGAATTAGTGTTCCCTAAGTCTATTTTTTATTTATTTTGTCTTTTTTCTCTTTCTTCAATATGTAAAGCACTTTGAGCTACATCATTTGTATGAAAATGTGCTATATAAATAAATGTTGTTGTTGTTGCTGTGAGGTTAGAAATACTATTATGAAACTGTGTTTACCAACAGCATGAAGTTCCAGTTTTTGTTTATCTCTCAACCTCAATATCAGTACATTACAGTTTTTCTGAATTGCTAAAACACTAAATCCCATTGTAAAAACTAAATTGTCAACTACCAAAACTCTTTCATCAAATCAATCCCACAGTTGTCAAAATCTTAAACACCATTCATCTGGTTAGGACACAATTTGCAAATCTGAATCTCCCATTTACCAAAACTCTAAACACATTCTCAAACACAAAACACATTTAGCAGTGTGGTGCACTTGTACCCAGAATGGTGCACACAGGCTACAGAAGTTAAACACAACTAACACACTGTTTTCATCATTTACACACTACCACTCAAAATTGAAAACACATGTGCCCAATCAGTGAACCCAATTAGTAAACAGTATATAAGCCTAGTGAAATGCAAATGGCATGAGTGGATCCATCAATGGGGCAATACAATAGAAGAGGAAGAGGAAGAGGAAGAGGAAAAGGAGCCCATGTCAGAGGTGGTGGGCAAGGACTAAGACCAAGAAGAAGATCTGTAATTTCAAATGACATTCGAGCAACTGTTAGAGATCATGTTCTGGTGCATGGCATGACTATAAGGGAGGCAGGGCAACGTGTGCAACCAAACCTAAGCAGGTTCTCAGTGGCTACTATAATCCGGACCTTCAGAGAAGAAAACAGGTAAAAAACATACTTGTCTCAGTAAGGGGACAATGAAAAATAATTTCTCCATGGTTCTGTGTTTGAAAACATAGATGTAAAGTATACTTATAACTAAATGGTATTTTTTTTAGAATTGAAAGACGGCCACATGAGGGTGGAAGAACACGCATGTGCTCACAACACCAGGGGCCTCATGTATAACGCCGTGCGTAGAACTCGCACTATAACATGGCGTTAGCACAAAAGCTGAAACGTGCTTACGCACAGAAAAATCCAGATGCAGGAATCTGTGCGTACTCCAACTTCCACGTTCTTCCGCTACATAAATCCCGACCAGCGTGAAAACTAACGCTCGTGCACGCGCATTATGTAACGCCCCAGATCCTCCCAGAATTACGCCTCTTTGAATATGCAAATCAATATAAATCGCCCTTAAGCGCAGCCTTCTGTGAAAAGACAATGGGAAAAGCACGGGGAAAATATAAGAATTTCAGCGAATACCAAGTGGAGGCAAAGGAAAAACATACTATTTGTTCAAATAAACCGTGGTATAATCAACAAAAGGAAGTTGATCGAGTGACATAGCGTGTTGGAGAAACTTGAAAGCTCACATTCACAAATCGCACAGTGCCGGAAATAAAAAAGAAGTCACATATCAAAGTCGCTGTGAAAAGCCGAGTTGTAAGCCCACTGTCTGAGTGTCATATGAAAGCTTATTAGGGTACAGAGAAAAAAGGCACACAGTGAGGAAAAAGCACGAAATGTCAACTTCAATCTCGACATTTCCACTTTAATCACGTAGTTTATTTTGTCATTAAAGTAGAACATCATAAACTTCATCTTAAAATCGTTTAATTAACCAGTTTCTCAAATCACATCGTAATTAAAGTAGCACGTTAAATGCTTTGTTTTGTATTTGATCTTCTATGTGCTCTATGTGTGTGAATCACTACTTGCTTTTCAAACCGCTCTCTTCCTCCAACTGGACACAGAATCCATTACATTCGTAATATTACAGTTCTCTGAATAACTAAAATACTGAGATGTATACGTGATATCATTTTCATGATGATAGGAGTTAAAGCACGTTATTGAACATGTGTTTCACTTGGATGAAATAATTTATTGCAGCAGTACAATCAGGGGCGGCTCTAGGCTTGTCGTGGCACTGAGCAGAGGAAGAATCGGTGGCTCCTTCGCCGCCCTGTCAGTAAGGTAGCTTATGCACAGTGGATGGCTGCATAGCCGCCTCGTGCTCATGACACAAGCATTTAACTTTTGCCGAAATTTGTCGCTGTGTTTTTAGCTGTGTTGTTATTTTCTCTTTCTGTTTTATATTCAATATATATTGGCGTAGCCGTCACTGCAGTCAGTGCTTTTCTTTCCCAAGTAACCGATCGCCATACAATCAGCTCTGTAATAGAAGTTAAGCCATCTGTAAGCTTAGCGCCGATTCTTCAAAACGTTTAAAGAACATTGAAATGTCTTTGTAGTACATGTTTAATTATTCTATCCTTAACGACACTCCCAGTGAAGAATATAGATTATTTAAATGAAATTAAAGTTTTATCTGTATAATTTAATAAACATATTTTGCTGAATTTCACCTTATAAATGATATCGTTTCTGTTTCTGAACCGCGAGGTCCGTACAGGAAAGGCTTTAAAACATTTTGCAGTGGCTGAGACAGCGTGTCCTTGAAGCTGTATACCGATAATTCTCTTTCCGATCAGCTGCTGCTGTGATTCACACTCAGATACTGTGATATAAATACTCCGAGTTGTGCAGTGAGAGAAATATTGAAAAAGATGATCCGCTGTGGCAACTCCTAACAAGAGGAGCTGAAAGAAGAAGAAGAAGAAGAAGTGAGAGTAACAACGCTAAAGCAGTTATGGTATTTGGAATACTATGGCTGTTCCCTGGACCATTATATTGTTACAAGTTAATTGCAATCAGATGCATTACACTAATAAACAATATGCGGTTAGTTTCTGTGTATTTATAAAGTCGCGTCAGGAAAATAAGGTGTAACCACACTGGAACAGTAGCACTGCTTTGACGCTGGGTGCCGCCAGTCTGCAAAACCGAGCGGAGAACTTGCGTACGACAAGGCATGAGGTACCGTGGAAAAGTGCGTGGATTTACGCCAAGTGTAGGTTTTATACATCGTGATTTGAACGTGGAAAAGTTCTTACGCAACATTTCTGTGCGTACGCACCGTTTATACATGAGGCCCCAGGAGACACTTATTGTGGATATGGTCCGTCAAAATAATGCAATTCGACTGTGTGAAATACAGCAGCGGATTATAAAAGACAACATACATTTTGAGGGAATAAATAGTGTGAGTCTGTCAACAATTGACCGTGTCCTGCAACGCAACAAGATAAGGATGAAACAAATTTATCGGGTACCATTTGAGCGAAACTGTGAGAGAGTGAAAGAGCAACGATATCAATATGTACAAGTAAGTAAACTTTTACAGTAAACTCACTTCTAGAATGTATACTGTATTGTCTGGGATGCAGCACATATATACATCATACTGTGTCATTTACAGAACTAAATGTAGTTTGTTGTCACTGTGTACAGAGAATCTTTGAGCTTGACTCAATGGTTAGGCCTCATGAATACATCTTCGTAGATGAAGCTGGATTCAATCTAGCAAAAATTAGAAGAAGAGGTTGCAAATTCATAGGTCAACATGCCATTATTGAACTGCCTGGCCAGCATAGTGGAAATGTAACTATCTGTGCTGCCATCAGCAGTTATGGGGTTCTCCACAGCCATGTTACTGTTGGGCTATACAACGCCGAACTTCTAGTAACATTCCTGGATGGTCTACAGGATGCTTTGCTTGAGCAGAGAGATCGCGAGCAGGTAGAGCATCCCATGCATGTTATTACAGTTTTTCTCAATTGCTAAAACACTAAAACCCATTGGCTGAAGAAAGTTCTCAGTTGCCTGACCTCATTTAGCTAATTGTGCAGTCTGTTGTCAATACCTTAAACCATTTCACATGGTAAAACACAATATGCCGATCTTACTTAGACTTTTCAGCAAAACTCTAAACACATTCTCATTCTCAAAACACATTCTACACTCTAATGCACACGTCATCCATACTGGTAAACACAAGTAGCAACGCTCAAATACAATTGGAGAAAACATGTCATTGATTGAACACAACCACTCAAATTTGATGTCACCTGTTTCAAATGATGTGACACAACCAATATAAGCCAGTTCAGACAGCAAACAGGTTGTTGAAGGTAGAAAGGAGAAAGTCTGAGCATGGATAGAAGAAACAATGTGAGAGGACGAGTGCGTATGTGAGGTGGGCGATGACGAAGAGGAGGAGGACGACAAGAAAGAGGAAGAGGGCGAGGAAGAGGAGGAGGGTGGCAAGGAAGAGGAGGAGGAAGACAAAGAGTGGAAATATCTGATGAAATTCGAGCAACAGTCATAGACCATGTTCTTGTCCATGGACTGACAATGAGGGACGCAGAACTAAGAGTGCAACCCAATTTGAGCCGATTTTCTGTGTCCACCATAGTAAGGACGTTCAGAGAAGAGAACAGGTACAGTATACTACTCTATTTTTGTAATTGCAAATTTACTGTACTACACAATATGCAACTGTTTCAATAGACATTTGAAAAGTTCATCACTATGTATAGTACTGCATGAATATTTGTTGTAACTGCACATCTACTTTTTGTAGAATTGCGAGGCTGCCACATGCAGGTGGAAGGACGGCTTTATTCACTCAAGAGCAAGAGGCCGTTATAGTGGGCATGGTCCTTCAAGATAATGTAATACGACTCCGAGAAATCCAGGAACGAGTGATACAAGACAACACACACTTCCAGGGAATCAACAGTGTGAGCATTTCCACAATTGACCGTGTCCTCCATTGTAACAGGATGTGAATGAAACAAGTATACAAAGTACCCTTTGAGCGCAACTCACCAAGGGTGAAAGAACTGCGAGCTCAGTATGTGCAAGTAAGTGTACATTCAGAAACATTTACTGTAATCCAGATTTTCTACAGTACTAACACATACTATGTGAATGACATTACTCTTCAGTACATACAATGTATGTGAATCAGAAGTGCATACAGTAGGCTTAATTGTACAGTATAGCACTGTCTCTGTATGACTTACAAAATTCTAAATGCAGTATATTGCATTTCTACACAGACAATATTTAACTTGGAATCCTTGGATAGACCCCATGACTTCATCTTTGTAGATGAAGCAGGCTTCAATCTAACAAAGAGGAGACGGAGAGGCCGAAACATCATTGGACAGCGGGCCATTGTTGAAGTCCCTGGTCAACGAGGTGGCAATGTCACCATCTGTGCTGCTATTAGCAACCATGGTGTTCTACATCACCATGTTACACTCGGGCCATATAACACCCAGCACCTTCTAAGATTTATTGCCAATCTACAGTTTTTTCCAATTGCTAACACACTAAAATCTAATGTAAAGCTCAACTGCAAAAACTGACACTCAGAGAGCAAAATCTCTCCTCACATTTGTTATATTCAAAACACAAATCACACCTTTGAACACAAAAAGCAATTAACTTGACTTCTTTTGCATTAGAGTGTGCACTCTTTCCTACAGAAAACACAGGAATCTGACAGCAATAAACTTTTAGCCATTTCTAAACACACCCATTCAAAAAGCCACACCCATGTACCAATTAGGCTAAAACAAGTGTCACCTGGTCAAGCACCTGACTGCTTATTAGTTAACTCAGCAATCAGAATGTGAGAACTATAAAACTCCACAGATTTACCAACACTAAAGAACAATGGAAGCTGGAGGGAGAGGAAGAGATGGTAGAGGTAGAGGTAGAGGTAGAGGTAGAGGTAGAGGTAGAGGTAGAGGTAGAGGTAGAGGTAGAGGAAGAGGTAGAGGAAGAGGTAGGGGTGCACAGAGAGGTGAAAGAGGACAAAGACAAAGAAGACAAGCACTTTCAAATGAAATTCGGGCAACATTAGTCGACCATGTTATAAATCATGGATTGACAATGAGAGAGGCTGGACAGAGGGTCCAACCCAACCTGAGTCGATTTACTGTTGCCTCTGTCATCCGGACATTTCGGCTTGAGAACAGGTATGTTCTGTAACACCCACTCTGTACTGTATATATACAGCAATTCAAAGTATTCTTTACTTGTACAATACTACTGCATAATCCTCATTAGAAACAAGAAAGGCTACATACCAATATATACATTGTTGTCTTCTCCAAGGACTGAGAGACAAGTAGGACGTGGTGGAAGAGGTCGGATGTTCACAGAGGCACAGGAGGTAGAAATCATAAACATGGTTTTGGCAAATAATGCCATAAGACTTAGGGAAATTCAAAGCCACATCATGAGGGACGACACAGTTTTTGGCAACATTAGGCAAGTTGCCTTGTCTACCCTTGCTCGTGTTCTCCAGCGACACCAAGTACAAATGAAACAGATATACTGGGTTCCTTTTGAGAGGAACCCCGAAAGAGTCAAAGAACTGAGGCACAATTATGTGCAGGTAACTATTAGACTACAGGATGTTACATATAATGCTGCGTTTTCCAGTAATAACCATAAACCTAAACCACTGCTTATGTAATCTTTTTTTGTTCTCAGACAGTGCTGGAAATGGATTCAAATGTGATCCCACATAAGTTCATTTTTATTGATGAGGCTGGCTTCAACCTTACCAGAACCAGAAGAAGGGGAAGAAACAGAATAGGTCACAGAGCTATTGTGAATGTTCCTGACGTACGTGGGGGAAACATCACAATGTGTGCTGCCATCACAGGACATGGAGTTCTATACCACCATGCCATTCTTGGTCCATATAACACAGAGTAGATCCTGACAATTCTGGACAGAATACGAGACATCTTACAACAGGCAAACCATACGGACGATGAAGGGCAGGAGCACAGATATGTTGTAGTGTGGGACAATGTGGCTTTTCATCGTGCAGCCATGGTGCAAAATTGGTTTGCCAACAACCCACATTTTATAGTGGCTTACCTTCCCCCTTATTCTCCATTTCTGAACCCCATAGAAGAGTTCTTTTCAGCATGGCGGTGGAAGGTCTATGATCGTCAACCCCATGTGCGTGAGGGGCTTCTACAAGCAATGGAGGAGGCATGTGAGGAAATTGACGTAGGAGCTATCCAGGGATGGATAAGACACTTCCGACGCTTCTTTCCTCGCTGTCTAGCAAGGGAAAACATTGCATGTGAAGTGGATGAGGTGCTGTGGCCAGATCCACTGAGACGACATGACCCTGCATAAATCTTGTTTTGTTGTTCATTTGTTTTTTCACTTGTGCATGTTTGGGTTTTTCTGTTGCAAATTGTAGCTAAATAAATTATTTCTTTGAACCTAATTTATTTCTGCACATATGTCTCTGTGTCCAATTCTCAGTATTTGCAGTTCTGACAGTCCCTAAAGAGATAAAAGTGTTTTGGATTTTACAGAGTGGAGGAAAAATTTAGGCATGGGACAAAAATGTTTACAATTTGGGGCAAAAGTTTGGTTTTGATAAGTGTTTATATAGTTTTGACTGCAGAGCTTCATTTTGCAGGATATGTGAGGTGTTTTGCTCTTTGGGTGAGGTGTTTTGTGAATTGTGCTAAATGATTTGCAAAAATGAGCCTTGTTGTCAAAATTGTGCTTTAGCAATTGGAAAAAACTGTAACTTGGAATCCTTGGATAGACCCCATGACTTCATCTTTGTAGATGAAGCAGGCTTCAATCTAACAAAGAGGAGACGGAGAGGCCGAAACATCATTGGACAGCGGGCCATTGTTGAAGTCCCTGGTCAACGAGGTGGCAATGTCACCATCTGTGCTGCTATTAGCAACCATGGTGTTCTACATCACCATGTTACACTCGGGCCATATAACACCCTGCACCTTCTAAGATTTATTGCCAATCTAAGAAGGAGATTTTATTTGAGCTGCAGGTTCAATACCATCAGGGTCAAGAGCCAAATGAGAATCCCATTCCCAACTATGTGATAGTGTGGGACAATGTCAGTTTCCACCGAACTGCTCCGGTAAGGGAATGGTTCAACATCAATGAGCAGTTTATGAACATGTACCTCCCTCCATACTCGCCTTTCCTAAATCCGACTGAGGAGTTTTTCTCCTCTTGGAGATGGAAAGTGTATAATAGACAACCCTACACCAGAGTAAGTCTTCTGCAAGCCATGGATTTAGCTTGTGGTGATATAGGTGAGGAATCATGTCAGGGCTGGATACGGCACACAAGAGGCTTCTTCCTCCGTTGCCTCAGGAGGGACAATATTGCTTGTGATGTTGATGAAGTGCTCTGGCCTAACCCAGCCCAAAGACGAGAAGAAGCAAATTGATCACGTTTACTCCTTTGATTTTTGTCCCTTTTAGTATTGTATACTGTAGTACGGTGCATTGTATGCTGCATTGAGATTAAAATTTGCTTCTCCCTGAGAACTATATGTTTTGAACAATGTGTTTTCTGTTTTTTGTTGTATTGTTTACTGACTGCTTGATAGCGCATATCATTTTGATGACTTTGTTTTTGATTTGAGAGCAGTGCTTGATTTTGAACACAGGTAAAACTGTTTTTAGGCGAAAGTTTCATTTTGCAAGAGGAGTCAGAGGTTTTGTAAATAGTGCTTGAAGATAAGGTTTTGCATGTAGTGGTTTCAGAAAATGGAGCAAGGTTTCAGAAATTGTGTTTTAGCAATTGAGAAAAACAGTATTTGGGACAATGTGAGCTTTCACTGTGGTCCAAGAATATACAATTGGTTTCACAATGAGCAGCATTTTATGAATGTGTTTCTTCCACCACACTCTCCCTTTTTGAACCCTATTGAGGAGTTTTTCTCGGCATGGAGACGGAAAGTAAACGACCGAAACCCTTACACACAGGAAAATCTACTTCAAGCAATGAATGGAGCATGTGGTGAGATAGGAGAGGAATCTTGCCAGGGCTGGATTCGGCATGCTATAGGATTCTTTCCTCTTTGCCTTGCAAGGGAGACCATAGCATGTGATGTGGATGAAGTCCTGTGGCCTGACCCAGCACAGAGGCGTAATGCTGAGGCAGAATAAATTATCTGAATATGCTGTAAAAATATATAATTTATATATATATATATATATATATATATATATATATATATATATATATATATATATATATATATATATATATATATACACAGTATATAACTTTTTTTGCTGCAGTTCTTTTTTTGTTAAAATGTGAGTACAAGAATAAATGAATGAATAAATAAATATTATTTTCCCGCTATCCCACAGTGTTTTGTATTTATTTATGTAGTGTGTAATTTTTGGTAGGTTGTGTTTGCACATTGGCTGGTTTTGTGTGGTTTTTGACAGTAGTGCTTGATTTTGAGTAAAGTTAAAATAGTTTTGGGTCAAATGTTTGGTTTTGCAAGACAAGTCGAAGGTTTTGTGAATATAGCTTGAATTTTAGAGTTTTGTTTGGTGTTTTAAGACAAAGAGATGAGATTTTAGGAAACGTGTTTTAGCAATTCAGAAAAACTGTAATCTAGCGCTAGGACAAGAATTAGCCCAATCTGAATAGCAGGGAAAATCTTTAACATTAAATAGCCGCGATGATATTCCTCCACCTGCAGGCGGAGCTAAAGAAACTTTCGCCTTCTCAGTTTTACCTGCGAGACGTTCTTGCTCGGGAACGACTGCCTACGTTAGTTACGTTCGCTCAGAAAAGTGTGTCGGAAGAAAGAAGCGGCGTGAGGGTTTGTATATTTGGACGAGGCATGGAGGTTGAAGGCGGCTCGTATGGTCCTCGATTTGTGGGTATCAGGTTTTGCCAGGAGTGGTGAGTTCCGCGATTAGTATCGTTTGGTAAAATTATATTCTTGAATAGAGTGGGGTTATCGAGGAACTTCCAGCGTACCTGCTTGAATTTAGCGAGTATATCTGCTTCTAGTAATTCCCTGACGGATTTAATCAGTAACCTGTCAATTATTTTAGTGCGTGTATTATTTATTTATTTATGTTGTTGTTTTGTTTTTTTTTCTCATAGGACATACACTTTTAGTAATAGGGGTACTAAAAAAAGATTTGTAGTAGACTTGAAGTCTTGAACAGTTTTTAAAATAATAGTGCGATCACGTAATAGCAATATCATATTAGCAGAAATCAGATCATTTTTGGCTTATTCGAAGTTGGCAAATTGGTATTTAATATGAAGGAATCCTCCATAGTAGCCTACTGCTTATGAATATTGTACTTCAGAATTATAATCTGATGCTGATAGCCGTGGTATGTATTCCATATTAAGAGTGAATTATGAATTGAGAAATGTTGTTGGTTTGGGTAACTGAAAGGCACCACTAGCCGATCTCCTTTTCAGTTTATTCCACCGTAAATTATTCACAGTAAAAACACATCAAACATATATCCAGGAGTACCTAGAGTATACTAATGTGTAACCATACTTTATATACACCTGTTTATGTTCTCTGTACACTTTTGTGTCAGTTAAAAAAATAAACAATCCACTTGATAGTTGTAAGTAGATCTAATGTACAGGTGCCGGTCATAAAATTAGAATATCATGACAAAGTTGATTTATTTCAGTAATTCCATTCAAAAAGTGAAACTTGTATATTAGATTCATTCATTACACACAGACGGATGTATTTCAAATGTTTATTTCTTTTAATTTTGATGATTATAACTGACAACTAAGTCCCAAATTCAGTATCTCAGAAAATTAGAATATCAATTAAGACCAATGCAAAAGGATTTTTAGAAATGTTGGCCAACTGAAAGGTATGAACATGAAAAGTATGAGCAGGTACAGCACTCAATATTTAGTTGGGGCTCCTTTGGCCTGGATTACTGCAGCAATGCGGCGTGGCATGGAGTCGATCAGTCTGTGGCACTGCTCAGGTGTTATGAGAGCCCATGTTGCTCTGATAGTGGCCTTCAGCTCTTCTGAATTGTTGGGTCTGGCGTGTTGCATTTTCCTCTTCACAATACCCCATAGATTTTCTATCGGGTTAAGGTCAGGCGAGTTTGCTGGCCAATCAAGAACAGGGATACCATGGTCCTTAAACCAGGTACTGGTAGTTTTGGCACTGTCTGCAGGTGCCAGGTCCTGTTGGAAAATTAAATCTGCATCTCCATAAAGTTCGTCAGCAGCCGGAAGCATGAAGTGCTCTAAAACTTCCTGGTAGACGACCCTGTTGACCTTGTACTTCAGAAAACGCAATGGACCAACACCAGCAGATGACATGGCACCCCAAACCATCACTGACTGTGGAAACTTTACACTGGACCTCAAGCAACATGGATTCTGTGCCTCTCCTCTCTTCCTCCAGACTCTGGGACCTTGATTTCCAAAGGAAATGCAAAATTTACTTTCATCAGAGAACATAACTTTGGACCACACAGCAGCAGTCCAGTTGAGACGCTTCTGACACTGTCTCTTGTTCAAGAGTGGCTTGACACAAGGAATGCGACAGCTGAAGCCCGTGTCTTGCATATGTCTGTGCGTGGTGGTCCTTGAAGCACTCACTCCAGCTGCAGTCCACTCTTTGTGAATCCCCCACAGTTTTCAATGGGTTTTGTTTCACAATCCTCTCCAGGGTGCGGTTATCCCTATTGCTTGTACACTTTTTTCTACCACATCTTGTCCTTCCCTTCGCCTCTCTATTAATGTGCTTGGACACAGAGCTCTGTGAACAGCCAGCCTCTTTAGCAATGACCTTTTGTGTCTTGCCCTCCTTGTTCAAGGTGTCAATGGTCGTCTTTTGGACAACTGTCAAGTCAGCAGTCTTCCCCATGATTGTGTAGCCTACAGAACTCGACTGAGAGACCATTTAAAGGCTTTTGCAGGTGTTTTGAGTTAATTAGCTGATTAGAGTGTGGCACCAGGTGTCTTCAATATTGAACCTTTTCACAATATTCTAATTTTCCGAGATACTGAATTTGGGACTTTCATTAGTTGTCAGTTATAATCATCAAAATTAAAAGAAATAAACATTTGAAATTCATCAGTCTGTGTGTAATGAATGAATCTAATATACAAGTTTCACTTTTTGAATGGAATTACTGAAATAAATCAACTTTGTCATGATATTCTAATTTTATGACCGGCACCTGTAGATGTATGTTTGTACAATATGTGTATATGTATGTATTAAAAAAAAATATATATATATATATATATATATATATATATATATATATATATATATATAAAATATGAAAGTAACCGCTAACCCAAGAAGCAACACATCAATTTTTATTTTATTAATTTTATTGTAATCGTTCCATACAAAAAGATACATTTTTAGAAAAAATAGGATTGAAAATCAATCGAACTCCACCCCTAGTTTTTAAGCTATCATCATTATATTGTTGTCAATTCAAAGAGCCATAAAAATACCTGTGCTTCCACTGTGTCTAGGTGCCATGCTGCCAACATCTCGGTAACAGCAGAAAACGGAAGTATACTAGCAAATAGCCATATTTTTATAAGCATATATTTATGTTCTCTGTACATGTCCTTGTCAGTCAAATAGTTGCCCATTCAGAAACTCTTACTCTTGGAAGCAGCATGCAGTTTATATAATGCAACTAAACATACGTTGCCAGTTACACTAATACACTAGCTAAAGTGAGCTAATTGGCCAAATTAGTGTTGGGCTACTCTGTAGCGTAGTTGGCATCATAAGTAGACACCATTCAGACAAAATCACTTCAGCAGAACCGTCCAGCGTTTTCAGCAGCAGCAATCAGAATCAGGGTTGCCAAGTCCCAGAAAAATTTCTATCACAATTAAAGCTCAAAACCTGCTGAATGGCACTACATGCTATCCCAATGAATGACATATTTTCAGTTATGACCCTAATCCACAATATTAAATCAAAGTGTGAGGTTATTTCGCCATGGAGTTTCTGAGTGCCATGATATATGTATATGCCATTGAACAGCTTCCCTCTTAGTCTTTCAGGAGTAATGTTACACATAATATAGCAATGAAGAACTTTGGGGGCTGAAGTTTTTTACCTTGGTGTTTCAAGCAAGCTGGTAAACCGGTGGTGGTGGCAGCTCATTTTCACCAAGACGTGCCTGTACGGGTTTGATGGTGCATTTGCAAAATAGCCCAAAAGCAAAAATGCACCCTACAGAATCTTTACCCGAGGAATGGTTTTAAAATTACTCCAAATGGGCAGAAAACCCGCCCATTTAGTGACTGCCCCCCCTACCAACCCCCCAGCACTCTGTAAAAAGTTAGAGGAGCACCATTGAAATGTCACTGGTATTACTGCAGCCAGTGCCTCGAAAGTTCAACCTTTTTAAAGGGTGCAAAATGTAGTGGCCACCCCTTGAAGGCACCATTGCTTAATAATGCCAACCGTTCAGTTATTCACCATTTTGTGTAAGCATATCCAAACATTATTATTTTTCGTTTTTGTTAAAGGAATATTTTATGTATCTACTAGAAGTTCTCTGAGAAATACTGGAATTCCTGTGAAGTGGCTACCTTGAACTGACAGCATTTGACTGGTTTGTTGTAAAGTTAAAATTATATTAAAGTCCTTTAGAGCACATTGAAAGAAACACATGTTCAGACAAGTGCTTTAAATCCTGAACAGGACTAATTAAAGTGCGAGAATGTTTTACCTGAGGTTCTATTTAAAAAAGAAAAGTTGGGTGACCTTGTTTTATTTTTCAAAAAGAGGATATAGGGGTTGCAATGGGGGCATTGGATGGTAATTGATACTCCACACATGACTGTGCACTATTGGAATCTATATTACTTTTTGCAACCAAAAAAAAGGATGACTATAAGCTTTATTAAACTTTTTAAACAGTTACAATATCACTATTTATTTTTCATAATGTCAAAAAAAAACCCCAAAAAAAAACAGCCTTATTTTTTTTTTTCTTAGTTTTGTTTGTCCCCTTTTAAAAGAAACGTCTTAGCCTCTGATGAAATAATACCGCTAAATACGTCACAATTTAGGACAAATTCTAATTGACTGCAAAAATGTTTTTTTTATTATTGAAACATTTTTAGACACAATGAAAGAAGTTAGAGCTTTATCATTTGTTATGACCATAAAATCAGCCCGACCATCCACTACAGTTACAGCTTCCTCTGTTAAACATGGAGTTTAGTCTCATGACCAGGAAACTCCATTTTTGTCATCAGACCATTGAACCTTAATTCCAGTGGACTTCAGAGTCTCCTATGTGCCTTCTGCTGAGATGTCTTGTGTGTTTTTCTCTTTGTCACGTAGGCCTTCCAACCTGCAGGGGAAAACCTGGGGGTTGGTGACAGAATTGGCACTCCAGCCACCATAAAAAAACCTTGCACTGTTCTATTCCATCTGAACTAGTTTGGATCTGAGGTGTCACCCGATGCATGGCTGCACTCGGGTTCTAGCCTGGGGTCCTGAGTTGGTTTGTCATGTGGTGGGTGCGGCAATGCGCTGTATCAGTGCCTGCTCCTAACCTCACTCTTTCTCTCCAGTAAGGCTGCAACTGGTGAAGCACCCCTGTGGTCATCACAGTTCTCTCAGGTTACTTGGTGGCCTCCCTCACTCGTTGTTTCTTTTGCTCGATCAGTGTGTTTTTGTGGACTGCCTGATCTAGCCGGTTGACAGCTCTGCCACCCTTTTTCCTTTTCTTAGTGATTGATATATCTTGATATTCAGTGATATTTTCTTGTCTCCATCCCCTGATTTGTACTTTTCATGGCGTTGCTTGGAGTGTTCTTTTGCCTTCATTGTGTAGGTTAGGCCACCATATTACTTACTCCCCACAAGCCGACCCTTCCACATTCAGTTGTATTTATACTGCAGTCAATTTTTATTTTAGTTTTTCCTTTTAACGTAAAGGTGTTAGAATAGAATTACAAATGGAAAGCCTTTTCCTGTCATTGCAAAATAATTTAAAACAAAATTACGAGTGCCATCCCAACTGGGTACAAATGCAAACGACACTACTTTTGTGAAAAACAAATCAAAGCTACAGCACATTAAAATGAAGAAGATGAAGATCAGCAACATCAAAAAAAAATCTGATGAAATAAGACAGTTAAACAGATATTTTGAGACATAGTGAAAGAAATGAAACTGTTATCATTACTCATGATGACAAAAACGTCTGCAAATGCAGTATGCAGTCAGACTTGGTTATGCATTCCACTGACCTGTAAGTTACAGGTTCCATTTATTTATTTATTTTTCCAGGTCTCACTAGACAGCCCCACTGATGTGCCATTTTTGTTAAAAGAAGTTTTAATGTTGAGTGGACATCAGTGAAGTTGCTTATGCCTTTATTTGCTCCAGGCACCTACATGGTCGCTCTATTTTTTTAACTCCTCAGTAAATTGATGCTTTTGTTGGTGGATCTTTTGAACTTTTGGTTATGGTGTTCAGTTGTAACACAGCTCTGCCCTGTCCTTCAAGGGTCTGAGCCAAACTGCCATGCATGCTTTTCTCTGAACAAACCTTTTTGCGTTTTCCAGCAACCCCTTCATCAAGTTCTGCTGTCCTGGACATTCTTTAGAATTTTATGAATTTCGATTGGTCTGATATTTTAGGGATCTAAAAGAGGACGTCTGCTCACCATATTAGTGCTGCGTTATCAGTATAATTCTATTTATTTACAGTCAGTGGCCAATTTTTTGGTTCACCTTCTTGTTAATATAATCATTGAGGTGGCTGTAATTTGATGTATACAAAATAATGACGTAATTAGGAGGTTACGAATTTCCTTTTCCCATGTTTGCAGCAGGCTCCAGAAAAAAAAGAGAAGAATACCGTATATGCTCCAATAAACGCCGAGTCCCTTATTGTCGCCGGGCTTCAGAGGGGACGTGGCCAAATAGTAGCCGGTCTCTAACAGTAGTCGGGTCTTTGATATTTGCCACTAGTGTACATTGTAAGCGTCTGTATCTTTGCGTGTGTAATACATGTGCATGTCAGCACGTTGCATAAATAAGAAATACGGATATACCGGTTTTTAAAACTGCTTCATTTTTGTGCCGGGTTGACCAAAATATGGACAAACCTGGAAGAGGAGGAAGACGATAGTGAACTGAACAACAACGAAGCCGTCATTGCGGATTCGGACGATGAATAGCAGCGAAAGGAACAGAAAGACATTGCCATTTTTTCTTTAACAGTCTTATGCAGCATGTGAAATTCAAATAAAGTAGCTGTTTGTAATATTAGCCAACATTTTTGTGTACCTACATGTACCAACACGAGCAAAAAAAATATTGCGTTCTGAAAGTTATTTTTTTTAATAATGGCCGGTCTCTATTAACTGCCGGTGGCCACTATTGGAGCATATACGGTAATTAATTTTGAACTTAAATCATCATGCAGTTTATACATATTTTAGTAAAAAAATTAAGAGACTTCTCCATAATTGGACATTATTTTGTTATTAATTGTGATGATGTTGATCAAAAATGAATACAGTTGTAGTACTTCACTCCAACATGTATTCAGCCATCTAAAATTCATTCATGTCGTACAGTTTGTGAGTGAAAGCTAAGGCAGCAATACCAGGTCCCAGTAACGTTTAGGTTTGTAACACCGATAACCATTACCTTTTTACACATAACACGTGTCCATATCCAGCAGGCCATTGAAAACTAAATCAGATCACTGCAGTCATTGTACTCTATTATGAAAAAGGCAAGACTCCAAATGACTAGAACTACAGAAACATGCCAGTACAAAATGGTTCATTATATTGATGAGGAATTTACTGTACACTGAAAGCAGATTCTTGCAAACAGATATTCTTGCTTTCCTCAACAACACAGACACAGCATCTCAAGAACTGAGAGTCGCACTGGCTGCCTGGGGGCTTGCAGGAGTAGCTACAAGATTGCAGATAACGGGCCAAATGTACTTAGCACTGTTGCATTAAATCCACTGGTGCAGAGTCCATTGCTTTGGCCAAATGACAACACTTATCCTGTGGCATTTGGTGGCTCTACTGTTGCAGTATTGACATATATCATCTTCTTATATAATACGCCACCATGGCTGTTCATTTGTCTGTCCAGGATTTTAAATCAAACCGTTTGAGCTATTGACTTGAAATTTGGTACACATGTACTACGTGACCTCTACTGTCCGTTGTTGGGGTGGTGATTTTTATTACTTTTTTTATTTTTATTTTATTGTAGAATCAACTCTCGGCATCACGTAGCAGGGTGGCCTTGTGGCGCATGTGTTGGGTGCCGTTTTCATCCCTACCACTTCCCCTACCTCTTCATATCTTAAATCATTCTTTAGGCAGATTGAAGTACCAGCTTAAGTGAAAAGTTAAGGAAAATGTACTGAGTAATTGCAACACAAGAACTGACTAAATCAGTTTTAAAGCGAAAAGATGCTGACGGAAGAAGAGAAGAAGCGGGCCGCTGGAGTGGAGAAAACAAGAGCTGCTCACGAAGCAGCAAGCGCATCAACCTCTGAGCAAACGAACGCTAAACGTACAGAGAAAGAGGATGAAAACTAGGAATGCTCAAGTCAAGTGTATTCACTGCACGTTATCAAGCAGTACACCGTTACTGGTGTATTATAATGTGCAAATACTGTATAAGCATATAGCCAACTTGAAAAGTACGTAGGCAGTGATGTTCTTTTTCGATTTAATGATGTTGTATTCTAGGATGTTGTATTAATTACAAAAAAGGCAGCAGCATTTAACAGTTTGTCCTGTCACCATCAAAACACTTCTTAAACTTGCTCTATACTGTTGCTTTCAATGCTTTTACATACCTGTACATCGGAACTCTCAGGTTATATTTACAGGAACTAATTCATTTTACATTACTGTCATTTAAGATTTTTTTATTAGCTGCTTTGATTTTATGTTCACGTGCAACATTTGTTTACTTAATACAGCATCACTCAGTTGATCATTCCCATATTTGACATTTTCCCACATTTTACATAATATAATATATTTGTTTTGGGAAAAAAAGGATTATTTGTTAAATTTTATTTGATAAGTATTTATGGTATTACTATAACAGTAACACATTTTTAACAAGTGAACTATATTTTTATTGTAAAAAAATAAAGAAATATTTTATACAGTAATTTAATTTTCAACTCTTTCAGTGTTTAACAATTTCACATTAACAATTTTTCAGAGGTTCCTTTCTAAATAAAGGTTCTACTCTACTGTGAGTGTGTGTGTGTGTGTATGTATATTATATATGTGAATTTAACTATAATTTAAAAATATGCTTAACTTTTGATCTTTGTATATTTTCTCCCCTCAGTAATAACATGTTATATCCCAAAGAAGACAAAGAAAATCGCATACTACTTTACGCGGTGAGTTCTGCCATTAGATGGCATTTTTCATATACTTTTGTGAATTCTGGGACATCAAAAAAAAATATTATTTATTAGCATTGTTTATTATTTGTTTATCCAAGGCAACATACATTTGAAATACAATTGTTTGAATTTTTTTCTGTCATTTTTCCAATGACGGAGCACAGGCAGGTGAAGCAATTCGCTCATGGTCATGTAGTTTCAGCAGTGGGCTTTGAGGCCCAAAGCCTTAACCTCTACACTATACTGCCTATTTCTTTAAGAGATAATCTTTACTTTACACATGCATCAAATGTATTTATTAAATTGAATCTTTTACTCAAAGTGACTCACAGATCAAAGTGTATTATAGAGTTCTTTGCATACTGCTTCATTTGGAGCACTGGAAGGCTAAATGACTTGATCAGGGTCACACAGTGTGTGAGTGGTAAAAATTAGACCGCCTGCCTCATGATTTACATACAGTGCATGCGGAAAGTATTCACAGCGCATCACTTTTTCCACATTTTGTTATGTTACAGCCTTATTCCAAAATGGATTAATTTTTTTCCTCAGAATTCTACACACAACATCCCATAATGACAACGTGAAAAAAGTTTACTTGAGGTTTTTGCAAATTTATTAAAAATAAAAAAATTGAGAAAGCACAAGTACATAAGCTCCAAATTGAGCTCTGGTGCATCCTGTTTCTCCTGATCATCCTTGAGATGTTTCTGCAGCTTAATTGGAGTCCACCTGTGGTCAATTCAGTTTTTTGGACATGATTTGGAAAGGCACACACCTGTCTATCGAAGGTCCCACATTTGACAGTTCATGTCAGAGCACAAACCAAGCATGAAGTCAAAGGAATTGTCTGTAGACCTCCGAGACAGGATTGGCTTGAGGCACAAATCTGGGGAAGGTTACAGAAAAATTTCTGCTGCTTTGAAGGTCCCAATGAGCACAGTGACCTCCATCATCCGTAAGTGGAAGAAGTTCGAAACCACCAGGACTCTTCCTAGAGCTGGCCGGCCATCTAAACTGAGCGATTGGGGGAGAAGGGCCTTAGTCAGGGAGGTGACCAAGACCCCGATGGTCACTCTGTTAGAGGTCCTCAGTGGAGAGAGGAGAACCTTCTAGAAGGACAACCATCTCTGCAGCAATCCACCAATCAGGCCTGTATGTTAGAGTGGCCAGATGGAAGCCACTCCTTAGTAAAAGGCACATGGCAGCTCGCCTGGAGTTTGCCAAAAGGCACCTGAAGGACTCTTGGACCATGAGAAACAAAATTGTCTGGTCTGATGAGACAAAGATTGAACTCTTTGGTGTGAATGCCAGGCGTCACGTTTGGAGGAAACCAGGCACCGCTCATCACCAGGCCAATACCATCCCTACAGTGAAGCATGGTGGTGGCAGCATCATGTTGTGGGGATGTTTTTCAGCAGCAGGAACTGGGAGACTAGTCAGGATAAAGCGAAAGATAACTGCAGCAATGTACAGAGACATCTTGATTAAAAATCTGCTCCAGAGCGTTCTTGACTTCAGACTGGGGCGACGGTTCATCTTTCAGCAGGACAACGACCCTAAGCACACAGCCAAGATATCAAAGGAGTGGCTTCAGGACAACTCTGTGAATGTCGTTGAGTGGCCCAGCCAGAGCCAAGACTTGAATTCGATTGAACATCTCTGGAGAGATCTTAAAATGGCTGTGCACTGACGCTTCCCATCCAACCTGATGGAGCTTGAGAGGTGCTGCAAAGAGGAATGGACGAAACTGGCCAAGGATAGGTGTGCCAAGCTTGTGGCATCATATTCAAAAAGGCTTGAGGCTGGAATTGCTGCCAAAGGTGCATCGACAAAGTATTGAGCAAAGGCTGTGAATACTTATGTACATGTGATTTCTCAGTTTTTTTTATTTTTAATAAATTTGCAAAAATCTCAAGTAAACTTTTTTCACATTGTCATTATGGGGTGTTGTGTGTAGAATTCTGAGGAAAAAAATGAATTTAATCCATTTTAGAATAAGGCTGTAACTACAAAATGTGGAAAAAGTGATGCGCTGCGAATACTTTCCGGATGCACTGTATCTGATATCATGGCAAATGGGTATGCATTTTCTGTCCTATTTTACGCAGTGAGGAATAAATTCACAAAACAATTTACAAAATTTATTCTAAAAGGAGGTTGTCTGTTGAAATGCATGTACATGTGATAATCTAGTAAACTAATTTCTTCTCCTAGGTGGAAAAAGCTTCCATTCATTGTAATGCTCACTTGTCTTTGATTGCTTAACAAGTAAATTGATCTGTTTCCGGAGAGAGTGTCACCTGTAAAAATAGCAGTTTTTTATGGATTTTTTTTTCTGGGTTCTTCAGTTTTCTTCCCATATTGAATAATTGCATGTTAGCTAGATTGGTAACTCTAAATTGAGTGTTTGTCCTTCCGTGACGCTGAGCTGGATTAAGCCTGTCGTAAAATGTCATCCTTGAGGCACTGTTTGTATGCACTAGTTCCAGCAATAGTGATGGACATTTTGATTCTTTTGAGCTACCCAGTTAATGAAATTGATTATACATTGTGGGAAACAGCTCAGACACAGACAGGTAGACATCATTCAAGCACCACAACACATTTATTTACAACCACTATATACAAGGATGACACATACAACCCACTCTACCCCAAAGTCCAGGGCTCTTCTCACACTGCCTTTCTCTCAGGTCTGCCTCCACTCCTCTTCTCCGAGCTCTGTCTTTCTCCACTTCTGACTCCAGCCCCCGAATGGAGAGAGGTGGCCCCTTTTAAGCTCACCCGGCCGTGCTCCAGGTGCCTCCCGATTTAGCTTCTGCCGGCCCTTCCTGGTGTGGTGGAAGTACCGGAAGCGCACCCGGAAGCACTCTGGGTGTCCCTGGTCGTCTTTCCCCCAGCACTTCCGGGTGCTTGCCACTATATATATATACTTGAGTAAATCAACAATGTTAAAATGTTAATTGCAAAGTTTACATTCGTTGCCCTCCTGCCAGTCTGAATTGGATTCATTGGGTTAGGAAATTCTAAGTTACAATAAATGTCAGATTGTTAATAAACATTGAAATTGCTGTTAAGTTCTTAACTTTGTTCATAGCTCACCACCACCCACCAGTCCAGCATTTTCATAATTTCAGACATAACTAAATATACTGTATCACCATAACCATAAATACATGTCTTAACATGCGTGTGTGCAGGGGTGCATCAAGCTGTTTTGAGGCAGTATGTGGGGTTTCTTTTTTTTTTTTTTTGTTTGGACCCTCACTTTATAAAATACCAACTTATCATGACAATGACACGGCTTAAAATGCAGACAATAATCCAACAATAATTTTAAACTGGCATAGAATATGAGACATAGATGCAGCAAAATAAATGTAAAATAACCATATGGTACTCTCATTTAAATGCATTGCATAATTTAATTCAACGTGTATCTCTCAAGTGGAATTATGGTAAAACTTGCAGTAAAGCTCAAAGACCATTGTCTTTTGTTGTTCATCATCATCTATGACTTATTACATTCTTTGCACTTGGCGTGCTACAAAAAGTTCTCCATAAGTGTCCTGCTGGGGAAAACAAAAATCTCTCCGATGCCATGCATTGATTGGATGGTGTTTTTATATTATTCACATACATTGACAGGGATCCATAAACAGGTTTCATGGTTAAATGTTTAAAGATTGTCATTAAACTTTAGTTTTATTGA
The DNA here is from genome assembly GCF_016835505.1 of Polypterus senegalus. NCBI lineage: Eukaryota > Metazoa > Chordata > Cladistia > Polypteriformes > Polypteridae > Polypterus > Polypterus senegalus. The sequence continues at coordinate 17,626,865 of NC_053164.1, read as the reverse complement.
ATTTTGATGATTAGCACAGTCGGTTCATTTAATATACTTTAATATCCATAATTATTAATTTGGAATGTATCCCACTCCAATCAGCTGATGGCATTCTTTCATTTGTGCAATTCATTTAGGCATACTATGCGTGTTGATTAACCCTTCTATTAACCTCGAACATGTGATTAATAAATGTGGTGTTGTCTTTCTAGTGCAGAAACTGTGATTATCAACAGGAAGCGGACAATAGCTGCATTTATGTTAACAAGATCACCCACGAGGTTGAGTAAGTATAAAGTTGGGTTTTTTTTTTTTCTCTTATTTAAAAATTTTAAATCTGGTTTTATTGGCTTTTTGAATTATATATCTTCTGATTCACTGAGACACATCATCAGTGATGTAGCCTGGGGTTATCAGGTGTTTTGGGTGTTTCAACATCAGATACTCTCATCCAGTCTTTCATGCCTTTGCCTATGTCCCAGTAGCATTCACACTCCACATCACACTCTTTTTGGAGCACAGCCATCTAACTTTTTCTGTCTCATTACTCCCAATACACTGTGCACGTTACAGACAGACTTACCTGTGAACCTACTACAGCCCACGTTTTCACATCAGACTTACACCCCGGCTGCAACACTGCTTCACGAGATACTTATACTTGACCATTTTATATCTTTAGCCTCCTTGATTCTGTCTTTCCAGGGAACAGTCGATTTTGGCTTGATCACTTGCCTTTTCAATTCAAACAGCAAGATGACTTCAAGTCTCAAGGTGGTCATGCAGGTGGACTCTGGGGAAACTCATCTGCTTCCCTAAGTCAACATACACAGACACAAGGAACCCAATCAAGTATCCTTTTTTGGAAGTGGGTCTGCTGTTCTGCCCTTGCAAACCTGCTGATGCACATTGATAGAGGCGCTGATGTTGTTCATATGATTGAACTCCATTTGTACCTGGTTATAGTGTCTTCAATACTGTCCTTCTCCCAGTGATTGAGGGCAGATGATGATATACCGCAGTGCTCCTTTCTTTTGGAACGCCGGACATACTGGTACTTTTGCCCTGATCTACTTAGAGTTTGGATGGACCAGGTTGCACATCAGAGGTGTCTCGGGGTGGAAATGCAATCTGCCTGGGTTTTGTTTTTTTCTTTTATTATGAGGGAAAATTAAGTGTTACAACTGACTGCACTGCACATGTCTGTGTATACTGGTGGAGAGTCAAGCTGAAGGCCTCGTGACTGTTTATCCATAATGGGACCAAGTTGTGTTTTTTCCTTCAGTTGTCACACCCAGTAGTATAACCCATAATTTGGGATGGTGGCCATGAATGAAAGAGATTAAAAGAGGCAAGCCTGTTGCTCAGAGGAAGATGTTGAAAATTTCCTGCTGCACGTTTTTTGAAAAATTTTTGGTACACTACAAAAACTGAAATACAGGAATCTGCTTTCTCTTTTATTTTTTTAAGCCCACAACCCCAAATATTAATTAGACATATAATGACATGCATTGTCCCAAAATATTTCCATCAGCCCTTGCATTAAGACCGCATTATTAGAAGGACTATAGACTGCCTTCAAGTATGTTCTCTTCATGTACAATTTGACTTTTAGTTCTATAATAATTCTTTGAATGGTTCTCCATAAAAAAAGATAGAACTTCTTACTGAATTCTGGGCACTTAATGCTTTGTAGAATTTAGAATTAAAGTGGGGAAGATAGATTATGATAATCTTGCAAAACATTTTGCATTTACTCCTGCAGCTATTACACAGTGGGCTTGCCTGCAGTGTTGTGGCCAGAAAATGTAATAATACAAACCTTTGTTTTCAGTGAGTTGTACATCACAAAAGGAGAAATGGGTGAATAAGTGGATGATCGAAAACATGGCCCAGAGGCCTTAAATCTTGTCATAATCAAGTCCATTATTTCATAGTTTAAGACATATGGTGCAATTATGATCATACTACTGTAAATTGGATTGTTAGCCCTACATGGATGCGTAAGAGTAGCAACAGAAGGAGCATCTTAACAACAAATTGAGACCTCTCAGATCTCAGACCTTACCAAAATGATAACGCATAGAATGACCTGGGGCCTCATGTATAACGCCGTGCGTAGAACTCGCACTATAACATGGCGTAAGCACAAAAGCCGAAATGTGTTTACGCACAGAAAAATCCAGATGCAGGAATCTGTGCGCATCTAACTTCCACGTTCTTCCGCTACATAAATCCCGATCAGCGTGAAAACTAACGCTCGTGCACGCGCATTATGTAACGCCCCAAATCCTCCCAGAATTACGCCTATTTGAATATGCATCGCCCTTAAGTGCAGCCTTCTGTGAAAAGACAATGGGAAAAGCACGGGGGAAAATATAAGAATTTCAGCGAATACCAAGTGGAGGCAAATGAAAAACATACTATTTGTTCAAATAAACCGTGGTATAATCAACAAAAGGAAGTTGATCGAGTGACATAGCGTGTTGGAGAAACTTGAAAGCTCACATTCACAAATCGCACAGTGCTGGAAATAAAAAAGAAGTCACATATCAAAGTCGCCGTGAAAAGCCGAGTTGTAAGCCCACTGTCTGAGTGTCATATGAAAGCTTATTAGGGTACAGAGAAAAAAGGCACACAGTGGGGAAAAAGCACGAAATGTCAACTTCAATCTCGACATTTCCACTTTAATCACGTAGTTTATTTTGTCATTAAAGTAGAACATCATAAACTTCATCTTAAAATCGTTTAATTAACCAGTTTCTCAAATCACATCGTAATTAAAGTAGCACGTTAAATGCTTTGTTTTGTATTTGATCTTCTATGTGCTCTATGTGTGTGAATCACTACTTGCTTTTTAAACCGGCTCTCTTCCTCCAACTGGACACAGAATCAATTACATTCATAATATTATAGTTCTCTGAATAACTAAAATACTGAGATGTATACGTGATATCATTTTCATGATGATAGGAGTTAAAGCACGTTATTAAACATGTGTTTCACTTCGATGAAATAATTTATTGCAGCAGTACAATCAGGGGCGGCTCTAGGCTTGTCGTGGCACTGGGCAGAGGAAGAATCGGTGGCTCCTTCCGCCCGTCAGTAAGGTAGCTTATGCACAGTGGATGGCTGCATAGCCGCCTCGTGCTCATGACACAAGCATTTAACTTTTGCCGAAATTTGTCGCTGTGTTTTTAGCTGTGTTGTTATTTTCTCTTTCTGTTTTATATTCAATATATATTGGCGTAGCCGTCACTGCAGTCAGTGCTTTTCTTTACCCAAGTAACCGATCGCCATACAATCAGCTCTGTAATAGACGTTAAGCCATCTGTAAGCTTAGCCCGATTCTTCAAAACGTTTAAAGAACATTGAAATGTCTTCGTAGTACATGTTTAATTATTCTATCCTTAATGACACTCCCAGTGAAGAATATAGATTATTTAAATTAAGTTAGTTTTATCTGTATAATTTAATAAACATATTTTGCTGAATTTCACCTTATAAATGATATCGTTTCTGTTTCTGAACCACGAGGTCCGTACAGGAAAGGCTTTAAAACATTTTGCAGTGGCTGAGACAGCGTGTCCTTGAAGCTGTATACCGATAATTCTCTTTCTGATCAGCTGCTGCTGTGATTCACACTCAGATACAGTGATATAAATACTCTGAGTGGTGCAGTGAGAGAAATATTGAAAAAGATGATCCGCTGTGGCAACTCCTAACAAGAGGAGCTGAAAGAAGAAGAAGAAGTGAGAGTAACAACGCTAAAGCAGTTATGGTATTTGGAATACTATGGCTGTTCCCTGGACCATTATATTGTTACAAGTTAATTACAATCAGATGCATTACACTAATAAACAATATGCGGTTAGTTTCGGTGTATTTATAAAGCTGCGTCAGGAAAATAAGGTGTAACCACACAGGAACAGTAGCACTGCTTTGACGCTGGGTGCCGCCAGTCTGCAAAACCGAGCGGAGAACTTGCGTACGACAAGGTATGAGGTACCGTGGAAAAGTGCGTGGATGTACGCCAAGTGTAGGTTTTATACATCGCGATTTGAACGTGGAAAAGTTCTTACGCAACATTTCTGTGTGTACGCACCGTTTATACATGAGGCCCCTGGAGTTCAGTTGATCATCAGTTCTCTACAAATTTACCTAAATTTCAACAGTTAAACATTGTAAAATCAAAGTCTGCTATGTGGAAACAGACTGATTCAAAATGATTGATGGCTGATATTTAAAGAATGGCTTCTGTTACCAGTTACAGTTTGAGGTGTATGAAAATTTACTCAACCTATTTTAATTTTTTTCCTGTAATTGATTTTCAGTAGATAAGAGCATTTTTTTATTTCACTTTTTTTAGTTACATTTTATTTAATTTTACATTAATAGGCCAAAAAATATAAAAGTTGTGAATGTGTGTTTCCACTTTTAATGAACACTTTGCATGTGTGATCACTTTTTTCTTTCTCCCTTTCTGTATTCATCATGCAAATTACCCCTCTTGTTTGCAGTGAGCTGACGCAGATCATTGCAGATGTTGCCCAGGATCCTACCCTGCCAAGAACTGAAGACCATCCCTGTCCAAAGTATGTTGTGTTTCAAAAGTAGAACATTAAAAAAAGTATCTTGATAGATGTAAAAAAAAAAATCAAATCACAACTGCACATTATGATATAATACAGTGAATGTAAAACATTTTCAAAATACTTTTCATAGAATTATCTTTTTCCTCTCTAAAGCTGTGCTTTGCCTTATGAGAGCTCAACAAAAAAAATCACCTAGAAGAGGAGCAAAAATAATATTTAATCAGATGATTACAGGTTTTTTTTTAAAATTTTTTTTTAATATTCCAAGTTTCTTCTAGCTGCATTTTTGTTTCCTTTACAGGTGTTTTCATCGGTTATCCCTCTGGTATGTAGGGTAGGGTAGGAGGGTAGGGTAGGGTAGGGTAGAGTAGAGTAGAGAACATTGCAAATGCACTTTCTTGAGCACCTGCCCTTGGTGCCGCCAATACCTTTCTTCTCCCAGTGCCTTGGAGCAGGAGTTGAAGATATGCTCCAGCATTCCTTACCTTTAGCATAACAGGATGTTGATAATTGTGCTGCATGACACATATAGAGGTTAGGTCGATTATCAAAAATAGAATATCAAAGATAACTCGGGTTCGAGCTTCATTATTGCTGGGACGTCACTTTTATATTTTATATTGTGACTAACTGCACTGCAGATGTCCTTTATGTGCTGCTGCTGTGCAGTGAAGGGTAGCCAATTTAAAGGCCCTGTGACTGTACAGCCCAGTTGTTTAAGTCCCTACTTTATGATAGTGGCTGTGAGTAATGTTTCTTCAGCCGTGTGAAGCATTTGAATAGTACTCCAGCACAATGGATTTAAAATTAATCATTCAAGATGTGATTGAAGTGTAGACTTTCAGCTTTAACTCAAGGGATTTTTACAAAAATATTATTTGAGCCATTTAGGAATGACTTTTATGATTTTTATACATAGCCCCCGTCCCCCTCTCATACCCCATTTTCAGGAACTCAAGTAAGTAGAAAAACCAACATAAATACAGTATAATAATTTTCAATGCTTGCTTGAAAATCCTTTGCAGTCAATGACTGCCTGAAGTCTGGAATCCATGGACATCACCAAATTCTGTCTTTCCTTCCAAGTGATCTTTGCCAGGCCTTCAACTGCAGATGTGTTCAGTTGCTGGTTCTTCTGTGGACTTTAATGCCTCCTGTTTTGTCTTCAGCAAGTGAAATGCATGTTTGGTTGGGTTAAGGCCATGTGACTGAAAAGCGCTAGGGTTGTTTTTGCAGTATGTTTTGGATCGTTGTCCACCTGTACTATGAAGTGCTGCTTTATCCATTTTGCAGCATTTGCCTGAATCTGAGAGGATAGTGTTGCGCTATGCGCTTCAGAATTCATCCTGCTGCTTCTGTCGGCCATCATATCAATAAACACTTGTCACACTGTTTATTTTGCCTCCATACATGCCTAAATCATAACACTGCCTCCACTATGTTTCGCAGATGATGTGGTGCACTTTGGATCATGAGCGGAACCTTCCCTTCTGTATACTCTTCTCTTCCCATCATTCTGGTTCACGTTGATCTTAGTTTCATCTGGCCAAAAATATTGATCCAGAACTGGTCAGGCGTTTTTAAATGTCTTCAACCAACGTCTAATCGACCTTCCTATTCTTGAGGCTTACCAGTGGTTTCCACATCTGTGTTTGCTTTTATGAAGTATTTTCTTGACTGCAGACTACCTCCTAGCTTTGATTTGGCTAGATGTTTTTTTCATCAAGGAAGGAATTCTGTGATCACCCATCCATACTTATCTTCTGTGGTGGTCCTGGCTTTTTGGTGTTGCTGACATCGGCAGTGCTTTGCTTCTTTTTAAGATGTTCTAAATTGTTGCCTTGGTCACTCCTAATATTTCTGCTATCTCTTTGGTGGGTTTTTCTTTGTTGTCACAGCCTAATTTTGGCCTGCTTTACTTGCATTAAAAGCTCTTTGGACCTCTTATTGAGAGTTTACAGCAACAGCTTCCAAATGCAAAAAACATACTTGGAATCACCTCTAGATCTTTTACCTGCTTAATTGTAAATGAAATAATGATGTGAGTTCTCACACCTGGCCATGCAGCTTATCAGTCAATTAATTGCCCAATTGATAAAAAGGGGATGACGTGTAGTTTCTTCACCATTCACCCAAGTTTGATGTAAATAGCCTCAAATTAAAACTGACATTCTGCACTTTTACCTCACATTCAGTATATAGCTTCAGCACCAATTTTCATTTGTAAAAAGATAAAATAACAATTTTATCAATGTCCAAATACCTTTGAACCTAACCTAACACAGCATATAATATTTCAGATTAGGGATATTGTCCAAGAATACAAAAGGCCCTTTTCTGTTTCAACCTAACTGTAGGGATTCAGGTTATAGTTGGAACCATTTAGGTAGAATTCAGATATTTGTGTCTTTTCATGTAAATACAACTGTTTCATGTAAATACAAACTGTGGCACTTTACAGCTGTCTAAGCCAAACTTTTAACATTTAATACTGTAAGGCAAAACAGCATAGAAGACCATAAGCACCATAGCTCAAAAGCTTTTTTATCATTGCCAATTGCTAATGCAAAACCAGTTGTGCTTCTGCTGCTGTTTAGGGAAATCATATTTTATTTGATACTCTTTTTTAGCACCCATGTGTCATCTCCTATTTGTTTGTTGTATTCAATGTTCATAAATAAGGGGAGAAAAAAGGTGGTGGTAAAGAATTCTTGTATGGATTTCCAAGGAGGAACTTGAAGTGCTAAAGCAGTTGACACACAAGATAAACCAACAAGAAACCATATAAACATGTCCATAATCCAGTTAAACTGAGCATTTTAAAATGGCAGAAAAAGCAGTCTGGCCAAAGGTTGTTGAAACAGCTAGTTGCAGCTGGTAAGGAAGACCTCCAGTAGGAATTATTCCCAGAAACACTGTGATAGTCAGGTTTGTACTACTTTGTTTCTGTAGTTTTAGAAAATTTTAATTATAGTCAGAAAGATTTCTATTACAGTTTAAGCAATGTTTACTATTTTAACATTGGCATCTTGTTCTAGACCAGTCCTTCTTCCTGGCATTGGTTTTATAGGTATTTATGTTTATAGGGCCATTATTCTCATGTGTACAGAGTACAATGAAGTTCTTACTGTACATGCATAAGCTAATCACCATGCAACAGATTCAGTCCCCTGCTCTATCCATGTGTTCCAGCCAAGTATAATTTAATGGTATTTTATACATGTATATTTGAAAAACACATTGCAAGAATAGAACAAGTGGCTATTATAAAATAGGTATTATGACACAGAAAACTTTGGAATATGAATCCAGACTATGAAAGTCACAATTTATAGATTTATTTTAAAATAATTAAATTTTTCTGTAGATTCTGTACCAAGTAGCTTCATGTAACTCTTGTGTATTATACTAAACTTGCCCTAGAGCAGCGGTTCTCAAACTGTGAGGCGCGCCCACCTGGGGGGGCACTCAAGCTATACAAGGGAGGTGTTGAATAAATGAACAAGGCATCAAAATTAATTTTTTACATTTTTATTTCAAATTTAAATTTGCAAGCATATAATCACAACGAATGCATTATAACTAAAATTAAAATAAAACATTTCTAAGGTATCGATCTAACGACTAATATGTGCCTGCTTTAAAGTACACAGCCTCTCCAGGTTTGGTTTGATATTCCAGATGGACACTCTGAGCTCCTTTTCTATTTGAAGTTTGTTTCTATGACGAACGGCGCCGCTGCTGCTGCTTTTATAGTCGCGGATTTTCAGTCCAGAAAGTTTGAGACTTATCGGTATCTGTCGCAAACATTCGGGTAACAGTACTTACTGTAGATCAGGTGATAATGCGGTGCGACTGCACCACATTGGCAGCATAGCCAATATTGCCAAATTGAGTTAAATAATTTACTGCGTATTGGGTTATTTTCATGATACAACTAACAGCGGCATAATATTTACTGGACGAAAATACATTCATCTCGCGCAGATTGACTTCATCGGTGTCCTCGTTTACGAGATTTTTAAAAATTAAAACATGTTTAATCGTTTCTTTACATTAAAAAAATAATTAAATAAGAATAACTAATTTATTCTTTGTTTTTGGGATTAGAATTACTACCAAAAACCCCACAAGGCATTTTAACAGTTATTAAAGCACTTTAAAAAAAATAAATTGCAAATATTTCATTGAAGTTAGCCGAACACATGCAAATCTTATGGAAGTAAAAATGATAGGATACGCGACACCGTACGAGTATCATACCCTTGTTAGTTGTATCATGGATACAACTATCTTATAAGATAGTTGTATCATGGATACAACTATCTTATATTATGCAGGGGGTGCAGAATTATTCCAGGTAGAAAAGGGGGGTGCGAAATACGAAGGTTTGAGAACCGCTGCCCTAGAGCGTGTATATGTGTATGTTTTTGTTAGATGGTGTTTGGGCATGTGTTTCTCTTGCTCTGTGATGGACTGGTATCCAGTCCAGGTATTGCCATTAATAACTGAGCCAGAGAAAGGAGAAATAGGTTCCAGCTGCCCCATGACCCTGCCCTGGATAAGCGGGTTAGGAAAATGGATGGATGAAAGAATATCCCAAACTTCATTGACATACATTGCTTGGCAATTGATTTGAGATTTGTTATGACTTGAGAGCCCCCAAGTTTTATTTTGCAGCTAAGTGCACTATGAAATGAGTGTTTTATGCATAAATTTGACAACATGTTGCTTTATTTGTAATGGTGCAATTTTTCTATCGTAACATACTATAAAAGTTCTTTTTTTTTCCCCAATTCTTTAGGTGTGGCCACAAGGAGGCAGTATTCTTCCAGTCTCACAGTATGAAAGCTGAGGTATGTTTATTGCATATGTAGTGGTAACCCAGTCCTGTATTGTTTTTTTTTTTTTGTTTTTTTTTAAATTTCCCCCAACACCTACACCCCCAAAGGAGTTTATTCATTTAAGGTCAGGCCATGCTGTTGAAAGTTGCATTTTTAATATGCTAGTTTATATCAGAAATACCAGAAGGTATGAATAATTTGCAATTGATGTCTTGCTGAAAATTAGATAGAATGTTTTCACACCCTTATTGTATTTTAAATGTGTTTAATCATTGTGCATCACAGAGCACTCTCATTTATACACCTGCCCACACTTATTCACAGTGGGGCAATATAGACGTGTCATTCAGTCTAACATGCATTTCTTTGGAATACGGGAGGAAAAACTGGACAAATAGCAGGAAAACCTACAGGCAGCCAAGGGGAGTGTATGAAATCCACAAAGATAGTAACCAGGCCTTAACTGGAAGAAATTGTGCTAACCCCTGTGCCATTGTGTAGCCACATTCTTATACTGAAAGTGCAGTATGTTTTCCAGATTCATCATATTGCTTGGTGACATAAGTGAAAGTCTCACATGTGGTGTTTTTGTTTTTTCAGGACGCTATGAGATTGTATTATGTTTGCACAGCACCACATTGTGGTCATCGCTGGACTGAATAAGAAAGACCTGAGTTTTCTTCGCTTATGGGTTTTCGTGTTTGTTGTTTTTTAAGTAAGCTCTAATCAGCTTTGTAAATAAGAAGATCCTGTATTTCTTTATACAAAACATTGGAGAAGGTCTGATCATGTGACCCGTGAGCATGTTTCAAAACTACTTCCTTTGTACAATAATAAAAAAGATTTTTTTAAACAAGCCTTACACAGATTTGTCGTTGTTAATGCATATGTTCAGTTATATGTTGGTGTACAATGCTTAGATGTTTTTGAATGGTTTGTATTTGTTCATATTTAGCAGGCCAAGTATTACAACTGTCATTTGTTATTTGTTTTGTTTTTGGATGTGAAATTGAGCGGGTCCAACCATCACAGTTAAGGCTTAGTACTTGGGATGAGTATTTTTGTGCCTTTTCAGAGGTAATAGGCTCCCGTATTACGGTAGAACAGCACTGTGCCTAGCTTGGTGGCTGTGCTGGCAGCATGCTTGCGGAAATAGCGCCGAAGTGCAGGGCTGGTAGGGTGATGTTCCCGCATGTGTAAGTAATATTCCTCTCCATTGGTTGATGTGTAGCCACAGTCCTCGCACACAAAAATCTTGGAACGCCTCTCGCGGTAGGCATATTGCTGGGTCACTCCGTGAATCTTCTTAAGGTGCGACTCCAGCGAGCAACGCTGTGTAAATGCTTTCTCGCATAATTCACATCGATATGGCCGTATACCTGCAACGAAGAAGACATCCATAGTAAGCACTAATAAATAATGCTCAATCAATTTTCTGAGCTCATTTACTTAAATAATAAGGTCATGGGGAGCTGCAGTTTTTTTCCATGTGGAACATAAGCAAAAGCTAGGAAGCAAACATTTACAGTGCATCCGGAAAGTATTCACAGCGCATCACTTTTTCCACATTTTGTTATGCTACATACAGCCTTGTTCCAAAATGGATTAAATTCATTTTTTTCCTCAGAATTCTACACACAACACCCCATAATGACAATGTGAAAAAAGTTTACTTGAGGTTTTTGCAAATGTATTAAAAATAAAAAAACTGAGAAATCACATGTACATAAGTATTCACAGCCTTTGCTCAATACTTTGTCGATGCACCTTTGGCAGCAATTCCAGCCTCAAGTCTTTTTGAATATGATGCCACAAGCTTGGCACACCTATCCTTGGCCAGTTTCGTCCATTCCTCTTTGCATGCACCTCTCAAGCTCCATCAGGTTGGATGGGAAGCGTCGGTGCTCAGCCATTTTAAGATCTCTCCAGAGATGTTCAATCGGATTGAAGTCTGGGCTCTGGCTGGGCCACTCAAGGACATTCACAGAGTTGTCCTGAAGCCACTCCTTTGATATCTTGGCTGTGTGCTTAGGGTCGTTGTCCTGCTGAAAGATGAACCGTCGCCCCAGTCTGAGGTCAAGAGCGCTCTGGAGCAGGTTTTCATCCAGGATGTCTCTGTACATTGCTGCAGTCATCTTTCCTTTTATCCTGACTAGTCTCCCAGTTCCTGCTGCTGAAAAACATCCCCACAGCATGATGCTACCACCACCATGCTTCACTGTAGGGATGGTATTGGCCTGGTGATGAGCGGTGCCTGGTTTCCTCCAAACGTAACGCCTGGCATTCACACCAAAGAGTTCAATTTTTATCTCATCAGACCGGAGAATTTTATTTCTTATGGTCTGAGAGTCCTTCAGGTGCCTTTTGGCAAACTCCAGGCGGGCTGCCATGTGCCTTTTACTAAGGAGTGGCTTCCATCTGGCCACTCTAACATACAGGCTTGATTGGTAGATTGCTGCAGAGATGGTTGTCCTTCTGGAAGGTTCTCTCTTTACAGAGGACCTCTGGAGCTCTGACAGAGTGACCATTGGGTTCTTGGTGACCTCCCTGACTAAGGCCCTTCTCACCCGATCGCTCAGTTTAGATGGCCGGCCAGCTCTAGGAAGAATCCTGGTGGTTTTGAACTTCTTCCACTTATGGATGATGGAGGCCACTGTGCTCATTGGGACCTTCAATGCTGCAGATATGTTTCTGTAACCTTCTCCAGATTTGCGCCTTGAGACGATCCTTTCTTGGAGGTCTACAAACAATTCCTTTGACTTCATGCTTGGTTTGTGCTCTGACATTAACTGTCAACTGTGGGACCTTCTATAGACAGGTGTGTGCCTTTCCAAATCATGTCCAATCAACTGAATTTACCACAGGTAGACTCCAATTAAGCTGCAGAAACATCTCAAGGATGATCAGGGGAAACAGGATACACCTGAGCTCAATTATGAGCTTCATGGCAAAGGCTGTGAATAATTATGTACATGTGCTTTCTCAATTTTTTTATTTTTAATAAATTTGCAAAAATCTCAAACTTTGTCATTATGGGGTGTTGTGTGTAGAATTCTGAGGAAAAAAATGAACTTAATCCATTTTGAAATAAGGCTGTAACATAACACAATGTGGAAAGAGTGATGCAGTGTGAATACTTTCCGGATGCACTGTATGTCAATCTTAAATTCAGTGTTGCAGGCCCACTGTGGCTACAGGTTTTCATTGTAGCCAACTTCTGCGTTTAATTTGGCTCCTGCCCTAACTAAACAAGGTATTATTTCTCAGTTTCTATGTACAAAGATGAGTGTACTACTTTTTTGCAGAATTTTTTAAACACTTATGCATGTTACCAGGAGGGATAATTTAGTGTATTTTAATCTTGGTTTTTAAAATTGTCATCATGACTTTCACTTTCCTTTTCTAGATGTTTGGGTGATTTAACCCATTATCTACTAATGAGACTGTTACTGGCTAGGACACTGAGGGAGCTGTGGCTTTTCAGCATTCAGTGCTATTTGCCCCACTGTCTAGTTGGCTCAGTGCGAATTGTCATTGTTAGGATACAATTGAAGCCAGTGTCACTTTACAAGACTTCTAGTCGAAGGGATGTCAATACTTGACAACTACAGTTACTGATCTCATTGCCCGAGGATGTCAGATTGCACGACTAGGAATCATGGGGGATGAAAATCGGCTATTTTTGAGTGTCCAACACAGTTTCACATTTCCAGGTTCCTGACTGTGCTAGTGCTGTACAGATGCTCTCTAGGTACTGCTTGTTCATCCCCAATCTTGGTGCTTTATTTTTCTTTTTTTTTTGTGGTACAACAAACATGAGACATCAGTCAGATGAGCCTCTTGTCTGTTTCTGAGGTGCAAAACACCCCCGTTCCTTATTACTTGTTTTTGCATTATACTCATTGCTCTTCTAGATGAGTGCTCATTAGTTCTCAACTCTCTCTCTCTTGCACAGGCCCACTACTATGACTAGGACAGTTTCAAAATTATTTGTTTGATTTTATTGGGGTGAGTCACAGAGTGGTTGGACCACTGGGGATATCGGGCTACACAACTGGGGCCAGAAGACTGTGCCACAGCTGACCCAAACTTGCTAAGATTATGCAAGAGAAATCTGTGACTGATTATTGTCAAAAATATGTGAGGAGCTAAAGAGAGTAAAATCCTGAGAAAAAAATACAGGGAGAAAATAGAAAAATTAAATAAAAGTTCAGCATTTAAAGCTATGACAATAATACTAATATTTCTAATTGTCATAAAAATGTTTATCTCACATTATTGTACTTTCTGAATGCAAAGTAAGAAGAAGAAATAAGATTGGCTAACTATACTATTTGAGATAAAAATATTCACTGATTGTTAAACTGGTTTAAACAAAGGCCTACAGTGGGGTGGACCCCAGAACTGAACGTGAGGACCTCTGCATTATCTGATGCCACTCTGTGGCAGGGCATATACTTCTCTATCCTCACTCACGTTGGGTCAGTTCAGAGATGCCACTTACTAAATAGGCACCTTTTTGATATTTTGGGGGTATTGGAATGTCCAGAGAGATCCACCCTGGTCATTGAATTGCGTTGTCTGGAGCTGAGAGGCCTCTTTAGTTGATTTGTCGTATTTAAAAAAAAAAAAAAAAAAAAATTAAAAAATCATTTTTCATGTGTGACTTTTGTACATGCTGTTACAAAATGGTAATCAAGATAGAGTTTGGAAACTGATCCCTCATCAGTGCCTACCTGTGTGAGTGCGCATATGCCTTTTGAGGTCAAAGGTGTCATTAAAACCCTTGGCACAGTAGCGACACACATGCTTCTTGACTGCGCTGTGGCACTTCAAGTGACGGGTCAGCATGCGCTGAAGTGGAAACACTTTGTTGCAGACCAGGCACAGGAAATCCCCTTGGGAATGGGCTGCCCGACCCTAATAAAGACACAAAAAACAAAGAATAAGATAATTGAGAGGGAAGACAGTGTAGTAGAGCATTGAGAGCAAGGCCTACCATGGGTGTCCAATTCCGACCCTAGCAGGGCACGGTGCCTGCAGGATTTCATTCCTGACACTTTTTTCTTTAGCAACAAATCACTGCAACTACTGGTTAAGCCTGCAACGATTAGTTGACGTATGCTGTTTTTTTTTATTGTCAACGCGTCCTAAACAGAACCTTCTATAGACGCTGCAGAAACAAAAAAAACACATTGGTTTTTGTAACTGCAATTCACTACATGAACGTCTGGGGGCAGTATCATTTGTTATTGTTTGTCAAGATGGCACACAGTCCTATCAACGAAGAAGAATGTCTGAGGAGAAAAAGAATGTAGAGGGAAATAAATGTGGTTGCAATGGCGAGTTGGATAGAGGAGGTGGAAGGAGATGGGGGAAAAAAAATGGGACAGAAACTTTCTGAAGTGTGGGAGCACTTCACCGAAAAAGAAAAAAAAGTTGAATGCAGATTATGCAAAGCGGAGCTTTCTTTTCACAGCAGCACCACCGTGATGCATGAGCATCTGAAACGCAAGCATCCTGGAGCTGTGATGCCGCCACCGTCTCTTGAGAGGTAAGTTTTAGCAAGTAAAGTTAGTGTCGCGTGTTAACGTTAATGTTTGTACTATAAAATGTGTATATCAAGGTTTCGACAATGATAGTTACCCCTTAAACCTACACATTCTTGGGTTAATGCACCCCTGGATGCCACATCACAATTCACAAAGAAAATGTGAAATTTTAATGGAGCACATATTATTTTTTTTTCATGCAAAGAGCGTCACAGTTACTGCAACACTGATCATTTTACACACTGCAAATGAACTGTAAAAACTATAAAATTATGACTGCAACAATCTATTATTATATGTTCAAGATGCAACTGAAACCATTTATGAAATTCATTTAATCACTGAGCCAACTGCGGTTGAACTGGCTGCACGCAAACACACAGAGGTAAACGCTGATGATTGCAGGCTCGTCTAGTGCAGCGGCTGAATCCCAATGTATGTCGCCGAATATTCTCACCCCCTGCATGCTGGCAAATTGCACTGAGAAGCAACTTTAGCCTGTTGCGGAGTTCAATGAATGTACGTCGCCGAATGTATGTCCTCGCATATACTCGGCTTTGGCGTGCTTCCAAGTTGCACTGGCAACTGACTCTAACCGGTTGCGGCGGTTTAAGGGTTAAGTCAGTGGTTCTCAACCTGTAGGGTGGGCGCGAAGATGTGAAAAAAAGAAAACATCTTTTGAAACCAACACAAATTAACTTAAACTACATTCTGATACTAGAAAAATATAGAGGTAGATAAATGTCGATACAAGTTAAGTAGGTAAAATAAAATATGCATCTACATTTCAAAAAAATGTTAATTGGGGCGCGATTAAAACTGTTATAAAAACTCAGGTCACAAATACTTAAAAGTTGAGAAACGCTGGGTTAAGTGAATATGAATTCAGTTATGTTTGCTAACGTGTTTGGAGCTATACTATAGTAAACGAGTGAATAGGAGTAGCTGAGCCGTCCTAGTTTTTGTCTCTTCTTTTTTCGTATAATATTTGAGTTCGTATGAATAGTAAACCATCTCTAGCTAACGTTGGGAAACTTGTGTTTTGGAGTATATCGGTAATTATCTTGTGACATATTTTAGTCAATTTTTAATTTTTGCATAATATAGTACATGATGTGATAAACTACAACACTTTTCCTTCAGAGTGTGATGATTAAAACATCTTTTTCTCTGTCTGCAAAATCATTCTTGTGTATTCCTGCTACATCTGCTCCCTCTGAGCGTTTCTTCTCAGCAGCCGGGAACATTGTCTTAAAGAAGAGAGCCAGCCTTACACCCGAGCACGTCGAAATGCTCACGTTCCTGCACTGCAATCAGGAATATATGAACAGAATCTTTTTTATAAACTGTACATTATTGTTTTATTTTATTTGTATTGAAGCTTTATTTAAACTTTTGGACTTTAAGACACACCAGTGGTCATTTTTGGTTAAGTTAAATGCACTTTTTTTGTTTAAAAACTATGTGCACTTTAGTTTGTATTTTTTAATGTATTTCTTTTTTATTGTGATGGTCACACTAATATAAAACATCTGATTATTTTCAAATTCATATGTTTCACTGGCTGCCCCTCAGTGGGCTGGCGCCGTGCCCGGGGTTTGTTTTCTGCCTTGTGCCCTGTGTTGGCTGGGATTGGCTCCTACAGACCTCCGTGACCCTGTTGTTAGGATATAGCGGGCTGCATAATGGATGGACTATATTTCAATTCAAATAGAGTGCCACTGAAAATCATGCCATAGGTTGCCAATCCATGTGGTATAAGTTACTTGGACTTAATAAAAAGGTGTGCGTGTGTTCATAGATATAAAGCACCTATCAAATGTTTTCACCCTTTGGAAGTTTTTACATTTAGTTAGTATACAATATTGAATCGCAGGGGATTTAATGTGACATTAATGAGCTGAAAATGGCTCTTTAATGTCAAAGTGAAAAAAAGATCTCTGCAAATTGGTCTAAATAAAAAAAAAAAATATATATATATATATATATATATATACAGGATGAGACAAAATTACGTTAACACTAGTGGTTATGTATATACTTTTTGGCAAGTGGCTGGGGTGGCACCCAGCCGGGATGCCCGGAAGGACCAGAGGAGGGTTTATGCCTCCTCCAGATCATGAGGGGGGGACCACGGGAACAGAGCTTAGAAGCTCAACCCTACAGGGGCCCGTGGTCACCGCCAAGGGGTGCCCCAATGCCTGAGGAGCCCTGGCTCTCCGCACTTCCGCCACACCTGGAAGTGCTGGGGTGAAGAAGACCAGGGACACCCGCAGTGCTTCCGGCTTCCGCCTCTCTTGGGAGTGCCAGCAGAAGCTAATCGGGAGGCAACTGGAGCACATCCGGGTGTGTATAAAAGGGGCCGCCTCCCTCCATTCGATGGCTGGAGTCGGGAGTGGAGTAGACGAAGTCTTAGAGGAGAGGAGTGGAGGCGGGCCTGAAGAAAAGAGAGGCATTGTGAGGCCTGGACTTTGGGGGGGTTGTGTGTGGCACTTTATTTTGTATATATTGTAAATAAACGTGTGTTGGGTGATTTAACGATGTCTGCCTGTCTGTGTCTGGGCCATGTTCCACAACCTTTATACAATTTTTGTGGACAATGTATGTGCCACATATGGTCCATGTGTTGAACATGATGGCAAACAGGTTGAGACATTCCTGCAAAGCATCTTGCACGTATGAAGTATGTTTTGTGAATAAATTGTTTCTGCCATTCAAATGTTTACATAATTTTGACTCTCCCTGTATATAAAATATAACAAATATAAAATGACTAATTATATACAGTAAGTATTCACTCCCTTCAAGTCGGTGGTTAGTAGATGACTGCCTTCAATCTGTGCTCAGGTCTCTCTTTCTCTAACAGCTCTGCCAGTTGTTGTTGTTGTTCTTGTCCTTCTTCTTCTTCTTCTCCTCCTCCTCCTCCTCCCAGATGTTATGGTAGCCATGTGTGAACAGACCTTATCAAGTCCAGCCACAAATTCTCAATAGGATTGAGATCTGGACTCTTGACTCATCCACTCCAGGAGTCAGGACATTGACATTGTTGTTTTCAATGCCATTCTCATGTAGCTTTCGGCTTTGCGCTTGGGCTTGTTTTGAAAAACAAATCTTGTCCCAAGGCGTGGATTTTTTGGAGATCCCCATCAGGTTTCCCTCCAGAGGTTCTTTGTGAATTGTTCACATTCATTTTCCCCTCACAAGCTTTTCAAGGCCTTCTGCAGAGAAGCATCTTCACCACCTGATGTTTCACAGTGGAGACGGTGTGTTTTCAAAAATGAGCTGTGTTCAATACTAGTGTTAAGTCTGATTATCCAAAATATAAAATTTGGTCTCATCAGACCACAAAACCTTCTTCCAGCAGACTTCAGAATTTCCCAAGTAGAGCGACTTCAGAGTGACAGGCATTTAGCATCACTCTTACACATACGTGAAGAGGGTCCTATGTGGACCCAACTAATCAGTTATATGTGCTTAGCACCAGGCCCCTGAGAACAAGCTGATATCCTGGGTTTCAACTCACCTTGGCTCTGGGAACATGTTGGAGGCTGGTTGTGCAGTATGGGTGCAGACCACCCCTGGATGTCTGTGGATCACCCAACTCGAGACCATCTCTGTTCCACACTCCTGCTGGCTGACTCTCCCTTTGACGGAGACCACTGACCGATTGAGGCTGACAAGACACTGAGTGATAGGGTGACTGGTTGGATGTCGGCATGATGACACAGTCTGTAAAAAAAATAAATATATATATATATATATATATATATATATCTATATATATAGATATAGAGAGAGAGAGAGAGATAGATATAGATAGATAGATATATAGATATATATAGAGAGAGAGATAGATATAGATAGATAGATATCTATACTAATAAAAGGCAAAGCCCTCACTCACTGACTGACTCACTCATCACTAATTCTCCAACTTCCCGTGTGGGTGGAAGGCTGAAATTTGGCAGGCTCGTTCCTTACAGCTTACTTACAAAAGTTAGGCAGGTTTCATTTCGAAATTCTACGCATAACGGTCATAACTGGAACCTACTTTCGTCCATATATACGTCCATAGAGCCTGCAGTTGCGTCCCGCATCATCACACCTCCCACGTAATTGATTGCCTGCCCGTATAAGATAAATATTCGTGGGTGAAGGACTGTGCTTATGCAAACGAAGATGAGATGGTCAGGGATAGACTAGTGTTTGGCACAAACTCAGCGAAAGTGCGACAGAAACTTTTAAGTGCCAGGTCTTAGCTAACATTAAATTAAGCCGTGGACATTGCAAGATCACACAAGAGAGCGGCTCATGTGAACTGACTGTGAACGCAGTACGTAGAGAACAAGGAAGAGCTCCAAAGAGCGCTGAACAAAAAACGCATTACACAATTGAGAAGGCAGCAAAAGAACATGAAGCGAGTGACGCATACCAGCATATTCAAAAGTGCAGCTACTGCGGAAACAAAGCATGGTGTAAACCGTAAGTTTAAATCAAGTTTATAGACACGCTGCCGCTGGCGTTTGTCATGCATACGACGAATACGATATTCGCGAGATACAAGTTTAATGAGAAGACACGAGGTATAAACGAGACTTTGGATCACTTTGTAACGGAGTTAAAATTGCTGTAACAGAGTTAAACTTGCGGGTTAAGGACTGTGCTTATGCAAACGAATAGGAAAGCAAGGTGTAAAGCTTAACTTTAAATCAAGTTCATAGACATGCTGCCGCTGGCGTTTGTCATGCCTACGACGAATTCGATATTCACGAGATACAAGTTTACTGAGAGGACCCAGGGTATAAATGAGACTTTTCATCACTTTATAACGGAGTTAAAATTTCTGGTGAAGGACTGTGCTTATGCAAACGAAGATGAGATGGTCAGAGATAGACTAGTGTTTGGCACAAACTCAGCGAACATGCGAGAGAAACTTTTAAATGCCGGGTCTGAGCTAACATTAAATAATTGCTGGTGAAGGACTGTGCTTATGCAAACGAATAGAAAGCAAATGTTACGTTAATTTTAAAATGCTTCCCTTTCTTTTTCATAACTTCTTTAACACACTTCTCCACTGCGAAGCGCGGATATTTTGCTAGTATAAAGATAAGTGAAGGTATCTATCTATCTATCTATCTATCTATCTATCTATCTATCTATCTATCTATCTATCTATCTATCTATCTATCTATCCATCCATCCATCCATCCATCCATCCATCCCTTTTTCTTTCCATCTAAGTTCTAGCTGTGCTTCCTGTCTAAGTAATCACTGTAGACGTCAGCATTAACATTTGTAGTGCAGCATCTATTGGGATTTGTTTTTGCAATACATGTAGTAATAAAATGCGTTGCACTTGTCACTCCAACACAGTGCAGATATTACTACAAAAGTTTGTCATGCGCCATCTGTTGGAATGACAAATGCAATGCATTTTACTATTACAAATGTTAGAGATGTGCCATTTGTTTGAATGACAGAGACATAACTGCATGGGCATATAGGTACACAGACACTTATCCTTTTGTTAAGGTGGAAGTGTGCAGCAATGCGGCCCCATTGTTTATGCTGCTGCCTTGTAGTTCCAGGGCCTGATTGCCCCCTCACATATGATGTGTAGTTTGCGTGTTTTCCTTACATCCGTGTGGCATGGTTTTCTTACGCACCTTTATTTATCCATCCATTCATTTTTGTGGGGCTGCTTATCTAGTTCAGGATTGTAAGGATGTGGTGTTGATCTCCTTAGTACCAGGCACAGGATAGGAAGCAATCATAGGTAGGTGCCAGTCAATGTACATGTATTCACCTTAACTTACCAGTAACCTAACATGCATGTCTTTGAGATGGAAACCAGACAACCTGAAGGTAAACAGCACATACACAATGAGAAAATGGCAACTCTGTGCACTCCAGAATTTGAACCCAAGTCATCAGAGCTGGGAGGCAGCAGTGCTAAATGCCGTGCCAGTACAGATGGTTGTAACACATCTATCTTTTCTTAGTAAGGGTGTGTGAGAGTGGCCTAATGGTTAGTGCACCTGCTTTGCATTAGAATGTTAAGACATTAATGAAAGGCACTATAAACACTGAAAAATAGATATGAAAGGCAGTGTTACAGATATAGAGAAAATTGTATGAAAGTTACTATATGATAGGTAAATAGAAATGAAAGGCACTGTAAAATAGATAGATATGAATTGCAGTGTTATTGAGAAACTCATGTGAAAGACACTATATGATAGGTAGGTAAATAAAAATGGAAGGCACTAAACATGGGCGATATGGCCTAAAATCAATATCACGATAAATTGAGCAGTTAACCTCGATAACGATAAATGGACGATAACCACCCCAAGTGCCAAAAAAACAAACTTTTTTTTTTTTCATTTGATGGGGCTGTGGCAGGCAGCATAGTTCCTCCAGTTATTTTGATAATATTATTCCCCCTAGACCTATTCATTGCAATTATATTATTACCACTTTAAAGGACTGTAAAATGTCACTGAAAATAAATGAAGACAATAGTAGTAAGTACTTTTAGTGGTTAAGATTTATTAACTGAACAAAATAAAAAGTGTAGGATACAATATGTAACCATGCTCTCTAAAAAATGTGTATCCCTTGTAAACAAAATAGTTTAATAATAAATATGTTTCACATTGGCTATTCACAAAGTAAACAATGATTGTGCAAATGTAATGCCATCATGGACAAAGGCCTATCTCTGCTAAGGCCTTGAGGTAGCATATCTATCCAAATCTTCACACCCAACATCACCCCAATTCATGGTCTAATTCTCAAATAAAGCAAGCAAAATAAAGTAAGAATTAAATAAGACCTCTCAGACCATATTTACAAAATTAAAAAGGGTTGGCACAGTAATAAAACATTTTAAAAATCATGTATTTTGCTACATTTCACAGCACAACATGATCAACACTGGCTCACAATAAGTCTTCTGTAAAAACTTTCTGGATACACTGCTGCTCAGCAGTCTTAAGTATTTTTATGCCTATATAAACATTATTCAAACATTAATACTTTCAATTTTGAATATGACACACAGAATTAAAGTCACTTTAAAACACACCAGATGTCACCACCCAAATATATTAAGATGTACACACTTACCGACTGCCAGGTGCAGCCTGTGCCCAAAACATTGCACCCGTGTCCATTTATTGAGCTTGACAGCTTTCACAATATTTGGGCCATTGTCAGTTGTTATAGCAACAAGGTCCTCTTCACTGATGTCCCATGCAGACAGCATCGCTCTCAACCCCTGTCCAACCATCTCCCCCGTGTGATCAGATGGAAAATAGGCCGTCTCGAGCACTCTGGTACGCAGCTCCCATTTGTTGTCGATGTAATGAACTGTGAGACTAATATACGGCTCCATTGTGCGGCTGGACCAGAGATCGGATGTGGCTGCAACGCGTGCTTAACGTATCTCAATTCAGCAGCAACCTTTTTCCTCTCTGTGCTGTACATGCTGGGAATGATAGTTTTTGAAAAATATTTTCGTGATGGGAGTTCGTATCTCTTGTCAATTATTTTCATGAAGTGTCTGAACCCGTTGCGTTCCACTGTAGCAATAGGAGCCATGTCTTTTGCTATGTGGTAGCCTATAGCATTTGTGATTTCTTGCCATCTTTTTGAAGTTCGCTCATATAGTTGAGTACTAGCAAATGCTTGGTTATTGACCGCTGCCTGGTGGAGGAAGACGTTTTTGCTGGTCCTCCTAATCTCTTCTCGCTTTGAGCTTTTTTTATGTCTTCGAATTGAATCACATGGTTGTGCTGCAGGTGGTGGAAGAGGTTGGTTGTGTTACCTTGACTTGACGCAACAGTCTTTTTGCAGAGTTTACATTTAACAATTTTTTGATCAATATCATTCTTGTTGAATCCAAAATGTTGCCAAACGATTGATGATGCATTTTTTTTGTTAACAAGCGTCTCCTCTTCCTCCTCCACCAGCTCTACCTTCGCTGCTGCTTCAACATTTAAATCGTCCTCCATTTGTTCACCCGTGTCTCGTCTTGTTACAGGTAGTAGAGTCATGTGACTCCACCCCGTCAAGTCTGTAACGTAGCACAGCGTCTTAAAGGGACATGAACATCGCCAACCTGCACATGCCTTTTCTTTTTTTTTTAAAATACCGAATTTACCGACATGGGCAAAATGACGTCGATGAGAGTCATAAATTTCGGTAACGATAAATTTTTGATATATCGCCCAGCCCTAGAAGGCACTATATAGCAGATAGATAGGTAAAATAGATATATATGTATAATAGAGTAGATATATATGAAAGACACTAAATAATAGGTAGGTTGATATAAAAGACACGGTATGATAGAGAGATAGAGAAGATTTGAAGGCACTATATGACAGATAGATGGACAGGCCATTGTCCCACAGTGGCCATAGTGAACATTTCAGAATTGAAGCTGATTATCAAGCAGTTTTGAATTATCAAAGAATGCACTGCTGTGTGCCGCTGCTCCTCCAGGAATGACACCCCATATCTAGTCACAAATTCTCACATACCTGGAACGTATCTGTCTCCCCTATGTTGGTCCAGTGCTTCACTCCAGCGATGGACGCTGGCAGGGCTGTGCTTTTTCTTCACCAGGAATGAGCGTGGCATCTCTTTTCACACTTTGTCACTGTTTCCCTGCTTTCCCTTGCTTTATAGTGCCTTGATTGTCTCAGCCCCACTTCAAGACAGCCACTGACTGGATGCCTCTTGCAGGACCTGTCCTTGTCATTAAGGCCTGTGATTTAATTGGACTGAAAACTTCTCCATGTTTTCCATTGAAGTCACCGGATTAGGAGTAGCGAATGAGTTGTTGCCCACCGTCTTGTACTTCTTGAAATTGCCCCTCACTTAATTGTTTCTCCTGTTCTGCTTGTGTTATGTCAAAAGGGAAGCCGCACCGTGTCCCTTGTCACAGTTGCTCCCGACAGCTTCACACTTTGGTCATTTAAAGACTGCAGTGAACAGTCCACTTCCACTCAGCACCAATTTCATGATGTCCCACATCTCCACCCCCTGCACATATTTGCATATTGCAACCTCCTCAACCAATGGGGCAGTAGCTCCTTCTACTGTTAATTAAGAGAATCCCCCTCCCCATTCCGTATACATTGAAAATTTTTGCAAATCGGAGTGTCCACTGCTCCCCGTGACAACATCCTCTTTATGCAAAGTCAGCAAGCCTGGACATTTGTTTACTGCTATAGAAATGATTGCCATTGTTGGTGAGATTCAAATTCATAACAGAACTAGCAGCTCTGACGGCGCGGATTGTTGTTTTAGACACACCCTGCACCTGTTAGGCTCAGGCTCAACGGGGAAAAGTTTGCAGACCTTTTATTTGAGAAGCAAAAGCCACGCAGGATGACACATTTGAGGGGAGTAACGGCACCAAGTCATTGAATGTCACATTCGACCCCACCCCCCCAATTGAGGCCCTGCATGTATGGGATACACTGGGAACCTGAGGGGTTTGTCCTGGAAGACTAACACCTGTCATTGCTCTTATTGTTAGAAATGGAGTCATTAATGTCAGAAGGGCTTACCATCTACTTGTCATGATCGGAGTACAAGTTGCTGGTTGGGGGGATGACATCCATAAGATTAGAAGAAAGGCTCAGGTGGCCTAATAGATTGGGTAGATATTACTAATTTGTGAAATTGGATGATGAGTTCAGCCTAGAAGAGAAGGCAATTCTCGAACCCATGCCTAGAAGGTGTAGATGGAAAAACTGGGCCGAACTGAGGTGACGTGCCATCACATCCACATGGTCAACAAAGTCCATGTTTACCAGAGAGCATTGCCTCTAAAAAGAAGAGTGATCAAGGAGTGCGTCGCCCAGATGTTATTAATGGTGGTGATTGAGCCTTGTACCTCGCCCAGGGCTAGTCCTGTGGTGCTGGTACCAAAGCCTGACAGGTCACAATCTACAAATAAAAATCAAGCCACCTTGTACTGTCCAGCATCACACACTTCTGCCATGATGAGCTACTAGCAGTAAAAAAACAAAACCGATTAGGAGACATTAACCAGCAAGCAAACCTGGGTTCGTAACCAGGAAGTTGGAGAATCTGCTGTGGAAGCCAAAATATTATCTAAAATCGTGGTCGAGAAACACTGCCTGAAGCTTTAACAAGAGTTTCAAAATGAGGCTTTTCTTTTTGGAGTTTATCCAAAATCTCAGATAGACACAACACGTCTTTTTGTCCCCACTGAAACAAAGATGCCACGTACTGTTTGGATACGGGTCGTCTCCTTGGTAACACTACAACAAAACACACCAAAATGGTGGCACCTGTCAAAACTAAGATGCCATCTGCAATGGTTAAAATTTTATTTTAACATCATTAAGTACACAAAGACAACCCAGCCACAGGGGATGCACAAACCAGTGTGTTTCTTCACGCCGGTCCCAAGCGCGGATAAATGGGGAGGGTTATGTCAGGAAGGGCATCCGGTGTAAAATTTTACCAGATCAATATGCGTACAACAAAGATAATCCACTGTGGCAACCCCTAATGGGAGCAGCCGAAAGAAGAAGAAGAAGAAGTACACAAAGACAAAAACGATTACAAAATTTGAATTGTCCATGATTCGAAACCGAAACTGGAAGAAAATCATAACAGGAAACTCAAAAATAATTGTTTACTTTTGGCACTGTTTACTAATTTCTGGTGAGTTTTGGGGATTTTGATATGGCTAAATGGGGCTTTTTTTAAAAAAAAAAACAAAAGGAATCAGATTCTGGTATTTTTTTTTTACCATTTTGTGGTGATTACATCAGCAGTCAATCCCACCACCACCTGGGAGAGAAACGGCTCCTCTGAGTACGAGGATACTTCGCTTTTGCTAAGATTTTAAGAAGAGTTGTTTGAATGTTGCTTGATGAAAAGCGCCCACACTTTTATTTTACAAGTGATGTTTGAGAGGCTTATTTTTTACTTAGTACACTTTTTAACTTAATATAAGTGTGATTTTTAAAAAGTATTTATATATATATATATATATATATATATATATATATAGTACAGGCCAAAAGTTTGGCCACACCTCCTCATTCAATGTGTTTTCTTTATTTTCATGACTGAAGGCATCAAAACTATGAATGAACACGTGTAGAGTTATGTACTTAACAAAAAAAAGGTGAAATAACTGAAAACACGTTTTATATTCTAGTTTCTTCAAAATAGCCACCCTTTGCTCTGATTACTGCTTTGCACACTCTTGGCATTCTCTCGATGAGCTTCAACAGGTAGTCACCTGAAATGGTTTTCACTTCACAGGTGTGCCTTATCAGGGTTATTTAGTGGAATTTCTTGCTTTATCAATGGGGCTGGGACCAGCAGTTGTGTTGTGCAGAAGTCACGTTAGTTGGACGATCATTTATTTTTCAACAGGACAATGACCCCAAACACACCTCCAGGCTGTGTAAGGGCTATTTGACCAAGAAGGAGAGTGATGGAGTGCTGTAAATGGTCATGAAAATAAAGAAAACACATTGAATGAGGAGGTGTGTCCAAACTTTTGGCCTGTACTGTATATTGTAATAAAGGCGCTATATGGCACCCGACCTGGCACAGACTCACTCAGAGGCACGTGTACAAACACACTAGACTTTTATTTTCTTCACCTGGAGGGCACGTCTTCCCCGTGAACCACCCAGCCACAACACAGTCCCAAAAGCACTTGATATAACACACAACTCTCCACCTTGGCACCACCACTCCTCCCAGGCGACCTCGTCCTCTTCCTCCTGACTCTGGCTCCTGAGTGGTGGATGCTGGCCCTTTTTATAACCCACCCGGAAGTGCTCCAGGTGCTTGATCACCTGTTGCTAATTGCACTTCCGGGTGGGGCTGTAGAGGTGTCCAGGTTGGCTCCGGGACCCATGCAGCACACCCTGACGGCCACCCCAGATCCCCACAGGGTTGTGGAGAATTCCGTCTCCCATGGAGCCCTGCGGTACACTGAGGCACCATCGTCAACCAGGGAGGCTGCCACCAAGCGTCCCGGGGGAGGTACTGAAGAGCCCATGGCTGCTCCCCTGGAAAATAAGTAGAAGGGGCGTCCCGGCCGGGCATGGGACCCGGCCACTCGCCACAATATATTATTTTCAACTTTTTAGTCTTGGGCTTGTTTTAGTATAATTTTGTAATCAATATTTTAACACTTCCTTTAATACCCTGTAGCAGGTGCCACATGTGCTATTGTTCCGTTGGCAGTTTGCTGCTCTGTAGGGTACATTGCAGGGAAGTGGACACTGTAAGTACACCTTTAAGGGGGACGTCATAACACGGTCAGGACGGTTGGTGCTGAAGTTCAAAAAACCGGAAAAGAAGAGGAGAAAGGGAGACATCTTGTGGTGGAGCAAAGGGAAGCGATGAGGTAGCGCCAAGAAAAATACCTGCTGGAAAAAGTTTTTTTTGTTCACTCAGCGACACAAGGGAGACGCGTCTCTGAAGACGGACTCTTTTTTCTTTGGTTTCGCTGACTATCCGTTGGACCGGTAGGATTGAACTTGTTTGATATCGGCTCGATGGCCGGCGTATTCTGGTGGGCTTTCTCTTTGCCATAAAAAGTAAAGACAGTTAACCTATATGGACAAACTGGTTTCCCCTACTCATGAATATCTCGCTCCTAACCCGGTGAAGGTGGTGTTGATTGCTATGTATTTGTTTGTTTGTTTGTTTTGTTTTTTTTGTCTCTTCTCTGTTTTGTGATATAGCTTGTAGCTTAATGCGGAGCTGGGACATGTGGTGAGGGGTCAAATAAAAGGACAAGCGTTGGTCACGCTGCCCCGATAGATTTTCAATATTGAACTGCTTTACTCTAGCAGTTTTCTAATTGTGTGGCAACCCGGGGGTTAGTTGTTCTCCCAAGGCAGCGGTACAACCTTCTATCTGCTACTAGTGCCATCTATTGGTGAAATCTTGAACTATTCTTCATATGAAATTTTAATTTCTTAATTAACATGGATTAATTGATCAATTAGTGAAACTGATTATTGATTCATATATTGTCATCGCAAATGAGTCAAAAGTGAACAAAATTTCAAGTCATTTGAACAATAGGAAGGGGGTTAAATATCGATTACGAGAAGGTGAAGTTAAAAGAAGCATGGTAATAAGACAGCATTGACCTTCATTTCCAGTTATCCCAGGAGTTATTGCCATGAAGCCTAATGTTATGTTGGCAGTTATAATTAAGGATCAAAAGGATAGATTAGAAATAGCTTGCTGTCTTTTTCTCCCCCCATTTTGCCTCCCCATGTGAGGGTAGACCACACTTCAAAGGGCGGAGTGGTGGCTCTGAGGCTAAGGATCTGCGCTGGTATCCCAAAGGTTGCCGGTACAAATCCCCTACTCTGCTGGGCCCTTGAGCAAGCAAGCAAGCAAGCAAGACCCTTAACCTGTAATTGCTCCAGGTGCCCTGCACTGTACAATGGCTGACCCTGCACTCTGACCCCAAGGGGTATGCGAAAACTGACAAATTCCTAATACAAGAAATTGTGTAAGATGAAATACCTAGAGGCAGAGCACACCCAAAACCAAAAATGAGGATAAGGATCAAAATAGAGCTATCTGTTGACAATATAGTCCAAATACTGTAAGCATAGGCATAAAATAAAATCTTAAACAGTCTTGACAGAGTAAACCCAGGGAATCATGTTCAACAGTAGCCCTGGATAAGTATAGCAAGCCCTAATGCCATCAACCAAGGGTATGTGTGACAATGCGGGTCCCCTCCAGACTCCCTCTTCACCTACTGGAGTCTGTAAAACCCAACACCGTCGATAGTTATGCCCGAGCTGAGCTGACAAATGAGGACAAATCTCACGTGGAGCAAGGGGATGGTGGAAAAAGTGCCCAGGTGCTTTTATTAAAATATCAAAATCAAATCCAAAAAGTGTCCACAGTGCAGTGTTCTTAAAAAAAACAGTACTGTACATAAATAAATAATCCATAAAACCAGGGTGAAACAGTGGACATTAAAATCCAGTAAATAGTTCCTTTGAAATCAGTCTAACTCCTCACAATCTCAGCCCACCTCCTTCGTCATCTTCCCGACGAAGACTCGGCAGCCATGAACTCCTTTCTGCCGACCCCCGTCTTGGCTGCCAGACTGTCCGAGGTTGGTTCTCCTCCCTTCTTCCTTCACGCTCGTTCCTCGGATCCCTAGGGAGGTCATCTGACCTTCTCACCCCACTCCACACCATTATTCAGTGGGGGTGAACCAGCCCCTAGAGTGCCACTACCTACGCTTCTTCATGGGGCCCGCTGACTTCCCGATCTAGGTGGCCAGATTGTCCTGCCAAGACTGCTCTTCACTCGTCTTAAGCTCCTTCGCGATCTTATTTTCTTTTCTCCTCCCAATCCCCCCATGCCAGCCCTGTGGACGCAGCGTCTTAATCACGCACCGCAGGAAGCTGATGAAGCAATTGAGAACGATGGCACCACACGTGCAGGTGTGACTCGCCCCAATTACTTCATGAACTCCTCGCGGTTGTGCAATCGCGCCCATGGAGACTGACATGGCTATCTGGATTTAAAATCTGGCCATTCTTTTGAAGCCGCAGACCCGCTATAACACAGTATGAAAAGAAAAAAGGTATACATATACATCAGAATCAGAATCCGCTTTATTGGCCAAGTATATATTGTGGAAGACTGCCGGCTTCCCAGGCCGGTCCGCACCCCCAGGCCGACAGGAGGAGCTCTCCCGACAGCAGGATCGTGCCCCGAGGTCCAGCAGGGCCTTATGGACTCTGTAGTGTTTATACACAGCCCTGCTGGATACCTTGGGGACCACCGGAGTCGCTGTGGGGACTTGTGGGATCTGTTGTGCCCTATGACCCGGGAGTACGTCACAGTCACGTGACGGGAAGGAATGGCGTGCTCCCGGGGTGAAGTAAAAGACTGATTGCCCTGACCCGGAAGGAATAAGGAACTGTGGACTGCTGGGACAGGAACACCTCCGGGTCAGGGGCTATAAAAGGACGGTGCCTCAGTCCAGACACTGAGCTGTGCTGGGAGGTGGAGGAGCAAAGTGTCTGGGCAAGGAGGAGAGTTTAGTAGTAGTGGTTTGTTTAAAGAGTTTATGAGTAGTGTGGAAGGTGCTTGGTGCACTGTGGGAAAAAATAAAAAGGTCGTGGACTTTTACCTGGTGTCTGGAGTTGTACCTGAGGGTTCAAGGGTGCACTACTGCCCCCTACTGCCACACTGGCGTAGTCGGCAGGATTCTCTGGCCGTCTGTTGGCAGAGGACCTGCATTAACAACAAATTTTGTGTGGGCAGACAACCCTCGGGGGATTCCCCATCTTTTCACGGAGGTGCAAACACCACCCGCTACCGAGAAAGCTGCAACTGTGCGCGCCATCCCGTTCTGCAGGACCATGGGCAAGAAGACCGGGAAAAAGAAGGTCAGTCCCAGCTAGCTGCAGGGCATGACGGACGCCGAGATGTCCTGGACCCTCCTGACCGGGAGCGAGGAAGACAAAGCGCTAATCCGGGCCGAACGAGCCCGGGTAGCGAAGAACTCGGGACATGGACGGCTGTCGAGCGCTTCGGACCCCCTAGACAGTCCGGGGGTGCCGCCATCCGCTACGAAGGCAGCTGGAGGTAAAACGGCCGACGTTTCGACTTTGTTTTTATCCTGTTTTGCAGACGTCCGCCGGGAGAATTGCAGCGGCATCTTGGATGACGGCCTCATGCCTCGGCAAAATGGCCGCGGCTCCCAGAAGGCAAGTTGCGACGCAAGACGGCTAGAGACAGCCGCGGTCGACGACAACAGCCTGGTCACCCGCGGTGGATGTCGGGACGGTGGAGGGAACCCGGAGTCCTCCGATGAGGCCGGTCATCCCCTAACGGGTCCGAGCCTCCTGGAAAGGGAGGGGAAGGCGGGCGAAGCGCCGCCGAAACAAAAAGCCACCGACAAAGAGGGACGGGTTGTGGCTGACGGGTCTGCCGCGGAAAAGAAAAAGGCAGATCTCAGCCGGCTTGTAGTAGCCAGCCGTCCCTCTGAGGACTCCAACTCCCAGGAGCCTTTGCGCGAAACACGTGCCGGGAGGGGACGTGCTCATTGGTTCCCGGCCGGAGGGTAAGCAAAAGGCGGAAGCGCTAACAACTCCGGTCGTAAACATTAACTGTTTGGATTTATAGGGGCTCGAGGAATACCTCGCGCCCCTAAACCGTTTCTTACAGGAATATGCTGAACTAAAGGAACGTGTGGTGGAATTGGGAGCGATGGTGGCAGCTCCGTTGAAGGCACTGAGGGATTTCGTGCAGCGGCTGCGCCGAGAAGCTCCGGAGAGGATCGATGCGGGAGTGCAGGTGAGTCCCTCCCGTGTCGTAGAGAGTAAGGGGACACAGTGCGATCGGGCACCGCTGAGAATGAGTAGCGCGTGTCAAAGCACTGTGTGCCCGACAAGAGACTGGGGCATGATGACCGAATGGTCGGGGACTGGAGCAAACAGCCCGGGGCATGCGCGTGGCGTGGCTTTCCGGAGCAGTACAGCTCTTGAGGACCCGACCGGTCATAAGTGCGGGGTAACGCCGGTGATGGGAGTGCCGGGGGAAGCGCCGCTCGTGCCGGTGCAGCTGACTGGTGCTGTTCATCGGAGCGAGACGGTGCTAATGAAGCCGGCTCCTAGTAAGCGGAAGGAAACGGGTGTGCAGACAGTAAAGAGGCTCTCCTCTTTCCATGGAGAGCCTCAGGCTGAGCGCAAGCCCCAGATCAAGCGGGAGATCCCCAAAAGGAACGGTGGGTCTCCTGACATAATAGAGAGAAGGCTTGAGGGCAGCCAAGCGGCCGTAATGCCCTCCCTGGCAGGTGAAGGGGCGGAGACGACACTGACGGAGTTCCTGAGGTGTTTTTGGTCCCGCAGAGGGAAGCAACCAGGAGGGCTTGTCGGTGCTATAATTGCCGGCAACCGGGCCACGAGAGGCGCCATTGTCCCCGGGGAGACAGGAGGTACACCGTCCCCCCAAGGTTCGCTCGAGGACAGGGGCAACGCACTCAAGGCCCCAGAAGTCGTCGCTAAGGGGGGGGAATTGTAGAAGACTGCCGGCTTCCCAGGCCGGTCCGCACCCCCAGGCCGACAGGAGGAGCTCTCCCGACAGCAGGATCGTGCCCCGAGGTCCAGCAGGGCCTTATGGACTCTGTAGTGTTTATACACAGCCCTGCTGGATACCTTGGGGACCACCGGGAGTCGCTGTGGGGGGACTTGTGGGATCTGTTGTGCCCTATGACCCGGGAGTACGTCACAGTCACGTGACGGGAAGGAATGGCGTGCTCCCGGGGTGAAGTAAAAGACTGATTGCCCTGACCCGGAAGGAATAAGGAACTGTGGACTGCTGGGACAGGAACACCTCCGGGTCAGGGGCTATAAAAGGACGGCGCCTCAGTCCAGACACTGAGCTGTGCTGGGAGGTGGAGGAACAAAGTGTCTGGACGAGGAGGAGAGTTTAGTAGTAGTGGTTTGTTTAAAGAGTTTATGAGTAGTGTGGAAGGTGCTTGGTGCACTGTGGGAAAAAATAAAAAGGTCGTGGACTTTTACCTGGTGTCTGGAGTTGTACCTGAGGGTTCAAGGGTGCACTACTGCCCCCTACTGCCACAATATACACATACAAGGAATTGGACTCCGGTTTTACCTTGCTCTCTGTGCATGTGTATGCGTGTATAGATTATATACACATGGGGACCAGTTCAGTACAATGGATGATAGTTATTGACTGGTTTATTGCACAAGTATTATCTCTGATGTTGTGAGATGAACTTGAGTATTCATAAAAGTGATAGCCTGTGGAAAGAAACTGCTCATGTGTCTGGTAGTTTTGGCGTACAGTGCTCTGTAGCGCCTACCAGAGGGAAGTAATTGAAAAAGATTATGACCAGGGTGTGATGGATCTGCAATGATGTTTTCTGCCCGTTTCCTGACTCGAGATCTGTATAGGACCTGAATGGAGGGCAGATCAGCACCAATGATTTTTTCTCTGCAGTCCTGACTGTCCGTTGTAGTCTGTTTCTATCCTGTTTTGTGGCTGAACCAAACCAGACTATGATGGAAGAGCAGAGAACGGACTGGATTACTGCAGAGTAAAATTGGATGAGAAGAGCCTGAGGCAGGTTGAACGTCCTGAGCTGACGCAGGAAGTACAACCTCTGCTGGGCCTTTTTGACAATTGTGTCTATATTTGGTGCCCACTTCAGGTCCTGGGAGATTATGGATCTGTTGGATTATGGATCATACATACATATATGTATGTAATTGTAATTGTGGTGGGCTGGCGCCCTGCCCGGGGGTTTGTTTCCTGCCTTGCGCCCTGTGTTGGCTGGGATTGGCTCCAGCAGACCCCCGTGACCCTGTAGTTAGGATATAGTGGGTTGGATAATGGATGGATGGATGTAATTGTAATTAAAACATATAACATAAACAAAATGTGACCGAGAAGTAAATAGGATGTATAAATATTGGTATCAGTGTCATTGCAGGTGGATCAAACAGCTGCTGAACAGAATGTGACCAACGATCATATTTCAGAAAAGTGTCGGGATCAGTTTTCCTCTGTAGTAATAAAAAAACAACTCCTACTTTTTTACTTCTTTACTGCTGGGAGAATTCAAAGCCCACGTGGATAATGATGGAGACATGATCTAAACCCGAGTGGTGTTTTGTTATTGGACATCTGGGCTATGCATGGGTTTGTCCTTAATGAACACCACGTTCGAACGTAAGGTGGCTCATAAATGTACTTGGAACCAGAGCACCTCAGGCCAAAGATCTATGATTGATTTCATAAGCATATCATCAGATCTGCAGTCATATGTTCTGGATGAAGAGAGGGGCAGAGTTACCAACTGATCACCACCGGGAGGTGAGTTGGGTCAGATGGCAGAGGAGGTGCCCGGACAGACCTGGAAAGCCTAAGCGAGTAGTGAGGGTGGACTGGAAATGTCTGGGGAGGCCCCCATTCAGAAGACTTTCAACTCCAACCTCTGAAAGAGCTTTCCCCACATCCCAGGGTGGAGGCTGAGGATGTAGAGATGAATGAACCACCTTGTTCAAAGCCTCCATTGTGGAGGTGGCTGCAAAGACCTTGGGCTTAGTCTTGAGGACTCAGACAACATTTCTGTAATATATAAAACATTTTAAAGTCCCTCCCTTTCAGATATCCCAAAGTAAAGTGGGAAAAGGATCTCTCACTCAACATCTCAGAAATGGAGTGGAAGGCAGCAATGCACAGAATTCACTCGAGCTCCATATGCGCAAAGCATTCAATTATTCAACTTAAAATTATATATGTTGAGCGCATCTGTCTTATTTAAAATCATCCAAAATGTTTTCTGGGCAAGATGTGAACATTGCAATCAAGTTCCAGCCTCACTGGGCCATATGTTTTGGGCCTGCACCAAATTAAAATCATTTTGGACAAATATTTTTAAATGCCTCTCAGACAGCCTTGGTGTCCCGATCCCTCCTAATCCACTAACAGCCGTGTTCAGTGGGTTTACCGGGTGCAGCATAAAAGGGACCACCTCGTTTCATTCAGGGAGTTAGGATTGGAGGCGGAAGGAGGGAGAGGGAGAGAGAGACAAGAAGAAGACATAGGCTTGTTTTATTATTGTGTTTGTGTACTGTGAAGATGGGAAATGAATTAAAGCGTTTCCCACAGTGGAATAAAATACTGTGTTATGCTTGTGAGCTTGTGTCTGCGTCTGTCTGTGTCAGGTATGGGGAACTGATATGCCTCCCGGTGTTAACGATAGATAGATAGATAGATAGATAGATAGATAGATAGATAGATAGATAGATAGATAGTGTGTCACACACATGTGTATGAGGAACAGCTTAAAGACGAGTAATTCTCTGCCAAGACACGAGGTGGCACTGTCCAGTAATGCCCTCTCTTCTGCCCCTCTGCAGAAAGGAAGATTGACAATATTCTACCTATGATAGGATTTCCTGGGTCCAACCATATGGACCCACCAGAATGCCTCTGAAATCAAAAGTTGGGAAGACTCAGATAGATAGATCAATAGATAGATAGACAGCCATGGCCCTTTCCCGGCTGTGACACTTCCAAATGGGAAGGACCAGGGAAGCAGACATGCACAGGTCACTTCCTTTCCCAGTAAACTAGATGGCAGCCCCAACCCCGGATTGCAGTGGTGATTCGGATTTCCAAAGGACTACCTTGCAGTTGGGGTTTGGTTCAGCCCTGTTGAATTCCATGGGTGCCGCCAAGTGGTGCTGCATGAGAGACAGCCCTACTACATCAGGCTTCCACCATACCTGGGAGTACCACCGAAGCATGTGGATGGGCCACCTAAAGTGCTCCTGGGTGCAGCATAAAAGGGACCACCTCTTTCATTCAGGGAGTTAGGATTGGAGGTGAAAGGAGGGAGAGAGAGAGAGAGACAAGACAAAGGTTTGTTTTTTTATTGTGTTTGTGTACTGTGAAGATGGGAAATGAATTAAAGAGTTTCCCACAGTGTTATGCTTGTGAATTCGTGCCTGCGTCTGTCTGTGTCAGGTATGGGGAACTAGTGTGCCTCCTGGTGTTCACAATAGATATATAGATAGATAGTGACTTATCTATCTATCTATCTATCTATCTATCTATCTATCTATCTATCTATCTATCTATCTATCTATCTATCTATCTATCTATTTTATAGTGCCTTTCAAATCTATCTATCTATCTATCTATCTATCTATCTATCTATCTATCTATCTATCTATCTATCTATCTATCTATCTATTTTATAGTGCCTTTCAAATCTACCTATCTATCTATCTATCTATCTATCTATCTATCTATCTATCTATCTATCTATCTATCTATCTATCTAATAGATAGATAGAGAAGTCACTATATAATAAACAGATATAGAGCCTTTCACATCCATCTTTGATAGACAAATTGAAATACAAACACAATGTCCCCATGTCCGTGTATATCTGATAACTGGCCAGGCAGACTAGTGGATGCTCCTCGGCCTCCCATGTTCACTCTGCCCTTTTAAAATGGAGGTAACTGCACAGGATTTCCTAAGCTGAGCACCATCAACATGCAAAGCAGAACAGAGCAATGGCAGAGGCTTTATTCAAATCACAAAGCCGGCTACTAGAGCTGAGCTATCGGTAGCACAAACCGTTGCAGTGACCCTTCACGTGACGACCACATCCTCTCACACAAGGTTCAGCGGCCATCCCTCTGTGTTCAGCATGTCTTTGTTTTGGCCCTCGTGTTGTTTAACAGACACAAACAGCTTGTGATGATCTGAGATTTCTTTTGATTTTATCAGCCAAATTATAAAACCGAGTCAAAGAAAAATGTAGAAAAGTAAAGGGTTTGTTTTTTAGAAAAGCACACAATTAATCACATTTTTGGTTTAATATTATATACCAGTAACAGTGCACTGCTATAACGATAACGTGCAGTGAATACACTTGACTTGAGCATTCTTAGTTTTTCTCTGTATATTTATCATTTGTTTCCTCAGAGGTTGATCCTTCCTGAGCAGCTCTTCTTTCCTCCACCCTCGCTCCCCGCTTCTTCTCTTCTTTCGTCTGCAACTTTTCGCGTTAAAGCTGATTAAGTCGGTGTTTGTGTTGCAGTTACTTAGTACGTGTTCCTTAATTTTTCACTTAAGCTGGCACTTAAGTCATCAATCTGCCTCAAGAATGATTTAAGATATGAAGAGGTAGTGGAAGGTGGTAGGGAATGAGAACAGCGCCCATACGCATTCGCCGCACGGCCACCCTGCTGGCCGCTGCCCAGAGTTGATTTTACAATAAAATAAAATAAAAATAAAAAAGGAATTACCTTGGACGTTAATCATCACCCTGAAAGCAGATAGTAGATGTCACGTAGTATATGTGTACCAAATTTTAGGTCAATAGTTTAAACGGTTTGCAAGTTGCAGGTGATTTAATATCCTGGACAGACAAACAGACAGCCATGGTAGCGTATGATATAAGAAGATATGTGTGTAGTGCACATGGCGTAGAATTGTTTCCACATCAGTGCCGAGGACAGAGCTGGACTCCTGGTGCGTTACAGTTCAATAAGGGCCACACTGCCCCCTGAACTCTTCAGTCCAAGTGCGACCGTGCTGTGTGTCCAGCTCTGGTCAGCCTGTTGAGGTCCTGTCTGTGTGCACTGAGGGTGTGGGTAGGACTGTCCATTGTGACGTCACTGCTGCTCTCTTTAAGTCAACTGGCGTGTCACTTCTGTGCGACTGGTGACAGTAAAACATAAAAAGCAGCAGCTGTTTGTGATGCAAGGAGTATTTAGTGACCATTCTTCCTTTCTGCAGAGGGGACAGAAGACAGGGTGTTATTGGACAGTGCCACCTCATGTCTAGGCAGAGATTTATAATCACTCAAGTCTTTAAGGTGTTCCTCATATGCATGTGTGTGACACTCTATATACAGTGCATCCGGAAAGTATTCACAGCACATCACTTTTTCCACATTTTGTTATGTTACAGCCTTATTCCAAAATGGATTCAATTCATTTTTTCCTCAGAATTCTACACACAACACCCCATAATGACAACGTGAAAAAAGTTTACTTGAGATTTTTGCAAATTTATTAAAAATAAAAAAAATTGATAAAGCACATGTACGTAAGTATTCACAGCCTTTGCCATGAAGCTCCAAATTGAGCTCTGGTGCCTCCTGTTTCCCCTGATCATCCTTGAGATGTTTCTGCAGCTTCATTGGAGTCCACCTGTGGTAAATTCAGTTGATTGGACATGATTAGGAAAGGCACACACCTGTCTATATAAGGTCCCACAGTTGACAGTCCATGTCAGAGCACAAACCAAGCATGAAGTCAAAGGAATTGTCTGTAGACCTCCAAGACAGGATTGTCTCAAGGCACAAATCTGGGGAAGGTTACAGAAAAATGTCTGCTGCTTTGAAGGTCCCAATGAGCACAGTGGCCTCCATCATCCGTAAGTGGAAGAAGTTCAAAACCACCAGGACTCCTCCTAGAGCTGGCCGGCCATCTAAACTGAGCGATCAGGGGAGAAGGGCCTTAGTCAGGGAGGTGACCAAGAACCTGATGGTCACTCTGTCAGAGCTCCAGAGGTCCTCAGTGGAGAGAGGAGAACCTTCCAGAAGGACAACCATCTCTGCAGCAATCCACCAATCAGGCCTGTATGGTAGAGTGGCCAGACGGAAGCCACTCCTTAGTAAAAGGCACATGGCAGCCCACCTGGAGTTTGCCAAAAGGCACCTGAAGGACTCTCAGACTATGAGAAACAAAATACTCTGGTGTGATGAGACAAAGATTGAACTCTTTGGTGTGAATGCCAGGCGTCACGTTTGGAGGAAACCAGGCATCGCTCATCACCAGGCCAATACCATCCCTACAGTGAAGCATGGTGATGGCAGCATCATGCTGTGGAGATGTTTTTCAGCAGCAGGAACTGGGAGACTAGTCAGGATAAAGGGAAAGATGACTGCAGCAATGTACAGAGACATCCTGGATGAAAACCTGCTCCAGAGCGCTCTTGACCTCAGACTGGGGCGACGGTTCATCTTTCAACAGGACAGCGACCCTAAGCACACAGCCAAGATATCAAAGGAGTGGCTTCAGGACAACTCTGTGAATGTCCTTGAGTGGCCCAGCCAGAGCCCAGACTTCAATCCGATTGAACATCTCTGGAGAGATCTTAAAATGGCTGTGCACCGACGCTCCCTGTCCAACCTGATGGAGCTTGAAAGGTGCATGCAAAGAGGAATGGGCGAAACTGGCCAAGGATAGGTGTGCCAAGCTTGTGGCATCATATTCAAAAAGACTTGAGGCTGGAATTGCTGCCAAAGGTGCATCGGCAAAGTATTGAGCAAAGGCTGTGAATACTTATGTACATGTGATTTCTCAGTTTTTTTATTTTTAATAAATTTGCAAAAACCTCAAGTAAACTTATTTCATGTTGTCATTATGGGGTGTTGTGTGTAGAATTCTGAGGAAAAAAATGAATTTAATCCATTTTGGAATAAGACTGTAACATAACAAAATGTGGAAAAAGTGATGCGCTGTGAATACTTTCTGGATGCACTCTATCTATCTATCTATCTATCTATCTATCTATCTATCTATCTATTGTGACAGATAGGGGGGCGCTATCGCTCCCTTGAACCCTTGTCCAATACGCCAGACACCAGATAAAAGTCCAAAAGATGACTTTATTCATAAGCCACAGTGCACAAAACACCCTCTCCTCCACAATACTCATCCAATAATCAATCACAAATACAATAATCAATCCTCCACTCCCAGACGCGTTGCCACCCTTCCACCCAGCTCAGCTCGCCATCTGGGAGCTGTCACAGTCTTTTTTTAGTCCCTGACCTGGAAGTGTTTCAATCCCCAGTTCATGTGATCCTTATCACTTCTGGGTCAGATAAAAAGTCCTTTTCTTCATCCCGGAAGTATGTCACTTCTGCTGTCGCTTTGTCTATGACGCACTTCCAGGTTATAGGGCACATATGACTCTCTATTTCTCCCTGCAGCGTCCTCTGTTGGCCCCTGGGGTATCCAGCAGGTTTGTAAGGGAAACCTCCATGCTGCAGGGAGAGCTCCATCTGGCGGCCTGGGGGAATTGGCCGTGGTTACAAGCCGGCCATAGACCACACTATCTATCTATCTATCTATCTATCTATCTATCTATCTATCTATCTATTTT
The DNA here is from genome assembly GCF_016835505.1 of Polypterus senegalus. Lineage (NCBI taxonomy): Eukaryota > Metazoa > Chordata > Cladistia > Polypteriformes > Polypteridae > Polypterus > Polypterus senegalus. Next base: position 17,587,153 of record NC_053164.1, on the reverse strand, counting down.
ATAGTGCCTTTCAAATCTATCTATCTATCTATCTATCTATCTATCTATCTATCTATTTTATAGTGCCTTTCAAATCTATCTATCTATCTATCTATCTATCTATCTATCTATCTATCTATCTATCATTCAGAGCCTTTAATATCTATCTATCTATCTATCTATCTATCTATCTATCTATCTATCTATCTATCTATCTATCTATCTATCTATTATATAGTGCCTTTCATATCTATAGAAACAGTGGAGGACACACCAGCATGTAATAAACATACAATCTGCACCTCTGAGTTCCTTATTAAGTGATCATGGAAAATCATGAAGTGGAAAACAAGACGGCCGACAGTGTTTGGACAGCGGTGGTGATAGTCAAATAGGCTCCTCTATTACTCCAATGCAACTGAGCTCTGCCTTTTTCCTGCTAGGGTTATTCAAATCCTCGGCTCTTGAATGCTCCATGAGCTGCTCTGTAGGGAAATTCTCATGCAGTCAACGCACATCTTCTTTGCTTCTCATTTGAAATCCAGTTGGTCAGTGAGAGGTCATTATTGAATAAATGTTGTGAGCAGTTTGGAGGTTTTATGGTTCAGTCAGTGTTACTGCCCTCACTTAAGTTTATATCTTGTATATTTCATATTTTTGTTGTTGTTTATTACATTCATATCTTTTGTAGGTTCTGTGCCATGCTTTTCTTTGAGTTAATTGTTTAATTCGTAAGTGTTGTGTTTCCATGTATTTTGGTAGGTTCTCCTGCATTCCTTGTACTTTGCAGGTTGGGCCCCAAGAGGCGGGTCCACCGTGACATCACTGCTGAAGGACCGCCCTCGGCTTTTATCTTCTGAAGCTGACAGCGGATCATTCAGCGGTCCTTTGAAGTTCTACAGAATGCACGCCTTTGTAACTATTTGCTTTTCTGTTGTATTGGATTCATTTTCTACTGTATTTGTTTTATGATTATTGTATTGCGTATAGGGACGTGTTTGCTTTGGTTTGCCTTTTCCGCCAATACCATTTGGCTTCATTTCTGCCCTTTGTGCCATTATTGTTCTTTTTGAGATTTTATTAATAAAGTAGATACGCTACGAGGACAGTTAATAAAATACATTTTGAAATGGTGCTCTTATTACGCTCTCACTATCGTCGCATGTCTCTGCCTCTCTGGTTGCAATGTCTACCTTCAACAGTCCTTTGAAGACTTTCTTTGGTATGCTTGTGTGTGTCAGCCTCCTTTGCTTGGCACTCCCACTCTTACATCTCAGACTTGGTCATTTCAGGGTGTGCTGCTCACCTCCTGTTCACTTTTTGACTACCAGATAACGATAGATAGGCCCCCATTACAGTACCTGCTGCGCAAACATCATTCTCATTCTTGTGAATACTTTAAGTGTTTGACGGCGACTCTCGGTGTTCCTTTTATTCCTCTCCTAGGCATCTTTCACGTGCCTCAACCCGCTTTTTTCCCCTTACATCAGGGGTCCTCAATCACAGTCCTGGAGGGCCGCAACGGCTGCAGCTTTTTGTTCCAACTAGTCTCCTAATAAGAAAGCAGTCCATGCTGATAATGAAACGTGCTATTGAACTGTTTGGCTTGTTAATCCAAGTGTTTTGTGGACCAGAAGAGATTTAAACTTAATGGTCCTTCCAATTCCCCTCTCATTCATTTCTAAATATTTTTATCACAGATACTTCATGGTAAGCACGTGAGCTGGAGAGCTGCTGGTTTATTGGTTATCTGCATCTCATTATGTCTGATTAAGAAAACAGGCAACAATTAAAACTTAAATGCAGCTGCTAAGATCTAAAATAGGCAATTAAGGGTTCTGAATGGTCACAGGCAAGAGAACCAAAATGAAGCACAAAAACACATTACTTTAGTAGTAAATAAAAGGGTTCTAATTAAGAAACTGGTTAAAGTGAAAACCTGCAGCCATAGCAGACCTCCAGGGGCCTCATGTATAAACGGTGCGTACGCACAGAAATGTTGCGTAAGAACTTTTCCACGTTCAAATCGCGATGTATAAAACCTACACTTGGCGTAAAGTCACGCACTTTTCCACGGTACCTCATACCTTGTCGTACACAAGTTCTCCGCTCGGTTTTGCAGACTGGCGGCTCCTAACGTCAAAGCAAAGGTACTGTTCCCGTGTGGTTACTCATTATTTTCCTGACACGGCTTTATAAATACACTGAAACTAACCGCATATTGTTTATTAGTGTAACGCATCTGATTGTAATTAACTTGTAACAATATAATGGTAGAGGGAATAGCCATAGTATTCCAAATACCATAACTGTTTTAGCGTTGTTACTCTCACTGCACCTTCTTCTTCTTTCAGCTGCTCCTGTTAGGAGTTGTCACAGCGGATCATCTTTTTCCATATTACTCTCACTGCAGCACTCGGAGTATTTATATCACTGTATCTTCAAACTGTACGTTTTGAAGAATCGGCGCTCTAAGCTTACAGATGGCTTAACTTCTTTTACAGAGCAGATTGTGTGGCGATCGGTTACTTGGGGAAAGAAAAGCAAGGACTGCAGTGGCGGCTACGCCAATATATACTGAATATAAAACAGAAAGAGAAAATAACAACACAGCTAAAAACGCAGCGGCGAATTTCGACAAAAGTTAAACGCTTGTGTCATGAGCACGAGGCAGCTATGCAGTGTCTGCAACGGATGTGGCCATCCACCGTGCATAAGATACTTTACTCACATTGGCGGGCGAAGGAGCCACCGATTCTTCCTCTACCCAGTGCCACCACAAGCCTAGAGCTGCCCCTGAGTACTGCTGCAATAAATAATTTCATCGAAGGTCGCACACAATCAATAACGTGCTTTAACTATCATCATGAAAATGATATCACGTATACATCTCAGTATTTTAGTTATTCAGAGAGCTGTAATATCACAAATGTAATGGACTCTGTGTCCAGTTGGAGGAAGAGAAAGCCGGTTTAAGAAGCAAGTAGTGATTCACACACATAGAGCACATAGAAGATCAAATACAAAACAAAGCATTTAACGTGCTACTTTAATTACGATGTGATTTGAGAAACTGGTTAATTAAACGATTTTAAGATGAAGTTTATGATGTTCTACTTTAATGACAAAATAAACTACGTGATTAAAGTGGAAATGTCGAGATTGAAGTTGACATTTCGTGCTTTTTCCTCACTGTGTGCCTTTTTTTCTCTGTACCCTAATAAGCTTTCATACGACACTCAGACAGTGGGCTACAACTCGGCTTTTCACGGCGACTTTGATACGTGACTTCTTTTTTATTTCCGGCACTGTGCGATTTGTGAATGTGAGCTTTCAAGTTTCTCCAACACGCTATGTCACTCGATCAACTTCCTTTTGTTGATTATACCACGGCTTATTTGAACAAATAGTATGTTTTTCCTTTGCCTCCACTTGGTATTCGCTGAAATTCTTATATTTTCCCCCGTGCTTTTCCCATTGTCTTTTCACAGAAGGCTGAGCGATTTATATTGATTTGCATATTCAAAGAGGTGTAATTCTGGGAGGAGTTGGGGTGTTACATAAAGCGTGTGCACGAGCGTTAGTTTTCACGCTGACCGAGATTTATGTAGCGGAAGAACGTGGAAGTTGGAGTACGCACAGATTCCTGCATCTGGATTTTTCTGTGCGTAAGCACATTTCGGCTTTTGTGCTTACGCCATGTTATAGTGCGAGTTCTACGCACGGCGTTATACATGAGGCCCCAGAACTGTAACTGAGGACCTCTGATCTACAAAGTAACTAAAATTTGCATTTAATGAATGAAAGCACCAACAAGGCATGGAGTCAAACACCAACTATCATTATCAGCAAGGACTGAGTTCTGATTAGGACACCGGCTGGAATGAAAACCCGTAGCCACTGCGGCCCTCCAGGACCAGGGTGTCATGGATGTCAGAGGAGCTCCTTGCAGGGAGGAGAAGAGGGCGCTGCTGCTAATGCTGTCATCTCCTTTCCCCACAGTGCCAAGAAGATGCCCAGTGAACGCATTTAACCCTTCCACTTCTGGTCCAGTTGTCATTAAACCCCTGGCATCCTAGAAGAAGGTCAGTGCAACCTACCAGACGGAGCTCCGCTAGAGCGACTGCAACCCATGTTTATTTTGAGATTTCCGTTGAAGGGGCGCACGCCAATGAGCATTATTTTAGAACATTGGAACACTCGAGATGAGAACAGGCCATTCAGCCCAACAAAGCTCGCCAGTGCTGTTGACTTAATTCTTGCAAAAAAACATCAAGTCAAGTTTTGACAGTTCCTAAAGTCTTACTGTCTACCACACTACTTGGTTGCTTATTCCAAGTGTCAGGCGTTCTTTGTGTAAAGAAAAACTTCCTAATGTTTGTTTAATGTGTGTCCCCGTGTTCTTGATGAACTCATTTTAAAATAACAGCCTCTATCCACTGTACTAATTCCCTTTATAATTTTAAACACTTCAATCATGTCATCTCTTAATCTTCTTTTCCTTAAACTGTAAAGGCTCAGCTCTTTAAATCTTTCCTCATAATTCAACCCCTGTTGCCCTGAATCAGCCTAGTCGCTCTTCTCTGGACCTTTTCTAGCGCTGCTGTGTCCTTTTTGTAGCCTGGAGACCAAAACTGCACCCAGTTCTCCAGATGAGGCCTCACCAGTGTGTTATAAAGTTTGAGCAGAACCTCCTGTGACTTGAACTCCACAGATCAAGGCGCTATATAACCTGACATTCTGTTAGCCTTCTTAATGGCTTCTGAACACTGTTGGGAAGTTGATAGCTTGGAGTCCACTATGACTCCTAAATCCTTCTCATAAGGTGTACTCTCGATTTTCCGACCGCCCATTGTGTATTCAAACCTCACATTTTTACTTCCTACGTGTAATTCTTTACATTTACTGACATTAAATTTCATCTTCCACAAATCTGTTCAAGCCTGTATGCTATCCAAGTCCTTCTGTGATGATATAACGGATTCCAAATTATCTGCTAATCCACCTATCTTGGTATCGTCTGCAAATTTAACCAGCTTGTTACTTATATTCCTATCTAAATCCTTTATATATATTAAAAATAGCAGCGGCCCCAGCACTGACCCCTGCTGGTCACCACTCTTAACATCGGCCAGTTCTGATGAGGTTCCTCACACCATCACCCTCTGCTTCCTGTGTCTGAGCCAATTCTGCACCCATCTAAAAACATCACCCTGAACTCCCACTTCTTTTAATTTGATGTCCAACCTCTCATGTGGCACCTCATCAAATGCTTTCTGAAAGTCCAGATAAATAATATCATAAGCTCCACTTTAATTCTATCTTTTTGTTGTTTCCTCGTGGAATTCCAACATGTTAGTAAAACACGACCTCGCTCTTCTGACCCCATGCTGACTGCTCCTAATAACTCCTGTCCTTGCCATGTGTTGCTAAATCTGATCCTTAATAATTCCTTCCATTAATGTTCCTGTGATGCATGTTAAGCTTACTGGCCTATAGTTGCTTGGATCTGCCCAGTCACCCTTTTTATATAATGGGATGATATTTGCCATTTTCCAGTCCTTAAGAATCTCTTCAATGCGCAGTGGCTTCCTAAAAATACGTGTCAAGGGTTTATATCTGTACTCTCTAGCCTCCTTAAGAACTCGAGGGTAAACATTATCTGGTCCTGGTGACTTGTTTGAGTTCAGCTTATTTAATCTGAGCAGCACTTCTCCCTCTACAATTTCTAAATCCCTCAGTACCTCTTTAGTAGTCCCTGTTACCACTGTGAGGTTATCCTCTTCCTCACTTGTGAAGACCTCAGAAAATGCAAGTTTAGGGGGTCCGCTATTTCATTGTCTGTATTTTTTAATTCCCCTTTACTATCTCTGATGCACTTCACGTCCTCCTTGACTGTTCTTTTACTACTAAAATACTGAAAGGCTGTCTTAGGGTCTTCTTTCGCCTTATCTGCTAGATTCCTCTCCAACTCCTGATATCCTTCTTAATGGTCGCCCTCATGTTCTCATATGCTCTATGATTCTCTTTGGAGTTATTAGTCTTTTATGCCTTATAAAGCTGTTTCTTCCTTTGCAGCAGATTCTTTTTTTAAATCCTTATTAATCCACTGTGGAGTTTTTTTAAAGATTCCTATTAATTCCAAATTTAGATATGTATCTGTCCTACATTAAACATTTTTAAACATTATTCAACTTTTCCTCGACTGTCTCCACTATTAAAAGCTTATTACAGTCTGTCCTCCTTAGACTTTTAGACTTTGCCCTACAAAAGTTGAACTTAACAATTTCAGTCTTTGCGTAAACACTCTTAAAAAACACTGGGAACTATACTGGGATTATATTATGGTCACTTAACCCTAGTGGTTCAATCACCTCTACACCTTCAATTCTATCCTGATTATTACAAAATACTAAATCCAGACAGGCTTCACCCCGTGTTGGTGCCTTAACATAATGTGTTAAAAAACATCCATCCATCCATTCCGCTATATCCCAACTACAGTGAGCAAGGCAGGAAACAAACCCCGAGCAGGGTTCCAGCCCACCGCAGGGCACACACACACACCAAGCACACACTAGGGACAATTTAGGATCACCAATGCACCTAACCTGCATGTCTTTGGACTGTGGGAGGAAACCGGAGCACCCGGAGGACACGAGGAGAACATGCAAACTCCACGCAGGGAGGACCCAGGAAGCGAACCTCAGGTCTCCTAACTGCAAGGATGCAGTGCTACCACTGCGCCACCGTGCCGCCCATGTTAAAAAATTTCACCGTAAGAAAGAAGGTGACAATATTTTTAGGTCTGCGGTATAACTTTACCGTAAATAACTGTTTTTTGCATTACATCACGTTCCAATAGAAGTGAACGTTTAACCAAACCCTGAAATCCATGTACTGTAATAAATATGCTACTCATTAAACCATTAGAAAATGTTAACAGAATTAATCACCAGCACACAGCCTGCAACAGTAAAGTAACAACGGCCAATAGCAAACGTGTTGTATCTTTTAATTTCATACATTGAAAAGAATTGAATGTTTAAGGAAGTTACGGCACATTGACTGGTGGAGAAGTAAAGTTTGCTTTTGTGGTGTATGGTGTCCTACCGGCGTGCCAGCTTATCGAATACGGTCACTGGTTACTTCTAAAAACTCTTGTGCTCTGCCATTTGCAAGGTTGATATTTGGATAATTAAAGTTCCCCATGACTACTAATATCTCCCTGTAAACTAAAATTACTGTCTGCATTGGGTGGTCTATAACACACTCCTAAAACAGTTTTGTTTGTTTCTGTTTATTTTGCTGCCTCCGGACAATAAAATGGACGACTCAATTGGCACCCTAAAATTTCCTCGTTGCATTCTGAGTTGTCATTCCCACATCTGGCCACAGGGGATTGGACTGAAAATGTAAACCAAATCCCTGAAGCTAAGGAGCAGCATTAATCACTGTGCCACCATGCCACCCAGACCAATCACGTACTGAGCATGTACAAAAGCAGTGCATTAGTTAGGCCTATCTGCCAGTTAATTAACAATAAGTATTGTGCCACGGTGCTGCAAATCTTAATATCTACTGGAAAAAAAAAAATCAAAATTTGGTACTTTTGGTGCTTCAGTAGCACTCGTACTTCAAAAAGCCAACATTTTCATAAATGTTATGAAGAAAACTGGAAAACATTGGTGAAAGCAGCAAACAGCTTCAAGTGAGAAACTGGATACCAAGCTGCTTTTCATAACTGGAGGATTTGTTTCCGAGAGTTGTAATGGGCCGTCTCATCTTTGTGAGAGATGTGCAGAAGATGGCTTTGCATGTCAAATATCACCTGAATCACACCCTCCCAGAACAAAACAAAATTAAAATAAGGAAAGTTTTTTCTTCAAATTGGGACTTTCCATACAGTAGGGCAGTGCGGTGGCCCAGCTCTAGAGATTTGGGCTCACATCTCAGCCTGGTAATGGGTTCTGTGGAGTTTGCATGTTTTCTTCATGTCGGAGGGGCTTATCTCAGACAATGCACCATGGTGTAGGGCAAAACTGTGGGGCGGGCCCCCCTAGGGGGGCGTGAAGTAACAAAAAGGGGGGGGGGCACGAAGATGGGATAAAAAGAAAACAAGAATCGAAATTGTGAAAAATACATCTATAGAAACCAAAGCAAATTAACTTAAACTACATTCTGATACTAGAAAAATAAATATAGAGTTAGATAAATGTCAATAAAAGTTAAGTAGGTATAATAAAATATGCATCTATGATATATCATTAATTAAAAAAAAAACAAATTGGTATTAGTGGGCTCCTTTCAAAAAAAATGTTAGGGGGGGGCGCGATTAAAATTGTTATGAAAACTCGGGTCGCAAATACGTAAAGGTTGAGAAACGCTGGTGTAGGGTGTGGGGGACAGCCAACGCCTTACCCACCGGGGCTCTTGTATACTGGAAGGACTAGGGGAGAGAGTGTGCACAGGGCTTTATCTCCTCCGTAATGCTAGACGGAAGCCCAGCTGGATTAATACAGCACCACGGATTCCCACAGGGCTTCGCGGGAGATGCATGTTCTGCAGCTCAGCCCTGTTGGGTCCCATGGGTACTGTCAAGGGGTGCTTTGAGGACTAGTGAGTCCTATTTCATTGGGCTTCCACCTCACTGAGAAGTGCTTACGGACCACACTAACGGGCCACCGGAACTACTCCTGGGTGCAACATAAAAGAAGAACGCTATCTTCATTTTGGGAGCCAGAGTCGGAAGGGGGGAGATGAAGCTTGCTGAGAGGGGTGCTAAAGGGAGAGAAAAAGAGAAGACAAAAGTGGCAAAAGTGTTGTGTAGCTGTGTGCAATATTCGTTTGTACTGAGCGGATTCTGTGGGAAACGCTTGGGAGAAGAATTTCACGTGAATAAAAACTTTTGTGCGCTGCTAGACTTGTGCCTGTACCTGCTTGTGTTGGGTCTGAGGAAGCTGGAGCGCCCCCTGCAGGCCACAAGGGGGTATGTGCCTCATGATGGACTGCTCTCCATTCAAGGTAATTTCCTGTCTTTGTAGACTACAGCTGCCTTTGATACCAATTGGAAATACACATTCACAAAATAGAAGGAGAGATGGTGGCACACACGTGCGCATGGGAGGCAGCTGAAGGGCTCACAAAGGGATATTTCCATGCCAGACCTGGGGGTGGCAGTGTGCACTAATCCTCCCTCTTTTTCATCGGCAGACCAACCACGGGAAATTTCGCCTGGATTTGAAAATGTCACTTCCGGCTCTGATCCTGATGACATCATTTCTGGTCCCAGTCCCGGTGACATCACTTCCCCTGCCCAGCTTTAAAACCACCATCTTTGCCTATTATGATTGTTCTATTGTTGGACTGAAGTCTGTTGAGACCTGTTCTATGGTACCAACCTTTCAATTTTGGCAGCCTAATTCAAGTATACGGGTGGCTGCCCACAATCCTCTTCCTGCGTCTGTCCATCTTTTCACAATGGATATTTTCTGAATCAGTCACCTTTACATTTTTAACATGCTGACATTTTTCAAAACTTGGGAAGAATTTATTAAAATCACCTGTGGCATCGGCCGGGACGCCCAGGAGGACCGGAGGAGTGTTTGTGCCTCCTCCAGACCGCGAGGGGGCGTTCACCCTGGTTATGTTGGGGGTCTCGGGTAAACGGCTTGGAAGCCCAGTCCTGTAGGGACCCGTGGCCACCGCCAGGCGGCGCTCCGGTGCCTGAATATCCCTGGAGCCCAGCACTTCCGCCACACCAGGAAGTGCTGGGGGGAAGATGACTGGGGACACCCGGACGGCTTCCGGGTGCGCAGCCTGCACTTCCGCCACACTGGGGCGTGTCTATGGACAATGTAAATTTAACAGTTAGGGAGTCGGTTTGGTGACCTCGGGATCGCATCTTTGTTTTTTTGCAGTTGCTGTGGTTCTGTTGGCTTCATCGGGTGGTAAACTCAGGTGCCTACTAGCCTACTGGTTTAAAGCCAAGTGTGAAGAGGTAAGGATGAGGATCAGCATCTCCACGTCTGACACTACGTTCACATTACCAGGGTAAACAAACTCAAATCTGATTTTTTTACCTTAATGTGACACAAATCAAATGTTTTCAGGGCTTTGTGGACACAGAAATCCGGTCTATTTAAATCCGATTTGACTCACTTTTATAGGTGGTCCTAGATGGGATATGTATCTATTGCGTGCCCATGCAACATGAATGAGAACAGTCAGATCACAATTCATGTCGTGAACACTAGAATTACCAAAGCCTACGAAAACACTCGGCCCACCTTAAATCCCTTCGCACCTCTCCGTCTGCGTCTTTTGTGTTGTAAATGTGTTGACCAACACAAGCAGCAACTAACAGCATCAGATCTCTTTGTATTGTGATCGTGACTGAGAGAATAAAAGTGAAAAAAAAAAGATAACTTTTACAAGTACTATAAATTTACAGCGGCTGTTACAAATGCAGATCAAATGTATGTTTTTATTATATAATATTAACAGTTAGAGAAGCTCACCACTCAAAACGGTAAATTCACAAGCCACCCAGGATTGATCCCGCAGCCTCTTGATTACAAGTCAACAGCTTTTACCGCTGTACCGCGGAAGCTGTTTTATTATCCTTGCCCCTTTTATGAAAGTTTTTATTTGATTTTTGGACTTCAGGCTTCACACATTACACAGTTCATGTCTACATTTTGTCATTTTTTACTAACACATGAAAAAAACATTTCTGTTTTAACGATGTGTTTACATAGATTGTTGTAGACACAGAACACACCTGAAATGCATGTTTTCCAAATAACGATATATCCTTTACCTTCTAACTCCAGCACTTCACTCCCAAGTAATCAATGCTTGAGCTGGGAGAACTTCTTGCCCGTTCTGCGGCGGTGGAGGGATGGAATAGTAGGCTGCTTGCTGCTTGTGTTGGTTGACACATTTACAAGACAAAAGACGCTGACGGAGAGGTGTGAAGGGATATAAGGTGGGGACGGATTTACGTGTTTTTTCGTAGGCTCTGGTAATTCTAGTGTTAAACCCAACAAACAGACACTCAGGACACCAGGTAAAAGCACAAAGAAGTTCTTTTAATTATTTTCTTCTCCAACAGTGCTCCCTAAGCACCACAGCCACAATAATACAGGCTATTAACAGTAATAATAATCACAAACACAATTCTCTTTTCTCCTCCACACATCCCAGCAAGCTTCGTCCACCTCCACCCGACTCTGACTCGTCTGCTGGGTCTTCAGCATCCTTTAAATAGTCCTCAACCTAGAAGTGCTTCTGTTCTTCATCCCATGTGACTTGCCAGCACTTCTGGGTCAGATGGAGAACTCAAGTTCTTCAATCAGCCCTGAAGTACTTTGGAGCTTCCATCCTCGTGACTGCCTAGTACTTCCGGGCTATAAGGGAAGCATGATTACCCAGGTCTTTTCACAGCACCCCCTGGCGGCACCCACGGAACCCAACAGGGCTGAATTACCGAACTGCAAGTTCCAGGATGCCCTGTGGGAATCCGGGCCACCGCTACACTCCAGGGACGCTGCCATCTAGCATTCTGGGGGAGCCAGTGTCCACAAGTAGCTGCCTTCTCCCATCCTTCTATTTCTGGGGTGTCTCGGCCAGGCTGAGCAAAGACGTCTCTCACAATGTGTTTTTTTGTTTGCCTATACGCACGGACGTAGCACTGCTGTCATCAGTTAACACCGGCAGTGCGGCAAAACAAAAATAGAGGAGAGCTACAGCTGTGACAACACTCACGGTGCACCATTGCTGTCTCCTTTCTCATAGCCTCACATCTCTTGGTGTGGCAGTACTTGCAAAAGCAGTGAAAACAGTGAAAGCTAACCGCCTGGCTTTATCTCACCTTCTTGATCTACTCACATACAGGCGACAAGCTGTTTGCTGTCCTCCAGAGCAAAATGCAATGCATACACCAGCTACTAGTGCGTCCATTTTGTTGATTTAATGCAGCGTTCCATTTATCTTGGAAGTCGGATGTTGGAGCGGGGAATGACGTCACACCTGACTTGACCACATTTCAGTAAAACATTCAGAAAACCAATATGGACGCATCCTATAAAAACTTTGTTGTGCCTACTTCATTGGAATAAACAGCAATTGATAGGAACGCATTACGTGGCATCTTGCGTATCCACACACCATTGCAGCATGCCCATGGATAGAAGTTGGACCGTACTGTGTGTACGACTGATTTGACGAGACACAAATAGACAGAAGTGCATATAAACAGCAAAACACTACAGCCATGGCCGAATGTTTTGAGAATGACACAAATATTAATTTTCACAAAGTCTGCTGCCTCTGTTTTTATGATGGCAATTTGTATGTAGTCCAGAATGTTATGAAGAGTGTTCAGATGAATTGCAATTAATTGGAAAGTCCCTCTTTGCCATGAAAATGAACTTAATCCCAAAAAAAACCATTTGCACTGCTGTTGTGAAGAAGGCTTCAGGGTGCCCAAGAAAGTCCATCAAGTGCCAGGACCGTCTCCTAAAGTTGATTCAGCTGTGGGCACCTCCAGTGCAAAGTTTGCTCAGGAATGGCAGCAGGCAGGTGTGAGTGAGGTGAAGACTTTTAGAGGATGGCCTGGTGGATGCCAAGAAGAGCAGCAAAGAAGCCAAGAAAAACATCAGGGACAGACTGAGATTCTGGGATTGGACTGCTGAGGACTGCTGGGGTGAAGTCATTCTCTCTGATGAATCCCCTTTCCGATTGTTTGGGGCATCAAGAAAAAAGAGAAGAAAAGGTGAGTGGCACTATCATCAGTCTAGTGTCAGGCCAACAGTAAAGCATCCTGAGACCATTCATGTGTGGGGTTGCTTCTCAGCCAAGACAGTGCAGGGCTCATTCACAATTTGGCCTAAGAACACAGCCATGAATAAAGAATGGGACCAAAACATCTTCCGAGAACAACTTCTACCAAATATTCAAGAACAATTTGGTGACCATCAATGAACAATCCAGCATGATGGAGCACCGGGCCAGAAGGCAAAAGTGAGAACTGAGTGGCTCACTTAAGTTTGGGGTCCAGGAAACTCCCCAGACCTTCATTCCATTGAGAACTTGTGGTCAATCCTCAAGAGGTGGGTGGACGAACAAAAACCCACCAATTCTGACAAACTCCAAGCATTGATTATGTGAGAATGGGCTTCCTTCCATCAGTTAGGATTTGGCCCAGATGTTGATTGACAGCATGCCAAGGTGAACTAAAAAAGAAAGAAGAGCCAACACTGCAATTATTGACTCTTTACATAAACGTAATGTCATTGTCAATACAAGCCTTTGAAATTTATGAAATGTTTGTAATTCTACTTCAGTATACCAGAGAAACATCTGACAAAAAGATATAAAAACAGCAAACTTTGTGAAAACAAACACTTGTGTCATTCTCAAAAATTTTGGCCACAACTCTACAGCTTCCATTAATGTCTGTGGTGTACGTCGCCATTTTGGATCAAGGTCCTAATCTGAAGCCGGATTAACTCAGACTTGACAGACCAGCCCAGAGTCTCCAAGTTGGAAATTTGACTTGTGGGGACCTTCCAGAGGAACTCGGAAATTCCAACTTCCCACTTCAAATGGAACGCAGCATAATACCATGAGTCGTCTCACAAATGTGATGTACTTATGTATTTGCACCATCAGAATAGGCAAATCTGATCTGAGCAAAAAATTTAAATTGAGCAAAGAGGCTTGTAATGTAAATGTAAAGGGAGTTCATGGCTCTCAGCCGGGAAAGGGTGGAGTGCCATCTCCAGGGTGCACAGTAAAGTCAAATTGCTTAAATCTCAGAAAGTCATGAAGTGATCACCACCATGATCATATCTGGAAGACTTAAGTGGCTATGACTTCATTCTTAAGTGGATAGGGCTTGTCAGGCCTGTTCCCATCCAGATTGTTCTAATATCACATCAAGCACTTGCTGTATTACCATATGATTTAGCACTTTGCACATTGAACAGAAATTGGAAATGTATGATGTATGACTATTGTGAAGCTCGGGACGTGTACAGCCGCCCTAACCTGACACAGACAGGCAGGATGCAAGTTTCACCACACAGCACCCAGTTTATTAATAAAAGGCAGCCCAGTATATTTCAGCACCAGTGTCCCTTCTCTTCGCCAGTCCTTCCGCCTCCACCCCTCCTCATGAGCGTCGTCCACATCCTCCCGACTCCATTAAGTGCTGGAGACTGGCTCCTTTAATAGGTCCTGGGGGTGTTCCAGTTGGCTCATTCAAGACTATCTGGAATCCCTCCCAGGTGTGGTAGAAGTCTGTTATAGGGTTCTGCAGCTCCCCCTGGATACCCCACAGAACCCAGCGGGGTTTTACCAAACTCCAGTTCCCAGCTTGCCCTGCGGGAATCTGTGGTGCCACAGACATCTAGGAGGGCTGCCCTCTAGTGTCCCAGAGGAGGTATTGCCTCATTGATGCTATCTCCCCTGGTCCATTCTGTTGTTATCCTGGCCAGGTAATGGCCGTGGCCGACCTGTCACACAATTCATTTGGTTTCAAAAATCAAAAACAGAGCGATCAACCACTCCAAATACCTGAAACCAAAACGCAAGGGAAAAAGTCAGGCACGAGTCAAAAAACAGTAAGGACTTTGGCAAACCTTTAAATCTGTTGTGTTATAATTCAAAGGTCAAGACCTCTGAGGACACAAAACTGATCAGGTAATGACGGGAAGACAACATGATGGCGGTCATAGATAAACAAGATGGCAGTGAAAACTGCACAAAACATTTAACCTTAATAAAAGTAAGCATCTATTCCAAAAACAAATTCTAGCATCGTGACTTAGGAGTTCCAAAAGCACACAAGTTTCAAAAAATACTTTCAAAGTTGCCCAAACGGGGGCATTACTGTCCAAACCATAACTAGAAACCAACGGGCCCAGGGAAATCTTCACAAAATAAAAGGTTTATTTTAAACAAAGACCTCGGGGCTTTACCCCTGCTCGCTGCGCTTGCCAACCACCCCCAGCCTGCGTTATGCGCCAGCCACTTCACGTCTCTGCTGCTTGCATATTTGGATTTCACGTTTACCAAACAACAAATCTTTTAATTCTCATGGAAAAGTCTCTTCATTGGGATGTAATGCTACTTTTCCCAATTAGACCAATTAGACGATCTACAAGTCTCTGACATAAAGTTTAAATCTGAACAATATATTCAATCTCTCTTTGCTGTTCCGTTATTTCACCAAGTAATAATTTCCATTTGTTTGTGCTAATAATAATAATACATTTTATTTATTTATAGGCACTTTTCTAAACACTCAAAGACAAAACACAGATTATGAACAAAAGTAAAATACAAAAGTTAAAATCAGACAGAGCAATTGTAATCAAAGAGAAAAAGCAGTCTTAAACAAATGAGTGTTAAGTTTAGATTTGAAAAGTGAAAATGATTCAGTATTTCTAAGCTCAGGTGGTAGTGAGTTCCAGAGCTGGGGAGCAGAGCAACTGAATGCCTTGGTGGTAAGACGGACGAAGGGGACGGTCAAGTGGATGGAGGAAGAGGATCTGAGGGTGTGGGAGGGAATGGCAACATGGAGGAGGTCAGACAGATATGGAGGGGTGAGGTTGTGGAGAGCCTTAAAAGTTAACAGAAGAATTTTGAATTGAATGCGGAACTTAACTGGAAGCCAATGAAGCTGCTGCAAACCAGGAGTGATATGGTGAATAGAGCGGGTTCTAGTAATGATGAGGGTGGGCAGCTGAATTCTGGACCAGTTGAAGCTTATAAAGAGATTAGTGAGAAAGACCAAAGAAAAGGGAATTGCAATAATCGAGACAAGAAGTGACCAGGCTGTGAACGAGGATAGCAGTGGTGTGGGGAGTCAGGGAGGGAGAGGCGAATACGATTAACGTTACGCAGGTCGAAATAAGCAGACTGGGAGATGTGATTGATGTGGGACTGAAAGGGTAAAGTACTGTCAAGGGTGACAGTAATGCGATCTTTACAATCATTTTTTTGAGACTTTCAAATTTTAGTACTTTCATTATCTCTAACCTGCTCTGCATTTGTATCGTGCCAACATTTTTGAATTCTTTACAATGTTCTACTTTGTCTTCTACTCTTCCTGTCTTTGTCCTTTATTTCCGTGGTTGAATCTCTTGGCACAAAGTCTCGTCTCGCGGGATGTGAAAGTATCTCTCTGAAAAAGTCACGTCATGTCTCAGGCTAAAAAGTCTCGTCTCGTCCCAGGATTTTTTCATTATACTATAATATTATATTATAAGAGAGACTTAGCAATCCAAGAAGTTCCTAAGAGCACAAAAATACTTGCCTGCAAAGGCAAGGCAATCCGCTACAAAACAGTTCCAATACAGAATCCAAAGGCAAACTCAAAAACAGAGCACAGGTTCAAAATTTCAGAAATCATGAAAAACAATAAAGCACAGCAAAAACACAAATGACACTCCATTCTCTAGTTTGTTCAAAAATAAACTGCCAGGAACTATGGAAGACCCTCCAATAAGTAGGGTGGAGGGCAGTTCCTTGCAGTGATTGGCAGATGACCCCACCCCCTGGGGATCCACCCACAAAACATATGGGACATAATCAATAAAAACAAAGATGAATATACATAATAAGCAAAAGAAAAAATCAAATAAATGGCACAAAATTAGACAAAACATGCAACTTTCAGAGAGGTGCCGGCTGTAACATCACATCTAGGGATAAGAAAGCCCCCAAAATGAGTGCTAGAACTCAAGAAAAGGACAAGAAAAAACATGCAAAAATTAAATAAACTAGCCAACCCGTGGCGTAGCATACGCCGCATAATCAGGCCGGTTTTTTAATGATTTTTAAGCACAGGGAGAAAATTAACATTTGAAAAATCGGTAATGTAATAAATCAGCAAAAAAAGCAACATTGTAACAATGCACGGAACAAACCAACACACAATCGTCCGTGACTGAAAACTGGCGGACTGCCATCGCTCATGTTAAGGTGACCATCCGTCCCCGTTTTCCGGGGACAGTCCCCTTTGTCGGACAACTGTCCCCACTCAGAAACATGTCCCCGTTTTAAGATTTCGTCCCCAGGTTCAGCTGGTTCACATGTTTGAATGTATCTCATCACCACGATAATTTGAACTCAGCGCGCGTGCGCGGTGTTTTGACGGAGGTTATGCTTTACCGCATCCTGCAACTTTGGCGAGAAATTACGTGATAAGCTTTCGCTTTGTACTCTGTAGTGTTTAGAGTCCCTACTCGTGATCTGTAGATTCTAAAAGAGGCACGCTGTGTTCTGCTTCTGCCTGTGTCTATGCGTGGCTTGCTTCTGGATGCGAGAGCAGCGTGGCGGCTCTTTTCTTCCACCTGTTGTTTCTGCATTTTGGCACGGTGATCCCTGTGATTCAACATGAGTGCTAAAAGAAAGTGTCAGTTCAATGATGGACTTCAGCGTGAATTTTCGTATTTGCATCCGACCCCAGATGCTTCTGTTGTGATCTGTAGCGTGTGCGACACAAAGTTTTCCATCGGTAGTGGTGGGAGAACTTCAAATCACGGAACATGAGGAGAGTATTCTACGCTCCTCTAGCCCCCCACCATGTCCCCGGATTGGCCCAAAAAATTCTGGTCACCTTACTCATGTGCCCACCTCCAACTTGTCACTTGAGTTGTTGTCATCTTTGCACAGTCCAGATGCACCTGTGACTCACGTAGACTTTCCGTGTTCCTGCAGGAGCATCTAAGAAAACGCATGTTTGTTGCGGATGCGAATTGCTGTATGTAGCATGTAAAACAGTTTGCTATAGTGCACGTGGTCATGCGTCGTAACCGAAAACTTGGTTTTTAAAGACTGCTTACTTCATTGTGTTTTAATCTCAGTTGTAAAGGATTGTTTTAAGGATCCCATGGGATACACCTCGTAAACCGTTTTACACGCTGCATATGGCGATTCACCTCCGGCATGGCTCCTCCCTCCTAATGACATGTACATGACATTAACCTGACCTGCACTGCATGTGGCCTCTATGACAGACAAATATAAATGACGCCATTTTTTCTGTGTCGTCGCGTCCAAGTTGGTGGGTGTGGCCCTGCGAGTTGTCGTCGTATCCAATGGTCTTGGAGTTGGTGGGTGTGCCTACTCCCTGCGTGCGCCATAGGTGTCTTACTTGTCGGCGGCTTAGTGATTCCACTCCCCTTCCAGCGTGCTTTCCATGGTTGTCTTGCCTTAGTGAATTATATATAGATGTGTCCACGGCCGTACTATATGACACTATATTGCCTGACCTCCATTTGTAATTTTACATGGTGTTATTCAGCTGCTGCGCTGGGCTGGTGCCCTGCCAGGGGTTTGTTTCCTGCCTTGCACCCTGTGCTGGCTGGGATTTGCTCCTGCAGACCCCCGTGACACTGTAGTTGGGATATAACGGATTGGATAATGGATAGATGGATGGGTTATTCAGCTGACATTTTATCACTACTGGTGGTGGTAAACCAACACATCATCAAGGGCATTGCGTCTCACTCACTTATTTACTGGCGGTCGTCTCCTACCTCGGCCACCCTCCAGCACCACTCTGACCTTCCACGGCTCCTGCCCTGCTGCTCCAGTGATATTCTCTTGGCTGTGCCCTGCACTGTAAAAAAATAAAATGTTAAATTAATGGTCAAAGATTGGCAGTTGTGTTTGCCAGAATTTTATCTTAAGAAAGAAGGTGACAATATTTTTAGGTCTACGGTATAACTTTACAGTAAATAACTGTTTTTTGCATTACATCACATTCCAATAGAAGTGAACGTTTAACCAAACCCTGAAATCCATGCACTGTAATAAATATGCTACTCATTAAACCATTAGAAAATGTTAACAGAATTAATCACCAGCACACAGCCTGCAAAAGTAAAGTAACAACGGCCAATAGCAAACGTGTTGTATCTTTTAATTTCATACATTGAAAAGAATTCAATGTTAAGGAAGTTACAGCACATTGACTGGTGGAGAAGTAAAGTTTGCTTTGGTGGTGTATGGTGTCCTACCGGTGTGCCAGCTTATCGAATACAATTCACCATCAATCAGCTTTCATAACTTCAAAAAAGCCTTCAGCACGCAGGGAAAAAGTCCACTAACTTGAATTTTTTTTCCGTACTGTGCAAAGGTATGTGGCTCACCAGGAACAATATGGTAAAAGGGGCGTGTCCTTATGCAAATATCGTAACATCGGTGTTTCTGACGCAGCTCTTTACCATTTTACAGTTGTTTACCTTTACTAATTAATAGTTTTACACTGTACAATTAACAGAGATTTTTTCAGTGAACCGTAATGTACCAGTAAATGGTATGCAGCATGTTTTGAAGGTAGAAAAATATCGAGTTTACCGAACTTGGCTGTAAAAAATAATGTAATGTATTGTTTAAGATATGCAGGAGAAAGTAGGATGAAATTACACCTTTTAGTGGCTAACTAAATAGATTACAAATACCATACAAGCTTTCGAGGCAGCTAAGGCCCTAAGGCAGGGGTGTCCAAACTTTTTGCAAAGAAGGCCAGATTTGGTGAGGTGAAAATGTGTGGGGGCCGACCATTCAGCCTGACATTCTTTAAACCGTTAAACGTTAAATGCAAATGAACTATTTTATAATCATACTTTTCTTCACACAGAATACAAATAAATCTAAACAAGTTTTTTTTTTACCAAAATCACTCTGCCTTTCATATTTGAAGACCACATAAAATGAAGAAGATTAAACATATCTACTGTAGGTTCATTTGAAACATTACATATTATTCACTATTAAATGCTCTCTGTAAACTTCTAAATTCAAAACGTGAACAGGAAAATAACACTAACAGTTATCTTATTCAGAAGTACAAAACATTGAGGGCCATATGATTCTGTGTATCACTCGTTCTTTCGTTTTTCAATTGACCATCAAATATCAAAAAACGAAAATATGCTGTTTGATTTTTGAATCGGATATCAAAAACGTTTTTTATTATTTAAATTTTAGACTTGGATCAAAGTCTTTAATAAACTCACCCTCAGTAAAAAGGCGTGCAGTGCTTGGCAATCAGCGTTGCCACCTCGTAGCTCACCTTTGTGGCATTTTCATTTGACTCACGTGCTCTTGTGAAAAAGCGCTGCTGTGCCGTTAAAACAGCTTCCAGTTGCTTCAATTTTTCATCGCGTTCGTTCCAAGTTAGCTTGTCATAGTCATAGACATAGAATTATTAGACGCCGCAGGACCAGCAGCATCGTACGTCAACGTCGCCGCCATTTTGCGAGTGGCACTGCTGTGGAGTGAAGTAATGGATAAAGGTGCCTCACGCATGTGCTGCTTGGGATTGTACAAACCGCTGCACGCTCCAAACCAGATCCCGGGGGATTACATTTCATAGGTAAGCCTGAACAATTGTTTTGGTTATATTTGGCCGTTTTATAATCTTAGCACTCAAGGTCACCTTACAATAAAATTAAACAACATTAGTAAAATTAAAACAAGAGAATGATAAATCAAAAAGCAATAATTAGCAAACAAACAAAGATAACTGGCAGTGACAGTGCAAAATTCACAATTGGTATGCCAGTTTGAAAAGATAAGGTTTGAGCACAGTTTTAAAATGTGTTACTGAATCGAGCTGATGAATATGAGAGAGAAGAGAATTCCCGAGTTGACGAGCACCAGGAGAGACGCTCGAGCTCCCATAGTACTGAGTCTGACGTGTGGTACAGAAAGTCGAGCTGCACATGAGAATCAGAGGAGTGTCAGTCTGGAGGAGATCAGTGAGGTGTGGAGAGCTTTAAATGTTCAGAGCGGGATTTTGTATTGTATTCTGTAGTGAACAGGGAGCCACTGAAGTTGAGAGACAATCGGTGTGATATGATCAGTGGATTTAGAACAGCAGGTTATTATCCTGGCAGCAGAATTTTAAATAAGTTGTCAGCGATGGATACGTTTTTGTGGGATGCCAGATAGAATAGCATTACAGTAATCTATACGTGAGGTGACTCGGGCATTAACCGATACTTCAGTACTGTGTTGCGTAAGAACAGGATGAAAGTCTAGAAATGTTTCAGAGATGGAAGAAGGCAGTCCGAGAAATGTTACTTATATGGGAGGAATTATTTAATATTAATTATTATTATTATTTAATAATTGCCATTGGCTCCAGCAGACCCCCGTGACCCTATAGTTAGGATATAGCGGGTTGGATAAATGATGGATGGATGGATAATAATTGCCATTATTAGTGTATAAATGGATATAAATAATTGCATTTAAACAACTCATCAAAATCTGCTGTATGTAAATGATACTGTTTTAAACGTTATTGTTTTTTCATCGGGCGGCACGGTGGCGCAGTGGTAGTGCTGCTGCCTCGCAGTTAGGAGACCCGGGTTCGCTTCCCGGGTCCTCCCTGCGTGGAGTTTGCATGTTCTCCCCGTGTCTGCGTGGGTTTCCTCCCACAGTCCAAAGACATGTAGATTGGTGATTCTAAATTGGCCCTTGTGTGTGTCCTGCGGTGGGTTGGCACCCTGCCCAGGATTGGTTCCTGCCTTGTGCCCTGTGTTGGCTGGGATTGGCTCCAGCAGACCCCCGTGACCCTATTCGGATTCAGTGGGTTAGACGTTGGTTGTTTTTTCATCAGAAAACCCGGTCACCACGTCTACCTGTATTAGTTTAAATGGCACTTTTGCCACTTGCAACATAGTGGACACGCTGAGGTATCGTGTCGACTGGGCAACACAGCGAATGCGGCGTCTACCTATATATGTCTATGGTCGTAGTTAGCATGTTTCGTCTGGTACAGTCGCCATTTTAGAAAATGGGTCACGCGTCGAGAGTGCGGCCACAGGTCTAATGGTGAAATATAAAATAGCTTTTTTGTACGTGTGTATTTTATGCTGTGGTCAACAGTGCTGGCGGAGCGCATATTATTGATTTTATGACAGAGGCTGTAAGCCGGTGGAAATTTGAACACGGGCCACAATTGGTCCCCGGGCCGGACTTTGGACATGCCTGCCCTAAGGTGTAACACCTTGCCTGATTGAAGGGGCCTTAGCTGCCTCAAAAACTTTTATTTGTAATCTATTTAGTTAGCCAATAAAAGGTGTCATTTCACCCTACTTTCTCCTGTATCAATCTACAGCTAACACGGTACAACACTATACAGGTAATTTTCAGTAGAGCATAAGGTAACTTTCCTTTTTTTCAGTAAAGGTATTTTACTTTCACCATTCACAGAATTTTAACCATTAAATCTACTGACATTTTTTACTGTGTGGAGGATAAAGTCGTCGTCTTTTTGATACGTCTTGTGAACGATAGGGGGCCCTCTCGCTCCCTTGAACCCCTGTCCACGACTCCAGACACCAGGTAAAAGTCCAAATGTTGACTTTATTTTCTTGCCACAGTGCACAAAGCACACTCTCCACCACAATTCTCATTAAACTCACAAATACTCAATACTAAACAATCCTCCAGCTCACAGACGCGTTGCCACCCTTCCACCCAGCTCAGCTCATTGTCTGTGAGTTCCCAAAGTCCTTTTATACCTCCTGACCCGGAAGTGTTTCTGCCCAATAGTCCACAAGTCCTTATTCCTTCCGGGTCAGGGGAAATAGTCCCTTTCTTCAACCCGGAAGTCCATCGCTCTTCCTGTGATGAACCTCCGGGTCACAGGGCACGAAGAAGCCCTCGGTCCTCCCTGCAGCTCCCTCCTGTGGCCCCCACGGCATCCAGCAGGGCTTTGCATAAAAACTCCAATGTCTTCTGGGGACCTCTACGCTGCAAGGAGGGCTCCACCTGGCGGCTTGGGGGTATTGGCCGGGATAAATGGCCGGCCATCCATCACAGTCTTTAATTCTGTTCAAATGAACTGTAATGAACTATAAAGGACAATTTACCAAGGCAGTTTCTCTTGGGCGCAATTTACCTAACTACATCTATTTATTCTTTTTTTCATGTCACTTGTGGTGCTTTATGTTTAAATCGTTCAGACAGTTTACAACTTAACTGTAAAAGAACGGGAGACAGCAAGACACTGCATAGATAAGTGCAAGAAGGAGAGAGACCTCCATCACCAGGCCAGTCATACAGGTAGGTGTGTAATATCACAAGGTCCGAACATCTCAGGCGACACTTTAGTCAGGTCGGTGTTTCCATGTAACTTTTTTAAAAATTTTATATTACAAAATCAAAATACAAAAAGTTATATGTGAACCTTAAGAATTACACATACATCTGGTGCCTTATTTGTATGTTCCCTTTAAATAAGGTGAGAAATATTTACTTTTTAAAAGTTTCTAATTTGGCACCTCAGTGCACTTTGTGCATCTTAGAATTAAAATGGCACATGGTGCATTTCGAAGCCACATGCCAGTTCATGGTACTGGCATTCATTTTCCTGATATCTATCTTGAATTTTAAAAATTAATAAAAAAAAAAAAATAATTCATCAGACAGATGCAAATTTATAAACACTGCCACACATGTGTGCATGAGGGGGGGTAACTTAAAGGGTCAGATAATAGTAATTTCCTGTCGGAACACCAGAGGGCGCTGTTGACTGATACCTTTTCTCTTCCTCTCTCTCTGCAGACTGGAGGACTAACAACCTTAACATCGCTGACATCACTTCCGGTGACCCGCCTCTTCCTTCCAGGAGTCCATATTTCCCGGAAGTTCTGCCAACCTTGAGGCAGTTGATTCCAGAGACTCGCGTCTGCATGACATTTTCTTTGATTTTAACACATTTATTTATAAATCCGCATTTTGCTTTCATCATACAAGGTTAGCTTTCAGGTTCCCCAAAACTTTACAGTTTCCTGTATCTTGTATAACAACATGGAGAACAGTTACGTGCTGGTTTCTAATTCTTTAAGTTCAATTTAGTTTTGTTAAGTTTGACTTGATTAGATGGAATGTTACATGCTTTAAATAAACTCAATAAAGTTTTTTACAGTCCAAGATGTCTCGGAATTGGTCGGCACACTGTCCTGATTAGGGTTTGTGTGAATTCATTTGCTACTTCCTACTAGGCGAGGTATCACCTGGAGAACTGTATGCAGTTTTTGTCTCCATATCACAAAAAAGACATAGCAGTACAAGAGAAAGTCCAGAGGATCCAAAGGAGGAATATGAGCTATGAGGAGAGACTGAAGGAGTTGAACCTTTTCAGTTTAAACAAAAACGAAGATTAAGAGGTGACATGACTGAAGTGTTTAAACTTAGAAAGGGAACTAGTCCAGTGGATCAAGACGGTGACTTTAAAATGAGTTCATCAAGAACACGTGGACACAGTTGTAAACTTGTTAAGGGTAAATTTCACACAAATGTTAAAAGGTCTCCTTCAGGCAAAGAACCACAAGCACATGGAATAAATTACAAGTAGTGTGGAGGAGCACAGGACATTAGGGACCACCAGATCTCAATTTGATGTTATTTTGAACAACTTTGGTGAATAAGATGAACAGGCTGGTTGGGCTGAATGGCCTGCTCTTGTCACAACTTTTCTAATGGTCAGACCCTGTAGGGGACAAAGCTGTCTTAGAAAATAACATGCTGTCAACTTGATTTAGATATCTGACTCATTTTATCACTTTTGTCTTTAAAACATTTTAGCTGGCATCCATTAAATTAATTAAAACATTATGTTTAAGACATTTCATATTGATTATAATAAAAAATTAAAGATATCAAGTCAAGTGTTTGAGGTTTTCTCATTTAGTGCTTGTCATTTGCTTGTCTAAATAAGTTAGTTGTGATTCTCATAATGAAATGTGATCTCTGCGATAAAGTGTTTTAAATGTTCTGACTACATTATAATTTATAACTCCTTGTAACTGTTAAACAAAGCTTGTGAAAATGAACATGCAAAGAAATTCTCTTTTACTAATGCAGGTGTAATAATAACGCTGATGATGACAATCACAACCTCATTCGGTAAGCTCCTGGGGATTCACTGAGTTCTGTTTTTCCTTTCTTTCATTATATTGTTAAGGAAGCACTGACAAACATTCGACAAATTAAAATAACAGAGCTTTCACATCTTTTCATAGTAAAATATTACTTTGTATTTTACCCTTTGAGACTTATTGTTAACCTCGTAACAAACTTGTGTGTTACAAAGCATTTAACAGGCAACAAGTCGACAACCGTTGAACCTTTTCTATAAACTCCAATGTGATGTTTACTTTTCACCGGCCAATGAAAACAAAGCCGCCTCCTACTGACAAAGCAGCTGCCGACTCACCTGTGCACACAAAGGCCGTCCTCCTGCTGAGAGTCAACTGTACAAAGGCATGCTGAGGGTCTGTGGGGGGCTACACACCTGATACTGCACAACAGACAGGCAAATATGAAAGGAGCCATCACTGTAGATTGGTAGATAGATAGAAAGGAAAGACACTGTACAACAGAAAGATAGACAGACAGGTGATAAAGGCACTATATGATAGATAGATAGATAGATAGATAGATAGATAGATAGATAGATAGATAGATAGATAGATAGATAGATAGGAGGGCACTATATGAAAGATAGATAGACAGATAGATAGATAGATAGATAGATAGATAGATAGATAGATAGATAGATAGATAGATAGATAGATAGATAGATAGATAGATAGATAGATAGATTCTCAACCTTTATTATCTCTTGACCTTTTCAATTTCACGGGTGACTCACAGACAGCATTTTGAAGCAAGTCTCCCCCTCATGACCCACTGGTGGTTGAGTAACACTACTAAATCATATGTACTGCGTTTCTAGTACTAGTAGGTGGTTCAGAATTAATTCTTATGAGCACAACACAAGCACTACTACTAAAATTTTAAAATATTTTTCTGTCTCTCTCTCTCTCTGTCTGTTTCTTTGTCTGTCTCTCTGTCTGTCTCTGTCTCTCTGTATGTCTGTCTGTCTCTCTCTGTCTGTTTCTCTCTCTGTCTCTCTGTCTCTTTCTCTGTCTGTCTCTCTGTATGTCTGTCTGTCTCTCTCTCTCTGTCTGTCTCTCTCTCTCTCTGTCTCTTTCTCTGTCTGTCTCTCTCTCTGTCTGTCTGTCTGTCTCTCTCTCTCTGTATGTTTGTCTGTCTCTCTCTCTCTGTATGTCTGTCTGTCTCTCTCTCTGTCTCTTTATCTGTCTGTCTGTTTCTCTGTCTGTCTGTCTCTATGTCTGTCTCTCTCTCTGTCTCTTTATCTGTCTGTTTCTGTGTCTGTCTGTCTGTCTGTCTCTCTGTATGTCTGTCTGTTTCTCTGTCTGTCTGTCTCTTTCTGTCTGTTTTCCAAACAATCCTACACCCTTTGACCACCCTGGACTACATTTTGCATAGATGTTCTCTAGGACATAGAAATCTGTTCTGGACCACAAAACATTTTAACAAACACAGGGTCCGGACAGCAGAGAAACATACTCCTCGGACGGCTGGAAAGTCTGGCTATATAGTAGGGCATGAGCAGCAGGTATGGGGGACGCGGTCACAGCACTTCAATCAGATGCACCTCCTGGCACCTCAAGCCAATCAGCTCAGAGGTGTCGCCTCGGACTGGACCCTAGTCTTGAATCAGAGGGGAATAGGGTGGCATGACCCCAGGTGGAGGCGTGCATGAAGGGACAAGTGCCTAGAAAAGAGTGTGGCGCCATCGCTGAAAGTGCCAAAGGTGCTTCCTCATCAGAAATTGGCGTAAGAAGCTAATCCCATTCCTCCATCTCACGCAACTCCGGGTCGTTTACAAAATGGATAACTTTTTAAAAAAAAAACGAAACATCTACAGCGCTAAAAACATTTGTCTTGAAAAAATGAAAGCACAGCAAGCCATAAAATAAAATGCTAAGTTTTATTCTCTGCTAGGCTCGACTTCTTATTACAAAACTAGTTGGCATGAAAACCTTACAGCGACTGCGGACCTTCAGGGCCGGAGCTGAGTACATTACATATAAGCTGTAGCGGAGAAGCCCATCAGAGAAGGGCGTGTTTGAAGGGAGGGTCTAACAGGTGTTTCTTGTTTAACCATGACGCAGCCCCCTCAACAGAGGGATTCCCGAAGTGTCGACATGTCTACAGACCTGCCCCTATATCCAATCGCTGCTCGTGAGGCGTGGTCTGTTTAATCCCATCGCTGCCCTGCGTTGGCAATCAGAGGGTTCCCGGTTCAAATCCTGTAAATGCCAGAAGTGATTCCACTTCGTTGGGCCCTTAACCTGTAACTGCTCCGTCCTGGGTATGACATTAACCTTCATTCAGGTCCTCCAATTTGCGGGGAAAAAAACCCAGGGGTTGGTGACAGGATTGTCACTCCAGCCACTGTTAAAAAAAACAAAAAAAACTCAACACTGTTCCACTCCAATCGAACTAGCGTGGTGCTGAGGTGTCACCCGATGAACGGGTGCGCTCGGGTGGTTTGTCGTGTGGTGGGTGCGATCACGCGCTGTTTCACTGCAGGGAAGGCTCCCAACCTCCCCTCTTCTCCTCCTACTGCTCGGGAGGCGTGGCTTTCTCTGGCCGTGACTCACCGGCTGACCTTCCCAGCCCCGCCTTTTTCAAACAAAACTCTTTAGGTTTGAAACGTGGATGGATGCCGTAGTCGTCACGGTGACCACCCACGAAGTGGAGGCAGACTACATGGAGCCTACAGATTTTAAAGAAAACAGCCCTGTCTCGTCATGCCCAACATTGCTCTCCTCGGTGTCCGGAAAAAGTAAGTTATCTTTTAAAGACACGTACGCATTTATACAGCTTCCACTTACGGAGTTCGCTTTAAAAAATAGAAGGTACAGAACATGAGCTGAATTGTGGCTTATGCTCACAAGTGTGAAATAACAGGAATTTTTCTGCGACTTGACAGATTCAAACACATCGCTTCCCATTACCTGTTCCCTGGAGAGTAGTGAACCTGAGCTGTCGTACTTCATGCAGAAAAGACCAAGGAACAGGCGGAGAAAAGCAGCAGCTCTGACATACTCAAAATGGGTGTCTTTACCGTTCATTACAGTCAGTTCCAGTCACTAGACGTTCCGTTTTGTAATTTCTTCTCAATCTCAGACCATGTGACTTCCCTTTTTTTTTTTAATTTTAAATAAATAATAGCTTAATACCCTGTGACTATCACCTCCAGGCATTAGCTGGGAGGTAACGACGTGACTCAGCAGCAATTTATGGGCGTTGTATTCGATATACTTTAAAACCTTAAATACAACGTGATGAAATGTATCTAGTTATTTCCAAACTGCTGTTTTCTATAATACAGTTGTGGGCAGCCATAGCATATCCTGAAACCATGGGTGACATGGCAGGAACAAATCTCAAATGGGTTGCATGTTTATTTTAGATTGCCCTTACACTCACGAGACCAATTTAGTTTCACCCACACAGCATGTATTTGACCAAATCTGAGGACACCATTGGGGGCACAGAGAGAACATTCAGGCTCCATACTGAACACTCAGCCAGGAAACTAATCATTTGGTTTTACATGTAGTAGCTGGCATGCTATGATTTCCTGTAAATCTAAAATTTTCATTTGGCCCTTTGGCAAGAGTTTTTGCTTCTTGCATTTACATTAAGACTCTAAAATGAGTTTCCCTTATAGAAGGAAAAAAAGTCTATCTTAGTTTCCCTTCTCTCAGCAGCAACACACTTCGCTGTCTTAACCAGGCCTCCCTGTCCCCAGCAGCCTCCTCCAGCCTGACATGGAGATTACCCAGGGACTCGTAGAACTCCTCTAAAGTCTGCCCCTCAGTCTTCTCCTACTGAGCAGCACTTTGTGCACCAGCTGATGCAGGTGTCTGGGGGGCATTCTAACATCATGCCCAGAACATCTCGGTTGGCTCCTGTTGATTCAGAGAAGCAGCAGATCTACACAGAGTTCTCTGTCATCCCAGCACTCCTGCCCCTCTAATGGAGAACAGAGTCCAACAACTCTGTGCAGCCTTTGTCATTTATTATCACAATGATATTTTTCTGTTAATCGTGTTGTGACTACAGGTAAGGATAAGGATGATGATTGGCTGGTAAAATGACAGCTGCCTCCAATGCCTTAAGTCTGGCACTGTGTTAAGAAAACTGCCGCCGCTGCACTGGATCATTGGCTCAGTGTCACAGTCATCCCTACTGTCACTCACAAACAATGTCAATTTACACGACTGAAAATCACTGCCCGTGTCACACTTACTGACTTCGTACCAGGAGTGGAGTTGGTCTCAAAACCTGCCCGGGCATCCTGCAACGTGTGAGGTGATGAGGTCGCCCCCCTCGGCCCATTATTCATTGTAATATTCTTAAAATTTGTGAGGAGTACGCGGCTCGCTACTTGCTATGAGCCTATGATATGAACTCTATCTAAACTTAATCTGTACACTGTTGTTTAGACACAACTTAAAATGTGACGACATGCTTAAATAAAATTTAATGAAAAATAAAAAATTAGTTACGCGGCTTACACGTTATTAGAGTGCACGTCAATGTCATGTCAAAGTGCCAGTACCCTAGTAGGCTAGTAGCTGCTCATTTACATTGGAATAAATTATAACTGAGGTTATAACGAAAAGCTCACATGACTGAAATGTTCCATTAACCTAACGATAAACTAGAAATATCCTAATATGAAAAATTCCTGTCCTGTGCTTTATAACTTTATTTCATCATACTAATAATCGCAGCTGAAGACCACTAATTATCACTCACGCCAACGACCAGAGAACAATAAAATGCATAACACATAATCTAAACTAATTATTAGTACCAAAGAATTTAAATACTAGATATGAGATAAAATAAATTGCAATAATGTATATGCTAACCGGAATGTAGCGGTATATCGAAACAGAAATCGGCAAAAGGCAGTTTTGACCAAATTTTTCGCTGCAACGTTGTATACTGACAACTACACTCACCTAAAGGATTATTAGGACCACCATACTAATACGGTGTTTGACCCCCTATCGCCTTCAGAACTGCCTTAATTCTATGTGGCATTGATTCAACAAGGTGCTGAAAGCATTCTTTAGAAATGTTGGCCCATATTGAGAGGATAGCATCTTGCAGTTGATGGAGATTTGTGGGATGCACATCCAGGGCACAAAGCTCCCATTCCACCACATCCCAAAGATGCTCTATTGGGTTGAGATCTGGTGACTGTGGGGGCCATTTTAGTACAGTGAACTCATTGTCATGTTCAAGAAACCAATTTGAAATGATTCGAGCTTTGTGACATGGTGCATTATCCTGCTGGAAGTAGCCATCAGAGGATGGGTACATGGTGGTCATGAAGGGATGGACATGGTCAGAAGCAATGCTCAGGTAGCCCGTGGCATTTAAACGATGCCCAATTGGCACTAAGGAGCCTAAAGTGTGCCAAGAAAACATCCCCCACACCATTACACCACCACCACCAGCCTGCACAGTGGTAACAAGGCATGATGGATCCATGTTCTCATTCTGTTTACGCCAAATTCTGACTCTACCATTTGAATGTCTCAACAGAAATCGAGACTCATCAGACCAGGTAACATTTTTCCAGTCTTCAACTGTCCAATTTTGGTGAGCTCGTGCAAATTGTAGCCTCTTTTTCCTATTTGTAGTGGAGATGAGTGGTACCCGGTGGGGTCTTCTGCTGTTGTAGCCCATCCACCTCAAGGTTGTGCGTGTTGTGGCTTCACAAATGCTTTGCTGCATACCTCGGTTGTAACGAGTGGTTATTTCAGTCAAAGTTGCTCTTCTATCAGCTTGAATCAGTCGGCCCATTCATTCTCCTCTGACCTCTAGCATCAACAAGGCATTTTTGCCCACAGGACTGCCGCATACTGGATGTTTTTCCCTTTTCACACCATTCTTTGTAAACCCTAGAAATGGTTGTGCGTGAAAATCCCAGTAACTGAGCAGATTGTGAAATACTCAGACCGGCCCGTCTGGCACCAACAACCATGCCACGCTCAAACTTGCTTAAATCCCCTTTCTTTCCCATTCTGACATTCAGTTTGGAGTTCAGGAGATTGTCTTGACCAGGACCACACCCCTAAATGCATTGAAGCAACTGCCATGTGATTGGTTGATTAGATAATTGCATTAATGAGAAATTGAACAGGTGTTCCTAATAATCCTTTAGGTGAGTGTAAAACAAGTTGATGACGTAATACGGTATATTATATAGGACTATAGAAATCGCAGTACTTGACAGATAATGTTTAGTAGTTTAGAAAATAAATTTTAATGTCAAACAGTAGCCAGTATATAAAATGTATTTCATGAAACGGCTCGTCCATGACCAGACCAGAGTCCGCAGCTCACCAGGCATTGCCCAAATGCCCTAATGGCCAGTCCACCCCTGCTTCGTACTGACCTTCTAGAAGAGTCTGCACGCCCCTTTTTCCTGGCAGCCAAGAGTGTGGTGTCTGATGGACCCGTGCTGTTCGAATGGTTAACAGGTTTGGCAAGTTGAGGTTAGGCGAGAAGAGTTTAAGCTGAAACAGAAGGGATGACCTCCCCGACCCTGAATTAAATTAGTTATGGGTTTGAGAATGTTACGCAGACATGTCGTTTTCTACAAGTGACACATGCACTCACTTGCCACCTTATTAAGGACACCTTGCTAGTACCAGGTTGGACCCCGTTTTGACTTCAGATCTGATATAATTCTTCATGGCATCGATTCAACAAGATGCTGGAAACATTCTTCAGGGATTTTGGACCATATTGACATGCTAGCACCAAACAGTTGCTGCAGATTTGTCTGCTGCATGTCCATGACGTGAATCTCCCATTCCACCATATCCCAAAAGTGCTCTATTGGAATGAGATCTGGTGACTGTGGAGGCTGTTTGAGTCCAGTGAACTCATTGTCATGTTCAAGAAACCAGTTTGAGATGATCTGAGCTTTGTGACATGGCGTGTTATCCTGCTGGAAGGAGCCATCAGAAGATGGGCACACTGCGGTCGTAAAGGGATGTACATGGTCAGCAACAATACTCAGGTAGGCTGTGGCATTTAAACAATGCTCAGTTGGTACTAAGGGGCCCAAAGTGTGCCAAGAAAATATCCCCCACATCATTACACCACCACCACCACCACCAGCCTGAAACATTGATACAAGGCAGGATGGAACCATGCTTTCATGTTGCTGATGTCAAATTCTGACCCTACCATCCAAATGTTGCAGCAGAAATCCAGGCAACGTTTTTTCCAATCATCTATTGTCCAATTTTGGTGACCCTGTGCAAATTGTAGCCTCCGTTGCTTTTTTCATAGCTGACAGAAGTGGCACCCAGTGTGATCTCCTGCTGCTGTAGCCCATCTGCGTCAAGGATCAATATGTTGTTGTGTGTTCAGAGATGCTTTTCTGCGTACCTCGAGTGCTTATTTGAGTTGCTTTTGTCTTTCTATCAGCACAGACCAGTCTGGCCATTCTTCTCTGACCTCTGCCGTCAACAGAGAACTGCCATTCACTGGCAGACCATTCTCTGTAAACCTTGAAGATGGTTGTGCGTGAAAATCCC
The DNA here is from genome assembly GCF_016835505.1 of Polypterus senegalus. NCBI lineage: Eukaryota > Metazoa > Chordata > Cladistia > Polypteriformes > Polypteridae > Polypterus > Polypterus senegalus. The sequence goes on along the minus strand of NC_053164.1, from coordinate 17,554,682 downwards.
AGTAGAACAGCAATTTCTGAAATACTCAGACCAGCGCATCTGGCACCAACATCCATGCCACATTCAAAGTCGCATCAGTACCCTTTCTTCCCCAGTTTGAACTTCAGCAGGTCGTCTTGACAATGTCTACAGGCCTAAATGCATTGAGTCGTTGCCAAGTGATTGGCTGATTGAATACCTGTGTTAAGAAGCAGTTGAACAGGTGTACCTAATAAAATGGCCGGTGAGTGTATTTGCATTGTGGTTTATATCCTGTACACCACTCATCATCCATCCATCCATCCATCCATCCATTATCCAACCTACTACATCCTAACTACAGGGTCAAGGGGGTCTTCTGGAGCCAATCCCAGCCAACACAGGGCGCAAGGCAGGAAATAAACCCTGGGCAGGGCGCCAGCACACACTAGGGACAATTTGGATCGCCAGTGCACCTAACCTGCATGTCTTTGGACTGTGGGAGGAAAATGGAGTACCCGGAGGAAACCCACGCAGACACGGGAAGAACATGCAAACTCCATGAAGGGTGGACCTGGGAAGCGAACCCAGGTCTCCTAACTTCGAGGCAGCGGCGCTACCCACTGTGCCACCGTACCACCCATCACTCATCATGCAAACAGAAATATGCTACATGGCCAAAGGTATGTGGCGACCCCTCCATATTGAGTTCAGGTATTTCATTTTTAACAGAGGCATCAGATCAACTCATAGCTATCTCCCTGGACAATCCCTCATAGTAGAACGGGTCGTAATGAAGAGCTCATGTGACTTTAACTGTGGCACTGTCATCAGATGCCATCTTTATTTACCACAAGTCAGAATGTGACATTTTTGCTCTGCTGAATCTGCTCCTGTCAACTTTGAGTGCTGTTCGTGTGAAGTGGAAGAGTTGAGGAGCAACAGCAGCTCAGCCACAGAATAGTAGGCCACATAAACTCTGAGTACTGAAACGTCGTCTGTTCTCTGTGGTGTCACTCACTGCACAAGAACCGTGTGATGGGAGCTTCACAAAATGTATTTTCATGGTAAAAATTGTTTCACACAAGCCTCAGATCACAATGCACAATGCCAAGTTTGGGCAGCAGTATTTCCCAGTGCCGCTGATGGGTCAAGAGTTGCTATCGTTTATATTTCTAGTGGGTCACAAAATGGGTCAGGGCAGGTCATCGTTCTGATGATTAGACTTACTTACTCTATGATAATTGCACCACTCAACCCCCTTGGCATATCCCGAAGGCAATTATGTGGGATAAAGTGGGTCGCGCCACCAAAAACATTGAGAAATACAGGGGTACAGCCAGCCAGCAGTGAAAACGTGTTCTCTGGAGTGATGAATGGTGCTTCACTGTCTGATAACCCGAAGGTTCAGTCTGGGTTTAGTGAATGCCAGGAGATCACCACCTTCCAGACTGCAGATTGCCTACAGTTAAGTTTATTGGAGGAGAGATAATGGCAGGGTTTGGGCTCAGTCACTTGGTTCCAGTGAAGTGCGCTGTTAAAGCTACAACTTGCAGACCTTTTACACAATTTTGTACTTCCAGCTTTGTAGCTACAGTATGGGAAAGGCAGCAAGACTATCCCCCGTGCATAAACAGAGGCGTAGCTAGGGGTTTTCAGCACCCGGGGACAACTGAAGATTTTGCGCCCCCTCTTGTTTTCCAAAATGCAATGGGGAAGGGAAAGAAAATTTTAAAAAATGTATTTAAAATAATAGTATTATAAGAAAAAAAATTCATATTTTTTATTTTAAATAGTTTTAAGTTTTTAAATATTTTAATTTTTAAAGCACTTTTATGCGTATATTTTCAAGGTTTTGCTAAATTTATAAAGATAGAACGAAGAAAAATAATTAAGACAACAATGGTAGTTCGAAAATATAATTATCCTTCTATATAAAAGCTGTCGGGATTGTCCTTCCGTCCCGTGAGTGCTACGCAGGCGCGGAGTTTCACACATGCCCCGTCCATTTTGCAATGCATGATGGGATTTGTAGTTTCGTTTTTCCAGGTAAAAGATGATTTTCTACTCCAGACTGTCTGATATCTTCTTCTTCTTTCTTACTATATAAAAGCGGTCAGGATTGTCCTTCCGTCCCGTGAGTGGACAGCGTAAGCGGTATTCCGCTTATCACAGACTTACTACTTGCAGCTTGCGGTACGAAGCGACATGATGTGAGCAGAGTTCTGGTGCTCCCATCGTTCCCTGGCTTTTGTGCGCGATGCGCTGGAAAAATAGACAAAATTATGTCTCTGGAAATAATTAATGTTGATGAGGTACAAATGCTTCACCGCGTAGTAAATATCAGGGGGGTTCAAAAGGGCGACCTCAATATAGAAAAAAAGTTTAAATTTCATCACAAAAATAACAGCAACTACAAGTATTAAAGTAATACCACTCAAATGCAATATAACCAAATGAATGAGTTTGTATAAAATATCAAATTGATCTACATATTGAATTGCCTTAAGAAGTGGTCAACTTAAAAGTCGGTCGCCTTAAAAGGCGGGTCAGCCTAGTTCTAAAATATTATTCAAATATAACATTGCAAAAACTTAAACATTACATTTGATATAATAACGTGAAAGTGAAGTTAGTATAAAGTAAAAAAAATAGTTTGATGTATAATGCTTTAAATGTAATTATTAACTTCAAAGAGAAAATTTCCTAGCCTTTGCTGCTGCAGATTTATCGATTAGTTCATCAAAATGTCTGCTGTCGGTAACCTCCCGCTCCATACACTAATGCCTCATGTCAGTCGCGCGACCTGTTTAATAACGTCAAAAATGTTTCTAAGTGGGAGTCGAGCATGTTAGAGTAGTGGAGGGGATACATTATTGTCTGTTGGGTATATAGAACTAATACGTGCTTCGAAATCAGAAAGAGACAAAAAACATAGGAAAAAGATATCTTCATACTGATGGAGTGATGGACTGAGTAAGCGAATGTTTTTTATTTACTTTTTAGTGCATTTAAGAATGGAAGACATTTCATTCTAAAATTTCTTAAAATTAATTTGGCGCCCCCTGGATGCTGCGCCCGGGGACAGATGTTCCCCCTTGCTCCCTCACCAAATGCTACGCTACTGTGCATAAAGCCAGGCCCATTAAGACAAGGAGGAACTTGAATGGCCTACACAGAGCTCTGGCTTCAACCCTAATGAAAACTTTTAGAGAAGATTTGGAACATTGACGGTGACTCCGGTCTTTGGGTGAGACATCAGTACTTGACCTCGCAAAGCCTCTCTTGGATGAATGGACACAAATTCCCACAGATACACTCCAAAATCCTGTGGTGAAGAAGAGTGGAGGCTGTGATACCTGCAAAGGGAGGACCAACTCCATGTTAATGCGCATGTTTTAGGAATGGGATGTTTAACAAGCTCATGTACTGTAGGTGTGATGATTAGGCATCCGCAAACGTATAGTGCCATATACTGCATATTATTTCAGAATCGCACGACTTTCTCACAGACGGTACGTTTACACGCATAGTAATGACGCAAGTAGTGTCAAAACCCTTCCACATCATTAAACTGCGCAAAAAGAATTAATAGGTTATCTTCGGCCACCGGAAATATGCAAATACACAGGGCGCTATGATAGTTTTTGCTTGTGCTTTATAAATATATTTAGTGAAATTGACTTATTACCGGATTGCCACACCACACAGCACACTCCTTCCTGTTTGGCTGTGTGTTCGATCCCTGTAATCAACCCGGTACGTGTGCTTCTTGCTTCATACCTAGTGCTGCTGAAATAATAATAATAATAATGCAGGTATTTTTACTACAATAAAGTAAGTGTTGCGTTAGGTTACTCGTTACTTTTAAAAGTAATCGGTCTACATAACGCACGTAACTTTTAAGGTGTCACCCTACTACTCTCGAGTTTGTGTTGCGGAGTTTAGCACTTTTACGCTCAGCTCATCAACATAAATGTAGCGATTTCTGAAAGATTATTTAATTAATGCGATCGCCCGAACATTTCCCTCTGGAAATTTGTTTTGTGGATGCTTCTTTTTACCCGTGGCTGCTTAACACTAGAATTACCAGAGCCTACGAAAAAACTCGTAATTCCGTCCCACCTTAAACTGCTTCTTAAATCCCTTCACACCTCTCCGCCAGCGCCCTTTGTCTTCTAAATGTGCTGATAAAGAGAAGCCGGCTATTCCATCCCCCCACCAATTTAGAACGTGCACGAACTTCTCTCAGCTCAGGCCTTGATTGAGTATCTGGGAGTGAAGTGGAGTTTTAGAGCGGAAATAATAGATCGTTGTTTGGAACACACGCATTTCATGTCTGTTCCGTTTCTACAGTAATCTGTGTCAACACATTGTTAAAACAGAAACTTTTTTATATTCTAGTAGTAGATGACAAAATGTAGGCATAAACTATATAATGTATGAAGCCTGAAGTCCAAATAGCAAAGAAACATTTTCACAAGAATAACACAATTGCACTTTTATTCAAACATATAACTGCAGAAACAAAAAGCCGCCTTAACATGCGACATTGACACCAGTTTCCTGTAACTGACTCCGTGGCTCAATAGACTCAGCCCCCGCTTGGGAATCAAGGGGTCGCGGGTTCGATCCTGCGCCTCTCTGTTTTGAGAAGTAAACTGCTCTTGTCTTACTGTTTTAGAATAAAAGCATACTTTTGATTTCAGTCTGTAACAGCCGGTGCAGTTTATGATCCTTGTAAAGGTTAGCTTTTTTTTTATTCACTTTTCACTCTCTCAGTCGCGTTCAGAATCAATCCATACAACCCCATCTGACACGGCTGTTTTCACTAAAGACGCTATAGCTCTGCAGTGTACCACGATGCATACTAACGCTACCCATGGTTCTGACACACAAACGCTGGCGAAGCTGCCTTCTTCAGATCTCACCGTCACTTGCTTTTCGTTTTATTGAGTGTTCCTGCCAGTCCCCGCATGTTGCTGTATGCTTTTTCTTTTGTACTACAGGACATGCAGAGGAGAGAATGGTAAAGACCAGTAACTTCGGCGCTATATGCAATCATCAGACACTCCCCATCTGCCCGTGTCGTTCAAGCACAGGAACATATATTGGTGTAAAAGTATAACAAAAGTGCACTTTTTCCATCGCCTTTTCCTGTAAGAAGCAGTGTACACACTTCTCTCTATCCGGCATACAGCAACATGCGGGGACTGGCAGGAACACTCAATAAAACTGAATAAAAAGAAAATCAAGTGACGGTGAGATACGAAGAAGGCAGTTTCGCCAGCGTCTGTGTGTCAGAACCATGGGTAGCGTTAGTATGCATCGTGGTACACTGCAGAGCTATAGCGCCTTTAGTGAAAACAGCCGTGTCAGATGGGGTTGTATGGATTGATTCTGAACGCGACTGAGAGAGTGAAAAGTGAATAAAAAAAAAAGCTAACCTTTACAAGGATCATAAACTGCACCGGCTGTTACAGACTGAAATCAAAAGTATGCTTTTATTCTAAAACAGTAAGACAAGAGCAGTTTACTTCTCAAAACGGAGAGGCGCAGGATCGAACCCGCACCCCTTGATTCCCAAGCGGGGCTGAGTCTATTGAGCCACGGAATCAGTTACAGGAAACTGGTGTCAATGTCGCATGTTAAGGCGGCTTTTTGTTTCTGCAGTTATATGTTTGAATAAAAGTGCAATTGTGTTATTCTTGTGAAAATGTTTCTTTGCTATTTTGACTTCAGGCTTCATATATTATATAGTTTATGCCTACATTTTGTCATCTACTACTAGAATATAAAAAAAGTTTCTGTTTTAACAATGTGTTGACACAGATTACTGTAGAAACGGAACAGACATGAAATGCGTGTGTTCCAAACAACGATCTATTATTTCCACTCTAAAACTCCACTTCACTCCCAGATACTCAATCAAGGCCTGAGCTGAGAGAAGTTCGTGCACGTTCTAAATTGGTGGGGGGATGGAATAGCCGGCTTCTCTTTATCAGCACATTTAGAAGACAAAGGGCGCTGGCGGAGAGGTGTGAAGGGATTTAAAGTGTCTACAAAACAAATACAGGTGCAGGCTGGCAGAGTGCGACGGACATGCGCAGACTGCAAACCCCTCAACGCTAATCCTTTTTTTGGGTTTACAAGGTCAAATAATCGAGTAATTTATGGAGAAAACTACTTCTGTTAATCAGGTTTCTAAAAGGTCAGGAATCCGATATTTCTAATCGGAATAATGGTTTACAAGGCAGTTTTGAAAGCAGGAAACTGTGAATAATCGGGTCACTGAAGCGCATGTGAATACGAGACTAGTGTACTACAGTATTCAGGTGCCGCTTGAGTTTAATGTTTCAGTGTTTTAGCGACCTCTATTGGTCATTTTTCTGAATGTAGAGTTGGGTGCTCACGTTCAAATGCGTCGCCTACAGTTAACTTGTGGAGTTTTCGAGCAAATTTTAAATAACATTCCATTGTTGGTTAGTAACAAAAGCACTGTTTGTAATTATCCGTTTTGTATAGTGAAGTTTTTTTTTATTGAAACATTTTTACTCGTTTACAAAAAAGGAGGGGTGGCGCAGTGGTAGCCAGTCCCTGCCAGCATAGGGCACAAGGCAGGAACAAATCCTGGTCAGGGCGCCAGCCCACCGCAGGACACACGCACCAAGCACACACTAGGGACAATTTAGGATCGCCAATGCACATAACCTGTGTGTCTTTGGACTGTGGAAGGAAACCGGAGCACCCGGAAGAAACCCATGCAAACTCCATGCAGGAAGGACCCGGGAAGCAAACCCAGATCACCTTTCTTACTGTGAGGCGGCAGCGCTACCACTGCGCCACCGTGCTGCCCCTGCAGATTTAAGTTTTATCATATCTAAGCAAATTTGTTAAAAATCAAAAACTGAAACCACTCCTTCATATTCTTTAATTCAATACTTTGTAGAAGCCCCTTTGGCAGCATTTCCAGTTTTTGGGTAAGTCTCTACAAGCTTTGCACACCTGGATTTGGCCAGTTTATCCCATTCTTCTTAGCAGACTCTGTCAAGAGCTGCTAGATAGGATGGAAAGTGTCTTTAAACTGCCATCTTTGTGTCTCCCCGCATGCGTTCTATAGGATTTTAGTCTGGTCCACTTGATGACACTCACTCACAGACTTGTCCCGAAGCCACTCTGAAGTTGTCTTGGCTGTATGTTTTGGGTCAAAGTTTGGAGTGGGGGGTGCAATGATCTATCTGCACATCTCATCTGGGCAAAGCTGACAGTACTGTGAGGTTTATGTTTTTGGATTTCTCCAGTCCGCCGTTTCAGTACCTCCCAGCCGTCCCTGTTAAGGGGTAAACACAGAGAAGCACAGGTGATGATGAGCTTGTGGCAGACCACAGTTTGTGAGACTCAAGGACTGTGTGAGCAAAAGTGGAGGACCACCAGGAACAGGCCTGTCTGCTTGTCTCTTCACTCTGTTCACCTCAACAACAAGAATACAAATATAACTGTTCACCGACAAAAGCGCGATAGACAAATGAGCGCCGACAAACCCGCTAACTGGTTTTCGACAAATGCGCGCCGACAAAATCGCGAGAGAGGCCAAGAGAGTGGGACGCCCTTGCTGCAATTCTTCCTTCATATGCAGGGCGTGATCTTAAGGACTATCTGCGTGCCGTGCTGATGGCATGCCGCGTCTCATAATATTGACTTCTAAAGTAAACATTATTATATATGCTTTGAACTAGTAATTCATATTTAATGAAACTTTCGCGATTTTGTCGGCGCGTTTTAATCGGCGCTATTTTGTTGGCACGTAAATGTCGGGTCACAAATGTGACTACAAATATAACAGCAGGTCATGCTACTTGCAGAACTTCTCCGATGATTCTGCACTTATGGGATGTATTGATAGGGGATGACACAGAGGAGAAGAGTCAGGTGGAGAACTTCAGGAATTATCTGCAACCAAACATCAACAAAACCAAAGAACTGGTTATTGACTTTTGCCTCAGCAAAGAACCTCTCTGTTCAGTCACTTTTCAAGGAGTGAGTTTAGAGTCGTCCACTCCTACATGTATTGGGGGGGTCCACGTTAATGACAGGTTACACAGAAGAACTATAGAAGAAAGGGCAGAGCAGGCTTTCTAGGAGACTGCGTTCATTTAATGTAGGAAGTGACATCCTTCACATCTTCTATAACTCAGTGATGGCAAGTGGTAACATCACTTCAAGGAAGGCCCACCGAATTAACAAGCTAATTAAAAGGGCAGGCTCAGTTATGGGACACACTCTGGACCCCCTGGAGGCCATACCGAATAGAAGGAATTAAAACTGAGACTCTGACTGCCAAGCCACAAGTTTTCTTTCTTTTTAATTTTCTTGCTTTTTAGTTTTGCTGGTGTGTGTTCAGACCATAGTCTGTGTGTATGTTTATTTATTTACCTACCTACTTATCTACCAATGTATGGATTTATTTAGTTAAAGATCTTAAAAAGCAAACTTTCCCCTGGGGATACTATCTATCTATCTATCTATCTATCTATCTATCTATCTATCTATCTATCTATCTATCTATCTATCTATCTATCTCTATCTATCTATCTATCTATCTATCTATCTATCTATCTATCTATCTATCTATCTATCTATCTATCTATCTATCTATCTATCTATCTATCTTCTTACTGAAAGGTGAACCGTCCTCTCAGTCTGAAGTTGCATGCACTCTGGAGGAGAATTTCTTCAAAAGAGGAAGCTGAAGGCTGACAATCTCTCTAGACCGTGCTGAATGTGAATATGCAGTAAATATTCTTACATGACCAATCAACTAATTGCTGATGGGTAACTCCTTGTTATGGTGCCTCCATTGCCAGGATACTTTGTAATTCCAGCTATATTTTCAGCAGAATTTGGTTCATATGAAAAATGAATTGATTTAATTCTTTGCCTTTTTCCACTTTTAAAGAAGAGGGCGAAGCCTATGTGATTTGTTAGCATACTGTTTTTAGCCTGTTGTTGTGCTTTTTATCACAGGGTTTCAGCGTTTCTCTCTAATGCGCAGAAAAGAATGGGGAGCCCTACCCCCTAAACTCCGAGAGCCCATGAAAGTACCATCTAACATGGTAATAATCCATCACACCGCAATGGACTCCTGCCTTGAGTCATCATCATGCATCGAGCAACTGCGGCAGATACAGCGCCTCCACATGGACACAAATGGCTGGAATGATATTGGTTACAAGTGAGTTTCTGTCTTTCTCTCTCAGTGAATGAGCTTACAAATATAAAAGTAATCTATGCGGTAAGTGAATTGTAGTTACTAAATGCAGTGTTTTTTGAATTTGGCAATGTGTATACAGTAGTTTTCGGAGCTGGTTTACTGATGTACTGATGAACACTAATATCATATATGAACAGTACAACATACAGTTTTGATCTTTTGACTTCTTCTTAACTGGTTCTTGTCATGTGTGTGTTTTTCAGTTTTTTGATTGGACAGGACGGCACGGTGTATGAAGGGAGAGGCTGGGTCATTGAAGGGGCTCACGCCAAGAATTACAACAATGTGGCTTTGGGAATTGCAGTTATGGGCAACTTTGAGAGTAAGTAAACTACAGTCCTTGCCAGTCAACGCTATTGCGTATTTAGCTAAGAAGGAACTTCAGTGTTGGCTAGGTTTTAGCAAAGAAAGTGCAGAGGTTGATTCTGAAATATTTAGAATGTTATGAGCGAATGATGAAGTATAGTCAGTGGTTGGCCAGGCAGTAGAAACAGGCCATTGATGAGATGGACCCATCCATCCATCCATTTTCCAACCTGCTGAATCTGAACACAGGGTCACGGGGGGTCTGCTGGAGCCAATCCCAGCCAACACAGGGCACAAGGCAGGAACCAATCCCGGGCAGGGTGCCAACCCACCGCAGGACACACACAAACACACGGGCCAATTTAGAATCACCAATGTACCTAACCTGCATGTCTTTGGACTGTGGGAGGAAACCGGAGTGCCCGGAGGAAACCCACGCAGACACTTGAAGAACATGCAAGCTCTCCTAACAGCGAGGCAGGAGCGCTACCACTGCGCCACCGTGCCGCCCCCGAGATGGACCCATGAAGATAAAAGTGCAGAGTGAACAGACCAGTTGACTGTAATATGGCAGCAGAGTGTGGTATAGCGGGTCCGCGGCTTACGAAAAAAAGTCAGGTATTTTAAACCCGTATAGCCGTGTCGTTCTCCGTGGGCGCGATTGCACAACCGCGGGGAGTTAATGGGGTGATTGGAGCGAGTCGCACCTGCACGTGAGGGTGCGTTTGCTCTTGTTTGCCACATTGGCTTCCTGCGGTGTGTAATCAAGACGCTGTGCCCACGGAGGCAGAGAGAGGTGTATAAGGATTATATATAAGCGAAGGTACACCGGAGAGAGGGGGAAAAAAAAAACCGTTGGAAAAAAAGATATGATAAATCAGGAATCGTGGAAAAAGAGAGATCGTGGGAGAGAAATGGAAGGAGGTTAAAGTACGTCAAGGGCAGTCTAGGCTGGATGATCTGGCCACCTTAAGAGAGAGAGACAGAACGAGCGGGGGCCCCGCGAAGGAGCGTCAGATGGAGTCGCTCTAGGGGGCTAGTTCGCCCCACTGACAACTAGCGAGTGGGGTGAGCAGGAGAGGTGTCATCCCGCGGGATCTTAGGAGCGACTACGAGTGCGCGAAAGATCACGGGAGGAGAGCCAACCTCGTCGGTCTGGCAGTGACGTCCGTTTGGAGGCTAAGACGGAGGTTGACAGAAGGAGCTCGTGACTGTTGGGTCTCCGCGGCTGCAAGTGATGGTGAGCCGGGGAGAGAGTGATGGAGGTGGGCCAGAGAACAAAAAGAGTGGGAGAGACTGCGTTTTTAACTTCTACATTTTTACCTCAGATTTTAAAGGATTTATTTATTGTTGATGGTTTTAACCCAACTGGACACTTGATTTTTATGGATTTATTTATTGAACTTTGACGCTGCACTTTTGCACTTTTTGTTTTTGAATAAAGCACTTTTTGGAATATCCCCTGGCCTTGAGAGATTTGTCCCCATGTGTCAGCTCATCTCGGTGACATTATTGACGGTTTTGGGTTCAAGGGCTCCTGAACAGCAATAGGAGGATGGAGTCGAACCCGCATCGTCACACCTTCTCTGAATGGGCATTGTAGGCTGGGTAATGCGCTGGGACACAAGGCTAGGAAAGTCCTGGGGATAGATCCAGAAACGTCGTAGCAAATTCAGATTTACATGAGAGCCATATCACAATCTACTCGAGCGTCTTTCTGGGATAGAATGAACTATTTGGAGCAGAATTTCGACACCAGCTAATCTGCGATTGCTATGGAGCATGTTGGAGACGATCCGCTCCGAGGGCAAATCGCTTAAACTCGCAAACCCAAAGCAACAGCATGCCAGCGCTGCAGTAAGGCGATGGTGTCATAGTGAGAGGGGGGAAACCAAGCAAAGAGTGAATTTATGCCCAGATAGGTAGTGTACAGGGAGCATCATTATGTATTATTTTAAAGGTTTGCAGTACTAGGGTGTTGTACCGTGTTATTTAATGAGAAGTCAAACAAAATGACCCCTTTTATTGGCTAACGAAAGAGATTACAATATGCAAGCTTTCCAGGCAACTCTGGCCCCTTCAGGCAAGAAGAGAATGAACTGCCCAATTTACAGTACTCATCCAGTCATTTTGAAGTCCCATTTTATTTCTGACTGGATTGTTGGAGTGGGCTTCCATGGCCAGCAGCATTGACACCCCCGAATAGGAGTCGAGCAGAAACTCACACTCTGTTTTATTGAGTCCATTTAGTGCCGGGGTGTCCAGCTTCGATCCTGGGGGTGCTGTAGAGGCTGCAGATTTTCCTTCTTGCCACTTTCTACATCAGTGATCAGTTTCTACTCTCAGTTAACTTTTTACTTTATTTTATTCAACCCCTAATGATCTGAAGTGCTTCTTTTTTTCCTTAAATGGCAGCCAAACAAAAATGAGCTGTGAAGTGAGCCAACAGATGACCAGCCAAGTAGGGGGCACTCAAACTCCAACCACTTTCACTCTAACCAGTTCCTTAATTAGAAACCGACTTTTGTTGTTAATTAAACCAGATATTTAATTCCATGGCCCGTTGGTGCTCTCATTCTGCCACAGCAGACATTTCCAAAACATTGTATTTTCTTGTTTTAAGAATTTTTTATGGGCCAGAGCAAATCAGCCTTCCCAAGACCTTCACCTATTTTCAGATGGACACAGGTGAGCAGGTCATGTCCTCTCTCTTTTTGTATTAATTATTTGGCTTCCAAAAAAGGGGAAAAAACAGTTAAGAAGTCTGAGTCTAAAATGGCAAATTAAATGAAGGCAAAAAGGTCAGTCAGCAGTAGAAATTGGTCACTGATTTAAAAGGAAAACCTGCAGCCACAGTCGCCCTCCAGGACCCGAGAAGAGCCAATGAAACCTGAGAGTGTGTGATAAACTGGACTGTCTGAAGAAAATACACAGGGAGACGTAAGGGCAAAATGAATACTCCACATGGGCTGATGTTGACTGGGAATTGAATTCCCTGTCTTTGGACCTGCAAGGCACAGTGCTAACCACTGTAATATCAGCCATTAACTGGAGGTTCTAGATGTCTGGCATACACCCCCGATCTAATACAGATAGATGCAAATGACTTGCTTGGAATGGGACAGTGTACAGTATTTGCCCGCCAGTAATAAAAAGAATGAAATAAATCAAGCAAGTGCACACAAAAGGCACTTTAACCTCTAAGGTTCTTTTCATATTGGTGGACAAGTTAATCCTGGATATGCCCAAATTATTAGCTTTGTTTTATGTGTACACCTTTACCTCTTTTAGCCTTTACTCGCCACTCATGTCTCAAATACCGCAGTGGCGACTGGCCCTTACCAAATAGCAGATCAAATGCAAAGGCAGAATACCCTAAAAGTGGCCAAGGGCCTAGCACTGCCCCTGCCCCTATTTATTTATTTATTTAATTTATATATATATATATATATATATATGATAGATACTAGCTGAAATACCCAGCGTTGCAATTTTTTTAATTGTTTGAGAAAAGCATAATAATAAAAAAAAAACTTTAAAAATAAATTAACAAACAATAAAGACTCAGTAATGCGCTTGTCTTGCGGTCTTGTATGATATGTTATCATCCAGTTGACGCTCATAACCGGCCAACTCTATTTCATTTGAAAAGCAACAGGGGCACGGTGCTGCTTAAACAAAGAATGCTGGCAGTCGCCTGCTATATACTAACTAATCCTAGAAAGTATTGAAATCGTCAGAGCTACTCTGGGCATCTCTCTGCTATGAGGATTCGTGTTGCGATGTGCTCGCATCATTTGTTCATTAGCTGCTAAGCGACTGCCTTTCTTCGTAGGTTTCCATTTGCCGGTGTGCTGGCCTCGCTTGCATATCCTCGGAGCTGGAGCCCTCACCCGGACTCTACGTCTCACTTCCGGGCCGGACAGACACACATACTTGCACGCGTAGAACTCTATTTAATTTCAAAAGCAACACGGGCACGGTGATGCTCAAACATAAAGAACTAGCCAACCCGTGGCGTACCATACGCTGCATAATCAGGCCGGTTTTTTAACGATTTTTAAGCACAGGGAGAAAATTAACATTTGAAAAATCGTTAATGTAATAAATCGGCAAGAAAAGCAACATTGTAACAATGCACGGAACGAACCAACACACAATCGTCCGTGTGGCGCTCAGGCGCGGAGGGTAGAACGGGAGGAGAGGAGAAGGACGTCCATTCCGCTCCCTCTGTCATGCTAGTCTGCTGATTTCTCGTTCAGTATGCACTGCCTGCTCATGTGCCCACCTCCAACTTGTCACTCGAGTCGTTGTCATCTTTGCACAGTTCAGATGCTCCTGTGACTCATGTAGACTTTTCATTGCTCTGTGCGGTTTTGGCTGCCTTTCTATATATAATCCACCAAGACACCCGACCACGGTGGTAGCGAGGTGTGAGGGGGGTTTGTACAAAGTGCAGGAGCATCTAAGAAGACGCATGTTTGTCGCGGATGCGAATTGCTGTATGTAGGGTGTAAAACAGTTTGCTATGGTGCACGCGGTCGTGCGTCGTAACCGAAAACTCGGTTTTTAAAGACTGCTCACTTCATTGTGTTTTAACCTCAGTTGTAAAGGAATGTTTTAAGGATCCCATGGGATACCCCTCGCAAACTGTTTCACACGCTGCATATGGCAATTCACCTCCGTGAGAAACATGCCTCTATGAACAGTCAACGTAGCTCGGAGGTGCATGACATGCACATGTCATTAACCTGACCTGCACTGCATGGCCTCTACGACAGACGAATATAAATGACGCCATTTTTTCTGTGTTGTCGCGTCCGAGTTGGTGGGTGTGGCCCTGCGAGTTGTCGTCGTATCCAATGGTCTTGGAGTTGGTGGGTGTGGCTCCTCCCTGCGTGCACCATAGGTGTCTCACTTTTCGGCGGCTTAGTGAATCCACGCCCTTTCCGGCGTGCTTTCCATGGTTGTCTTGCCTTAGTGAATTATATATATAGATGCTGGCAGTCACCTCCAGTTCGCCCTCTGGTGGTCGTTCTGAGTGTCAACTGAATGATAACATGCATACAAGACCGTAAGCTCACCCTACCCAGAAGGCGGTGGGTTAGGCTGATTTCACCCTACAGTATTTTTAGTCGACCATTGAGAAACATGTGTACCAAGTTTCATGAAAATCGCTCCAGCTGTTCGGATGTGATGCTGGAACATACATATATACACAAACTTCATTTTCTGTAAATAAATATAAGTACTGATGGGGAAAAAACAGGCATACGTGTTAGATTCTAGAAAAATATATACAACCTGAATGATTCAAATGAGGGTCACACGGCAAGCTTTACATTGCGTGGCTGTAGCTCTAGTTGTTGCACGTTTTGTCATCTTAATTGAGGTGCGATGCTGGTTAGCATTGGGACGGTACATTTTCTCTCTCTGGCAGTGATGATGTCTCTTGAAATGTTTTTAAAAACCCTGTCCTTTATATCATGCTTTGATGGATACTTGAGGTATTCTGGCAACACCCAAATTTTTCCTAACCATGAAATATATTAATCGTTAAGTCCCAAGCCCCCATTTCAAATATTATTACAAGCTGTAAGAGATGGCCGGGATGCCCCTGAGATGGAAGCATGGGGGAAGGCAGCTTTTTGAGAACACTGCGTCCCCCAAGATGCTAGATGGCAGCTCCTCTGGACTGCAGCGTTGCCCAGGATTCCCACAGGGCACTATGGGACATGAAATTCGCTGGGTACCATGGGTGCTGCCAGGGGAAGCTGTGAGAAGTACTAATGGATCATGAGGACGGAAACTCCCTGTAATGGAAGGATTGGGGAAGGCAGCGACTTGTGAACATTGCTTCCCCCAAAACGCTAGATGGTAGCTCCTCTGGAGTGTAGCAGTGGCCTAGATTCCCATAGGGCATCCTGAGACTTGAAGTTTGGTTTCTCAGCCCTGTTGGGTGCCGTGTGTGCCGTGCAGGGGTTGCTGTGAAAGGACCTGGGGAGTCATGCTTCCCTTACAGCCTTAATCAGGGCTGATTAAAAAGTTGAATTATTTGTCTGATCCGAAAGTGCTGGCAGGTCACATGGACGGAAGAACAGAAGCACTTCCGGGTTAAGGACTATATAAAGGACTGCTGAGAACCCAGCAAGTGAGCCAGAGTCGGGTGGAGGTGGACGAAGCTTGCTGGGAGGTGTGGAGGAGACTATATACACACACACACACACACAGTAGAGAGAGAGAGAGAATTGTAACTATTTTGTATTTACTTGGGTTGATTGTGGCTGTGGTGCTTGGAAGCACTGAAAAAGAAGAGAAAGAAATTAAAGATCTTAGTGCTTTTACCCTGTGTCCTGAGTGTCTGTCTGTTTGGTTTAAAGGGGCAACAGTGCCACCTAGCATCCACAAAGCATATACACACTGGTTAGATTATCCATGATTAAACATATACTGTACATTGTAATGGTAATTATACCTTTTCTTGTGTATTTCATGTGCATTTGTATATCTCACAGAATACCAAATTATTTTTAGAAACCCATTCATATCAATTATTGGGCATGTGACTCATTTGCATCTACCTTCTGTGCCAGTTACAGAACACTTTGATCGCACAAAACTTTCCTTTATGAGCGCTATAATGTTGTTAAACTAAGTTTATTCACTTAAAAGCTACATCTAAATAACCACAAATAAAGCACACAAATTAAATATTACGACTTGTATTTAGCAAACTGTATATTTTTTTATCCTCATTACAACAATATAGCCTGCATGCGCATGTCTTCCACACACAGCTAATCCAGCCGAGGACTCAAAAAAATGTCATACTTGAGTTCACCCCTTTGTGCTACTTACCTTTGTTCTCCCAGACTTGGAAACACACTCGCATAGTTAGCTTCCTCATCTTTGAAACCAACAAATGTCAGGGGTCTCTTAAAATGTTTAATACCTCTGAAATCTGGAAGGAAGAGAGACGTTTATGGTTTGAAAAGTGTGGTCTTTGTCACAATGTCTCCGCTCGTGGTTTTACGCTGCTGATAGGCCGCCAAAGGGATATGTGGATTATCGAGTCGTGTCTTCTGCTCAGCACGTTAGAAATGAAAATGTGTATCTGGGGTCCTCAATTATAGTGAAGTGGATCCATTTGGCTTCTGTATTTCATATCAACCAACCTCTTTCTCATTTTAATTAATTTTTTTTTTTTTAGCTGACATTCTTTATACTGATACTGTGAAAAGCCAGGGATGCACCACATCATGCAGTGTAGATGTGGCAGAAGTGTACACTGGCGTGTATTGTTGTAAAGCCTTTTTGTCTGGACATCTATACTGAGGGGATGCCATGGTAGGTCCACCTGACATGTAGAGAATAGCCCCATGACTCCCTGTCTCTCACTATAGCCCAAGTTCATCAGCACATGGGCATAAGAAGATACAGCCCCCTCTTACAAATAAGCAGGTGATAATGTTTGTAATGCGCCATCTGTTGGAATGACCGCTCATAGATTAGTTGGACTGAGATCTAGTGATTGGGGAGGTTATTGCATTAAAGTTTGTTCACATCAAGTCCAGGATGTTCCTTGCAAAGTGGCATCCAGCATTATGAGCTTTTTTCCAGCTAAATAGTCTCAAATGGATACAGTACCACCATGAATATAGAAATGTTTTGAACACTCCGTGCAATCCAAAATAGCTCATCCATCCCTATTCGCCTAATTTTTGAGAAATATCTAGATGAGATGTAAAAGTCCTTATAACACCAATATCAAATTTACTATTTTTAATATGTGTTATGTGTTAATAGCTCTCTTTCTAAGAAAATACTCTGTGGCTGTTTGCTCAGAATTCACCCTTAAACATTTCCCTTCTGTTTTTTTTTCTCTTGTTATGGCTGAGTAGCTCATTTTAAGGAAACAGTTAGCATTCACCCTAATAATTTAAAAACCTCTTTGTTACCTCTTCTTCATCAGTTGAAGTCATTCAGACTTTTCGATTTTTCATCAAAGGTTCTAACTAGAATAAGTCTTCTCTAGACAGTTACATTTTTTTATTGTAACTTGCTGTGCTATCTATCTAAGATGGGTTGAAATCCAAGTAATCAACGTAGACCTCAGTGTTAATGTTTGCAACACACCATGTAATGAATATGTTTCTGTTATATGCCTTTTGGTATGGGATTTGTAAAAAAAGGGTTAATGTTTGTGATGTGCTGTCTATTGGAATGACAAATGCAGTTCATGTATTACTAAAAATGTTTGATGCGCCATCTGTTGGAATGACAGAGACATAGCAAGCTAGGCTGATAGACAGATTGATACACTGATACTTATCCTTTTATTTAGGTGGACATGGAGCATGAACATATTTTAGATGGGGTCGCATCAGTGTGTTACACAACTTAGGAAGACCCTCCCTTAACACAATGTGCTACTTAACTGAGAACTCCCCCTTTTGAAGTCCAAGCATTGCTTTACATTTTAGCTGACATTGTCGACACCCAGTTGAACGGATCGATAGACTCAAGAGGTTGGTTCAGAATTTGGAGAAAATGGGAAATGTGGTTCATCAGATCAGGCAACTTTTCCCAAATCCCTGTGTTGGCCTGGATTTTCTCTAATCATCAGTTCTGCATAGCGGTCCAGGGCTGTCTTCTGATTTCTGTTTGGTGCTGCTGGGAACTGAATCACCATCTTTACACATGGAAGGCAGAAGGGCTAACCACTTTGTCGACATATCGGCCATTAATGGGTTATGTAGAGAACAAAGTTCTACATATCTGGCATATACACTCAATATATTATGGAGACAAGTGACTTGCTAGGAATGGGACAGCATATTTGCCCACTAATTATAAAAATAATCAATGGGTGGTAATGAAGAGTAACCAGGCAGCCTGGCAACTACAGCAGAAGTAGCAAGGGTGACAGCTAGAAGGGTGCTTGGTGTGACATCTGGACAGAGGAAGGAGGAAAAGGAAACCTGGTGGTGGAACGGGGAAGTACAGGTGAGTATACATAAGAGGATGGCAAAGAAGAAGTGGGATAGTCAGAGAGATACAGAAAGTAGATAAGAGTACAAGGAGATAAGACACAAGGTGAAGAGAGAGGTGATGAAGGCTAAAGAAAAGGTGATTGATGAGTTGTATGAGAGGTTCGACACTAAGGTGTGAGAAAAGGTCTGACTGGCTAGACAGAGGGGCCGAGCTGGGAAAGATGTGCAGCAGGTTAGGGTGATAAAGGATAAAGATGGAAACGTAATCACAAGTGAGGAGAGAGTGTTGCGTAGATGGAAAGAGTACTTTTGAGAGGCTAATGAATGAAGAGAATGAGAGAGAGAGAGAGAAGAGGTTTGATGATGTGGAGATAGTGAATCAGGAAGCACTGTACAACGGATTAGCAAGGAGGAAGTAAGGACAGCTATGAAGAGGATGAAGAATGGAAAGGCCGTTGGTCCAGATGACATACCTGTGGAAACATGGAGGTGTTTAGGAGAGATGGCAGTGGAGTTTTTAACCAGATCGTTTAATGGAATCTTGGAAAGTGAGAGGATGCCTGAGGAGTGGAGAAGAAGTGGACTGGTGCCGATATTTAAGAATAAGGGGGATGTGCAGGACTGTAATAAGTACAGGGGGATAAAATTGATGAGCCACAGCATGAAGTTATGGGAAAGAGTAGTGGAAGCTCGGTTAAGAAGTGAGGTAATGATTAGTGAGCAGCAGTATGGTTTCATGCCAAGAAAGAGCACCACAGATGTGATGTTTGCTCTGAGGGTGTTGATGGAGAAGTTTAGAGAAGGCCAGAAGGAGTTGCATTGCATCTTTGTGGACCTGAAGAAAGCAAATGACAGGATGCCTCGAGATGAGTTGTGGTATTGTATGAGGAAGTCGGGAGTGGCAGAGAAGTATGTAAGAGTTGTACAGGATATGTACGATGGAAGTGTGACAGTGGTGATGTCTGCAGTAGAAGTGATGGATACATTCAAGGTGGAGGTGGGATTACATCAGGGATCGGCTCTGAGCCCTTTCTTATTTAGAATGGTGATGGACAGGTTGACAGACGAGATCAGACAGGAGTCCCCGTGGACTGTGATGTTTGCTGATTACATTGTGATCTGTAGCGAGAGTAGGGAGCAGGTTGAGGAGACCCTGGAGAGGTGGAGATATGCACTAGAGAGGAGAAGAATGAAGGTCAGTAGGACCAAGACAGAATACATGTGTGTAAATGAGAGGGAGGTCAGTGGGATGGTAAGGATGCAATGAGTAGAGTTGGAGAAGATGGATGAGTTTAAATACTTGGGATCAACAGCACAAAGTAATGGGGAGTATGGAAGAGAGGTGAAGAAGAGAGTGCAGGCAGGGTGGAATGGGATCACTTCAAGATCTGCTCTCCTCCTGGGATTAACAGATGGTGTGCTCTGCTCACAGATAGCTACCTTTTGAAAAGGGCTACACAAATATTCAGTAGTCAAGGGCTTGCTTGAAGGCCTTCCCTTGCAAAGGCAGCCATTCCTGCTGGGTTAGGGTCCATCTCCTCCTCAACTTTGTTAGATGATGTGGTTCGGAAAGTGTAATGCTACGTAACTTGACGGAAAAGAGAGGCAGGGGACAGCACACACTGTGAAGCATTTCATATAGGTTTTTAATCAATTGAAAGTGTTTATAGTGTCATTTTTGTTATTTTTTTATTCTCCAAGTACAGCTAATGTTCTTGGTTGTACAATGTTAAAATAGCAACGTGTACTTCTTGTGTTGGCCCAAATTGTAGGTGTTAGGTTAAACTTCTACTCCCTCTCAAAAGTTACCTTTTGGGAGTCCAGCCTGTCTATTTAAAGACCAAATGAGGAACTGCAATCAAGAAGCTAAACCTGTGCAAACAGAGAGAAGTTGATGTGTGAAAGGGAAGTCAGTGGCGTGCTAAAGGTGCGCCTCACCATTTACTTGCACTTCAGCACTTTTCTGTTCTTGTGGTACTCGTAGAATACGAGAAATAGAAAATCACATAATGTTGAATTCACAGAACCTTGCGGTTGCTGCCTTGTGCCTTCTCTAAGTTGTTCTTCCGGTTGAGCCCATGGGTGTTGCAATTTTGTCTGTCATTGCATACAGAAAGTATAATTTTTATATTTGCTAGTATCAACTTGGGACAGTACACTTGTGCTGTGCTTTGCAATGTTTTGTCTCACAAAGCCACCATCTTGAGTTTTGTATCATGTTTCTGGTCACCTTGTGTGGAGTTGGCACAATCCCCTCTTCTGTATGTGGATTTTCCTACCACATTTTTAAAATGTGCACATTACGTTAATTGACAGCTCTAAATTGGTCTTGTATGGGTATGTGCCTGAGTAGGCCTTGTGGATGATTGGCATAACCAGAACTAGTGTTGATCGGCAAAATTCACCAAAAGGTTTTTTTGGTAGAGTATATGCTGTGTTCACCAGTGACCTTGTTTGGAGAATATTTTCCTGCAAATCTGCTATGAGGTCGGCTTAGACAAACATTTTTTTCCCAGCACCTCATGATGCCAAATACATGCGTATTTACTGATTATTCTGGATCTGCGTCATACTTGCTTGATGTCAAACCAGATCAGCACTCCAGCCAGATTTCCACCCCCCTTTTCTTTCTTTTTTTTTTTTTAAATGAACATCATTCTGGACCAAAATCTTTAAATGCCTTTCAGACAGCCTTGGGGTCCCAGTCACTCCTAATCCACTAACTGCTGTGTTTGGTGGGCTCACAGAGGGGCTTAAAGTGGAGAAGGACAAACAAACTGTAATGGCCTTTACTTCATTATTGGCACGTAGACTTGTTTTGCCCATTGAAAGAATCCTAACTCTCCTCTGTTCAGTCCGTAGATAACTGATGTTTTATATTATTTGAAACTGGAAAAAATCAAATTCTCACTTAGAGGATCTGTGCAGAACTTTTTCAAAACCTGGCAGGATCTCATCAAGAACATTTTAGAATAAGCTGTGAGGAAGCAGATTCTCTCCCCATTTCCTTTTCTTCTCCATTTATCTTTACTCACTTATTAATTCATCTATTTACTTATTTTCACTAGCTTTAAGTTTTACTCTGCTGGCCATGCTCACTTTCCCAGGGGTGAGGGTTGATTTGTTTTTGTTAAAATTGATCTATTTGTATGGAATGTTGTGTGATTACAATAAAATCAACACAATTAAATAAATAAATACATAAAAACTTATAGTATTTTTGCTTGAGGGGTACATTAGCTCCCCATAATGAGTATATTATGAGTACTGCCACCAGATATATAACACTGGTTCCTGTGTGCTGGCGGCACCACATGGCTAATTTTCATGCATAGTCTATAAATCACTATACCAGCATAAGTGAGACATCCCCACCCACAATTACAGCAGCCCATGTGAGCAGAGAGCTGAAAAGACTTTGTGCCAGCAAAGCAGCGGGTCCAGATGGTGTATCGCCACGATTGCTGAAGGCCTGTGCGTTGGAACTGGGGAGTCCTCTACAGCGCATCTTCAACCTGAGCCTGGAACAGGGGAGAGTCCCAAGGCTTTGGAAAACATCTTGTATCACCCCTGTCCCAAAGGTATTACGTCCTAGTGAGCCGAATGACTTCCGGCCTGTTGCTCTGACGTCACATCTGATGAAGACCATGGAGCGGCTGCTGCTTCACCACCTGAGGCCACAGGTCCGCCACGCCCTCGACCCTCTGCAGTTCGCATACCAGGAGAAGGTGGGAGCGGAGGATGCCATCATCTATATGCTTCACCGATCCCTCTCCCACCTGGACAGAGGCAGTGGTGCTGTAAGAATTATGTTTTTGGACTTCTCTAGCGCCTTCAACACCATCCAACCTCTGCTGCTTAGAGACAAGCTGACTGAGATGGGAGTAGACTCACACCTGGTGGCATGGATTGTGGACTATCTTACAGACAGACCTCAATATGTGCGTCTTGGGAACTGCAGGTCTGACATTGTGTTCAGCAATACAGGGGCGCCGCAGGGACTGTACTTTCTCCGGTCCTGTTCAATCTATATACATCAGACTTCCAATATGACTCGGAGTCCTGTCACGTGCAAAAGTTCGCTGATGACACTGCTATTGTGGGCTGCATCAGGAGTGGGCAGGAGGAGGAGTACAGAAAGTTAATCAAGGACTTTGTTAAATGGTGCGACTCAAACCACTTACACCTTAACACCAGCAAGACCAAGGAGCTGGTGGTGGATTTTAGGAGGCCCAGGCCCCTCATGGACCCTGTGATCATCAGAGGTGACTGTGTGCAGAGGGTGCAGACCTTTAAATATCTGGGAGTGCAGCTGGATGACAAATTGGACTGGACTGCCAATACTGATGCTCTGTGTAAGAAAGGTCAGAGCAGACTATACTTTCTGAGAAGGTTGGCATCCTTCAACATCTGCAGTAAGATGCTGCAGATGTTCTACCAGACGGTTGTGGCGAGTGCCCTCTTCTACGCGTGGTGTGCTGGGGTGGCAGCATAAAGATGAAAGACGCCTCACGCCTGGACAAACTTGTTAAGAAGGCAGGCTCTATTGTAGGAGTAAAGTTGGACAGTTTAACATCTGTGGCAGAGCGACGGGCATTAAGCAAACTCCTGTCAATCATGAAGAATCCACTGCATCCACTGAACAGTGTCATTTCCAGGCAGAGGAGTAGCTTCAGTGACAGACTTTTGTCACCGTCCTGCTCCACTGACAGACTGAGGAGACCCCACACTATGCGACTCTTCAATTACACCCTTACATTCCAACATTAATTTTATTTTTATTTTTTTCATTTTTATTACTATTTAATTTAATATTGTTTCTTTGTATCAGTATACTGCTGCTGGATTATGTGAATTTCCCCTTGGGATTAATAAAGTATCTATCTATCTATCTATCTATCTATCTATCTATCTATCTATCTATCTAAACAAGTCGTTCCCTCCTCAGAAAAAACAAAACAGAACATGAGACCCTGTGAAATAATAAAACAAAAGGTTTAGTACTATTTACAAAGTGTTTCCTTTAACTTTTTGATGGAAGAAAAAAGTGTGCAGAATATGCACAGATAGATCTCTCTATTATATAAAAAAAACCTGCGACGAGACAAGACTTTTCCAAGAGATTTTTTTCAAGTCCCGTCCTCCTCTCAACCATATTCAAACACACACACACGGTACTCTCATCTCTCATTCGTGTGAATACTTTTGCCAGACACAGTTCTTGTTCTCTCAGCTCTTCTACATTTTAACGTTTTCCTCACTTTAAGGTCCAATTAAAGAAGACGTATTCTGTCCAAATCTTATTGAAGAATTTCATCCTGAAGGGTTATCAACAGTAAAGATGAGGACATGGGCAATCCTAGCACCGAGAAACGATGAAGTCAAATGAATTAACACCAAAAATGACGGTTGGTTTCACAGAAAATTGGTTAAACGCGTATCAATAGACTGTGGTGATCGTGCGGAACATGAAAACATCAACTTACAATATCACAAAGAATATCTACAACCATTAACACCGTCCAGTCTTCCACCGCACAAATTACTGTTGAAAGAAGGACGTATCCAAGAAAGGTAATGTAGTATATCTTCAGGGGATAACATTAAAAACCAAAGGAGATCTTGATATGCCACTCGTATTAAAATGTTAACAGTTTCCTGTTAGAATAGCTTTAACAATGATAATTAACAAATCTCAGAGCCAAACATTCGAAAAAGTCGTTTTATGTATTAGAGAGAAAGAAACAAAATTCAATCACAAGCAGTTATACATTGCGTTGTCACGATGAAAGTCCAAACAGGATCAAAATTCATTGCTATATTCACAAATATTTAATTCAAAAAATTGTTTTTACTAAAGTTTTACAGTAAAAGCATACGATTAAAAAGTATTTGCGTGTTAATTTCACAGCCAAACCAAACGAAATTGTATTACGTAATGAATACCTCTAACACAACATGAAAGATAATTTACTTTCAAATTATTATCCATCCATTATCCAACCTGCTATATCCTAACACAGGGTCACGGGGGGGTCTGCTGGAGCCAATCCCAGCCAACACAGGGCGCAAGGCAGGAAACAAACCCTGAGCAGGGCGCCAACCCACCGCAGGGCACACACACACACACAGCAAGCACACACTAGGGACAATTTCAGGATCACCAACGCTCAAATTATTATATTTTACTATTTTTTAATATGGTTAATTACTTGCTGTAATGTAACACCTTGCCTGATGAAGGGGTCTTAGCTGCCTCGAAAGCTTGCATTTGTAACCTATTTAGTTAGCCAATAAAAGGTGTCATTTCACCCTACTTTTTGCTGTAATGTAAAATAGTTAGCTCTATTATGCATATGTAACAAATCCCATGAAAGTAACAATCTGTTTTAATTTGTACATCCGCTTCCCCATACGCGAGCGGCAGAACTGCAAAGAGGCTAGTGTGTAGCACAGGCCGGGGGTGGGCGAGCGAAACGAGCAGGGGCTAAGCCCCCTAGTAGGAAACAAAACGGACATTCTGGCTGCACCTAAAGCTATGACTTCAATCAATGGAATGAGCCAGTCTCATGTTGCTGCTTCATGGCATGACCAATGTGTGCCCCAAGACTGGGACACTGTGAGTGCAGTGATCTTGATTTTATTTACTTGTTGCATTTTGTTTGTGGCATTTGTTCCATCTGCATCTTTTATTGTTTGAGACACGGTGGCACAGTGATTAGCACTGCTGCCTCGCAGGTCAGATCACATTTTTGGTCACAATGATCAGTCCAGCATAGTTGGCAGGCATTCCCTTAGCCCTTTGAGACTTCTTGAGAAGTTCCTGAACATTTCTGTGATTTCACCAAACTCGAGGCAAACCGAACTCTATGGGGGTTCACTCATCACTACCCAAAAATGATGTCAGTTCTTATCTGGTACCAGATGCTGGTCCTTGGCGACCCTAGCAGTGTTATCACGGCACACTTTACATTTTCAGCCTTGGACAGATGGACAAATTTAGCATCCTCCTTATATCAAGTGAATTGCAAATGACTATTTTTGCATTGCTCTGTAGTTTCTGTGAGGATTGTGGGGAGATCACACATAAAATTCCTATAGGGAAAAAACTGTAATCTTGTTGTTTACCACTAGAGGGCATATTGGCCAAACACAGGAGGCAAAGTATTGTCATTTGAATTTTTGTTTAATTTTTAATGGGCGGTTAAATGAAAGTATATGTCTTTCTTGGGGTGGCACGGTGGCGCAGTGGATAGCACTGCTGCCTCTCAGTTAGGAGACCTGGGTTCGCTTCCAGGCTTCTCCCTGTGTGGAGTTTGCATTTTCTCCCCGTGTCTGCGTGGGTTTCCTCCCACAGTCCAAAGACATGCAGGTTAGGTGCTGTATGTGCTGGGTGTGTGTGAGTGTGTGCCCTGCGGTGGGCTGGCACCCTGCCAGGGGTTTGTTCCTGCCTTGCGCCCTGTGTTGGCTGGGATTGGCTCCAGCAGACCCCCGTGACCCTGTAGTTGGGATATAATGGGTTGGATAATGAATGGATGGATGTCTTTCCTGGGGTTTTGTAACCCAAAGACTTTCTGATGTCTGTTTTTTTGTTAAAAAAATCTTCTATTAGAAACTGAAAATTTTTTAGAATTATATTTTGAAGCCATTTTGTGCACTTTGGTGTTGCTGTGGATGATATCAGTGATCACATTGTGTGTCATCAAGGGTATAAATGTTGGCTCCGTGCATTTCCTGGGATCCCTGGTTAAATTTATGTTCATTCTGCTTTGCCACTGTTCAGACTTCATGCTTTTCCATTTTTCTTCAATCACCATAATGAGAATATTATGAGTGCAGCCACTAGATGTACACTCACCTAAAGGATTATTAGGACCACCATACTAATACGGTGTTTGACCCCCTTTCGCCTTCAGAACTGCCTTAATTCTACATGGCATTGATTCAACAAGGTGCTGAAAGCATTCTTTAGAAATGTTGGCCCATATTGATAGGATAGCATCTTGCAGTTGATGGAGATTTGTGGGATGCACATCCAGGGCATGAAGCTCCCGTTCCACCACATCCCAAAGATGCTCTATTGGGTTGAGATCTGGTGACTGTGGGGCCATTTTAGTACAGTGAACTCATTGTCATGTTCAAGAAACCAATTTGAAATGATTCGAGCTTTGTGACATGGTGCATTATCCTGCTGGAAGTAGCCATCAGAGGAGGGGTACATGGTGGTCATGTAAGGGGATGGACATGGTCAGAAACAATGCTCAGGTAGCCCGTGGCATTTAAACGATGCCCAATTGGCACTAAGGGGCCTAAAGTGTGCCAAGAAAACATCCCCCACACCATTACACCACCACCAGCAGCCTGCACAGTGGTAACAAGGCATGATGGATCCATGTTCTCATTCTGTTTACGCCAGATTCTGACTCTACCATTTAAATGTCTCAACAGAAATCGAGACTCATCAGACCAGACAACATTTTTCCAGTCTTCAACTGTCCAATTTTGGTGAGCTCGTGCAAATTGTAGCCTCTTTTTCCTATTTGTAGTGGAGATGAGTGGTACCCGGTGGGGTCTTCTGCTGTTGTAGCCCATCCGCCTCAAGGTTGTGCGTGTTGTGGCTTCACAAATGCTTTGCTGCATACCTCAGTTGTAACGAGTGGTTATTTCAGTCAAAGTTGCTCTTCCATCAGCTTGAATCAGTCGGCCCATTCATTCTCCTCTGACCTCTAGCATCAACAAGGCATTTTCGCCCACAGGACTGCCGCATACTGGATGTTTTTCCCTTTTCACACCATTCTTTGTAAACCCTAGAAATGGTTGTGCGTGAAAATCCCAGTAACTGAGCAGATTGTGAAATACTCAGACCGACCCGTCTAGCACCAACAACCATGCCACGCTCAAAATTGCTTAAATCCCCTTTCTTTCCCATTCTGACATTCAGTTTGGAGTTCAGGAGATTGTCTTGACCAGGACTACACCCCGAAATGCATTGAAGCAACTGCCATGTGATTGGTTGATTAGATAATTGCATTAATGAGAAATTGAACAGGTGTTCCTAATAATCCTTTAGGTGAGTGTGTAAGGCTGATTCCTGTGTGCTGGCAGCACCGCATGGCTAATTTGCATGTGATGCAGTTCAAGTCTAAAGGAGCATTAAAGGAGCACTTCTCCTCCTGCCCGGAAAAAAAAAACACGAGACCCTGTGAAATAATAAAGTGAAAGATTTAGTACTATTTACAAGCTGTTTCTTTTTTCTTAATAGGAGAAAAAAGGTGAAGAAACTACAAAGAGAGATGAGAAACATAAAAGACATTTGACACTGTGTGTTATTTGACGTCAAGGTTGGCATCATGAACGTCCTGGTAACCCTGAATAAGTCTGTGTGCGTTCTGCTTTGCTTTTGATCTTTTGACCCGCTTTTCAGACTTTGCTTTTTATTTCGTTTTTTTTCATCACTTATTTCATTTCTGTATTAAGCTATGGCAAAAGATTGGCCTGAACTTTTGGTTAACAAACTTTGCTCGGTTTCATCTCCAGATCCTTAGCTATAAAGAAATATCTCTGCCCTTCTCTGAAGGCAGTTGACAACGCAAATTTAACTTTCTTTCTTTGTCTGTTTCAGATGAATTCCCATCTTTGGCGTCACTGTCGTCTGTTCAGAAGGTGCTCCAGCATGGTGTGCTTTTGGATTTTCTACACCCTGATTTTATCCTGAAGACGCATCGTAATGTGAGCAACACAAAGTGTCCTGGGGAAAATTTATATAATATTATCAAGAATTGGCCCAATTTTGCACCATAAAATAGAAGAAAGTCAGTTGATGAAATATGAAAATTGATTAAATGTACAATCAATAATTAATGGTGAAGCTTAAGGCAGGGTAAAGTGGTAGGGTGGTGCTGTTGTACTGTTGAACTCCAGTCGTAGCAAATGGTTGTGGGCAGCTGTTGTGCTGTAATTAACCATTAGAATCTCCATTGTCAATTTGCACCAAAGAATTGTGGGAAGCGATTGGATTCTTTTGTTTGTTTCATCAAAATGATGTTATACCACCTGTACTTGAGAACGGGTTATGCACCTGAAGCTAAGCAAGTTTGGGCCTGGACAGTACTGTGGATGGAAGACCATCTAGAAAAAAGCTGAGGTTGCTGCTGGAAGAGGCTTTGGTGCTGGGTTTGTGTGTGGATCCCAAAGCCCCCAGTGTCATGGCGGGGACTCTGCACTGTTAAAACTGGAGCTGTCCTTCTAATGAGACGTAAAACTGAGCTCCTTACTCAGCTGTGGCCATAAAAGAACCCTGGGCTTCTTTTAAAAAGAGGGTAGGGTGTGCCTGGGTGCCCTGGCTACATTGCACACCATGGCCTGGTCATCCTAACCCTTCACCACCTAGTAGCTAATGCATTGGCATTAAAATGGCTGCCATCACATCCTCCAGGTGGAAGCTGCACATTGGATGTGAGTAAAGTGGCTCCCCACGGTCGATGTCAGGGGTACTCAACTGTGATCCTGGTGGTCTGCAGTGGGTCACAATTAGAAGCCAGGCCTAGCAGATAATGAGTGCGTCCAAGACAAGTCTTTATCACGTTGTATATTTTCATTTTCTGAGAACGTTATGTTTTAAGGTCCAGAATAGATTTGTACCTCTCTGTCCTTCCTGTCTCTCTCATTTCCTTTCAAAACTTTATATTACCACAGTTACTCCATAATACATACACAGCTTTAAATGGAAATATGTTCGCTGGAGAGCTGCTGGTTCCTTTGTCATCCACACCTCATTATAAAATGATGGCAGATTAAGAAAACAGGCAACAGTTAAAACCCCAAATGCTGCTGTTTAAAACTAAAATAGGCAAATAAGGGTTCTGAATTGTAAAAGCTAAACTAACTTAAAGTAACTGGAAAAAAAACAAAAAAAACATTTCTTTATTAGTAAATAAAAGGGTTCAAATTAAAAAAATGGGTTAAAACAAAAACCTACAGCCATCAACGGGCTGCAGGAGTGGAGTTAAGTACCCCTGGTTAATATATATACAGCGCCCTCCACAATTATTGGCACCCCTGGTTGTTCTTAGGCTTCCAATAAATTTTTTTTCCCCAAAAATATAGGCTCACAACACAAAAAATCCCTTGGGGGATTAATAAAGTATCTATCTATCTATGAGAAAAATCCAACCTTTAACTGAAGTACAGTGGAACCTCGGTTTGCGAGCATAATTCGTTCCGGAAACGTGCTCGCAATTCAAAACACTCGTATGTCAAAGCGAATTTCCCCATAAGAAATAATGGAAATTCAGATGATTCGTTCCACAGCCCAAAACTATTCATATAAAAAGGATTAATACAAAATATAAAGTAAAATACATAATACAAATTAACCTGCAATTTACCTTTAAATAGAATCATGACTGGTGTGAGTTTCTAAACTCATGTGGAATTCCACCCAACGGGACGACACGCTGAAGAGTGTCCCAAAGCAATTGCAGTCTCCCAGCGCTGTAGCAGTTCGCCGTATAAGCGCATCCAAAAAGATCAAGTAACATTATAAAGATCCCGCTGCAATAAATAACAGCGCTGTTGCTGTTTCAAACTGAATAAACTGGTGTTTATTCAGCTGGTGTTAAAGTACTGAGACTCATCTTCGTGTTTGGGGAGCAAGATGAGGACTCGCACTTCACAGCGCACACACACACACACAGTCACAATGCTGTAGTAAACAGAGAGAGGCGCTGTGAGAGCGAGATAAGAAGAGAGAGAGAAAAAGACGCACTGGGCGAGCGAGCGAGATAAGGAGAGAGAGAGAGAGAAAGACGCACTGGGCGAGCGAGATAAGGAGAGAGAGAACCACCATCAGCTCAGTTGTGATCACATGACGCTCAGCAGACAAAGTGTATCCATACTACTCGTATTGCAAGACATCGCTCGTTTATCAAGTCAAAATTTATTACAAATTTTTGCTCGTCTTGCAAAACACTCGTAAACCAAGTTACTCGTAAACCGAGGTTCCACTGTACATTTATTCATTGGGAAAACAAAATCCCACATTAAGAAATGCATTTTTTACATGAAATCATGTGTGCCACAATTATTGGCACCCCTAACAATTCCTATAAAATAAATGTAATTTCTAGTTTAGCTTTTAAAGTTGATCAGAGTAAATTGGAACTTTTAATGAGTAATTAATGACTTCCTGTGCCCCTGGGGTATAAATATGACGTGACGCAGAGTCCTATTGCTCTTAGCCACTCTTCAACATGGGAAGGACAAGAGAACCTGCCGTTCAAGTAAGGCAGATGTGTGTCGACTTTCATAAGTTAGGAAATGGCTACAAGAAAATAGCTGCTCGCCTAAACCTGCCTGTATCAACAGTCAGAGGAATAATAAAGAAGTGTAAAACGATAGGAACAGTGACAAACAAGGCTGGACTTTTATCTTACCCACGTTTATCTTGCCACCATGCACAGTGAGGAGGATGGTGAGAGAAGTAAAAAAATTCTCCAAAGCTCACTGTTAGAGAAGTGAAGCTGAAGATGGGTCATCATTGGGTCTTCCAGCAGAATAATGAGCCTAAACATATGGCAAAATCTACACAACAGCGGCTCAACAGACACAAAATCAAGCTCCTTCCATGGCCGTCTCAGTCCCCAGACCTCAACCCCATTGAAAACCTGAAGAGGAGAGTCTGTCTTGTTGGCAAAAGGGTGCTGTACGAAATATTAACAGCAGGGGTGCCAATAATTGTGCCACACATGATTTCCTGTAAAAAACGTATTTGTTAATATGGGATTTTTTTCCCAATGAATAAATGTACTTCGATTAAAGGTTGTATTTTGCTCTTTTTTGTGTTGTGAGCCTATATTTTTTGGGAAAAAAAAATTATTACAAGCCTAAGAACACATCTTAACAAGGGCTGCCAATAATTGTGGAGGGCACTGTATACATACGAGGTGTGGCAGAAAAGTAATGAGACTGATTTTTTATTTACCAAAGTTTTTATTTTTTTCAAACATCAATGTTATCCCCTTCAAAGTAGTTCCCTTGGGCAGCTACACACCGATGGAGACGTTGTTCCCACTGTTGGTAGCAGCGCTGGAAGTCTTCAACCGGTATGGTCTTCAGCATGTCCGTTACACTCTTTTGGATGTTTTCTAAAGTCCCGAAATGACGTCCTTTGAGGACATTTTTCAGTTTAGGAAAAAGGAAAAAGTCACACGGACTGAGGTCAGGTGAATAAGGGGGCTGGGGAACCACAGGAATGCCTTTTGAGGTCAAAAGTTCTGTTATGGAGAGGGCAGTTTTTCGGCACCATTTTGGCACAGACCTTTCGCATGTGCAAATGTTCAGTCAAAATTTGATGAACGGTAAATCTGTTCAAATTTAATTGTTCACTCAACATTCTTAATGTTAAATGACGGTCTGATCTCACAAGAGTGTTCACACGTTCGATGTTTTCATTGGTTTTCGAAGTTGAAGGCCTCCCTGAACGTGTTCATCTTCATCACCCAAACTTGAGCTCGGGATAAAGAATGTTCCCCATAGGCCTGTTTTAACTTTTCAAATGTCACACTTGCCGTTTAATGGCACAACGTTGCTCCAAATTCCGCTGTTCCATTTTGCGTGACGCACAACCAAAAACACAACTTCGCTAATAGCAGTCACAAAAATCACGTAGTTAACGGAAGGAGTTGAAACTCGAACTGAGCTATGGGAGGGTACTGATACACGTGCTCTATCAAGGACAACAGCGCAGCGTTGCCAGATCGCTTGCAGTGTTACCAGTCTCATTACTTTTCTGCCACACCTCGTATATATATATATATATAGTGGCAGACAGCCAGCAGCTTATCCCCCCCCAAAATGGAAGGATGGGGGAAGGCAGCTATTTCAGGACAATGCCTTCCCCAAAACACTAGATGGCAGCACCCCTGAAGTGTAGCGGTGCCCCAGATTCCCGCAGGGCATCCTGGGACTTGGAGTCCAGGTTTTCTGCCCTGTTGGGTGCCGTGGGTGCCACCAGGGTGAACTGTGCAAGGACCTGTGGAGTCATGCATCCCTTGCAGGCCAGAAGTGCTTGGAAGTCATGAGGATGGAAGCCCCGCAGCATTTCCGGGCTGATTAAAGAGTTGGGATTCTCCAGCTGACCCGGAAGTGCTGCCAAGTCCTGTGGGAGGAAGACTTATATAGGACTTATATAAAGGACTGGTAGAGACCCAGGAAGCGAGCTGGAGCTGGGAGGGAGTGGACAGAGCTTGCTGGGTGGAGTGGAGGAGAGATTTGTGTTATTTATTGTGATTATTGTTAATTTACTTGTTTATGGTGGTGGTAGTGCTTAAAAGGCACTTTGAAGAAGGAGGAATAATTAAAAGAGCTTCTTCGTTCTTTTATCCTGTGTCTGATATCTGTCTGTTGGGTTTAATGGGGCAACAGTGACCCCTGGTGTTCACAATATATATAAAAGAAACTATGGAGGTCTGGTTTAACACACAGAGGAGTGTATAGTCAGTTAGGCAGTCATCATCCAACCCGCTATATCCTAACACAGGGTCACAGGGGTCTGCTGGAGCCAATCCCAGCCAGCACAGGGCACAAGGCAGGAACAAATCCCCGGGCAGGGCACACACACACCCACACACCAAGCACATGCTCGGGATAATTTACGATCGCCAATGCACCTAACCTGCACGTCTTTAGGACTGTGGGAGGAAACCGGAGCAAGAAGTGGATAGGTCAAGTGAAAACATGAAGGTGGTCTCTGTGTGGTGAGGAGATTTGATAGGTGAGGGTCCTCATGCCATTGTTCTGCACCCAGACAAACGCCATAGAAGCAAATGTTTTAAGAACAAAAAAGAAATGGTGTCTTTATGAACATGTAAAGGGAGGAATGAATATGAGAGGAATATAAATTACAAATAAAGTGGTGCAAAAACAGCAGACCCACAGCTCCTCTCAGCCTGCTTAAATGGCTGTGGAACTCCGGGTTACTTGGTGGGCTTGTCCAGCTAACCAGCACTTCAGGTCTTTCGCTCAACTCTGCA
Organism: Polypterus senegalus; assembly: GCF_016835505.1. Taxonomy (NCBI): domain Eukaryota; kingdom Metazoa; phylum Chordata; class Cladistia; order Polypteriformes; family Polypteridae; genus Polypterus; species Polypterus senegalus. Next base: position 17,521,122 of record NC_053164.1, on the reverse strand, counting down.
GTCTGTGAGGAGGCTTTAAACCCACCTCAGGGGTACTGCGGTCCAAGTCCCAGAATCAGGAAAAGTCTTCCATTTGTTCCAGAAACCCCAAGTCACCCTTGTGTCTGCTGCACCCCCACCTCATGTGCTCTTCACCCTAAGCCTTCAGTTATATCTAAATGGCAGCTCCCCATCTTTCTCTGACTTGGGTTTCCTTCTCGGCCGTATGTGCACCCTAAAAACCAGGAAGTCCGACTACCCCCGGTATTTTCTCCCTGACCTTGGCTCTCTTTACAAGGGGATGGTCTGCCATCCCTGCCAGTAGCAGGATCTTCTGTCCCCTAGAGTCATGGGGAAATGTTAAAGGAGGGGTGTCAAACACACAACCCGGAGGGCCACAGTAGCTATGGGTTTTCCAGACTTTTTCTTAATCAGTAGCCCATGACTGTTGCTAGTGGAACGGATTTCTTCCTCCTTCATTTTAAATGACTCGTTTTCTTTTCCAGTTCCAGAGCCCTTACTTGTTTCTTCTTTCCTTAACCAACCAGCAAAAAGTAATGAGATGCATGGTGTGCCAACTGGTGTTAAATTGGTAGTAAAATGTTGACTTCAGCATTGATATTAGCTGTTGGACCTCAGTATGGATACCAAAATGGTTCTGAAGCAAATAGCAGATAACACCGACCCCCATCTTATTCCAGCCCCCATGCATTCCTCCCTTCTCCATCAAACCACTACTCACTTGATAACCGTGAAGTCCCATTTCATTGAAGGGGGGGACCTTCCCCATGAGACTGTTCCTTTTCAATATTTGATTCTTCGGTACTTTTCCAGTATGGGTATATTGCTGTAACTCTAGTGCCAACCAATTACAACTAATATAGGAGTTTCATACTTCCTTTCTTGGAGGCCACCATAACCACTCAAATTTCTTAATTAGTAGTCAATTCTTATTGCTTCTGTGGTGTCTTAGTTCTCTCATTTTGTCACGCCAGATTCATCCGATTGTTTCTTTTAAGTCAGGGTTTCTTAACCCTGAGGTCCGTGGACCCCTAGGGCACAAGTGTCAAACTCCAGGCCTGGTGGGCCGCAGTGGCTGCAGGTTTTCATTCTAACCCTTTTACTAAGCAGTGCCCAGTTTTTACTGCTAATGAACTCCTTTTCCCTTCATTTTACTAGCCCTGTTTTTAAGGATTCAGTCCTCTGAATTGATTCATTTCTTCATTAAATGGCAGCCAAACAGAAATGAGACGTGAAATGAGCCGACAGATGACCAGCTAAACTGGGGTTTCAAACTCCAAACAATTTCACTCCAATCACTTTCTTATTGAGAAGCCAATTCTTTCTGTTAATTAAACCCGTTATTTAATCCCATGGCTTGTTGCTGCTCTCATTCTGCCACAGCAGACATTTCCACAACTGTTGATTTCCTGTTTTTTCTAAGAACGCCGTCAAAATGTTCTGGTGACCTGAGAGATCAGCCTTACTGAGACCTTCACCTTTATTTATTTTCAGATATTGTGTGATGGGCACAGGTGAGCTGGTCATGTGTCAGCTCGTTTTGTATCTCATTATTGTTTGGCTGCTAATTAAGGAAAAAGAGACAACAAAAGGGTCTGAATAGAGCTAATTAAAACTCAGGCAAAAGAAATTATTTAGCAACACAAACTGGTCACTAATGAAGAAGATGGTTAACCTGCAGCCACTGAGGCCCTCCAGGCCAGGGGCCTCATGTATAAATGGTGCGCACACACAAAAATGTTGCGTAAGCCCATTTCCACGTTCAAATTGCAATGTATAAAACCTAAACTTGGCGTAAAGCCACGCACATTTCCACGGTAGCTCATACCCTGGCATATGCAAGTTCTGCGCCCGGTTTTGCAGACTGACGGCACCCAGCGTCCAAGCAGTGCTACTGTTCCTGTGTGGTTACCCTTTCTTGTTTAGATCCACATCTCTGATGCAGCTTTATAAATACACTGAAATTAAACTCATATTGTTTATTAGTTTAATGATTGTAATTAACCTGTAACAATATAATGGACCACGGAATAGCCAAACTGTTCTAAATACCATAACTGCTTTAGCATTGTTACTCTCACTGCACCTTCTTCTTCTTTCAGCTGTTCCCGTTGCCACAGCGGTTGCCACATCAGATCATGTTTTTCCATATTACTCTCACTGCACCACTCGGAGCAGCAGATCAGATAGAGAATTATCGATATACAGCATCAAGCACACGCTGCCTCAGCCATGCCATCTATTGAAACGCTCTCACACGACAAACGCTTCAGAGCCTTTCCTGTACGGACCTCGCGGTTCAGAAAGAGTTTCATCCCAAGTATATGTGAGGGGGGAAACTTTTCAAGATGGGTGGTGACCATGGTGGCCATTTGGAAGTCGGCCATTTTGGATCCAACTTTTGTTTTTTCAATAGGAAGAGGGTCATGTGACACATCAAACTTATTGGGAATTTCACAAGAAAAACAATGGTGTGCTTGGTTTTAACGTAACTTTATTCTTTCATGAGTTATTTACAAGTTTCTGACCACTTATAAAATGTGTTCAATGTGCTGCCCATTGTGTTGGATTGTCAATGCAACCCTCAATGCTCACCTGGATATATTGGAACTACGAGAGAGTGAGTGGAGAGGACGCTGGCGTTGAATGTTCGCCGCTTCTCCCTCTGAGTTTTATATTACTAATTTATTATTTTACTTTTAGTTTAGTTTTTAGTTAGAAAGTTTCGTACTTTTTTGTACTGTTTCATTGTCTGCCATGGGTTTTTATGGATTTTACCAGGTTTTATTAGGTTTCAGCTGACTACTCACTTGTTACCAGGATATACTGTTTTACCGTCTGCCGTGGATTTTAAAGATTTTATCAAGTTTTTGCTGTTTACAAACCTGATGCCCGGATTTTCTGTTTTATTGTCTGCTTTGGATTTTATGGCACTGTCTGGATAGCATCTCTCCCTTCTTCTTCGGTCAGAATGGCGCTTAGTTATTCCAGCTCACAACTCCGCCGACTTAATCCCGCAGCCACTCCTGAAATGAACATCCCCATCATTAAAGAACTGGACTCCTTCGCCGTCCTCGATACACTCATTGAGGCTCCGGTCGAAAGTTCATATTCCATAACCAGCCAAAGTGCTCTGCTCCCAATATTCCATCTTTCTGGTCACCTGTCGCACATTTGACGCGTCATCAGAGCACCGTCGTTCCAACTACAGTGGTGTGAAAAATTATTTAGCCCCTTTCCTGATTTCTTATTCTTTTGCATGTTTTTCACACAAAATGTTTCTGATCATCAAACACATTTAACCATTAGTCAAATATAACACAAGTAAACACAAAATGCAGTTTTTAAATGATGGTTTTAATTATTTAGGAAGAAAAAAAATCCAAACCTACATGGCCCTGTGTGAAAAGTAATTGACCCCTTGTTAAAAATCACCTAACTGTGGTGTATCACACCTGAGTTCAATTTCTGTAGCCACCCCCAGGCCTGATTACTGACACACCTGTTTCAATCAAGAAATCACTTAAATAGGAGCTGCATGACACAGAGAAGTAGACCAAAAGCACCTCAAAAGCTAGACATCATGCCAAGATCCAAAGAAATTCAGGAACAAATGAGAACAGAAGTCATTGAGATCTATCAGTCTGGTAAAGGATATAAAGCCATTTCTAAAGCTTTGGGACTCCAGCGAACCACAGTGAGAGCCATTATCCACAAATGGCAAAAACATGGAACAGTGGTGAACCTTCCCAGGAGTGGCCGGCCGACCAAAATTACCCCAAGAGCGCAGAGACGACTCATCCGAGAGGTCACAAAAGACCCCAGGACAACGTCTAAAGAACTGCAGGCCTCACTTGCCTCAATTAAGGTCAGTGTTCACGACTCCACCATAAGAAAGAGACTGGGCAAAAACGGCCTGCATGGCAGATTTCCAAGACGCAAACCATTGTTAAGCAAAAAGAACATTAGGGCTCATCTTAATTTTGCTAAGAAACATCTCAATGATTGCCAAGACTTTTGGGAAAATACCTTGTGGACTGATGAGACAAAAGTTGAACTTTTTGGAAGGCAAATGTCCCGTTACATCAGGCGTAAAAGGAATACAGCATTTCAGAAAAAGAACATCATACCAACAGTAAAATATGGTGGTGGTAGTGTGATGGTCTGGGGTTGTTTTGCTGCTTCAGGACCTGGAAGGCTTGCTGTGATAGATGGAACCATGAATTCTACTGTCTACCAAAAAATCCTGAAGGAGAATGTCCGGCCATCTGTTCGTCAACTCAAGCTGAAGCGATCTTGGGTGCTGCAACAGGACAATGACCCAAAACACACCAGCAAATCCACCTCTGAATGGCTGAAGAAAAACAAAATGAAGACTTTGGAGTGGCCTAGTCAAAGTCCTGACCTGAATCCAATTGAGATGCTATGGCATGACCTTAAAAAGGCGGTTCATGCTAGAAAACCCTCAAATAAAGCTGAATTACAACAATTCTGCAAAGATGAGTGGGCCAAAATTCCTCCAGAGCGCAGTAAAAGACTCATTGCAAGTTATCGCAAACGCTTGATTACAGTTATTGCTGCTAAGGGTGGCCCGACCAGTTATTAGGTTCAGGGGGCAATTACTTTTTCACACAGGGCCATGTAGGTTTGGATTTTTTTTCTCTCTAAATAATAAAAACCATCATTTAGAAACTGCATTTTGTGTTTACGTGTGTTATATTTGACTAATGGTTAAATGTGTTTGATGATCAGAAACATTTTGTGTGACAAACATGCCAAAGAATAAGAAATCAGGAAGGGGGCAAATAGTTTTTCACACCACTGTATATTGTTAATAATTAAACATGTGAGAACACGGTGTCGCAGCGCTAGCTAGGATCTGGCGCTCTATTCACAGATTGTTCCTGCCTCGTGCTGTATGCTTGCTGTGACTGGCGTGACACTGGAAGGATAGAATAATTAAACACGTACTACGAAGATATTTCAGTGTTCCTTAAAAGTTTTGAAGAATCGGCGCTCTAAGCTTACAGATGGCTTAACGTCTATCACAGAGCAGATTGTGTGGCGATTGGGTATTTGGAGAAAGAAAAGGAAGGACAGGAATTGGGAGTTAGTACGTTTGAAAGAGACAGTACTGCTGTAATAAATTATTTCATTGGTCGCACACAATCACTGCGCCACCGTGTTCCCATGTTTAATAACGTGCTTTAACTCCTATCATCATGAAAATTATATCGAGTATGCATCTCGGTATTTAAATTATTCAGAGAGCTGTAGTATCACGAATGGAATGGATTCTGTGTCCTGTCGGAGGAAGAGAAAGCCCGGAAGCAAGTAGTGATTCACACACACAGAGCACATAGAAGAACAAATACAAAACAAAGCATTTAACGTGCTACTTTAGTTATGATTGGATTTAAGAAACTAGTAAATTAAACGATTTTAAGATGAAGTTTATGATGTTCTACTCTAATGACAAAATAAACTACGTGATTAAAGTGGAAAGTTTGAGATTAAAGTTGACATTTTGACCTTTTTCCCCACTGTGTGCCTATTTTTCTTTTCTCTCAAGTCCTAGAAGTAGATAAAGAGAAACCAGTTAAACAAATGAGCCAAAAATATTATACTTGGTCACTTATTTATTGAGGGAAATGATTGAATATTACATATTTACATATACTTTTAGGACTTGAGTGAAAATCTGATGATGTTTTAGATCATATTTATGCAGGAATATGGAACATTCTAAAAGGTTCACAAACTTTCAAGCACAACAGTAGGTCAACTTTGCACAGATTTGTTTTCACTTTGACATTAAAGAAAAGAAAAAAATAAACTAACTCAACCTCCTGTGATTCCCTGTTGTATAACAAGAAAATATGAATACTTATTCTCGGCCAGTGGTTCTCAAACTGTGGGGTGGGCCCTAGGGGGGGGCACGAAGTAACAAAAAGAAGATGTGAAAAAAAGAAAACAAGAATCGAAAATATGAAAAATACATCTATTGAAACAAAACAAACTAACTTAAACTACATTCTGATACTAGAAAAATAAATATAGAGTTAGATAAATGTTGATAAAAGTTAAGTCGGTATAATAAAATATGCATGTTTGATATATCATTAATTAAAAAAGAACAAATTGGTAATAGTGGGCTCCTTTCAAAAAATGTTAGGGGAGGTGCGATTAAGAGTGTTACGTAGCAAATACATAAAGGTTGAGAAACGCTGGTGTAGGCAATTCAGATATCATGGCTGCCCTGGTGTCAACATCCTTTAGTAGTGTGTGATTGCTGATCCATAGAAGCAACTGCTGATCTTTAACTTATTTAAGGGAAGACTTCATAAAAGATTTGGGTTTGAGATGTCAACAAAAATTATATTTTGAGAAGAATTCTTCATTTTGTTTTAATTACAACTTTTTCTGTCCTTAAAGATTTCGATGAATGAATAAAACTCATCCAACAACTTCAGATTTCCTTTCGTTTGCCCCTATAGAGAGATTTCCTGTGTGCTCCGTCACTCTCTAAACCAAATCATTGAAACAATACAATACAATACAATCCAATACAGTTTATTTTTGTATAGCCCAAAATCACACAGGAAGTGCCGCAATGGGCTTTAACAGGCCCTGCCTTTTGACAGCCCCCCAGCCTTGACTCTCTGAGAAGACAAGGAAAAACTCCCAATAAAAACCTTGTAGGGAAAAATGGAAGAAACCTCGGGAAAGGCAGTTCAAAGAGAGACCCCTTTCCAGGTAGGTTGGGCGTGCAGTGGGTGTCAAAAGTAGGGGGTCAATACAATACAATATACAGAACAGAACAATTCCTTAAGACAGCATAATAATAAAAATTTTAGAAGTACAATACAAACTGGAAAATGAAAAGATGGATGTTTACTGAAGCTCGAAAGTCAAGCCATCCTTCTGCCGTGCACTTCCAAATGTGAACACTAGATGGTGCCTTTGCAGCATCATTAGACCAAGAAAAGCTGAAAAGGTAAATGGAGATGGGGAATCAGCAAAGTGCGAGGTCAAGAGAAGTAAAACAGATCCTGCTGAAAGTCTGGGGTGGCCTTAACACCCAGTTTATCAGAAGGGGTGCCCCCCCCCCCAATAAATCCCACATTCAAGCACTTGCTGTCACTCACTCTGACTTTTCTTTCTCCCACCCACTGAGTGTTTTGTCCTTCTACACCTTTTAGCTCCACTCTTGATGGGACCTTTAAACTTTACGGAAGTTTTTCTTTCCAGAGTAATCCAGACTACTACTTCTGGGGTCAGAAACATTCCTGGAACTCCCTGGGCTTCCCTCAATTGATGTTAAGACAGTTTTTCTCTTTTGGTGTCACAACCCAATTTCTCCAATATATGTGTCTTCACAACCCACCAAGGAGGGAAGGGGACCCCATTTGTAAATCAAGGATGATTTGCAGGGGATGGGGAGTTCCCCTTTTGTGAACTGAGCGTGATCATCAGAGTTGCAACTCACCTCATGACCCACTACAAACATAGACAATAACAACGCCCGACCCACCATCGGCAGACCACGGGGTTGAGGAACACACACCAAAGACATCCTAACACCCTTGAGTCCAAGCTAATGGGCCGCACCCACACAGATCTGTCTATAATAATTCAAGGCCCATCTGGGTGACGGGGGTCTTTAATGATTAATTCACTGGGCACATTTGGCTGCTTCAGCTTTCCATCTAACTGATACCAGCTGTTAGGATTTAATAATCTGAGAATTGTAACTCGCTTGTATTTTGTTGTGAGTTCTTCACTTTTTTGATCAATTTTGTCACCTTGTCCCCAAACAGTCCCCAGGACAGATATCTACTCTATTATGTTTTGTAAGTCGATTTGGGTAAAAGCTTCTGCTAAGGAAATAAATGTAAAAGTAGATGATCCAATGACGCCCAAATCAGAGCTCCCACCTTTTCTAGGATGCCTTCAGTAAAGTCACAGGCCAGCTCAAGAGGGTTTCATTCCCTCTACTCAAAGAAATCTCACTATGGTGTGCTGTTCAGTAAAGATGCCTTCCTGTAGCAGAGCGTCCATGTTCATTTGACCTTGGCTTCAACTAGACGAGAGGCAGAGTGCTGCAGTGTGCGTGTGTTCAGACTACCCATAAGCCACTGCAAACATGTTGTATTGCATTGGCTTCTGTCTGTTAAGGCTACCTGGGGCCTCATGTATAAACGGTGCGTACGCACAAAAATGTTCTGTAAGAACGTTTCCACATTCAAATCGCAATGTATAAAACCTAAACTTGCCATAAAGCCACGCACATTTCCACGGTAGATCAAACCTTTCTGTATGCCAGTTCTCCGCTCGGTTTTGCAAACTGGCATCAAAGCAGTGCTTCTGTTCCTGTGTGGTTATCCTTTTCGTTTTTAGATTCACATCCCTGACGCGGCTTTATAAATACACTGAAATTAACCGCATATTGTTTATTATTTTAATGCATCTGGTTGTAATTAACCAGTAACAATATAATGGTCCAGGGAATGGCCAAACTATTCCAAATACCATAACTGTTTTAGCGTTGTTACTCTCACTGCACCTCAGATCCCACATCAGATCATCTTTTTCCATATTACTCTCACTGCACCACTCGGAGTATTTATATCACTGTATCTGAGTGGGGAATCACAGCTCTACAGCAGCTGATTGGATAGAGAATTATCAGGATACAGCATCAAGCATACGCTGCCTCAGCCATGTCTATTGAGCTGCTTCTCACACGGCAAACGCTTCGAAACCTTTCCAGTACGGACCTTGCAGTTCAGAAACATCCCAAGAACTCTAAACGCACTCCATCAGTCCATCAAGTGCTCCTTGTAGAACTGACTGGACTTATTAGTACAATCACCTCACTGTAAACTTGCGATACAGTTATAATATTGCACAACATGAGCCACTTTATAAAGTGCGTATTTACATAGGATGACGAGATCATTTTTAAGATGAAATGCAGCAAATTATACAGATAAAACAAGCCGTTGGCTCTCCGTTCACCGGTTGTTCCTGCCTCACGCTGTATTCTTGCTGGTGCTGACGCGACACTGGAAGGATAGATAGATAGGATAATTAAACATGTACTATGAAGATATTTCAATGTTCCTTAAACGTTTTGAAGAATCGGCGTTCTAAGCTTACAGTTGGCTTAATGTCTATTACAGAGCAGATTGTGTGGCGATTGGTTACTTGGATAAAGAAAAGGAAGGACAGGAATTGGAGGTTAGTACGTTTGAAAGAGACAGTACTGCTGCAATAAATTATTTCATCGAAGGTCGCGCACGGCACAGCAAGCATCTTGCGGGAGGCAGGAACAATCACTGGACAGGACACCAGCTCGTCACTATCACTGCGCCATCGTGTTCCCATGTTAAATAACCTGCTTTAACTCCTATCATCATGACAATGATATCACGTATACATCTCAGTATTTTAGTTATTCAGAGAGCTGTAATATCACGAATGTCATGGACTGTGTCCAGTTGGAGGAAGAGAGCCGGTTTAAGAAGCACATAGTGATTCACACACATAGAGCACATAGAAGATCAAATACAAAGCAAAGCATTTAACGTGCTACTTTAATTACGATGTGATTTGAGAAACTGGTTAATTAAACGATTTTAAGATGAAGTTTATGATGTTCTATTTTATTGATATAATAAACTACGTGATTAAAGTGGTAATGTCGAGATTAAAGTTGACATTTCCTGCGTTTTCCCCACTATGTGCCTTTTTTTTCTCTCTGTACCCTAATAAGCTTTCATATGACACTCAAGACGGTGGGCTACGACTCGCCTTTTCACAGCGACTTTGATATCTGAAAACTTCTCTTTTATTTCAGGCTCTGTGCGACTTTGTGAACTTGAGCTTTCAAGTTTCTCCAACACGCTATGTCACTCGATCAACTTCCTTTTGTTGATTATACTACTGTTTAAACCAACAAATAGTAGATTTTTCTTTGCCTCCACATGGTATTCACTGAAATTCTATTTTCCTTCTTGCTTTTCCCATTGCCTTATCACAAAACACTGAGCTTAAGGGCAATTTATATTGATTTGTGTATTGAAAGAGGCGTAATTCTGGGAGCAGTTGAGGCGGGAAAGCAGGCGCGTGCACATGCGTTAATTTTCACGCTGACCGGGATTTATGCAGCAGTGGAAGCTGGCGTTTGCACAGATTAATGCATCTGGATTTTTTTGTGTGTACGCACATTTCCACTTTTGTGCTCATGTCATGTTATAGTGTGAATTCTACGCACGCCGTTATGCATGAGGCCCCAGGTCAATTTCAGATCGTCATTACTTTTTCAATTACCTTTTGTGACCACAAGGGGGCACCAGAGAGAACCACACCATAGACGCAGTATAACACCACACGTTATACCAGGGTGGGCAAAGTCAGTCCTGGAGGTCCGCAGTGGCTGCAGGTTTTTGCTCAAACCCAATTGCTTAATAAGAAGCACTTATTGCTCAAGTAACACTTCTGCTTCATTTTAGTTTTCTTGCTCATTAAGATTTTGAACCCTTATTGTTCCTCCAGCATTATACGAATAAAATGAAGAACATTTATTCCACCAAGCACCTTTTACAGACCTCTTCTCAGCAATGTGCCACAATTATACAATAAATGAACAACAAATCACCAATTCTTCCTCCTACTCTCCTGCACTGAGTGTCGCCTGCTGCCTCCCAACTCGTCTGTGTGTGGCTTCCTTTATGTCAGAACCAGGAATGTGGAAGACAGCAGAGAGAACAATCGGTTGTACCCTCCCCACTCTGGAACAAATCTACACCTCCCGATGCCGCAAAAAAGCAACAGACATTTCACAGGATTCATCACATCCCGGTCATTGCCTCTTCCAGCTTTTGCCATTGGGCAAGAGATACAGAGCAATGAAAACCAGGACAGACAACCTTAAAAACAGCTTTGATCCAAAAGCAATTATGGCCCTGAACTCAGAATAAAACTGCTCTGTATCATTCTCCCAATGTGCAATATAGACCTTACGTCAACCAGTGCAATGTGTACATTTTGTAAAGTACTTTTATTACTATTCGGTTTGTTATTATTTTCTCTGTTCTTGTCTTTTTAACTCTTATGCCTCACACTGCACCTTCAAATTCATTGTTCCTTTGTAAAAGTGACACAATAACAATAAAGAACTATCTATCTATCTATCTATCTATCTATCTATCTATCTATCTATCTATAATATAGTGCCTTTCACTATCTATCTATCTATCTATCTATCTATCTATCTATCTATCTATCTATCTATCTGTAATATAGTGCCTTTCACTATCTATCTATCTATAATATAGTGCCTTTCACTATCTATCTATCTATCTATCTATCTATCTATCTATCTATCTATCTATCTATAATATAGTGCCTTTCACTACCTACCTATCTATCTATCTATAATATAGTGCCTTTCACTATCTATCTATCTATCTATCTATCTATCTATCTATCTATCTATCTATCTATCTATCTATCTATAATATAGTGCCTTTCATATCTATCTATCTATCTATCTATCTATCTATCTATCTATCTATCTATCTATAATATAGTGCCTTTCATATCTATCTATCTATCTATCTATAATATAGTGCCTTTCATATCTATCTATCTATCTATCTATCTATCTATCTATCTATCTATCTATCTATCTATAATATAGTGCCTTTCACTATCTATCTATCTATCTATCTATCTATCTATCTATCTATCTATCTATCAAGTGTATAGTGCCTTTATTAAAAATAGCAAATGGTGTCCAAATAAATAGTGCAGTGTTTCAAAATGGTCCATAAATAAATAATCTATAAAAATGTGAAAAAGTGGAGGATAAAATAATCCAATAAATCACATTAAAACGAGGTTCAAATACTGGCAGGAACAGTCATTTTTAAAAACAGAAAACCAAACGACCCAGTGCCTTCTCCTTTTATCTGGCAGTTCCTGCGCTTATTCCTGGCGGGCCTCGCAGCAGAGGCATTGCACTATCAGCAGACACAGCTGACCGCCGTCAGGTCCGGTTGCCTTCCGTCCCCTGGCTACATACAGGCTCCAATGACCAGGGCACACACGCCGGCGCTCTTCCCCCAAGCCTCCTCAACCCCGCTGCCTTCCGCGGCGAGCCGTCCAAACTCCTGGTTGCTCCTGCTCCTCAAAACAGCTCAACGGGAGCGGCCCATTCCGACTGCCCTCAAGTGTCGGCCATACACTCCTCACAGGTGCTCTTCTCCCAGCTATCTGCTCCCTTTCACTCACTGACTCACTCACTCCCGCACCAGCTCTTTCACCTCCTGCCTTCTGCTTTCTTCCTTCACTATCCTCCATTCTGTCTTCTCCCATCAGCTCTCGACATCAATTATGGCCACAGGCGATTCCGCACCCATGTACCTAAGTGCAGGACCGCCGGCACTGTGCCCAGGAACTGCTCCTGCCACACTACCACACCCCCTCCTTAAAGCCACGAGTGTGGTGATCATCTATTTAAAATGGTGCCGATCAGCCATGGTCCTCACTTTACCACAGAACCAGTGCCCAAATATATGAGGAGCTGTTCACAAGTTCAGGCTTCCTTTGGTCCATCTGTTATTTAAAACTGGTTGGGCATAAAGTTACCTTTCAATCCATCCGTTGCTCCTTCTGGGCCTCCCATCCGGGTAATAAACTCTGCTCCTCCCTGGCTGAGCTTCACAGTTCTTATCCTACACCTTGTATACTGTTTTTACATGTGATGAACCGCTCTTCTGCCTTTCTTTTCAGAGTAGGCACAGGTTGTTTGCTTTCATTGTCTGTCTTTACGTTAAGCATCATTAGCCACACATGTCCTGCTTCAGCCACGTGGAGAGATTTGATGAGATGTCTGTCTCCACTTACAAACACACCGTCGTTTAGTGCAGGTAACTCAAAACGATTTGCAGCCGCTCTTAACTTCTCCTCTGACGTGTTCAGCCATCCGTTGGTTGTTCCTGCCCTGCCATCCTCACAGCCGACCCCTTCATTTTCCTTCCTATATGGAGTTTACATTTTTTTTTCCTCGAGTCTGTCTGCATTTCCTTTGTGGATCACATTTCATTCCCATATGGCAGAAACTGTTGGAAGCATTGAGAAGACTCAGCTGGGATTACTGGTGACACTAAAGTGATCTGATGAGGGTGTCCAGTGGTGCACTGGTGTCCTGTTAACTGTTCTGGACAAGGTGGCGTGTAGGAGGACTGCTCTTTATCTATATAAACTGCTCAAAAAAATGAAAGGAACCCTTTGAAAACACATCAGATCTCAATGGAGAAAAAAATCACGCTGGCTATCTCTACTGCTATGGACTGACATGGTAATGTGTTAGGAACGAAAGGATGGCACATCGTCTGATGGAAATGAAAATGATGAACCTACAGAGGGCTGAATTCAAAGACACCTCGAAAATCAAAGTGAGAAAATGATGTGGCAGGCAGGCGAGTCCATTTTGACGAAATTTCATTGTAGCAACTCCAAATCGTACTCAGTAGTTTGTGTGGCCCCCCACGTGCCTGTATGCATGACTGACAACATCCCAATGAGACGACAGATGGTGTCCTGGGGGTCTCCTCCCAGATCTGGACCAGGGTGTCAATGGTGGACCTGCCAATTCTAGTATTCTATGGGAAATACCAATCGAGATCCACAATGCCAGGCGGGCAGTGAGCACACTAGAGGACATTGGGCCCTCAGGCCACCCTCATGAAGTCTGTTTCTGATTGTTTGGTCAGAGACAGTCACACCAGTGGCATGCCTGCTGGAGGTCATTTTGTAGGCTCTGCCAGTGCTCATCCTGTTCCTCCTTGGCCAAAGGAGCAGGTACCAGTCAGTCTTCCACGAGGGGCCCGGTCCAGGTCTCCTAGAGTAACTGCCTGTCTCCTGGAATCTCCTCCATGCCCCTGAGACTGTGCTGGGAGACACAGCAGACGTTCTGGTAATGCCACATATTGATGTGCCATCCTGGAGAAGTTGGACTATCTGTGCCAGCTCTGTAGGATCCAGGTATGGCCTTGTGCTACCAGTAGTGACACTGACCATAGCTGAATGAAAAACGAGTGACAAAACAGATCAGGAGAGAAAAATGTCAGTGGCCTCCCTCCACCTGTTAAACCATTCATTCCTGTTTTGGTGGTCGTCTCATTGTTGCCCCTCTAGTGCACCAGAGCAGCTGAAACTGATGAACAAGCCCCTCTGCTACTGAACTGAGCAGATCAACAGCCCAGAAGTGTCATTGGCTTGATGCTCTACTCTCATTAAAAAGGGGTCCTTTAATTTTCTTGAGCAGTTTATATAAAGCAAAAGCCCACTGACTGATTCAACACTAGAAGTCTTAAAACCCAAATCCTAGAATTTTTAAATTTGGCATGGAGGTTTGTTTTAGGGCCGAGGTGAGAGGTGAGAATGGATTTTGTGAAACTCAATATTAAAATATTTTATATCTCAAAAATGGTTCATTTTTACTCAGAAATGACAAAATATGTCAGTTTTATTTTGATTTATACTATTTAAAAAACTGTCATCTTTATACAGGGTGGTCGAAAAAACAGGTCACCTGCCAATTTTTGAATTTTCTTGCAAAATTTTAACAAATATTTCTGAAATTCAATATCACATAACATACTGGTCTCAAAAAATCAATTCATACTGCGACGTCACGGCACCAGACAGCATTCAACGCCTCAAAACATCCTTCAAGATAAAGCTTGACATTCATTTACTGTGACGGTATGTGACATTACTGGTTAGTGTGAATTGAACTTTTTAAAATACAATGGCTAATATTTTTACGTGACGTTGCCGGTCAGTGACATTCCGTATAATGTGAATCGACCTTAAGTCATTTGATTCTACCGTCCTCTTCTGTGGACATGTGGTTGTGTCTGTGTAAGTTTTAAATATTTTATTTTCTCATGTTAAGTGTGGGTGGCACGGTGGTGCAGTGGGTGGCGCTGCTGCCTCGCAGTTAGGAGACCTGGGTTCGCTTCTCGGGTCCGTCTTGCGTTGGTCCCATGTGTCTGCGTTGGTTTCCTCCCACAGTCCAAAGACATGCAGGTCAGGTGCACTGGTGATTCAAAATTGTCCTTAGTGTGTGCTTGGTGTGTGTGTGTGTGTGCCCTGCCCAGGGTTTGTTTCCTGCCTTGAGCCCTGTGTTGGCTGGGATTGGCTCCAGCAGACCCCTATGACCCTGTAGTTAGGATATAGTGGGTTGGATAATGGATGGATGGATTTCTTTCTGTTTCCGTTCTACACTCTCAGCAGTCTTCACTTGTCTGTAGATTTATAGTTTATAGTTATAAGTTTAGGTTCAGGTACTCATGGTATTTGTTAGTTTGATTTTTTTTTATTTTATTACTATTACTTATTTTCAGGAGTATTAGAATTTTATATATATATTTTTTTTTTACATTTTTTTGGTTTTGTATTTAGTTTCTGCCATTTTTATTGACACATTTTGCTGGTTTGGTACTTACAGTATATTCGAAAATCCATCCATCCACCCATTAGCCGAAAAAAAGTATGAAGGTGGCACTTTTTATATTATTAAAAAGTAAAGTGAAGTTAAATTTTCATTTATTTCATCAAATTGCTTTTGTATTTACAGTGGTGTGAAAAACTATTTGCCCCCTTCCCGATTTCTTATTCTTTTGCATGTTTGTCACACAAAATGTTTCTGATCATCAAACACATTTAACTATTAGTCAAATATAACACAAGTAAACACAAAATGCAGTTTTTAAATGATGGTTTTTATTATTTAGGGAGAAAAAAAAATCCAAACCTACATGGCCCTGTGTGAAAAAGTAATTGCCCCTTGTTAAAAATCACCTAACTGTGGTGTATCACACCTGAGTTCAATTTCCGTAGCCACCCCCAGGCCTGATTACTGCCACACCTGTTTCAATCAAGAAATCACTTCAATAGGAGCTGCCTGACACAGAGAAGTAGACCAAAAGCACCTCAAAAGCTAGACATCATGCCAAGATCCAAAGAAATTCAGGAACAAATGAGAACAGAAGTCATTGAGATCTATCAGTCTGGTAAAGGTTATAAAGCCATTTCTAAAGCTTTGGGACTCCAGCGAACCACAGTGAGAGCCATTATCCACAAATGGCAAAACATGGAACAGTGGTGAACCTTCCCAGGAGTGGCCGGCCAACCAAAATTACCCCAAGAGCGCAGAGACGACTCATCCGAGAGGTCACAAAGACCCCAGGACAACGTCTAAAGAACTGCAGGCCTCACTTGCCTCAATTAAGGTCAGTGTTCACGACTCCACCATAAGAAAGAGACTGGGCAAAACGGCCTGCATGGCAGATTTCCAAGACGCAAACCACTGTTAAGCAAAAAGAACATTAGGGCTCGTCTCAATTTTGCTAAGAAACATCTCAATGATTGCCAAGACTTTTGGGAAAATACCTTGTGGACTGATGAGACAAAAGTTGAACTTTTTGGAAGGCAAATGTCCCGTTACATCTGGCGTAAAAGGAACACAGCATTTCATTAAAAGAACATCATACCAACAGTAAAATATGGTGGTGGTAGTGTGATGGTCTGGGGTGGTTTTGCTGCTTCAGGACCTGGAAGGCTTGCTGTGATAGATGGAACCATGAATTCTACTGTCTACCAAAAAATCCTGAAGGAGAATGTCCGCCATCTGTTCGTCAACTCAAGCTGAAGCGATCTTGGGTGCTGCAACAGGACAATGACCCAAAACACACCAGCAAATCCACCTCTGAATGGCTGAAGAAAAACAAAATGAAGACTTTGGAGTGGCCTAGTCAAAGTCCTGACCTGAATCCAATTGAGATGCTATGGCATGACCTTAAAAAGGCGGCTCATGCTAGAAAACCCTCAAATAAAGCTGAATTACAACAATTCTGCAAAGATGAGTGGGCCAAAATTCCTCCAGAGCGCTGTAAAAGACTCATTGGAAGTTATCGCAAACGATTGATTGCAGTTATTGTTGCTAAGGGTGGCCCAACCAGTTATTAGGTTCAGGGGGCAATTACTTTTTCACACAGGGCCATGTAGGTTTGGATTTTTTTTTTCTACCTAAATAATAAAAACCATCATTTAAAAACTGCATTTTGTGTTTACTTGTGTTATATTTGACTAATGGTTAAATGTGTTTGATGATCAGAAACATTTTGTGTGACAAACATGCAAAAGAATAAGAAATCAGGAAGGGGGCAAATAGTTTTTTCACACCACTTTATGTATTGTATATTGAGCAGTGTTTAAATTATTTTATACAACCCCATCAATGTATAATATGCCAATAACAATAGGATTTTTTTCATGGGAACGGATTAATCATTTTCCCTTTATTTCTTATGGGAAAAATGTGTTTGGTATACGTCCTGTTTGGTATAAGTCCATGGATCTGGAATGGATTAAGGACGTATACCGAGGTGCCACTGTACTTTGTTTACATGTGCTCAGAGAATTTGCATTTCCACTTGTTAGTGTTACTGCTGGACGACATTTCTCTCTATTATATAAAAAATCTTGGAAGGAGATGAGATGTGATTTTCTCAGAGAGACCCTTACACATCCCGCGAGACGAGACTTTGTGCCAAGAGATTTAACCAGGCCCAGGGCTGGAAATAAAAGGCAAAGAGTAGATGACAAAGTACAACGTCATAAAGAATTCCAAAACATTGGCGTGATACACATGCAGAGCAGGTTAGAGATAATGAAAGTACGAAAATTCTAAAGTCTCAAAAAAATGATAGTAAAGATCACATTAGCGCAAACAAACGGAAATTATTACTCGGTGAAATAACGGAGCAGTGAAAAGAGATCAAATATATTGTTCGGATTTAAACTTTAAGATGGAGACTTGTAGATCATCTAATTCGTGTTGCCAGCAAGAATTTAAAGATTCCAAAAACGTTGGCGCGGTATGAATTAACATAAGATTCTTTCATGTCACACCGTACATACATCTATTTTTAAATAAGACCACGGTCATCTAACCTCTCAGTTGTGTGAATTCTTTTGTCAGACACACTTCCTGCGCTCTCAGCTCTTATACATTTTATCAGGACAATAATTTTATATGTTCTAGATGACATATCAACGACTAAGTGAAGAAGAAAGAGCTTGGACAAACATTTGAGAAAGTCATTTTATTAATCAGAGAGAAAGAAACGATATTCACTCACGGGCAGTTAGACGTTGCATTGTCACGATGTAACATCAAACACAGAATCAAATTTCAATGCGCTCTTGAAGAAAAGTTCATTCCAAATATTGTTTTTTCTAAAGTTTTAAAGTTGAAGTGAAAATAATGCATACATAACAATTCCCATGAAAATAACAATCTCTCTAAATTGTATATTCGGTTAACCAAACCCGGGGTGAAGTGAGCAGGGGGCGGAGCCCCCTAGTTCAGATTAAAGACTGCTGCATATTCATATAACAAGTACGGACAACACAAAATGGCGAAGTGGCCGTAGACGTGTAGCCGTGTTTTGTTTTCGATGAAACATAGATAGATGATTTATGTAAAACATAGAGGTGATCACGTGTGATTTCAGCCAATAACACGGTCAAGTTAGTGATTGTTGAAAGCTGTAACAAGATGAGACTTCAGACATGGGAAAGGTTTGGGGCAGCCACCCGTATAATATGTTTCTGGCTGCAAAATTAAAGAATTGTAAGACCAGAGTAGTTTACAAGACTGAGTGGAAAACAGAACTGAATTCCAGAGGAAGGAAGGGAGTGAGGCTTTATACGAGGTCTGGGGGAAGTGATGTCCTTGGGGCCGGGACCGGAAGTGATGTGTCCCGAGTTGAGGTAGTGGTTCCTGCTGGGATTTCCTGGGAAAGGTCTGCAGGGGACTTAGAAAGAGAGTTAGTGCACCCCGGCGCCCTCTGGGCAGATGTGTTACCATTATTCTTTAAGCCCTTCAGCTGCTTCCTATTCGCACGTGTGTGACAACATATTCACCTTTTTAGGCAATGCCTGCCGGACGGAGGACACAACTCTAGAAAGGTTTTGCCGGATATCAGGTAACCCTACTCAACCCTGTCTATTCTATTCTTCAGTCCTTGCTGCTGACAAAACTCTGCACCATGATGTTTCCACCACCATGCTTTACAGTGTGAAGCCTGGGCATGTACAGCCACCCTAACCCCAACACAGACCGGTGCAGGACACGGGTTTAACACCAAGCACATGGTTTATTTGCAGTTCTGTACACACTGTAAACCAGTATCAAGACACAACACAGTGCAGTCCCTTCTGTGCCTTCAGTCCATCCACCTCCACTCCTCTTCAGGCTTCATCCTCTTCTTCCCGACTCTGGCCATTTAGTGGTGGGGACTGGCTCCCTTTATAGGGCACCTGGAAGGAGTCCAGGTGCCCAGTGAGCTCCATCAAGCCACACTTCTGGGTATAGTGGAAGTGTGGCCAAATAGGGCCCTGAAAATGTCAGTGTGCCTCCTGGTAGTGGCCACAGGCCCCAGTATGTTTGAACTGCCATGTTCATGACCCATGGCCCTGCTGGAAACCAAGAAAAACTGTCCTGAAAATACTCTCTCCCTCGGTCCTTCCATACTCTGGGCGTCCGCCACAACAGCTAGTATTGCATTGCACAGGTGATGAGTGGTGCCCGGTTCACTTCAGACATGGTGCCAATCTTGGCCTCATTAGACCAGAGAATCTTGTTCCCCATACTCCGAAAGTCCTTTAGGTGCCTTTCTGTAAACTGCAAGCGGGCTTCCATGTGTCATTAACTGAGGAGAGGCTTCTGTCTGACCACTCTGCCATAAAGCCCAGATTGGTGGAGTACTGCAGTGGTGGTTGTCCCTCTGGAAGTTTCTACCATTTTAAGACTGGTTCTCTGAACCTCAGCCAGAATGACCATTGGGTTCTAAGTCACCTTTCTTACTAATGCCTTTCTCCTATGGATGCTCATTTTGGCAGGTCAGCCAAGTCAAAGAAGGGTCATGGTTGAGCTCAACTTCTTTCGTTTAAAAATTATGGAGGCCACTGTGCTTCTGTAAGCCTTCAATGCTGCATAAATTGTATGTGGCCTTCCCCAGATCTGTGCCTCCACACAGTCCTGTCTCTAAGCTCTGCACACCATTCCATTCACCAAATGGTTTGGGTTTTCACTCCAGGGGACCTCCTATAGACAGGCGTGTGTGCCTCACCTAATCAGTCCACTCAGTTGAATCGAACACAGATGGACGCTAAACATTTCTGCAATGACTAATTGAATGGGATGCACCTGAGCCACTCTTCAAGGACCAGAGCAAAAGGTCTGAACCCTCGTGTCAGTGAGATATTGCAGGTGTCCATCTTTAGTAACTTTGCAAAAATGTCTGATTTTCGTTTTGCCATTCTGGGGTATTGAGTTTTGTTTGATGAGGAGCAAAAATTAATTTAAATGATTTTAGCACAAAGCTTGCAACATAATAAAATGTGTAAAAAGTGTTGGGATCTGATAGTATATCTTATAATATGGGATCTTACTGTATAACAGGATAGTTATAATTGGATACTAGCCCTCACCTATTCTATTTCTCTTCTCGGTACTCAAATGTGGCACTTGGTGCCACGGCCCACCTGCCAAGTTGTTTTGCCTGCCTAAGGTAAAGTCATCCCTGATGGAGGATCATAGGATTTGTGGGAAAGAGGGGTCCTTTCATCGGATTAGCACAATTTCAGCTGTGGAATGGCCAAATGGGGGAGGCAGCTTGACGGGCGAAGACTCCAGGACTCTAAACAAATCCAAATCATATTATGTGATATCATCTACTGTTAAATTCTACTCTGTACTTGTACAATTTTTATTTGAATACTGTATTGAGGATTTGTTCTGTTCTGTGTATTGTATTGTATTGACCCCCTTTTTCTTTTTGACACCCACTGCACGCCCAACCTACCTGGAAAGGGGTCTCTCGTTGAACTGCCTTTCCTAAGGTTTCTTCCATTTTTTCCCTACAAGGGTTTTGTTTTTCTTTGGGTTGTCTTCTTAGAGAGTCAAGGCTTTGGGGGGCTGTCAAGAGGCAGGGCCTGTTAAAGCCCACTGCGGCACTTCTTGTGTGATTTTGGGCTCTACAAAAATAAATTGTATTGTATTGTATTGTATTGTATAGTTTCTGTAGACGCCATAAGTTTGGGTTTTCTTGACCTGCTGTATTCTGCCTAATTGCCGTCTGAACATTAATGATTTCTGTTTCATCCACATAGCAGTCACCTTTTCAAAGGTTCTTTGTCAAGCTTCAGATCTGTGAGTAACCAAACCACGCAGTGAAGTTCCATGTCAGAACTATTCTTTAAGAAGGTGGGTAGGTTTGCACTTGTGCATGTGTTGTGATTTTCTTTAGGCCTCATTTGGGAGGACCCCCACAGATTTGTTTTAACCCACGTGCCAAAATCCTTAGCCGGCACTCAAAACAATCCACCGAGCACTTCTCTCTTTTTTTATCATATGATTTTTTTGTGTGGTAGGTAAATATTAATTTAGCTTCACTCTCTTCACTTTAGACATGTGGAGAGACATAAAGAAATTGCTTCCCACTTGGCACGAAGAAAGACCACTCGTCTGTCTGCATGTTTTCCTTCAAGGGGTGTTTTTAACAGACGTTTTCCTCCTCTGTCTCCACTTAAAAAACACAGTTCTTTTGTGCAGGTAACTCAAAACGCCGCACAGACGGGCCAAGAGTGTCCATCACAAGGTCTCCTTTGACGTGTTCAACCATCCGTTCATTTAAAAGCTGCCTTTTTTCGGGATGAAATCCTATAATGTTACATGTCCAGAGAGGAGAGCCAGACAGCTGAGAGAGACTCTGCGATGGCACAAGTCTCCGGGGGGCACATATACCCTGCAGCCCCCTTTGTCTCTGAGGAGCGCGCTTGCAATTAGTGTTGGAGTTGTGTTTTCGTGCTTCTTATAAACCTTCAGGAACAAAAGATGCCGACCATGTGTGAGTGTGTAAGAGTGGATTGCATCTTTGGCGAGCTCATCCCAGGGAACATATAGTAGTATGAAAAAAAAAAAATCCTCAAAAAGTAATAAATGTGCTGCTGGGGTCCTTTATACCAACAGCAATATGTCTGTATAGCCCCTCACTGGGACGGGGACTGCCAAGTTACAAGTTTTCTATTCTTTCTTTTTCAATTTTTCTTCCCTTTTAGGCATTCTGTTGTGTGTGTGTGTGTACCTATTTATATATTTATTTATTAAATAGCTTTGTTAAAAAGCCATGGATGACAAATAAGGTTCTATCTATCTATCTATCTATCTATCTATCTATCTATCTATCTATCTATCTATTATATAGTACCTTTCATTTCTATATATCTATCTATCTATCTATCTATCTATCTATCTATCTATCTATCTATCTATCTGTCTATCTATCTATCTATCTATCTATCTATCTATCTATCTATCTATTACATAGTGCCTTTCACATTTGTCTATCAATCTACCTATTATATAGTGCCTTTCACATCTACAGTATCTATCATTATTGTGTTTTACCCCCTCTCTCTATTATATAGTGCCATATCTATCCATCTATCCATCTATCTATCTATCTATCTATATATCTATCTTGGCAAGCGGCTAAGGGTGGCACCCAGCCGGGATGCCAAGAAGGACCAGAGGAGTGTTTATGCCTCCTCCAGACCACGAGGGGGCAGCCGCCCTGGTGGCTTTGGGGGAAAACGGGAACAGAGCTTAGAAGCTCAACCTTATAGGGGCCCGTGGTCATTGCCAGGGGGTGCCTGGATGCCTGAGGAGTGCTGGGGGGAAAAAGACCAGGGACACCCAGAATGCTTCCGGGTGCACAGCCAGCACTTCCACCACACCTGGGAGGGCTGGCAGAAGGTTATCAGGAGACACCTGGAGCTCGTCTAGGTGAGCATAAAAGGGGCCGCCTCCCTCCATTCGATGGCAGGAGTTGGGAGCGTAGAAGGACGAGCTCGGAGGAAAGGAGTGGAGGTGGTGAAGAAGGCATTGGTTGAGAGGCCTGGACTTTGGGGGTGTTTTGCGTTGTGTGCTGTGTGCTTCCACTGAAAGTGTATAATAAATGTGTGATCTATCTATCTATCTATCTATCTATCTATCTATCTATCTATCTATCTATCTATCTATCTATCTATCTATCTATCTATCTATTATATAATGCCTTCCTCATCTATTTATCTATTATATAGTCCCTTTCACATCTATCTATCAAAGAATATAGTGCCTTTAATCCATCTATCTATCCATCCATCCATCTATCATATAGTTCCTTTTACCCATATCTATATCTACCTATTATATAGTGCCTTGCCTATCTATTTATCTAGCTACCTCTTTGATCCCTTCCAGAGAGTAGACTGGAAGCTCAAATGTCGACTCCCATCTTTGTAATCTTATGTATCAGTCATACCCCTCATGGACCCTGTGATCATCAGAGGTGACTGTGCTGAGGGTGCACACCTATAAATACCTGGGAGTGCAGCTGGATGATAAATTGGACTGGACTGCCAATACTGATGCTCTGTGCAAGAGAGGACAGAGTCGACTATACTTCCATAGAAGGCTGGCGTACTTCAACATCTGCAAAAAGATGCTACAGATGTTCTACCAGATGGTTGTGTCGAGCGCCCTCTTCTACGCGGTGGTGTGCTGAGGAGGCAGCATAAAGAAGAAGGACGTCTCACACCTGGACAAACTGGTGAGGAAGGGAGGCTCTATTGTAGGCATGGAGCTGGACAGTTTGACATCCATGGCAGAGTGATGGGCGCTGAGCAGACTCCTGTCTATCATGGAGAATCCACTGAACAGGATCATCTCCAGACAGAGGAGCAGCTTCAGCGACAGACTGCTGTCACCGTCCTGCTCCACTGACAGACTGAGGAGACCCCACATTATGCGACTCTTAGGGGGTTAGGGTAAACGTTAATATTATACAAAGTTATTGTCTGTCTGTTATACCTTCATTTTTATCACTCTTTAATTTAATATTGTTCTTTATCAGTATGCTGCTGCTGG
Source organism: Polypterus senegalus (assembly GCF_016835505.1). Classification (NCBI taxonomy): domain Eukaryota; kingdom Metazoa; phylum Chordata; class Cladistia; order Polypteriformes; family Polypteridae; genus Polypterus; species Polypterus senegalus. The sequence continues at coordinate 17,497,064 of NC_053164.1, read as the reverse complement.
AGTATGTGAATTTCCCCTTGGGATTAATAAAGTATCTATCTATCATATAGTGCCTTTCATATCTATCTATCTATCTATCTATCTATCTATCTATCTACACTCACCTAAAGTATTATTAGGACCACCAAACTAATACGGTGTTTGGTCCCCTTTCGCCTTCAGAACTGCCTTAATTCTACGTGGCATTGATTCAACAAGGTGCTGAAAGCATTCTTTAGAAATGTTGGCCCATATTGATAGGATAGCATCTTGCAGTTGATGGAGATTTGTGGGATGCACATCCAGGGCACGAAGCTCCCGTTCCACCACATCCCAAAGATGCTCTATTGGGTTGAGATCTGGTGACTGTGGGGGCCATTTTAGTACAGTGAACTCATTGTCATGTTCAAGAAACCAATTTGAAATGATTCGAGCTTTGTGACATGGTGCATTATCCTGCTGGAAGTAGCCATCAGAGGATGGGTACATGGTGGTCATGAAAGGATGGACATGGTCAGAAACAATGCTCAGGTAGCCCGTGGCATTTAAACGATGCCCAATTGCCACTAAGGGGCCTAAAGTGTGCCAAGAAAACATCCCCCACACCATTACACCACCACCACCAGCCTGCACAGTGGTAACAAGGCATGATGGATTCATGTTCTCATTCTATTTACGTCAAATTCTGACTCTACCATTTGAATGTCTCAACAGAAATCGAGACTCATCAGACCAGGCAACATTTTTCCAGTCTTCAACTGTCTAATTTTGGTGAGCTTGTGCAAATTGTAGCCTCTTTTTCCTATTTGTAGTGGAGATGAGTGGTACCCGGTGGGGTCTTCTGCTGTTGTAGCCCATCCGCCTCAAGGTTGTGCATGTTGTGGCTTCACAAATGCTTTGCTGCATACCTCGGTTGTAACGAGTGGTTATTTCAGTCAAAGTTGCTCTTCTTTCAGCTTTAATCAGTCGGCCCATTCATTCTCCTCTGACCTCTAGCATCAACAAGGCATTTTCGCCCACAGGACTGCCGCATACTGGATGTTTTCCCTTTTCACACCATTCTTTGTAAACCCTAGAAATGGTTGTGCGTGAAAATCCCAGTAACTGAGCAGATTGTGAAATACTGAGACCGGCCCGTCTGGCACCAACAACCATGCCACGCTCAAAATTGCTTAAATCCCCTTTCTTTCCCATTCTGACATTCAGTTTGGAGTTCAGGAGATTGTCTTGACCAGGACCACAGCCCTAAATGCATTGAAGCAACTGCCATGTGATTGGTTGATTAGATAATTGCATTAATGAGAAATTGAACAGGTGTTCCTAATAATCCTTTAGGTGAGTGTATCTATCTATCTATCTATCTATCTATCTATCTATCTATCTATCTATCTATCTATCTACTCTGTTCTTTACTGAGATTGATTCAGGATTTTGGGAATCATTGGCCTTCTTTGTTTTAAGTGTGTATTTAGACCCCCTTGCTTTTTACATATCTTGTTTTGTTGCTGCTTTATGCTAAAATCATTTAAATTCTTTTTTCCCCACATCAAACAACACTCAATACTCCAGAAAGACAAAGCAAAAGGAGGATTTTTAGAAATGTTCACAAATTTATTAAAAGTAAAAATCTGAAATATCTCAGTATTGAGCCCCTTTACTCAGCACTTATAGCTAAAGCCCCTTTGGCAGCCATTCCATCCTGGAGTTTTCTTGGGTTTGATGTCTGAATTTTGGGGATTCTCTGCCATTCTTTTCTGTAGATGCCCTCAAACTCTTGTATAGATGGATGTAAACCATCAATGGTCAGCTGTTGTATTTTCCGGTCTCTCCAGAGACATTCGATTTGGTTCAAGTCCAGGATATGGCTGGGCAACTCAAGGACCTTCACAGAGTTATCCGTAAACCACTTCTGTGTAAACTTTGCTTGGTGTCCTCTTGGAAGGTGGACCTTTGGACCAGTCTGAGGTCCATAGCTCTTTGGTGTAGGTTTTTATGATGGATATCTTTGAACTTTGTTCTATTCAGCTTTTCCTTGACCCTGAATAGTCTCCTATTTTTTTTCCACTGACAAACAGCCAGCCCCACATCATGATGTTTCCAGTCCAGACATGACACTAATCTTTGTTTCAAAGGACCAGAGAACCTTGTTTCTCAAAGTATGAGAACCTTTTAGGTGGCTTTTTGCAAATGCTGGGTGGGTTTTCATGTCTCTTTTACTGAGGAGAGACTTCTGTCTGGCCATAAAGCTGAAATTGGTGGAGTATTGCAGTCCTTCTAGAAGTTTCTCTAATCTCCACACAGGTTCTCTGGAGCTCAGCCAGTCTGATGATTGGGTTCTTGCTCACCTCCCTTACCATGGCACATCTCCCACAATTGCTCAGTTTGTCCAGGCACTCTGCTTTAAGGACGAGTCGTGGTTGTTCTAAACTTTTTTCCATGAAATAATTATGTTGACTACTGTGCTCTTAGGGTCCTTCAATGCTGCAGACATGTTTTTCTCACATTCCTCAGATTTGTGCCTCGAGTCAACTCTGTCTACAAAGCTCAACACACAATTCCTTTCACCTGCTGGCTTGGTTTTTGCTCAGCTGTGGACCTTCTATAGACAGCTATGCAGTGACGTGCGGTGAGGTTCATGGCTGGTGAGGCACTGACTCCTTCAGAGTCAGATTTACAAATATATGAACCCAAAAGAGTAGCTCATTCACTATTCATCTGGCAGCCTGTACATTGACTACTGGTCATGTTTCATATCTCATCAGCATTCTTTACACACATGTAGGTAAGGTACATATATGACTAAGAAAGAATGTGACATTTATAGCAGCGAGATAGAGCGGAGAGAGCGCATTTGCTCCTCACCCTCCATGTGTTCTAAATTTGCTGTTGCAATTTCATAATTCATGTTCCTACAATGGGTGGCATGGTGGCGCAGTGGGTAGCACTGCTGCCTTGTAGTAAGGAGACCTGGCTTCGCTTCCCGGGTCCTCCCTGCGTGGAGTTTGCATGTTCTCCCCGTGTCTGCATGGGTTTCCTCCCACAGTCCAAAGACATGCAGGTTAGGTGCATTGGGGATTCTAAATTGTGCTTAGTGTGTGGGTGTGCGCCCTGTGGTGGGCTGGCGCCCTGCCCGGGGTTTGTTTCCTGTGTTGGCTGGGATTGGCTCCAGCAGACCCCCGTGACCCTGTAGTTGTAGATGGGTATAGCGGGTTGGATAATGGATGGATGGATATTCCTACAATACAAATGAAAGTATTGAGAGGTGTGAAAAAAAATTAATTATTATTATTACTTAGTTGTTTTTTTTTTTAAAAAAAATTTTAATTCTGATGCTTTAATCAATATTAATACAGACTGTTTAACAAAAAGATAACAAGAAGAACAAATGTGTATTTTATTTAAGGTCAAAATTTAGTTTTTAAATATTGGATTTTTTTTCTTAGTCTGATCCCATTTTTTTTATAAAATTGAAAACCGTTTATGATCTTACCTTTACTGTATTTGTAAATCAAGTCCATGCGCCTATCCTTATTCTCCTTTAGTTTTAAAAGTCGTAATCTTCCATTTCAGCAGTCAGTTGGAACAAAAATAAAAATAAACAGACCAGGGCAGTGCACTTGACTTCTGATATCACTAACTTATTGGCGCCTCTGCATAGAAGAACAGCAACGAGCATCTGTTGGGCTCACATGCGCCCCCTTCAGGGCAGCACAGCACTGTCTGCCTCACCTTGTGCCTTTTCACTGCGGTTTTATGTCCGATCAGCAAGACTAAATATGTCACACACATTCATTAGAGATATTAGCCAGATTGTGGAAAGTCAGGGTGTATAATAAACATGTTTGCAAACATTATATTGGCGACATACAGAGAGACAGCAACAGGCACGCGCCAATTGAATGCATCAACCCAGTGTGTAAAGGAAAGCGCAGTCCGAGGTGAGGCTCGGCTCGACGCTTCCGCACCTCGTGTTTCTCCCCTGTATTTGAACAGAAAATGCGCCAAATCAATTTTGACTATAAAAATGATCAAAGTTATTGGAATCATTCAGAAAACATATGTATAACACAGACCAGTGGCCACATTTATTTTATGTTATCATTATTAGTTTGTTATGTTTCATGATGACAGGTGCCTCCTCTGACAGCACGGCCCTGCAGGTATGTGCCTTTCCTAATCAGTTCCCGCAAGTACGCTTTGGCATCTTGGGCCGCAACGAGAAAATGACGTCATATTTGGAGACACGCCCCTGCGCGCTGCTTGCCTTTCTATGCGTCGCGGCAGCCGTGTATCCAAAAATGGTTAATTTCAAGTTGTGTCTGGTTACGTGGATTCCAGAATGATGCACGAATGGCAGAATATGTCAATATGCGGCAGTAGGCCATCAAAATGCAAGGACGACATGCAGAAAACATTTGAGTTGCATCTGCTCATCATGTAGGAAACACCCACTCACGAGTATATCACACTCGCCCTTCCTTCTTTTCTTTCTCTTAAAGTCAGTAATCTCTGGCACAACTCTTCTTCCATCAGCAGATTTTCATATCCTCTGCTTTGACATTGTTAGGTATGAGATACCGACCATATAGTCTCACTTATTGACTAGGATATCAAAGAGCCGATCGAACGGGCCGCAACAAGTAGAGATGCGTGTTTTGGGCGGTCATCGCGCGTGCGCTTTTCTGTGCGGTCAGCGCGCCGGCTTCACGAGGTAAGAATAAACCAGGCTGTGCACTGAGCCAATCAACTTTTAGTCAGTGCTGTTTTAACTTACTCTAAATCAAGCTCAAAGCTCCATTATCTGCACATTATAATCATTCAGCATTTAATTGTTGCTGTAACTAATAAGGGTGATCAGACGCCCGAGTACAGTCCAGATTTTCAGGCTATGCGTAACTAAAGCATTGCAGAATGGCCCATTCTTAACAGGTTGCCCATCTAATAACAGTGTAGAGACCTCACAATTTCAAGTTGAAAAAGGGAGAAACACAGCAGGACAAAGAAGGCAGAACAGTTTACTTGAACAGTCAAGAAAGTAGGTTACACGAATGTAAAAGAAAAACGAACGACTTTGAACTTGAACTATTTTCAATTATGTATGAAGTGCTGTTTATGACACCGAGGGACACCGTCAATAGACCAAAAAAAAACCCACCTCACGTACCCAGTTCAACTCCCTCCTCTACCTCCACACCTTCTTCGCTGTTCCATGAAAAATCCAGAAATCTCTGCGTCCGTTCTCTGCTTCTCCATTCGGGGTGCCGCCCCTTTTCTTCCCTTTGCTGTCAATCATATCCCCGACGTCAGTCCTCTCCGCTCGAACCAACAGTCACTTTCGCTCTGGGCTTCACCCCGGCCGGGACGCTGCAATACTAAATGTATTTCATAACAGCTAGCTCGAGAGAGCTGGATAAATAGATATCCTTATTTGTCACCGGAAATCTAGTTTTTACAGAAGTTCTTAAAAATAAATACATACATACATCTGGACACACACCAGTATAACTAAAAGGAAAGAAAAACTTTAAAACAAAACAATTGAACTTGCTTACATAAAAATATATTTAACACCTTAGAAATGTAGTTCAGTTCTACTTAAAATGATATGTAAAGTCTTACAAAAAGCTAATTTGCAACAAAGTCGATTTAAATTAGCTCTGTAACAGCAGCATATGCCTATAATCAATTTTTAGTTTAAAAAAGTAATTTTTAATCTATAATCATAATGTCAACGCGTTAAGCACTTATCTAATTTGTCGTGTCATATTTGGGGATTTTATTTATTGCAAACAAAATCCTGACTTATCAAAGGCCGGACAATATTTTTAACCTTCTTTTCTTTTTTTAACTACGGAGTGTTTAGTTTTGAGATTTTCATTAAGGACGACATAACTGCAGTGTTTAATTAGCATCCATACTTATATTAACAAAATAATCACCTTGTAAAAATCATTTTACATTTACGTCAATTTAATAAATAAGTAGACTATACACAATTGTTATTTACCAGGACAAGTTAAGCACAGAACCATCCATCCATTATCCAGCCCGCCATATCCGAACTACAGGGTCACGGGGGTCTACCGGAGCCAATCCCAGCCAACACAGGGCGCAAGGCAGGAAACAAACCCGGGCAGGGCGCCAGCCCACCGCAGGGCTAAAGTCAGAACTGTCCCATTAAATCGTTTTGTTTTCCTCGTTTAAAGGATCATTTTGTTTGACTTAACCAACATGTATTCAAGCCGACACTTTCGCAGTTCAACAAAGCTTTGGCCCTCGCTACGTATATGGAAAATGCGCCTTCAGATGTGACATCATTTCTAGAGACATCGAGCCTTTGGTTTGTTTGTCTCCGCAACTGCAATTACTGAACACGTTGTTTTAAAGTCAGCCCAAAACATTTGAGCTGATACTAATAAAAGTCAAACGGCAAATAAAACGCGAATACAAATGTGTGGATTTACATTTTTTAAAAATCGCGCAACCTTGACAGACATACGATCTGTTTAAATAGTAAATTAATTTACGAGGGACGTTCAAAAAGTTTCCGCACTTTTATATTTTCGTTGGAAACGGTGAAGGCGGGAAGAGCAGTAATTGGGCATTAAAAAGTTGGTACGAAGCTGGGAGAATGTAAAAAAGTGATGTAATTTGTTTTTGAAATTCTTAATAGAGTTAAAAAAAAATGCGGAAACTTTTTGAAGGTCCGTCGTACAACCGGGGAGTCGACAGAAACGAATGAAGCTTACGTTTCAGGGCCCCTTAATCTCTGAAGAGCCCCAGAAGCGAATTTAGTCCACAGTGCATAAAGGTTTGGGGCTATGAGAAAGTTTTTTTTAACAAGTAATAATATTAATAATATGGTGTAATTCAGTACAAAATAATAAAGCAAAAATTTAAAGGTTATTAATGTAGGCTAGCCATAAATGAAATAAACATGCAGATTAATATAAAATAAACATAACTAAAATTATCATAAATAATTTAAACACTATTAAAAAATGTTTTTTATTACAGTTATTGATCTTATTATTGGCTAGCTGTATAATCCATATTTTATTGCTTGTGGTCATTGTAAAGAACAACATTTAGGTAACTTTTGGTTCCTCATTGGTGTCTAAAATAAAATATTATATTGACCGCAGGTGCTTTCAATGTTTTATTTCGTCGTTGTATGATGTATCATTTTCATATAATTTTCATGCTCTCGTATGTTGAAAATTGTAAGGCGTTGGAAATGTGTATTCACACCTGTGATTTTGACATATGAGATAATCCTACAGCAGTTTGAATCAAAAGCTGAGATGTAATGGTTACCTTTAAAAATAATTGTGGTGATCTGTCGTGGAACAACCCCATTGAAGACGATGACAGTGGCTACGTAGTCGTCGCTGCTGGTTACAAAGAGGGCCCCAAAAACGTATACAGGTCACCCTGCCGTGTTTTGTCAAACTCGGATCCTTCGCTCTTAAAAATGATTAATCAACAAAGCGGGTTGGATAATGGGTGGATGGATGTTTATAATACAATAAACTTTCCTGCCTTGATTTTAATGTTTTTTTTTATTTGTTTTTTTAAAGACTAGGGGGTTTCGCCCCCTGCTCTTTGCTCGCCAACCCCCGAGTCTGCACTACGCGCCAGCCCCTTCGTGTCGTGTATGTGGATTTCACTTTCACCAAACAACAAATCTTTTAATCAGTGGCGGTTTCAGATCAAATTTTTTTCATGGGGGCACAGAACAAAATTAATTGTTTAGTATATTAAGTGAATTTATTTGGAGCACAAACAAAATGAATTGAACATTTAACAATAAAACATTGAAATGAATTTCAAACAAAATATTTCACATACTGTATATATGCACAATAAACCTTTAAACAAATTTTACTTTTTGTACTGTATCATTTCTCTTTTTTGTATGCAAGATATTTTTCTTTTTAGGTAGGTATGTATTTATTTTGTTATAAAGTGACTTTTTTACAGCATGAAACTTAAATGTACAATCAAGATTTTCTGTTCAGTAATCTCTTATCCTATAGTGTTGGCAACACAGTAGCCTGTATCATTATAATAACAGTATTCTGCGTTTGTTATTTCTTGCAAAACGGTCCACAAATGCATCAAGGTTCAAAGCCTTGGCTCTTCTGTATTCAATGCTTAGCACCGCTAGATTGCTAAAACGCTCATCATTAATGGTGGACCGGAGGTAGGTTGTTACTAATTTTAATGTGGAGAAACTCCGCTCACAAGTGGCAGAACTCACTGGGAGCGCAACAGCCATTTTGCGTTTGCGTGCCAGTGCAAATCACCGCAAGTATTTGATTAAAATTTGATCTCTTCAGTACAGGGGCCATAACAGGGGCCAGGGCCACTTCTACGGGGACACTGGCCCCTGTTGGTCCCCGTCTAAAACCGCCAATGCTTTTGATTTTCGCGGATACGCCTCTTCACTACTTTTCCCTAATGGCAACACGAATTAGACGATCTACAGGTCTCCGACTTAAGCCGACCAATATCTACATACTTCTGTCATATCATCTACTGTATGTCCATATATTCGATCTCTTTTCGCTGTTCCGTTATTTCGCCGGTTTGTTTGGGATAAAGCGATCTTTACTGTCAGTTTTTGAGACTTTCGAATTTTATACTTTTATAATCTCTAACCTGCTCTTCTTGTGTATGGCGCCAACGTTTTGAACCTCTTTAGGGCGTTCTACTTTATCTTCTACTCTTTGTCTTTTATTTCCGATCCCGCTTGGAGCTGAGAGCGCAGGAGCGGAGTCTGTCAATAGCATTGGCACGAATGAGAAGTGCGTGGACCGTGGGAGCGCCAGCCACTTCGCGTCACCGCCGCTCCCGTATGTGGATTTCACTTTCAACAAACAACAAATCTTTTAATTCTCGTGGATAGACCTCTTCATGCATGGGAAGAAACACTACTTATCTAATTATCTCTCGCGGGAGTTCAAATTATCTCCGAGAAAGTCTCGTCCCAGCAGGATTTCCTTTTATAATAGAGAGATGTATCTCTTTTTTTGTTTAAGTAACAGTCAGACAATAATAAGATACAAATCAAACCAGGAGATGAGCAGCTAACCTGATCCCATTGCGCCCATAAGTGATCATCACGCAACATTTGTTTCAATAAAAAAAAGTGAATGTCTGAGAACTATTGATCTGTTTTGGGCTACAAAACATTCAAATGGTGCACTGAGGAAAAAAGAAAACCAGGTTTTAGACTCATTTGGTTTGGGACACTAATAAGCCGTTACATAAAATGTCCAATTACAAGAACTGGATCTATAAGAAATGAATTGAAGTGAACTGACTCTAAGACCCCTGACTGAAATCTTTTGACCCATACATCTCATTATAACTTGGTTATTAAGAAACAAACGAAAAAAGTAAACGTCATGTCATTTTCTAACCCATGCTGTCCAGAGGCCATGGATCAGGTCAGTTCAATTAACCTGCATGTCTTTGGACACAATGGGAGAAAACCCACAGAGACACGATGCGAATATGCAAACTCCACGTAGAGAAGACCTGGGAAGCGAACCCCAGCCTCTTACTACTGCGCCACTGTACCACTCAAAAACAAATAAATCCTGAAGTGAAACTTCAAATTAGGGTAAATTAAATTTAAGGCAGAAATAACTGACTACTAAACCTGATAACGTACAGCCACTGCAGTCTTTTGGGAATTGACTTTGACACCCCTGGCATACAGCAATAAAGTGATTTCGGCTAAAACACTGAAGGTCTTATGGCAGTGTGACATGGCATCTTTATCTGGCAACTACCCAGGGCTGGCGCTCCTTTGGGGGGCAGTCCCCCCATCCAGACAGGCTTTCCCCAAAACGAATTCTTAAAGTAATTTTTTAGACATTTATATGAATTGTTAATGAAAAATTAATCGAATAAAAGTACTTTTTGGTGAACAATACAAAATGTGATCATTTTCAGCAATTGACTGACATGTGGCATCGTCTCCATTTACCGTCAGGGGGTTCACGTTTGTCAGATGCCTGCAAAACTGTCGTGGCCGCAGCTCAGCCAGTCGCTGCGGGTATTTAATTTAGTAAACGCTTAATAAAAAAAAGAAGAAGAGATTCCCTACACGTTTCAGTCTCACTAACTTTTAAGTTTTGTCTTTTGAAAGATGTGACCCCTTTGCCCAAACTATACAAAAAATTAAAACAAGATTCACTTCAGCCGTAACGCAAACAGAATATTAATACAAAATCGACCATTAAAATATTGAAACAGCTCCGCCACTCGTGCGTCGTTCTCAAATTCAAAGTCACCCCAAGTAAGAAGTATAAACTGACGAGGATCTTCACTTTATGTATTTAATCTAAATTACTTTAACTAAAAATAGGTAGTGCCAGCAAATATCACTGTTTGTTTCCAGTTGTCTTGACTAACGTTTGTCACACTAGATGTCACACTAACACAATTTGCGTTGAAATGAAGCAGTCGGGTTATTTTCTCAAACAGTGGCATAAATCCTTCTCAGGGACTGTTCTCATTACTCACTTTGTATGTTAATCTGAGTCAAACTGTATACCTTTTAATCATTGAAACATGGTATTCTTATTTCCCCAATACATATAAAATCAAGTTAATTTAACTTAAAATAATCATATTATTATTGTTTACTGTGAAAAATTGATTATTATTATTTATTAAAACGGGGTGGCGCAGTGGGTAGCAGTAAGGAGACATGGGTTCGCTTCCCGGGTTCTGCCTGCGTAGAATCTGCATGTTCACCCTGTGTCTCATGCGTGGGGTTTCTCCGGGTACTCCAATTTACTTCCACAGTCTAAAGACATGCTGATTAGGTGAATTATCGATTCTAAATTGGACCTACTATGCGGTTTGTATGTGTGTTTGTGATGGGAGCTGACACGTTGTCCAATTTTTGTTCCGTGCCTTGCGCTCTAAGCTATATGGGAAGGGCACCAGCAGACCTCTGCTACCCAGTTCAGGACTATGAAATCTGGAAAATAACTGACTTACTGATCTGCATAAAGTATGACGTTTGGCATAAAGCCCCGCCCCTTTAATTGATAAGGCCTTCAAAGGAACCACTGTAGCTTCGTGCAGTTGGGAAGAAAGGGAAAGACTTTTAGTGAATTGTGTTTTTTTTCTGAATGCCGTGGGTTTTATGTGGTTATGGAAGCTCATTTATGACACTTTTTTGCACCCTCTATCATAAAAGCCTTAACATGGAAATAAATTTTCAGACTGCACGAAAAGTACAATCCAACACAATAAACGGATAGTTCTTTATTGTTTGTGTTGATATACTGTAAATGGGTTTCTGTGTGTTACACCCTATACCTTAAAAGTTATTTTTTCGGAACTATTTGTGTGAATTAACTAATATCATCGTGTAAAAATAAAATGCCGTAAATATATTTATTAAACACATATCATTTTTAAGTAGGATTTACTTAATGTATTTAGGTGTAGCAATTTGACCTAAAAGATTAATTAAATCCAAAATTGTATTTTTTGACTGAGTTGAAAGTACGGAACAAACAGTAATAAACTAAATCACTCAAAACAGCCGAGGTGATACTATACTAAAAACCTGTAAAATAAAGCGAAATTATAAATTTGTGGGCTTACACGAAAAAAGTGCAACCATGAGTCAATTCATTTGAAAAAGCCATTACTTTAATAGCTGAAATGCGTTGTGCGGCCACCAAAGTCCCAAACGGCTGTGCGCGAATCCATCAGTTCAATGCCATTTAAATTCTATCACCCGATTGCTATCGCTGGACACTCACTTTGATGCCATCCGATCTCGGGACACTCATTTTAATGCCTTACAATTTCATTAACACATTTTTAATGTCTTTTCTTCTAGTATTGAATGCTGATTTATTGTCTTTAATTCTGTTTAATGGTTTGTATATCCTGTATTTATTTGATTTAGTTTTCCATACAGAAAATATTTGTATCCTATGTTACATTACACATATGCTGTTCTTTCTGAGAATCTGTGAAGCTCCTTGAGCTGCAAAGACGCTATATAAATAAACTATTGTTATTATTATTATTGGAGTTTTTGAGAAAACTACTCACGTTTTGAATACTGATTAAGCGGTCTGCTACGTGTGACACCCCTGCCGTAGTTTGATTTTTAGTGATTTCAGTATTTTGCTGTTATTTCCAGTCATTGAAATAGCACCGCTTTAAAGCACACACCCGTATAAATTCTCACAAATGCAGTATTACCTTTAATGTGATAGAAACTTGATACCATTTTTTTTTTAATGATTGCACGAATGAAGTATGCAACACATACCTGCGTGAAGAAAGCTCGGCCAGGTAACGTTAGTCTTTTTCTACTGTAACTCCTTTCCTAAACAGTCCCAATTTCTTTTGGACTTCAGTTTCGATAAGGATCCTGCTTGCTTATTCTGAAGGGGCCATGACGCGAGAAGTGTACGTGGGGGGCTAGGTTAGGGGGAGTGTGCATGTGGAAAGTTGACTCTTTAGAAGGAGGTGCCACTGGTTAGGAAGCAGGTGAGCGGCTTGTAGTCTTCAGTCGAGTCCGGGCTCGCGAGTTTCACTTTAGCAGCAGAAGCTGAATGGCGTGCGCAGCAGCTCTTCAATTCGCGTGTGCGGCGCAACCCCTTTGCTGATCAAATCTGGGGTGATGCCGGATATGGAAACCTTGAAGGAGACCCCCGGGTCTGTGTACAAGTCTCCTTTCAGCATCAACAGCTTATTGCGAGAACGGCCGTTGAATGACGGAGCGGTGAACCAAACCCGAGACAAGGCGAGTCCCTTTCACCTGGAGTCCTCTGACAGTCCCCGGGACCCCATTCACGGAGAAAGTCCACTTAAGGAATGGGGCATTTGTGCAAACGGGTTGACTTCGAGTGCAAAGGAACTTGTTGAAAATTTAATCAAAGGCGCCGAGTGCTCGTCGGATTGGGTCGCTGATACAAAAGAGCTAGGAGATGAGGGTGCCAAGGGACAAGCAAATGGCTCGAAAGATTTCACACGAGGTGCCAGTCTGAATTGCGAGAACGTAGATGTGACGGAACCTTCCGAAAAGGGGGTACTATCAGAGGGAGCTACAAAAGGGGAGAAGGAGACAAAGCACGACAAGCCTCCTTTCAGCTACAACGCCCTGATCATGATGGCTATCCGTCAGAGCCCGGAGAAGCGGCTTACACTCAACGGCATCTATGAGTTCATCATTCAGAACTTCCCCTACTACAAGGAGAATAAACAGGGCTGGCAAAATTCGATCCGACATAACCTCAGCCTTAACAAGTGCTTCGTCAAAGTGCCACGCCACTACGACGACCCGGGCAAAGGGAATTATTGGATGCTGGACCCGTCCAGTGACGACGTGTTCATTGGTGGCACCACCGGCAAGCTTCGACGGCGTTCCACCGCTTCCTCCCGAGCCAAGATGGGGTTCAAAAGGGGTAACCGACTGGCTTCGTCAGCGGCGGCTGCGGCCGCTGCCAGCTTGGCTTTCGCTGGGTCACTCTACTGGCCGATGTCCCCTTTCATTTCTCTCCAACAAACTCCTCACCCCCGTCACGCGGGGACTCCACTGGGGTACACATTTGGCTCTCCGAGCAGTTCTTACGCCGCCGCCTCTGTGCTTTCTCAGGCCTCTCAACAGCTCAGCTCCAGCGGGGTGGACCGACTCATCCAAGGAAGCGGCGAGCCGTCCTATACCCTCCCGCATGGCCATCACCACCAAGTCACCGCTGCGGCTTCCTTCTCGGCTGCGTCCCTGCCTTGCACAATCCCTCTTTCTACTTCCTTGAACCCTTGTTCCTTCAACCTATTGGCCACCGGACAAACGAGTTACTTCTTTTCGCATCATATACCTCATCCAAATGGCTCCGGGACCATCCCTACATCTCAGATGCCTCATGCTACAACTTCCCCTCCAAAACTGTCCCCGGTGGAGCAGTTTCTCCACGCCAGTAACGGATCTAATTTTAGTGGGATGTCGGCTGCCTCTGATTTTTCGGGCTACTTCACCCAAAACCATGGAAGTTCTTTTAACGGAATTCTCCACTGACTTGAAAGACTTGACGGCGAACTAAATATTTATTGGGGACACGGGTGGAGATAGGGGGGTTTACGAATTAAGTTATTTATTCATAATGAATCCGTATTGGACTGTCCGCATTCTACTAAGGAGTCAGGTATACTTAACCAGTCAGCTGCCGAGCTGATTTTTAACTGGCCATTCATTCACACAGGGAAAAGGATTTTCTCTTTTCCGAAGCAGCATTTGCCTAATTTATTGTTGGCGCGATTGCCTCGCGAGTGAATTATGAATGCTTGTTTCATACCAAACCATGCATGTGATTTAAAAACACTTTACATTTGTAAAAAGAAAACTTTGTTTTTAAACTTGCTAGTAAATAAAAAAGGAAGACAAAGAAAGGAATGTATGCCTGTGTTTTCATAAATATGTGCCGGCAGACGTGTGTGCATGTACTGCTCTGATCCAAATACAGTACTTACTCTTTAAAGTCTAGCGGAAAGACCATTTACTCTCGGGGATTATAAATTATATCGAATTAAAAGGATTTGTCTGACGCTTTCATCCAGTGTGACTTGACAATATTTGAGAAACCAGTCGTTACATTTCTTTTCCCAGTTGGAGCTCATGCAGGTGAAGTGACTTGCTCAGGGTCACTCAGCCTCAGCGCTTCAAATCCAACGCTTAACAGCTCACCGCCTGCGTTAATTAGACGAATTCCCGGCCGCCATTGGTAAACCGCTCATTAATTAATTCTATACTTTGGCTGTAAACTATTGCACTGAAAAAAGTGTTTCCAGAGGAATGCTTACGATAGATAGATAGATAGATAGATAGATAGATAGATAGATAGATAGATAGATAGATATGAAAGGCACTATATTATAGATAGTTATAGCAGCAACAACTGTGACAAATTTAACAAACATGTGACGGCTGTTCCCGTACTTCTGTGATATGAGGACCACAAGTAAAGTGAGTTATGTTTGCACAGTGAGACAGTCTTCAGTAAGGTGATTTTATATAGTGCATTTTACACTATACCTTACGATATAATAATCCTGCTTGCTGATGTTATGTTGCTTTTTCTAGTTACTTTGACAAAAATCTCTCAGATATCACATTATCACAATTAGTTGGTTATTCTCTTTTAAGAGAAGCACAATCGAAGTGGTAGCGCTGCTGCCTCACAGTAAGGAGACCTGGGTTCGCTTCCCGGGTCCTCCCTGCGTGGAGTTTGCATGTTCTCCCCGTGTCTGCATGGGTTTCCTCCGGGTGCTCCGGTTTCCTCCCACAGTAGACATGCAGGTTGGGTGCATTGGCGATCCTAAATTATCCCTAGTGTGTGCTTGGTGTGTATGTGTGTCCTGTGGTGGGCTGGCGCTCTCCTCGGGGTTTGTTCCTGCCTTGCACCCTGTGCTGGCCGGGATTGGCTTCAGCAGCCCCCCGTGACCCTGTGTTAGGCTACAGCGGGTTAGATAATGGATGGATGGATGGACAATGACTGACTGACTGACAATCAACCTCGGAGCCTGTTGTAATTACACGTTAGTAATTGGTCCTAATTGGCTGAGCTGCCAATCATTTAACCGTGAAAAAACCTGTCAGGAGCATAGATCAGTATATGGCTTGCCTCAGTAAAATTAATGAAGTCACCAATTATAATTCTATCATGAACTGTTTCATTCCACTTCTAACTTGCATCTTCCTACAATATACACACAACACTATTTATTTACCTGTGTAAGATCAACAGCAATGTCTAACCCTAATAAAATCTGAAAGACGTAAGCAAACCGCTTTTATTTTACTCCTTGGACACGAATCGATAGTTACGGAGTTCAAATTCTTGTTGTCCAGTGTAAAAGGAAGCTTTGCTTTTCTGAAATTGGGTGTGCTTACAGTATCGCCAGCCATACC
This sequence comes from Polypterus senegalus, assembly GCF_016835505.1. Classification (NCBI taxonomy): domain Eukaryota; kingdom Metazoa; phylum Chordata; class Cladistia; order Polypteriformes; family Polypteridae; genus Polypterus; species Polypterus senegalus. Next base: position 17,481,127 of record NC_053164.1, on the reverse strand, counting down.
GAAAACAACTCCGCATAAATCAGCTTCCGTAACCACAAAAATATTCAGATCACAATGAAAACTGCCAGAACAAGGACCCTGCCTTGAAAGCTTGCATATTGTAATCTTTTTAGTTAGCCAATTAAAGGTGTAATTTTGCTTGACCTCGCATTGCATCCATAATGGCTAATACGGTGCAACATCCAAAACACAATAAAAATTATTTTGCTAAACATCATAATTTTTTTGTTTTTCACAGTGCACAAGTATGGGGATATAAGGAAGCGTTTGCAGCTTTGAGGCAAAAAGGGCGTTCCTTATGCAAATGTACTAACTTTATGCAAATTTAGAATGCTGCACAAATTGTGAGTTTACGGCAATACAACAGTTATTCATAAAATAATCTTGCCCGTTGAAACAATTAATTGATATTGATAGCTAAAGACGCCTCAAATGCAAACTGAATTGTATTTATCTTGCTTAATATATTTTATTAAACTGTTTACCAACCAGTGGGCAGCACAGTTCGCTTCCCGGGTCCTCCCCGCGTGGAGTTTGCATGTTCTCCCCGTGTCTGCGTGGGTTTCCTCCGGGCGCTCCGGTTTCCTCCCACAGTCCAAAGACATGCAGGTTAGGTGGATTGGCGATTCTAAATTGGTGCTGTGTGTGTCCTGCGGTGGGTTGGCACCCTGCCCGGGATTGGTTCCTGCCTTGTGCCCTGTGTTCGCTGGGATTGGCTCCAGCAGACCCCCGTGACCCTGTGTTCGGAAAATGGATGGATGGATGTTTACCACCCAAAAAACTGTATTTTTTACTGTGAAAATATACGGTTAGGAGCGGCACGGTGGCGCAGTGGTAACGCTGCTTCCTCGCAGTAAGGAGATCTGAGTTCGCTTCCTGGGTCCTCCCTGCGTGGAGTTTGCATGTTCTCCCCGTGTCTATATGAGTTTCCTCCGGGTGCTTCGGTTTTCTCCCACGGTCCAAAGACATGCAGGTTAGGTGCATTGTGGTGTGTGTGTGTGCCCTGTGGTGGGCCCTGCCCGGGATTTGTTCCTGCCTTGAGCCCTGTGTTGGCTGGGATTGGCTCCAGCAGACCTCTGTGACCCTACAGTTAGGATAAAGTGGGTTGGACAATGACTGAGTGACTGACTGAAATATACAGTTAATGTATTTTTGGGGATTTTATTTACAGAGTACCCCCCTATTTTGAGTTGCTCTTTCTCAAAACAAACACTTTTTTAATCCTCAAAACATAATATTCCAATTTCATCGATATACAGTTCAGATTAAAGTTGATTTACCTTAAAATTAATATGTCTTATATACACGAATATCTAGTTTTTGCATAAAGTATCTTTGTTCTGAACCAAAACTGAACTTTTATTTAAAAAACAAGAATACATGTTTGTTTTTTTAATTTTTTGTGTTGATATATTATAAATGGTTTTCAGTTTCTTACACACTTTGTTTCAAAACTATTTGTGTGAATTAATTCACATCATCGTACCATGAATATATTTAGTAAACACTGTACAGTAAAAATATAAAAATGAATCAAATCCAAAATGTAGCTTTATTGAGTTAGTTTCAATTACTTAACAAATTGCAGTAAACTCTGCTCAAAATACTTGAGCTGATATTAAAAACCAACTAGCAAATTAAACCTAATCATAAATTTGTGCGTTTACATGATAAAAACTGTACAACTATTTACACTTTAAAAATTAATTAATTTCAAAAGTCATTTTTTCGGTGTGGATATTTTTTTTTTGTGTTTTTATAATACTAAAACTTAAAATGAAAAAAAAATCAATGCATTTTGCTTTACCCTAATATTATTTGATTAAGCTCCTCTAGCGGTAACAGAAACATAATACAGTACGCTCAGGCAGTGTGGCGTATTCTGCCGGTTCCTCATTGGCATTTTAACTGTTTGCGTTATTCCGAACCACTGCCTGAAAAGGATTTCATTCTGGGAAGGGCTCTTTGATTCTGAAATTGTCTATGGGCTTGAAAACGTCCTTAATGTGTGGAAAAAACAAAAATCTTTAATGTAGAGTAGGCTGCCTAGCAGGGAACTAACATATCAAGAAAACCTGAACTTAACCTGTGTTACTGTGTGCGGCAAGAGTTCTCTTAAAACCACGCACCCATTGGTATTGCAAATATATTTGTGATCATCTGCCTATTTGTGGATTCTGTTAAGGATTTAATAATTAAATGCTCTTCCTGGAGCCTTCACGTGGGTGGTTCTTTCCTAAACTAAAATATGGCTCCCCTGTAGCATTGCTCTGTGGAACCGCTCTGGTCCCGTTATTTTGGTTAAGGCGTCAGACCTCAAACCCTGAGGTTCAAATCCCGCTAACATTTTGTGACCCTGACTATAAGTCACTTCACTTGCCTGTGCTCTCAGACGTGGAGAGTCGCCTTATAAAAGCGTCAAACTTCTAGTTGATCAATGGATACAAATATGACAGTGATGCATCTATTTTTAATTTAATGTTGTAATATATAGCATGAAAAACAGCGTTTCTCGATTTACAATTTATAAACACACAATATCCTATACAATTCACCATAGCTGCGATTAAAGTGCGCGTGTTCGTTTGCTTGCTTGTGTTTGAACACGTGACGTACTTTGTTAAAAACAATCAAGTAAAAATAAATTACATTTTACAGTAAAAAAAAAAAAACAAATACAGTCAAAGGATTAAACAATGACGAACGTAAATGCACATTTAAACGGTGTTCTGGATATTAATATCATTTAATAGTTTCAATGTGCAAGACTATTTTATAAATAATTGTTGTATTGCCGAAAACTCACTTTGGCACAGAATTCTGTATTTCCATAAAGGAACGCTCTGCTTCAAAGCTGCACGTAAGTTGGCTTTCACTCTAGTCGAATTATAACATTTGAGATACAACTGGTTACACTTCTTTTGATTTTTTAGCACAAGCACGTGAAATGTAAAAGTACGGGTTTTTACACTATACAGATATACAGTTTATGTTATTTATTTACGGGATTTTTTAACAGAGTACGCCACGTGTAGACACGCACGCGCACTTTCACCACAGCTGTTACGTACGTTTAGGATGTTGTGTCAGCATAAAAAATGTATTTATGGAAAGAATTTTTCCAGGTATGCTAGGAATTACAACATTAAATTGAAAAAAAAACTTCCATATTTGACTGTGTCGCCAGATTGGATTAGTTATACTGATTACTTGACAACGTGTTTATGATCACACAGTATCTGTAACAAGACTTGAACCCACGACCTGAGGGTTTACAGTGCGAAGCCTTCATCACGACGCCAGCTGCCTGTCAAAATGGGTGCGTTTTTTTTCCACAATGACATTTGAATTTTCGTCATCAGCTTAGAAAGCTGCAGCATTTTGTACTTTTTTCCTGATAACTCCCACATTCTCCACTGTGGGAAACAAAAACTTAAAGATGGCTAGCAAGATAATTGTTTAATGTGCTCCGAATGTATTGTGTGGTTATGAATGCTGTGTTGTGGAGGATTAATTTCGACATACTCGGAATTCTCCATGTAGCATTCATCATAACAAAAAACAACCTTTCCTTATCAGCAATATACATGATTTGCATTCCATAAGCAATCGATTGTATCTAATGACAAAAAAAAGTTTTTTTTTTTAAATATGGTTTGTTTTGTTGTTTGTTTCCTACACGTAAAACCGTCTTCAGCAGCCACTTTACGAGCGAACTTAAAGTCCTGCATAATTAACTCAAAGCCCCAAGTCTCCTATAAAAAAACAAGTCAGTTGAAAAGATGTCGATCGATAATAATGTCATGTGTTTATTGGTTCTTCAGTAGACCGAAATGAAAATAAATATACATTAAACTTGACATCACAATTGAATAACAACTTAACAGTAAGCATATGATCGAACACGTGTTCTTTTTATGGCGAACACAAAAAAAAAAAATGACGGATATTCATTCCATTAAAGAAAACCCAACTTTCCTGAAGATGAGGAGCCTGTCCTTCATCACAGATGATATTACAGTGTCCGTGTTTAAGGCAAGCAGCAGCCTCTGCAATGGCGAGAAAAACAAAAGTGTGGCGATTCAGTGAAGAGAATAAATCCGCACATCAGAACCTATTTTACTCTTTCAGACGCGCACGGACACCACCGGACAGCCCGGTACATATTCAGTTTATATAATCTGTTTCCAAAATCATTAAATAAAAGCAAATGAATTCCACTGTGCGTTAAAAATGTCCACACTCCTTAGGACACTGCATGGTGTATTTACTTCTTAATTATATTATATTATATTATATTATATTATATTATATTATATTATATTATATTATATTATAGGAAACCCACATTTCTCATAAAGCGGTTGTATACTTTGCTTTCCACACGTTAGGGCTTTGCTTTTGCGTTCTCCTTCCTTTTTCTTTCTTCAGTTGTATATTAAGTATATTATATTATGAAGACAATGAAAGCGCATGTATGGCAATGCCTGTTTTCCATAGGATGTTGCTTTGCTTTTGCTCTGTCCTTCCCTTTCCTTTCTTCAGTTGCAAAATACAGAAGACTTCCCCGTGAAAGTAAAACTTGGTTCAACCTTTGGACACTGTGCCTTCAAAACTTTGAACTATGAATGTATTAATTTTAATTAATAACATCCTAAATGATTTAAATTAATTTAACATTTTGGTCTTCATCCGCTGCCTGAGCGTTAGTTATACGAGTGTCAACAGGCAGGGAGACACCCGCAATCAGCCAGCTGCCATACACTCATTTCTTGCCCTTTTGCCACACTGCCGAATTGGCTCAGTGAAGACACTGTGGGTACTCCCAGAGCACGTTGCCCTAAGAGTCAGCGATTGCAGAAGCAGTTCAGTTCAGAGAACCCTTAGAGCAGGTGAAATGAAGCTCCAAAGGGCAGCAGGGAGTATTAATGGATATCAGCTACAGCCCACCGGTTTAATTTAAATAGTATTTAAGTGCTTGGCTCGTGAGGAAAGAAATGGGTGTCCCTGGGTGTGTGTTTTTTTAATTAATTAGTTAATTAATTAATTTATTTATTTGTTCAGCATACTCTCTCAATCCAATCGTATTTTTTTAATTGATTAATTAATTAATTAATTTATTTGTTCAGCATACTCTCTCAATCCAATCGTATCAACTCCCATTTCTTGTTCTTCTCTTCTCTTACTTCAGTTATAACGCAGAAAACGCCGTAGAAAACGCCTCAGTGAAAGTTAAATTACAAATGCAACCTTAGACACCGTGACAATTATTTTTAAGAACATAGAAATATAAACATATGAATTTGTAATTAGTCATTTGAATGAATTCAATAATTCGTGAAACGTCATAGTAGAAATGCTTTATTGTGTTTCATCAAGAAAATATAATCTTAACAAAACGTGAATTGAACATCTCCTGTGTGGCGAGCGCTGCCTGTGGCTTATCGATTAAAAAACACTTCGCAATTAACGAGCGGGTCATAGATTATGTAGAATGCAAATTTAACTTGTTATTTTAATTACGATGGGTTTTGAAAAAATCACTCTTAAATTAACGATTGGTCTTAAGGCAGATTTTACGGTGCTTTCGGCAAACGAAGCCGGAATGTGTCAGCGTACCTTTGTGAAAGGAAAAAAAAAGGGACATTTAGGGAGGAGGAAAGCAAGCACGCGATACTAGAAATCGGAATAGATTTAACTTAAACATTTACAGCTAATCATTAGTAATTTTTAATAGATTTTTTCCTCTTTAATAAACACTAAAATAGTATACATTCTAATTATAAAATAAATCACAACTGTACTTTGTAAGTTATCTTATATGAGAAACAAACATTGTAATCTGTAGCAGTCATCAAACACTCTTTTGAGATAGATAGGAAAGACGCTATATAATAAATATTAAGGGTGCCCGATAGATAGATAGATAGATAGATAGATAGATAGATAGATAGATAGATAGATAGATAGATAGATAGGAAAGGCATTATATAATAGATAGATAGATAGATAGATAGATAGATAGATAGATAGGAAAAGCACTATGTTATAAATTTAAAAGGTGGCATATGGTAGAAAGATACGTATAGATAGGAAGTCTAGTAATCAATTAGCTGCTCTCCTTTATATGCTGCATATTTTGTGATAAGCTGCAAATTAATTTCTGCACGCCTTTTAAACGTCATAACAACATAAGCTAAGGGAAGAAGTAAAATTTCGTTTCCCCACTAGCAATGGCTTTCACTTTTAGGCTGCTATAGGGCTCTCTCCATCTTATACCGGCTTAAGACAACACCAAGGCGCTAAACCCAATGGATTTCTCATTCGTAAATGGACAGGAAGTTCATCTAAGGACTATTTTAAAGATAAATTACGCTGTTTCAAAGGGGCAGATGGTAAAACTTCTGGCTTGTTAAAACACAAGTGAACTATTGGCTTTATTTTGTTTCTCCAACATGGTGTAATAAATCATTAACGTCTAAAGTTTTAACAATGCAGGCAATTATATCCAATTTCGGAACTTTAGAAAATAGTACCGATGTGTAAAGACTAACATGAATGACATATTTCAATTATTTGAAAGGAAAATTTAACTGTTGACTTATTATTAAAAGTTTCAATTTTGTACATTTTTCTGTTTTTTGTTTCGATCTGGATTCTTTTTGAATTCTTACGTCTAGAAGAAAAGCTCATTTTAGTGTTTATTTTGCTTTCTTACACACACACACACACACACACACATTTAAACAGATTCATTAAATGCATCAAATTTTATTTCGAAATCTTTTCACTATAAAACTCCTTTGTCAGAAATTAAATATGTTGCGTTTGTATGGAAAATAATTTAAGATAAGATGCTACTGGTCTGGTACCAAGTCAAGCAAAATTACAATTATGTCAGCAAGTTCCACGTGACTAGTATAACTAATTTGTAAGAAGCGTTTAATCGCAGTTTTACAAATAAACGTACATTGCATTCGTCCAAGTTTGGGTTGTGTAGCTATAAAGCATTTACTCAAACCTAAGGAGCCTGCTTGTTTTAAAATAACGGAATATGTTCATGTTCAACTACTTAAAGTAATCCGTTATAATTACACAAACATTGTATCGATGCAAGCAATAAAACATCTATACATTCGAATAAACCTGGTTTACGCAATATTGTTTAAGATAAACATGACTTATGTTTTATTGAATGCACTTTCTGAGTAACCTGACACATTACTCTCCTGTTGTGCTGAACTGGAGAAGAAGACGAGGATTGCTTTATGATTTATGACGGACTTTTAAAATATTGGGTCTTCAATGGTACTTCACCGGGCTGTGAGGGTTCTTTGTATATGAAGTTGACACTTTGGTCTTGGAAAATATTCCTAATATGTGAACAAAACAGAAATCTTTATAGTAGGCGACCCTCTGGATACAACAGATCAGAAAACCGGAACGGAGCCTGTGTGTTATTGAGCAAATGTCGTTTTAAAATCAGGAGACCACTGGAATAAAATATACATATATTCTTTCTGGAACTGTAGCTGCGTTTTACCAAAATTACCAAAGTTCTGCAGCTTCAACTCAAAAAATGGGATTCAAGAAAAGCCTGACATGCAGAAATGATTCCACAGACAAAATATTTTCGTTTTTAAAAGTTTAGTTAAGTTTTAAAGTAAAACAGTTCACACAAAAGTGAAATTAAAATAGCAAAAAAGGAAAAATTAATGTTAAGAAAAGTTCAATTCTAAGCTTAATCGTGTTACATCTCAAATCGTTACTATTTACTTAACATTTCTGAACCATTTCAAAACGGTCAGAAAACTGTATGCTTATCCCATTTCTAAACTTAAAATGGGTCTTTCAAGTCCCTCTTTACTGGGACCTGTTCTAAACCACAGCTGAGCTTATTATCACACTGTTTCTCAGTTACAGTAAGAAGGTTCTATCTCTTGCTAACTTATGGGGGGAACAGATTATACCAAAAGTTATAACTATGAAAGAAATGTATATTCTATTCAAAGCAAGCAAACATTAATATGAGTTTAACTCAAAACTTTCTAAGATTGGCTCTTACATTTCCGGCCCCTAATTGGCTATGCAGGAGCGGAGACAATTACTATACTTCAATATGAGCCAATTACTTTAATTTAACTATTCTTTTCAAATCAATAGCAATAACACTGCAAACAAACATTTTTAAAATTTCATATTTCAAACGTTGGTTGTTTCTAGAAGCAGGTACAGTTTATTCACGGGTCTGTCCAGTCTGACTGCGCTTTTGGCATCTGGTATTGTCTTGATGACTCGACTCCATTACCCAGGAATTGCGAGGTGTGGTTTTGTTTACAATTAGAACAACGTCCCCTGGTTCAAAATTTCTTCTTGGTGCAAGACATTTTTGGCGTTCTTGAAGTATTGGCAAATACTCCTTTATCCGTCTTTTCCAAAACAAATCAGCCATGTATTTAATTTGTTTCCAACGTCTTGTTGGGTATGGTTCGTTTTCTGAAATGAGTTCAGGTGGTATTTCAGGTTTTGTTTTTAGTAATAACAAGTGATTGGGTGTGAGTGGTTCCTGATCATTTGGATCATCTGATGTCTTTGTAAGGGGTCTGTTATTGAGTATTGATTCTACTCTACACATCATTGTAGGGAGGTTTTCACCATCAAGTGTTTATTGGTTTAATGTTGAATTTAAAATCTTCCTTATGCTTCTGATCTGTCTTTCCCACACTCCACCTTGATGAGAGGCTGATTGTGGATTGAAAATCCAGTTGATTTGTTCTTGCATCATAGCATCGCTGATTTTTTTGTGTTCCAATTTTTAATAGCTTCTCGTAGCTCTCTTTCTGCTCCAACAAAATGTGTTCCATTGTCTGAGCGCATGATTTTAACTTGTCCTCTTCTATCCGTAATTCGGAGTATGGCTTGAATACAAGAATCGGTGTCTAAGCTATGTGCGATCTCCATGTGCGCAGCTCTGGTTGTTAAACATGTGAAGATTACTCCGTACCTCTTGACTAGACTTCTTCCTCTTTTGACTAGGAAGGGGCCAAAATAATCAACCACCAACGGTGGTTGGTTTGGGGGCAGCATGGTGGCGCAGTGGTAGCGCTGCTGCCTCACAGTTTGGAGACACGGGTTCGCTTCCTCCCACAATCCAAAGGCATTCAGGTTAGGTGGATTGGCAATTCTAAATTGTCCCTAGTGTGTGTGTGTGCGTCCTGCGGTGGGTTGGCTCCTGCCTTGCCTCTTGTGTTGGCTGGGATTGGCTCCAGCAGACCCCCGTGGCCCTGTGGAAAACGGGTGGATGGTTGGTTTGGTGCTAGGCACCAAAATCTGGTAAATCTGCCATTTTTTGCTCACCTACTTTCGCATTGTATCTTCTGCACGTTGTGCACTTTGAAATTATTTTTCTGATAGCTGAATTCGCTTGAGGTATCCAATATTTTTGGCGTAACTGTGCGAGCACATAGTTGCGCCCACAATGCCCGATTCATTTATGAATGTGTTGCAATATGAGAGAAGCAGGATGTGAATGCCTGTGTAGAACTGCAGGATGTTTAGCTTCTTCGGGCATTGCAGCTTTGCAGAGTTTTCCTTCAACTCTTAGTATTCCATCTTGTATGCTCGGGTCAAGTTTATAGATTTGACTGTTCTTTTTAACACGCCTTTTTCTTTAGAGCCTTTAATTCTTCCGGAAATTCTTGCTGTTGACTTAGACGGATAAGCTCTGTTTCAGCTTTAACTAAGTCATCTAGAGAAATTGGACTTGGTTTTAAAGTCAGTTTATACCTTTCCATGTGCTTTGTGATGAGTGATTTTTGTTCTTTTGGATTACCTTTAATCTGACTGGCTTCTAGTTGAAATGTTTTTCTTTTATTTCTTAAGTGCAGCAGTATGTCTTTAAACTTGAGAAACCAAGCTACCGCTTTCTTCAAGCGATGCCAATCCGAAAAGTAAGTGATTAGTTTGTTGATGGGTTCGGTTGCCTCCTCTATTCTTGTCGTGTTAACTATACAAATGTTAACTTCTGGATCATCTTCAAAAAGTGAATCGTTCAGTTGATCTGGTCTTTTTTGGCCACTCACATTCTGACTTCAATAAGAAACTTATTGGACCTTGTGGCCATGTGGTGCTTTTGAGAAAGTTTTCTATGCTTAGCCCTCTAGATGCTTGATCAGCCGGGTTAATGACAGATGTGACACACCTCCACTGCGAAGGTTGTGAATGATCTCTGATCGCGGGAATTCTGTTGGCAACAAAGGTCTTGAATCGAGTGCTTTCATTTGAGATGTATTTTAGCACCGTGGTGCAGTCCGTCCAAAATGTAGATTCTTGTAAGTCATCGTCGGGCAACCGGTGCGCCGGAATTTTCTAGGGGCGCCGCGAAAACTTTTGTAAAATATTTAAAATTGCTAGTGTTGTTGAACTTTTGGTTGATTAAAAAGATAATGTTTAAAAAATATATATATTTTATGTTGGAAAAACATAACGGAACACTTAAGGAAATGAAGTCTAAGAAAAGCGAGAGACTTCAAATGATCGACAAGGACATGCGCGTCTGTCTTTCGAAAATTGATCCTAGCATCAATCTCAAATGTGCTGAAAAACAATCTCAACGTTCACATTAATTAAATTTAAGATTTATCTTTTGATTCCTTTATTAGTAAAATGTCTTTCAAACTTGTAAAATTAACTGTTTTTATTGGCGATAGTCCATAGATTGTGTCGTCACGACTTTATTTATGGGCAGTCCTTCAGGTGCGCCGCGAAAAGAATTTTTTGGACAACTCGAAAAAGGCTGTAAGGGCATTTGAAGCTCACCTTTAAGCATTTTGTCCATTTTTACTGCCACAACGGCTGCTGTCAGCTCCATTCTTGGAATCGTGACTTGCTTTAATGGTGCAACTCTTGACTTGCCCATCAGGAATGAACAATTCCTTTTGCTCTCTTCATTGGTTAAGACAGGGTAAGTGACAGTGCCATATCCATCCTCACTAGCATCTGCAAAATGGTGCATTTGTGCTGTCTTTATGGTTCCAAACCCAGTAGGTTTGAAGCATCTGTTCACTTTATAGTCTGTAAGTAACTTTAAATCAGCATCCATTTTTTCCATTTTTGAATGTATTTGACTTCTACTTCCTCATCCCACCCTAATTTCTCTTTGCATAAATCTCTTAGAATAAGCTTTGCTGGCAGTACAGGTGGGTGCTAGAAAACCAAGTGGATCGTAAACTGAGCTAACAACAGACAGGATACCACGCCTTGTAGCGGGCTTGTTTTGCAACTTATTCTGAAATTTGAAACTGTCCCGTTTCTGTGCACCACTGGATGCCCAATGCACGCTCTTTGGGAAGGAGACTGTGGCTCAAATCTAAATCCTTGTGTTCATGAGCTCTGTCTTCTTCGGGTATGGACGATAAAACTGTTCTGTTGTTACTCACCCACTTAGTCAAATGCAATCCCCCTTTGAGGCATAAAGCTTTCGCTAGCTTTATTGCTTGTTCTTCTGTTGTCACTGACTTTAGACAATCATCCACGTAGAAGTTATTGAGAACGGTGTTAACAGTTTCCTCAGGAAATATATCTCTGGCATCTTCGGCTGTTCTACAGAAAGCATAAGAAGCACAACTGGGTGAAGAGGTAGCACCAAAAAGATGTACTGTCATTTTGAATTCTTCAAGATCTTTATTTAGATTACCTTCAGGCCACCATAGAAAACGTAAAAGATCAGTGTCTTTGTCTGGTATCTTAACTTGGTAGAACATTGACTTAATGTCTGCCATTAAGGCTACTGGCTCCTTTCTGAATCTTGTAAGGACGCCAATGAGTGTGTTAGTTAGGTCAGGGCCTTTTAGTACTTGTTCATTAAATGAAATCCCATGGTAGGTGGCTGTGCAGTCGAAGACCACTCGAATCTTATTTTTCTTTGGATGATATACACCATGATGTGGGATGTACCACACTCTGCCTTCATTACAATTCAGGCTTTCTTTGGGTACCAATAACAGCATAAGCATTGTCTATAATGTCTTTCATGAAGGCTTTCTAGTCTTCGTGGAAACCTGATTTTTTGCTCAATTTTCTTTTCTTTTGAGTCCAATAGCACGCTGTTCAGCAATACAGCGGTTATTCGGCATTTTAAGTGTTTCAACCTTCCAGGGTAAATTTAAACAACAGTGGCCACCTACCAGTCACGCAGATTCTGAGGCTATGCGCATGAACTTGATATCTTCCGGTGACATCTCCTCCTTTTCTTCACAGCTGTGCTCTGGAAAATCTGAGTTATACTCTTGCAGCAACATATCTTCAATTTCTGTTATTGACACACGATTGATGGAATGTTTAGACTTCTTACCGCTTTGTTTTGCGAGGTCATCTATCTCTTTGTACGGTCCACCAACTACCCATCACAAGTGCAGCCTTCATGGCGTGAGGTCCACCTCCTTGGCTAGGTATGATTCGTGACTGCTTGAAGATGTCTGGATAGTTGATTCCTATTAAAAGATCAACTTCAGAGTCAATATGAGATAGACGTACCTCTTTAAGATATGCCGACTTCTTTCTCTGCTCACTGGAATGGAGACCAGTGTGAAGACCTTTGACAAATCGATGTATTCAACATCATTGAGACCACAGACTTGTAAATCTGATAAGACAGAACATTGGGTTTACATCTTTGAATCGTCATCATAATAGTTTTGAGGAATACTTGCGTCCTTCTCCCTTGAAGGCTCAATTGTCTCTGGAGCCTTTCAGTGCAGATTGTTACTGTGCTGCCGATGTCTATAAAGGCGTATGTTTCTACATACCTTTCACTTTTCTTAGATTTTACCTTAACAGGAACTACTTGAAGTGCGCATTCTTCTCCGGCCCCAGTAAAGGCACAAGTTCCAGTCTCTTTTTACTTTTCAGTAGATGTTGCCACACTAACCGTGGATTTAAATACTGCTCCACTGTCCGTTTTAATGTGCAGGATATCTGGGTGCTGTAAGGAACATGTCTGACATTTCATTCTTTCTTTACAGTTCCTACTTAGATGACCCTGTTTGAGACAGCGAAAACATAAACCTTTAGATTTTAAAAAGTCAATTCTTTCTTTTTGTGGCAGTTCTTTGATTTTTCTACATTCGGCTAGGATATGCTGGCTACTACAAAAGGCACAAGGTTTTCCAAATGCACATATATCGTTGACATTCATTAAGACAGAGATTTCTTGAGTCTCCTTTTCAGCAGCATCAGATATATTTGTAGTAAAAATGTTTCCTGATTTCTGTCCATACTTAAGAGGAGATCTAATTTTGTCGTTTTTTTCCTTTTTCTCTATGTCGCCATACACGGGATGCATACATTTCTTAGCCTGTCTATGTAAAAAGACAGTTAAATCGTGAATGTCGATCTCTCTGTCTTCTTCATCTTCAATTTCATAAGCTACGTCTCGCCACTTATCTCGTATAGAATATGGGAGCTTTGAGAGAATAGTACGGATATTTTCATTGCTATTGAATGCTGCTCGATTTCTTGTTTTGGTCATGGAGTCCATACAGTTATCAAGAAAAGTTGCATAATCTCTCAAGGCTTCCCCATCGTTTTGTCTTATCTGAGGCCACCTCAAAGCTTTGCTTACGTATGTGTCTATTACGAACGCTTGGTTGCCATAGTAACTTTCAAGCTGCTTTCTAGCCTTTTCATAACCTTGATCTGGTGGCAATCGCGTACACCCTTCAATCATTTCTTGGGCTGGTCCTCTTGTATATTGAATCAAATAATCTAATTTATCTTGTGGGTCTACTAATACGTCACCTACAGCGTGATCGAAGGTTCTGATAAATTTTGCATAAGTCAGTGGGTCACCTGAAAATAAAGGGACCTGTCTATGTGGTACTTCACCACGAGGTGCTGGAGGTGTTATTTTTCGATCAGTTAACGATCTAGCCATTTCAGTGATTGCTTTCTGAAATTCAGCTTGATTCTGCGCTAATATGTCTATTATATCATTTTTGGAGCTCCGAGTGTCGATTTTTGTGCTAGATGTGGTCTGTTCCCGTTTTTCTGCTTTAAGATCATGTAACATTTGTAGGATCGATTGTTCAGTTAACACTGCTGTAGAAGATGATGACGCGACAGCGTTTTTCTGGGCCAAAAAATCAAGTTTAATATCGAGAGCGCGTTTTAGCTGAGGAGATGTCTTTCGTGTTTTTGACTTTGAGCGATCTCGTTCTTGTAATTGCATCTCTTCGAATTGATTAACTAGCTGTTCATCAGATGTGTATGTTAACAGTCTATTTGCATCTTTCAGCCATGCCGTTGTAGCGACAGCAAATTCATTCCATTTCTTAGAGCTTTCCGCGAATGTCATTTTCTGTTTCTTAATCGCTGCTTTTTTACTTAACTCGGATAGAAGCCTTTTACGTAGATCCTCTATCTCACTGTGCGTCTCACAAAAGATTCCAAGCTTTTGCGCTACTTCTATAAGATTTTCTTTAGTATCTTTAAGGCTGTCGATTTCAGTCATAAGCACGGAAAGCTGATCTTTCCTTCTACTTATATGATCTTTAAGATCTCCAATTACATTCTCTGGCTTTGAGTCCGTACTCAAATCACTCCCGACTTCACTGGAGCTATGCATAGACGTTGCCATGACAGCAGCTCGAGTAACTGACAGCAACAAACGTCACAGCCGAACACTGACAACAGACGACTTCCTTACAGCGAGGCTTCCATGACTCAGGCAAAAGCACAACCGACCATCCACAATGTCTTTTATAATATCACAGTCTCTCAAATCTTCTCAAGGTACGGCGACCTTGCCTTCATTTACGATCATGCGAAGGTAGTAGATAAGGGCACAGTACCTTCTGAATGATTCAGTTCTTTTTCTTCGTTGACGAATTCTGGAGCAGATGTGACCTCCGTACTCGGATGGTAGATTCCAGTCCAAGTTCAGGCCTTCAGATAGCAAAGTTTTTGTGACGAAAATGTAGCTGCGTTTTCCCAAAATTACCAAAGTTCTGCAGCTTCAACTCAAAAAATGGGATTCAACAAAAGCCTGACGCGCAGAAATGATTCCCCAGTCAAAATATCTTCGTTTTTAAAAGTTTAGTTAAGTTTTAAAGTAAAACAGTTCACACAAAAAAAAAGAAAATTAAAATGGCAAAAAAGGAAACATTAATGTTAAGAAAAGTTCAATTCTAAGCTTAATCTTGTTACATCTCAAATCGTTACTATTTACTTAACATTTCTGAACCATTTCAAAACGGTCAGAAAACGGTATGCTTATCCCATCTCTAAACCTAAAATGGGTCTTTCAAGTCCCTCTTTACTGGGTCCTGTTCTACACAACAACTGAGCTTATTATCACACTGTTTCTCAGTTACAGTAAGAAGGTTCTATCTCTTGCTAACTTATAGGGGGAAAAGATTATACCAAAAGTTATGACTATGAAAGAAATTTATATTCTATTCAAATTAAGCAAACATTAATATGAGTTTAACTCAAAACTATAACTTTCTAAGATTGGCTCTTACAGGAACCTTCATGTGGACTGTTGTTTTGGTATCCAGATACGGTATCTCTGTGGATTTGCTATAAAGAACTACTTTGGCACTTTGATTTTTAACAGCTAGTGTGCACTCTTACATATAATGGTTCTTTAACGGTATTTTACTGAGCCGTGTGGTTCCACGAAGAAACATGGTAGATAAAGAGTTAATCATTTAAATTTGGGAAATGTGTGTGTGTGTGTGTGAAGGTGGCTCTTTGGGCGTGGAAACCGTTCCTTACATTTAGACAAAGCAGACCTCTTTGATGTATAACATGAAGAAAACCTGAACTTACAGTCTCTGTTATTTTATTCAACAAGAGAGCTTTTAAAAGCAGCAGCTCACTGAAATTTCAGAAATATGTTACTGTCTATTCATTACTTGTTATGAATCTAGATAAATAAAGATTCTTTCTGGAACCGTCTTGTGGGTGGTTCTTTGGGGCACCCCTGGGGCATCGGTCTGAAGAAGTACTTTGGCACCTTCATTTTTAAGGATGTGGGCGACAAGATTGCTAATTTCAAAAAATCGCCTTCGAACACAGCAAAAAATGCAAAACATTCAGAAAAAAAGTCAATTTACTTAAAAACTCTTCAATTTTCTTTCCAACAAAGATGTGGACATCCCTTGGAACACAATGCAACAAAAGGTGCGGGTATTTATGCAAAATATTTCATTTTCTGCAAATATGGGACAAGTGCTTCTACGTGTTTATTTCAAGTCAAATCAACTTAATGAAACTGTGTACAGTGAAAATGTATTGAGTATAAAAGTGAGTCATTTTGTAACTTTTTTTGAAGAAAATAGCATAACCTAATTACAATCAAGTATAATAAATGATTTCATTGTCAAACTAGAAAAAAGAGAAACACACAGAAAGTTAAAACAACAAAAAACGAACAAAAAGAAACAAAACCTACCAAAATAGAATTCAATCCCTAAAAAACGTGTTAAATTCGAGTAAGATAAACATAAAATGAATGAAAAATGACAAATCATGAGAGGGAGTATGCCTTTGTAATAATCAGATGGCTTTGTTTCAACATCAATTAATTGTGTTAGTGTGACAGTTAAGAGATTTTGGTCAAAATAACTACAAACAGCTACTTACTGCCAGGAATATAAAGTGAACATGTCCATTAGTTCAAACCAACTAGTCCAGTTAGGTGAGGCATACTGGCGGCATTGGGGCCAACCCAGGAGAAGCGCCAGCCTATAATGCATGCGGGACACGCACAGGTCGGGCCATTTAGGGTTACAAATGAACTTCAACTCGCACAAGAAAACCTGAAGTAGCCTGCGGGGACACAGAGACAGAAAGACTGGCCAGGGGGACAGAGGGAAAGTCCGTCACTTCATCCATCCGTCTTTCAGTCCATTAGCTCAGCACAAAGTCTGAAGTCACTTTGCCTGTAACATTATGGCGCACGACACACATAAACAATACTTAAACATTTAAAAAGCTTGTATTGCTTAGAGGAACTGTTTTTATATTTTGTGCTTGTCTGTTTCCTATATTTAAATGAACCTAAACTGAAATAGTACGGCTAGCTCAACCATCATCATTGTGAAAATCTTGTGGAATTACAATGTTTATCATAACAGAAGTGATTCGCTGCTTTATTGTATTGTAGCCTCTGGACTGCAGCATCGTGTTTGGCATTTCCTGAATTCTTTCTGTTGGACTGAATACATTTTGAATGGCATGAAGTAAAATCTGAAGAATTTGAAGTACTAGACTGAAGTAGGGCTGTGCGATATGACCAAAATCTTATATCCCGATATTTCATTTCATATCCCGATATCACGATATAGTACATTTTCTTTGTATTCAGTGAATAGTTTATATAATCACCACTCCTTTTTTTTTCATTTAAATTAAAAAAATCAAAATTGAGAAGTACTCAACTTGTAATTATTTCTGTTCTTTTATTTAGAACATTTGAGCAAATGTTTGACTTAGAATGTAAACATAAAATGTTAATGTATCAAATATAAAACACTTTTCAAAAACAAATTACTAAAGGCCCAATATAAAATACTGCTATATAAAATGCCTGACATAAACAAAATGTGAACTGTAGCAGCAATAACTCTCACAACATATATTAAATATAAAAGGATCAAAGCACTAACAACTAAACTATATAAGGCCAATAAACCCTTTAAACAAAATAAATACAAGTCTAACATTAACTGTCAAAACCAAATGTAAACATTGTACTTCAAACTGTAGCAGCAATAAGGCTTACGACAAAAATATATTAAATATATAATATTAAATATAATATTTTTAGGCTACATTCTAGTAAAATGTTAATTTGCACATCGTAGTGTGGCAAATCTCCGTAATGAGTTACAGCTGATCGCCCGTGCGGGACTGGACGGCGCTAACGTGTTGATGCCGTCCCAGCCCCAAGCACGGGCGCATCCGCGTAACTCGCTAACGGAGATTTGCCGTTAATGCAGTTGTGGCGTAAACGTAATTTTAACAAGATTAACGCTGACAGCAAACGCTGCAGGGAAAATTATGCCTTAAGCAAATTGTTTTGGTAGCAATTAATCTTCCAAGCTTTTAACATGCTCGTTTAAATAGTACCTTTACAACTGTAATATCCTACGTGGCCTGCCTCTCAGTTGTAAACTCTTTGCATGCTCGCTCACGTGCTTTTTGCGGAGGTGGTAGAAGAGGTTTGTCGTGTTGGAGTCTGTGGTAGCGATCGGTTTGCAGCATAATTTGCACAGTACCGTTTTCTGGTCCGTGTCAGACTCTTCAAATCCAAACCATCTCCATACTACAGAGGTAGCCCCTCGTTTAGGAACAAGGTCCTTTTGTGTGGAGCTACCTGGTGTTGCCTCGTCTTCATCAGCCATGCTAGTTTGTCTGGATCCACTTGGTGGCCATTAAAACAATGAAAAAAATATTGCCGTAAACAGTTTATTTTGCGACACCACGAAACAAACGATAGCGTAATGTGCAGCGATAGACGTTTTCATATTGTCATCCGATATATATCGTTATATCGAACAGCCCTAGACTGAAGTGTCTTATCTCAAATAATCTGAGAAAGCCGATGCCCTGAAAATAGTGAAACAATAATTTATATATATAATTCACTAAGGCAAGACAACCATGGAAAGCACGCCGGAAGGGCCGTGGATTCACTAAGCCGCAGACAAGTGAGACACCTATGGCGCACGCAGGAAGGAGCCACGCCCACCAACTCCAAGACCATTGGATACGACGACAACTCACAGAGCCACGCCCACCAACTCGGACGCGACGACACAGAAAAACCGGAGTCATTTATATTCGTCTGTCGTAGAGGTCACATGCAGCTTTGACCCACGTTGACTGTTAATAAAGGCATGTTTTTCACGGAGGTGAATCGCCATATGCGGCGTGTAAAACTGTTTGCGAGTGGTATCCCATGGGATCCTTAAAACGTTCCTTTACAACTGAGGTTAAAACACAATGAAGTGAGCAGTCTTTAAAAAACGAGTTTTCGGTTACGACGCACGACCGCGTGCACCATAGCAAACTGTTTTACACGCTACATACAGCAATTCGCATCCGCGACAAACATGCGTCTTACTCCTGCACTTTGTACAAACCTCCCTCCCACCGTGGTCAGGTGTCTTGGTAAATTTATATATAGAAAGGCAGCCAAAACCGCACAGAGCAATGAAAAGTCTACGTGAGTCACAGGTGCATCTGGGCTGTGCAAAGACGACAACAACTCGAGTGACGAGTTGGAGGTGGCACATGAGCAGGCAGTGCATACTGAACGAGAAACCAGCAGACTAGCATGACGGAGGGAGCGAGTGGACGTCCTTCTCCTCTCCTCCCGTTCCACCCTGAGCGCCGCACGGACGATTGTGTGTTGGTTCGTTCCGTGCATTGGTGAAAACCCAATGAAGGAAGCAGTCTTTAAAAACCAATAAGCCCTGTGCCTCTGTTTCGTTACCGTCTCACCTGCTTCATCATTGCAGGCCCCGCAACAGGCGATCCAACCGGGTAACCAAAGTCTTTGGGTTCAGGGGGGAGTATGGTTACAAAGCTGAAACTTAAAGGGCACCACCAGGTGTGGAGCCTTTCGCTTCATTTGACTCAACGCAGGAAACCTCACCCGGCCCGGACACGGACAGGATTGACAGATTGATAGCTCTTTCTCGATTCTGTGGGTGGTGGTGCATGGCAGTTCTTAGTTGGTGGAGCGATTTGGCTGGTTATTTCTGAAAACGAACGAGACTCCCGCCTGCTAAATAGTTACATGACACAACAGCGGTCGGCGTCCAAATTCTTAGAGGAACAAGTGGCTTTCAGCCACGTGAGATTGAGCATTAACAGGTCTGTGATGCACTTGTATGTCCGGTACTGCACGCGCGCTACACTGAATGGATCAACGTGTGTCTACCCGACGCGGGGAGGCCGTTGAACCCCATTTGTGATGGGGACCGTGGCTTCCAATTGTTCCCCACGAACGAGAAATTCCCAGTACGTGCGGGTCATACGCTTGCACTGATTACGTCCCTGCCCTTTGTAAAGCCCCCCATGGTCGGGTGACTTGGTGGATTATATATAAAAAAAAGCAGCCGGAACCACAAAGAACAATGAAAAATCAACGTGGAAACCGACTGAGGCGGTGTTTGGAAAATTAACAGTCAACGTGACTCACAGGTGCGTGTGGACTGTATACAGATGAAAACGACTCAGGTAGGGAGTTGGGGGCGGGCACATAAGCGGGCAGTGCGTACTGAACGAGCGCCATTCAACCCTGTCCTTCGCTTTGGAAGGAGAAGGCGTGATGGCGCTCCTCCGGTTTTCAGTCACAGACAATTGTATGTTGGTTCGTAGCGTGCATTGTTGCAATGTTACTTTTCTTGGTGGTTTATTAAATTACGGATTTTTCAAATGTTTATTTTTTCCTCTGTGCTTAAAAATCATTTAAAAAGCGGCCTGATTATGCGGCATATGCTACGCCGCGGGTTGGCTAGTAATTAATATTTCATTATTGATATTTTTCAAATAAGAGAACGTTACAGAATAGAATGTTAAGAAACAAAGAAAGAAAAAAGAAAGAAAGAGAAAAAATTGTTTTATTTTAAAGATGGGTAAGTGGACTTCAAAAACGATGGATTATGTATGTATGTATGTATGTATGTATGTATGTATGTATCTATCTATCTATAGTGCCTTTCATATCTATCTATCTATCTATCTATTATATAGTACCTTTCATTTCTATCTATCTATCTATTATATAGTACCTTTCATTTCTATCTATCTATCTATTATATAGTACCTTTCATTTCTATCTAAGATACAGTGTCTAATCGAGTGTCTTTGCTCATATTCCTCATGTCTGCCCAGGCTTTGTTCAGGTACCCCTTTTTTCACTCACCCAACCAGTAGTAATATGTTTGAAGTGAGCCACTGTACCCTCAGTTGCCTGTTTTTAGCTGATAGGAGTGTCACCCTCTGTGGTCTCCTGCTGCTGTAGCCCACCTGTTTCAAGGTTCGACATGTTGTGTGTTCAGAGATGCTCTTCTGCATACTTCGGTTGTAGTGAGTGCTTATGTGAGTTACTGTTGCCTTTCTATCAGCTTGGACCTGTCTGGCCATTTTCCTCTGACCTCTCCTTATCAATAAGGCATTTTTAAACAGAGACCAGCCGCTCACTGGATATTTTCCCTTTTTCGGGCCATTCCCAGTAAATCCTAGAGATGGTTGCGCTTGAAAATCCCAGTAGATCAGCAGTTTCTGAAAAACTCAGAACAACCCGTCTGGCACCAACAACCATGCCACATTCAAAATCACTTCAGTCACCTTTCTTCACCATTCTGATGCTCGGTTTTGAACTTCAGCTGGTCATCTTGACAAAGTCTACAGGCTGATATGCACTGAGTTGCTGCCATGTGATTAGCATTACCATTAAATATTTGTGTTAACAAGCAGTTGAATTGGTGTACCTAATAAAGTGGCCAGTGTGTGTGTGTGTATTTATCGGAGACACTGATGTTAACTGCCTCTCTCTTTTCATCTGCAGTTCTGAGGGAGAAGCCCAAGCAGACATCTGACCTCACTTCCTCCACAGACCCAGAAGCCCTGACCCTTCCGGAAGGGTCCCTTTCATAAACCAACCAGCCACCAGTAGATTCAACGAGAGAGAGAGAGAGAGAGTGTTCCTGCTCTCGTTCATTAGCTACATCTTAGGCCATTTAAATAGTTGTTGATACTGTCAACCTTTTGATTTATTTTTGCCTCTGTGTTCATTAAACAGAGTTTGACCAGGGTGATATGCCAATACTTCATGTGCCCTCTATTTATCTTTTCAATTCATCTATATAATAAAACTCTAAGTTCTTTGTTTATCTGTGTGAGTGTGTGTGAAGTCCTTCCAAGCAATTTGATTGGTCAGTTTGGCTTTGATCTGATTGGCTAGTTTTGCTGCATTTGCTCAGTTTAATGTGATAGAAAGTAAGAAGCGCCAGGTAAATTAAACAGTTGACACATAAGCGGATACCAAGGAAATGTCAATGTGAACTTTATTTATATAGCACATTTAAAACATAGAAATGCTGTGGCCAAAGTGCTTTACAATAATAGAATAAAAGAAAAACATACAATTAACATGAATAACATAAATAGAAATAAAACAAATGAACATAAATAAAATAAATAATAAATAGAAGTAATGTAACATAATCACAATGAGGAAACCATCAGTATTACTGAGGGTCACGGAATGCAAGTTAATAGAAATGAGTCTTTAATCTCATTTTGAATTGTAGACGACTCCTTTATGTGACGAGGTAAAGAGTTCCACAGGTGAAGAGGAGCAGCAGCTGCACAAGCCCTGTCTGTCCCCCTTAGGGACAACAAGAGACAACTGACCAGAAGATCTAAGCACTCTAGATGGCTGGAGTAAAGCACACAATTCAGATAAACAGGCAGGAGCAAGCCCATGCAAAGATTTAAAAACTAGCAACAAGATTTTAAAATCAATTTGAAAACTGACGGGCAGCCAGTGTAAAGAAGCTAATATTGGAGAAACAGAATCAGTCTTTCTTGCCCCAACCAGGAAGCGAGCGGCAGCATTCTGGACCAACTGTAACCTGTGTATCAAGGATACCAGAATACAGCGAGTTGTAGTAATCAAGGTGAAAAAGATAAAAGCATGAGTAGCTTTCTCAAGATCCCTAGAAGATAAAAAAGGCTTGATCTTACCTAATAGATGAAGCTGGAAAAAGCAACTCTTGACTACAGAATTAACCTGTTTCTCAAAAGAGAGGTTACTGTCAAAGATAACACCAAGATTGCGGACTTGAGGTTTGCAAAAGACAGAGAAAGACCCGAGAAGTCCAAAACCAATTTGGGCTTTAGCTGATGGACCCACTATAAGCACCTCCATTTTATTTTGATTCAGATCAAGAAAATTAGTCATTGTGAACGCAGCCCCCGGCACAGACAGACGGACAACATTTCTGCCCCCAACACACTCTTTATTATATACACTATTTACAGTTTGCTCACGTGCACCCCCAGTGCCTTCTTGCACCGATTTCCCCAAGTCCAGGCCACACAGTCCTGTGCCTCTTTACTCCTGGCCGCCTCCAGTCCTTCCTCAAGCTCAGTCCGCTTCCTCCCGACTTCCACCAATGACTGGAGGGAGGCGGCCCCTTAAATAAGGCTCCCGGATGAGCCCCAGGTGTTCTCGGCATTCCCTCTTTAGCCACGCCCCAGCGTGGCGGAAGTGTCGGCTGCCTTCCTGGCAGCTCTGCGGGCGCCACGTAAAGTCTTCCCCCCGGCACTTCCTGGTGTGGCGGAAGTGCCGGGCTCCTGGGATAATTAGGCACTGGGACACCGCCTGGCGGTGGCCACGGGTCCCTACATGGCTGGGCTTCCATGCCCTGTACCCGAGGCCCCCTGCCTAACCAGGACGGACGCCCCACTCTGTCTGGAGGAGGCACTCGCCCTCCTCTGATCCTCCAGGGCGTCCCGGCCGGGCTCCAGCCCCAGCCGAGGACCGTACGGAATAAACCGGCATCGGAGCGCCGCCTGGCGGTGACCACGGGCCCCTACAGGGCTGGGCTTCCAAGCCCTCCACCCGTGGCCCCCAACAGAACCAGGACGGACGCCCCCTCGCGGTCTGGACGAGGCACAAGCCCTCCTCACGTCCTCCTGGGCGTCCCGGCCGGGCTCCAGTCCTCCAGCCCCGGCCGGGGACCACACCATCCAGGATCTTAGATCTGAAAGACAGTTGTGGAGTTGATTTATTGCAGCGTTGCAGATGGGAATATAAACCTGAGTATCATCAGCATAGCAGGGAAAAGAAATGTTACACTTCCTAAAAATAGCTCCAATAGGGTGAAGGTATATAGAGAATAAAATAGGACCCAAAATGGATCCCTGAGGAACACCATATTTAAGAGGAGCAGTAGACGAAAAAAAAGGAATTTCAAGTCACTGAAAAGTGTCTACCAGTTAGATATGGCCTGAACCAGTTAAGAGCAGCCCCTTTAAGTCCAACAAGATGTTCAAGCCACAACAGCAATATCTCATGGTCAATAGTGTCAAAGGCAGCAGTCAGGTCAAGGAGGACAAGGAATCAGAAATAATAGAGATGTCATTGAATACTTTTAGGAGGGCCGTCTCAACACCATGATAACGCCTACATCCAGATTGGTAGATCTCAAATAAATTATTGGAGTTATGGTGATCAACCAATTGATTATGAATAATTCTTTCTAATAATTTAGCCAGAAATGGCAATTGGGTAATCGGGAGAAAATTGGCTAAATCTCCAGGATCTAATTCTTCCTAAGGAAAGACGTAAGAGAAATGCTGAGAGTCAGCTTCAAAGATGGGAAGGATTCAGCAGGACTTGTATTTGATGTTGGTCATCTGGCCAAACTGCATAACAGTTAAGTAGCTCCCCACTAACTATGTAAGAGTGGTTTGAATGGTGAGGAAAGTGTCATATAAATGTAAAGAATTATTATTATTAACTAGGGAAGAAGGGTCTTGGTCAGAGAGGCAAACAAAAGCCCAATGGTTATTCTAACAGAGCTTCAGAAGTCCTCCGCTGAGGCAAGTAAACTTGTTGGAAGGACAATCGGGTGTTTATGACAGAATGGCTAGACGGAAGCCACTCTTGAGTAAAAAGCATAATATAGTTTAAAGGACTATGATAGTGTGAAGAAAAAGATTTTCTGGTCTGATGAGGCAAAAATAAAACTCTTTGTAAAGAACTCCAAGCTCTGCATCTGGTGAAGACATGTCACTGCTCATCACCTGCCTAACACCATCACTGTGCCAGCATCATGTTATAGGAGCACAGAGACAGGTCAGAATTAAGGGAAGGATGAGTGCAACCAAGTGCAGAAAAGCCATTGATGAAAACCTGCTTTTGAGTGCATGTGACCTCAGGCTGAGGTGATGGTTCACCTTTCAGCACCGAGATGACACAAAGTATACAGCAAAACAACAATGGAGTGGCTTTGGGGCAAATCTGTGATAGTACACAAGTGGCCCAGTCAGCCAAGACTTAAACCCCTTAGAACATCTGTAGAGAGACTTGAAGATGGCAGTTTCCAGACGCTTCCCATCCAGTCTAACGGAGCTTGAGAGGATCTGCCGGGAAAATTCGGATCAACTGTTCAAATCCAGGTGTGCAATGTTTGTAAAGACTCAAAGCTGAAATTGATACCAAATGGGCTTCTACAAAGTACTAGATTAAGGGTGTGAATATTTCTGTAAAGGAGACATTTCATTTTTTTATTTCTAATAAATTTGCAAACCTACCTGAAACATATTTTTCAGTTTGTCTTAATGGGTATTGAGCATAGATTAATGGGCAAAAACTGATAAATGTAGCAATTTTTAATTAATACTTAATACCTTCTGAATCCACTGTATATACGTTGTACATAAACAAATATTACTAAATGACAAAAAAAGACGTAAAATTATAATGCAGCAATAATAGAAAAGACAAAAAAGAACATACTTAAGTCAGAGATCAGAGCTTGACTGTAATTCAAAACTGAGACTGTTACGCTAAGTGATGTTCTAAAGTTTTGTACCTGACACCCTCTCACTCTTTCTCTTTCTGTCCATCTTGGTGTCACTTTCCCTCTCTCTGTTCTTCTTTAGTTGTGAATCCCTCTATTCATGTCTACGTCCGTGCTCTGCCGCTGACTAATTAAAATGCTCCTTTCCCAGATTCCCGGAGGGGTCGTTGGATTAATTAGAGAAGTAATGAAATGCTACTCCATTTCCAATCTCTACTAGCATTGTGGTTTCTAAGTGCTTTACAGTAGGCGGACTTGTCATTTTCCACTCTGAGGATTAATGTGCAGAGAGCAACTGTGGAAAAGGTGGTGTTGTGATGCTGGGAGAAAAGGTCTAGAATGTGCACATGTGTGAAAACAAGAGAAGAATCAGCCATGACTTCCGCGTATCAATTCAGGCTACTATCTGTGATGGGCGATGGTCCTCATCATAGCCCTCTGCACCAGAACAACACCAAGAAGGCCACAATAATAATAATAATAATAAAAGTAATAATAATACATTTTATTTATATAGCGCCTTTCCCATGCTTAAGGCACTTCACAGAATTTAAGAAAGAACAGCAGGGTATACAGTATATGTGAATTTCCCCTTGGGATCAATGAAGTATCTATCTATCTATCTATCTATCTATCTATCTATCTATCTATCTATCTATCTATCATATAGTGCCTTTCACTCTATCTATCTATCTATCTATCTATCTATCTATCTATCTATCTATCTATCTATCTATCTATCTATCTATCAGTATATAGTATTGTACAAACCAGATAAATAAATAAAGAAGAGTAAGATAGTAAATTCAGACAACATAATTGATGGTCCAGCACACACACACACAGGTTACATGAGCATCTTGACAGAGAGGTAAACTGAGAGAAGGTCATAAAGTCAAGTAGAGCTAAAAACCTTCCTGAACAGATGAGTTTTGAGTTGTTTTTTAAAAGAATTCATGGAGTCAGCTGATCTGATTAATTTCGGTAGGTCATTCTAGAGTCTGGGCGCATACAGCTGAAGGCCCTGTCACCCATGGAGTGTAGATTAGTGTGGGGCACAACAAGATTACCAGAATCAGAGGACCTTAGTGGTCAGACAGGCACATAGTGATGGAGAACATCACTGATGTAGTTTGGCGCAAGGTCGTTTAAGGCTTTGTCGATTATTAGTAGGATTTTATATTTGATTCTGTAAGACACAGGGAGCCAGTGAAGACGGAGCAGGATGGGTGTGATGTGCTCGCTGCTGCTGGTTCGTGTAAGGACTCTTGCAGCTGAGTTTTGATTAAGCTGGAGTTGTGATGTAAGATTAGAAGGGGCATCTGCCAGCAGCGAGTTACAATAATCGATACAGGATGTGATAAAAGCATGGACAAGTTTATAAGCATTAGAAAAGGAGAGGAAGGAGCGAACACGGGATATGTTACGGAGGTGAAAGTTTCTTAATGTGGTTTATGTGGGCGGAATAAGAAAGGAAGGAATCAAAATGACACCAAGATTCTTTGCAGTAGAGGCAGGTCTGATGAGATCACCGCCAAGATGGACTGGGAAGGAGCTCATTTTATTAAGTTGCATTTTAGTCCCAATTTGCAGGAGTTCAGTTTTGTTGCAATTTAATTTTAAAGAGTTCTGCTCCATCCAGGTTTTAATTTCACTAAGGCAGGTTGTGAGCTGAGAAAGCTCTGATGAAGTTCCACTTTTAACATTGAAGTAGAGTTGAGTATCATCTGCATAAAAATAATAACTCAGTCCATAGCTGCAAATAATACGGCCAAGAGGAACCATATAAATACAGAAGGCAGAGGGCTGAGGACAGAGCCCCGAGGAACTCCTTGTGTGACTGGCGCTGAGCTGGATCTGCTGTTGCCAAGACTAACAAACTCTTGCCTATCAGTCAGATAGGACTTGAACCACTGGAGGGCAGTGCCAGAGATACCCAGCATGTTCTCCATTCTGGACAGTAGAATGTCATGTCTGACCTGAGTGTCAAATGCTGCACTGAGGTCTAACAGAATTAATATGCTGGTTTGTCCAGAGTCTGCTGCTATAAGCAGATCGTTGGTTACCTGTAGCAGAGCAGTTTCACAACTGTGTTGCACCCTGAAACCAGACTGAAAGGGTTCCATCAGATTATTAGAAGTTAAGTAATTGGTGAGCTGGGTGGCTACAACACACTCAAGAACCTTTGACAGGAAAGGTAAGTGGGAAATAGGCTGGAAATTGTTAAGACTGTCAGCATCAAGACCAGACTTTTTTAACATTGGGGTTACAGAAGCAATTTTAAAATTGATCGGCACAGAGCCAGTGTCAAGGGATGAGTTTATTATTGTTGTAACAGTCGGGATTATGGCATGAAGGCAGGATTTAAGTAGTGTGCTGGGGATGGGGTCCAGTACACAAGTAGTCGGCCTCATCTTACAAAGCAGGTTATTAACGAAGGCAAATGTGACTGGTGAGAACTTAGAGAAGCAGCTGGATGGAGTGGGAAAACAGGGGGAGATATAAACAGATGATGTATTTATGTTATTTGAATTATTTGGATCTTTAATTTTGTTACGGAAAAAGTGAGGGAATTCCTCACAGACTTCAGTAGAAAAGGTAGTTGGGCCAGATGCGGGTTAGATTAGTTTATTAACTACAGAAAACAAAACCCTTGGGTCATCATGGCCACTTTCTATTATTCTACCATAATGGGTGTTCTTGACAGCAGTTAGTGCTTCTCTGTAAGCTCTTTGGTGGTGAGAGAAAGCCTGGATGTGCACAGTGAGGCCAGTCTTACGTGACATTCTCTCAAGGCGTCAGCCAGCTGCTTTCATGGATCGCAATTCTGAATTATACCAAGGAGATGAACGCTTAAAGGAAATCTCCTTATGTTTTAGAGGTGCTGTTTTATCTAATGCTGAATGAAGAGCTGTGTCATAGTGGTCAATAAGACTATCTAGTGTTGATGAAATAGGTGAAGACAGTAAAAGATCAGAAATGGATCCAGAAAGGATAGAAGGACAGATATTTTTAAGGTTTCTGTAAGAAATTTGTCTTTTACAGGTAATAGGAGGGAGAGATAAAGAGACAGTAAAAAGTACTGCTTTATGGTCAGAGAGTCCCAAATCAATGCTGTAAGTGTTGGCAACAGACAACTCAAAAGACAATGGACAATCAGTTGGGGTTCGTTTGATGTTTAAGTCTACTCTGACAATTACTGCAAGTCCACCTCCTTGTCTTGAGCTGCGGGGTTCTGTGTGGAAAGCTGAGGTGTCGCCTCTGTGAGAGACGTAAACATGAACTAACTGTAAGGAGATACACAGGGTCGCATCAATAGCTCACTAGTATTTGGCTTTTAAATATTATTTTGTACATGTTGTTTGCATTTCTTAATGGTTGTATATGATCATTTGTTTTATTTATTGTCTTATATTACTGGATTTTGTTTTTGTGTTTTATATATCATGTCTTATTTAAGTGAAGCCTAAGGGGACGGGGCCTCCTAATGCTGCAGCCATCGCAACTCCCAAATGCATTAGATAAAAACTTCCATTCTTTGGCTCATCTCTTGTTTTGGACGTTTTTAGATCTGTACAAGTATCGTAATGAAATCTGATAGAACAAGATAAAAGGTTGGGGCACCAGCCAGGTGAACCCCATTTATTAAGTAAATGAAAACTGAAGTAAATGATGATAAATAAGACTTTATGATTCCATCATCTTCTTAATTACAGCTGGAGAGTGTTATGATTTAGGCTTAAGACTGAGGTTCTGTAGCCTTTTCCTTTTAGAGAAGCCATTTTGTGTACTATTGTCAGAGTCACATCTTGCTTTTCTAAGGGTGTGGTCTCTGGAGTTTTGTGACCTTGTATTAATCAGCAGACAGGATTTGCTCCGAGCCTTATCCGATCCACAGATAAAACATTATTTACATTTTTGACTTCTCATGTTTTTACAGTTTTGTCATGTCTTGCCTGGTTTTCGACTACTTACCTGTTATTTGACTATGAATTTTGCCTCTCGTTTGGCTTTTGGTCTCTTCATTAATTTTTATTTTTGTTTGTTTTGCCTTTTGCTCACATCTTCCGGTTTACTCAAGAAATTAGTTATCTCTAGAGATGTCCCACGGTTGAAGGAGCCTAACTGACTTCTGGTTGTTGCTGTTCCAGTATGGAAGTCAAGGCAGAAGAGGGGGAGCTTTGTGACTTCAGGCAATATGATGCTGAAGTTGTTCTGGCTTCCCATCATCCTTCATTCCTTCCTTCAAACAGGTGCTGTAGAACTATTAACAACAGGAATGTGAGATTTATGAGCAGTTTCTACCCGCAGGTATTGAGGCCGCTCAGCTGTCATAGGTGATAAACTGTCTGCCATTAACTGAACTATGATTCTTGTGTATCTAATGTTATACTTAGTGTTATTTACTGTGTTTATAACTAATATTAGATTTAAGTTCAAAGTTTTTTCTCTTCCTGAAGTTTTATATTGATTATTGTGCCTGCAAAGTTGTTTACGCAAGTAAGAATTTCACCGTTGTGGAAGAGAAGTGAAAAAGAGAGTGCAGGCAGGGTGGAATGGGTGGAGAAGAGTGTGAGGAGTGATTTGTGACAGACGGATATCAGAGTGAAAGGGGAGGTCTACAGGACGGTAGTGAGACCAGCTATGTTATATGGGTTGGTGACGGTGGCACTGACCAGAAAGCAGGAGACAGAGCTGGAGGTAGAGAGTTAAAGGTGCTAAGATTTGCATTGGGTGTGAGAAGGATGGATAAGATAAGAAATGATGACATTAGAGGGTCAGCTCTGGTTGGGAGACGAAGCCAGAGAGACGAGATTGCACGGTTTGGACATGTGCAGAGGAGAGATACTGGGTATAATGGGAGAAGAATGTTAAAGTTAGAGCTGCCAGGGAAGAGGAAGGCCTAAGAGAAGGTTTATGGATGTGGTGAGAGAGGACATGTAGGTGATGGGTGTAACAGAACAAGATGATGAGTACAGGAAGATACAGAAGAAGATGATCCACTGTGGCAACCCCTAACAGGAGCAGCCGAAAAAAGAAGAATTGTACATGTGACAATAATAAAGACCTTACCCTTGGGAAGAGGGTGTTAGTGTCAACCCCTGGTCAGGCGGTGAACTACAAGTCAAGTCCAAGCCCTGAAGATGTTCTCTACTCACTACTGCTGCTGATATTTCTGGATTATAAACATGGATTCAGTTTCTTGGATTGTGAACTCAACTTTATTGACTATTTTTTGGCAAGCATTTTGGATTCCTGTTGTGCTTTGTTTTGTGTCTGTTGGTGAATATTTGTCAAAGAAATCTTTATACATTAAGGAACATTTTTACTTTGTTATATACATAGTATAGAGAGAGTGTAGGATCCGTGAACAAATTCGACCTCGTGATTTTGATGAATCTTGACGTTTTAGACCTCCTTGAGTCTGAAAATACAATTTTTGAAATTCTGTCTGTCTGTGTGTAAGCACGATAACTCAAATGCTTTGCCCATGGTCAATGAGATTTTGTACACCTGCTTTATATCACAAATAAGGAATCCTATCAACCTTTGAGCCACGTCTGGTAACTGATCAGTCAGTCATTATCCAACCCGCTATATCCTAACACAAGGTCACAAGGGTCTGCTGGAGCCAATTCCAGCCAGCACAGGGCACAAGGCAGGAACAGATCTCTGGGCAGGGCACCAGCCCACCTCAGGGCACACACACCCACACACCAAACACAAACACTAGGGACAATTTAGGATTGCCAATGCACCTAACCTGCATGTCTTTGGACTGTGGGAGTACACGGAGGAAAACCAAAAAGACATGGGGAGAACATGCAAACTCCACGCAGGGAGGACCAGGAAAGCAAAACCCAGGTCTCCTTACTGCGAGGCAGAAGTGCCACTGTGCCGCCCACTGGAAATGGTACTTTAACTGAATACTTTTGTGAATTTTCAAGTAAACTATGGTTATAATTACAGATAGATGATTCAATTTATAATGATAAAAAGTATAAGATATGAAATTTGAGAAAAATTACAAAAGTAGTATTTTATTTAAAAAACCATCTGAATTTTTTGTATCATGCAAATATAAATGTGTACACAATATGAAAAACTGTATTCAATATAACACATATTCTTTCAATAAGTATTGTTAATTTTATTTTAATTTATACATCATCTGTTTAACAGTAACGTGTAAGCATTGAACATGCCATGTAAATATAAAGATGTAATTTGAACAATAAGCTGCTACATCCCCGTCATGTTCCTGGTAATACATTTTATTTTATGATATCTTTTTTTATTTTCGCCATCATTATCATAATTAAATGTAGCTAAATACAGTTTCACCTAAGGCAATTTATTGCAGCAAATAT
Organism: Polypterus senegalus; assembly: GCF_016835505.1. Lineage (NCBI taxonomy): Eukaryota > Metazoa > Chordata > Cladistia > Polypteriformes > Polypteridae > Polypterus > Polypterus senegalus. The sequence goes on along the minus strand of NC_053164.1, from coordinate 17,449,143 downwards.
TATATAATACTAACATTTTTTCTGTGTTTTTAGATGACTATAACTCTTTTTGCTTTACACGTAATCTAGGTAATGCATATGTAATCATGAAAAAATTCCACCACTGTTTTTGACCTCTCTAAGTGCAAAAGTATAATTTTAATATAAAGTTTGATTATAAATAGAAATAAATGAGTGTGCATCAACATCATCAATTAGTTATGATGAGAAACAAAGAGATATGATATTTGAGAAATATTGCACAACTGAAAGTGGTTCTGATGACCTTTTCCTCCATCTCAGTATACAAGAGAGTCGAGGAGGGCACACTCCTGATTTTTTTGTTATGTGGAAGCCAGAGGTTTTCACGGTTCCTCTCTCCTGTTTTGGTGTTTTTGACTTTTGTGATTCCTGTCTTGTTGAGACTGTTTGGTGTCCCGCTGGGCTCAGTACTCAGACCTTTACTGTTTTCACTTTACATGCTTCCACTGGGATCTCTCATTAGACAACATAACATTAATTTTCACTCGTATGCAGATGACACCCAGTTATACCCTTCTTTTTGATCAAATGAAGTTTCTCCGATGTTGTCTTTAATTAGTTGTGTTAGTGAATTAAAGGACTGGATGGATGAGAACTACTTGTCTTTAAATACAGATAAAACACAGATGTTAATTATTGGAGGGAATGACGTTGATCACAACAATATTCTGTCATCATTTAACTCAGTAGGAATCACCATTAATTTCACTGAATCAGCCTGCAATCTCGGAGTTCTCTTTGACTCTAGCAGGTCATTTAAAGCGCAAATTACACAGTTGTCCAAATCATGTTTCTTCCATCTTAAAAATGTTGGAAAATTAAGGCGCTTTCTAAATAAACAGGATTCTGAGAAATTAATTCATGCATTTATTTCTAGTAGGATTGACTACTGCTATGCGGTGTTCACTGCATGCTCAAACTGTTCTTTATTCAGCCTCCAGTTAATCCAAAATGCTGCTGCAAGAATTATTACAAGAACAAGAAAATACGAACACAGAACTCCAGTTCTTAAATCCTTACACTGGCTCCCAGTGTGGGGCAGATTTCAAAATCCTTCTTTCAACATATTGTCATGCACGCGCGAGTAGGAGACCGCGGATGGATCTTAACACACCTGGGAAGACATTCGCCTGCAGGGAATGACGGGGTACTAACTTTCTCCCTCTGCTTTCTTTTAGGAAAAAAGACGCTCCGCCACCATAAGCCAGGTTTGCCCGCAGTGCGTTACTTCCGCCCTTCCTCCTCCATCTTTTCCTGATGTCATCGATTCCATCCTCCCTCACGGTTCCTTCCCAGCATTCCTCCACTTCCGGCTCCTCCCTCATAAAATGGCCGCCGATGCCATGATTCGGCGTTGCGCATATGAACTGTTTAGTTTATATTTTGACCTGCTTTTTCTTTTTTATGGTGGATTGTCTACAATATAAGGGGCCGGAAAACCCCAAACCTTTATGCTGTGTCCTTCTACATTTTTTACAATATAAAGCATTAAATGGCCAAGGTCCGGTTTACTTGTCTGAACTTATCATGACTTACAAACCTGAGCGCACATTAAGATCTCAAGATGCCGGTCTGCTTAGGATACCAAGGATTAATAAAATAACAGAGGGAGGCTGAGCTTTTAGTTACAGGGCTCCTAAACTGTGGAGTGGTCTGCCTGCTACTATAAGAGATGCCTTTTCGGTCTCAGGTTTCAAATCCCGGCTGAAGACTAACTACTTCAGTTTAGCACACCCCGACTAGAGCTGCTGATTAACTGTACAGAATGCATCTCTGTCGTTAGTCATTAGCACTAAAACATAAGTAACCTGATAGTTATAATTTGTTACTAACCCTCACCTATTCTGTTTCTCTTCTCGGTGCTCAAATGTGGCACCTGGTGCCACGGCCCACCTGCCAAGTTGTTTTGCCTGCCTAAGGTAAAGTCATCACTGAAGGAGGATCACAGGAATTGTGGGAAAGAGGGGTCCTTTCATCGGATTAGCGCTGTTTCAGCTGTGGAATGGCCAAATGGGGGAGGCAGCTTGATAAATGAGGTCTCCAGGACTCTAAACAAATCCAAATCATATTATGTGATATCTTCTACTATTGAATTCTACTCCGTACTTCTAAAATTTTTATTTTTATACTAGGATTTGTTCTGTTCTGTGTATTGTATTGTATTGACCCTCTTCTTTTTGACACCCACTGCATGCCCAACCTACCTGGAAAGGGGTCTCTCTTTGAACTACCTTTCCCGAGGTTTCTTCCATTTTTTCCCTACAAGGGTTTTTTTTGGGAGTTTTTTCTTGTCTTCTTAGATAGTCAAGGCTGGGGGGCTGTCAAGAGGCAGGGCCTGTTAAAGCCCATTGCGGCACTTCTTGTGTGATTTTGGGCTATACAAAAAAATAAATTGTATTGTATTGTATTGTATAGTTTCTTGATTCCATTTCTCATCTCATCTCTCTCTCCTTTTGTCTTGACTCCATTTTCTTCCACCCACCAATTCAGCCGTCACTGTAACTCTCCTCCTGACTCTCGAGTCAAAGGCACTTTGACCATGAAGAAGCATTAAACCCCTGTGCTGTGATCTCTTCAATCTAAAGTCATGGCAGGGATCAGGGACATCTCTGCTTATGGTATGAAGATGCCACACTACAACTCCAGCAATGGGCACCTATTAACACAGTTCATCTCTTTATCCTTACTAATAAATCTCAGAGGCAGTGTCCATGCAGCCTGCCTTAAAGAGTAAAGGCTAATCAGCTCTTTACAAACCAAAGACATCATGTGTTGCTACCTAATAAAACTGATATTTATATCTGGCCCAACTTTTAAAAGGCCTGCCTGTTTCCACTTGTCTTGGCCTGGGATCTCGTGATGCCTCCTGTCATTCAGGACATCTTTTCACCTCCTGTCAAGTCTTCTCAGTGGCACTTACTGAGTTGCCTGCCATCTAGCCTTATATGAGAACATTACTCTCCTCCTGGTGCCTATTGACCTTCCATGCCACCAATCACAGTAGTCAGCCCCCTTCACATTCTGCTCACTTTATTACGTTGTAGTTTTAATTTTAAATGGGTAAATTTGCCATTTTTGTCCGTCAATCTACATGCAGTAGCCCATAATGACAAAGTGACAACATGTTTTTTACAATGGTTTGCAAACATTTTTAAAACCCAAAACTGAAATCTCTCACTGCTCTAAGTATTCAGACCCTTAAAACATTACTTTGTAGAAGTTGCTTTTGCAGTTGTCCTAATTTTAGCCAATTCAGCTCTGAACCTGGAAACCCTTGTGTTCAAATACAGTTTTTCTGTCTGTTTTGCTTGTTTTTTATTTTAACAGTTGCAACGTGCATACACATGGTAGACAACATATGAGATTGAATAGCCAGGGGTTGGCGCTGTGCTCTAATTCTTTCTCTCTTTCTTCCCTTGCCGACCAGCTGATTGACTCTTCCACTGCTGACGTTATTTCCGATCTCCACTGAAGTGGACCCATCCCTTCCGGTCTACCCGCCATATAAATCCTCCACTCTTCATTGATCATCACTTCTGTTTAGAGCTCCTGTCTGTAAAGATTGTTATTCCCTTTGCCTGAACATAGTATACGGGGATACCATGTTGGTATCCCCAACTCTTTTTCGGTGTTTTTGTGTCACTGTGTTGTTTATTTTGTTTCTGTGTGTCTATATATCTTTGATTATGGTATTTGTGTTTTGTGGGTGGTTCCTCAAGAGAAGGAGCCACCTTCCCATCACTGCACTATAAAGGTTCAGAAAAATTCAGTCACACGTGCTCTCACAAAGGACAGCTGAAAGGCTCTAGTGACTGTAATTCTACCACCGCTCCAGGGGTTGGCGCTGTGTTCTAATGCCTTTTTTCCTTCCTCCCTCGGCAGATTTGATGATTGATGGCTTTATCACCACTAACGTCACTTCCAGTGTCTGACTACCTGCCACACTCAAAGATCCACCATCTCATTCAGTTCTATTGTGAGCTTACATCTGCAAAGATGTTTCAGCAATAATTGTATCTTTGTTTGTCTTGTCATTCTCTTACAACCCATAGTCCTTTGCAGTTCATTGTTAATGTGCTCGTGGTGTGGTGAGTTGGGTTTGTGATTATTTTTGTGCTTTTGTGGTACTCTGGATTTTTGTGCTCTCTGTTTGACTTTGACCTCTTGGATGTCTTATTTGGACTGTGCTTGCTTTTGGGATTGCCTTGTAGTAAACCTTCTTCCTTTATTTTCATGAAGTCTTCTTTTGATTGTAGACTTTGGCAATGATAGGTCTACCTCCCAGAGGGTGTTTTTGGTTTGGCTGAATGTCGTGAAGGGGTTCTTCTTCACCAAGGACAGAATTCAGCAATCATCCAGCACAGTTGTCTTCTGTGGTTGTCCAGGCCTTCTGGTGCTGCTGAGCTCCCCATTGTGTTCTTTCTCTCTAAAAATGTGCCAGATGGTTGATTTGACCACTTGTGGTGTTTCTGCTGTCTCTTAGGTGGGTTTGTTTTGTTTTCTCTACCTAATGATGGTCTGTTTTTACTTGCATGTACAGCTCTTTGGACCTTATAATAAGAGTTCACAGCGACAGCTTCCAAATGAAAATTCCACACTGGGAATCAAGTCCAGACCTTCTACCTTATTAATAGTTAATGAAGTAAAGAGGGAGCAGCTCACACCTGGCTATGGAACAGCTTGTCAGTCAAATGTCCAAATACATTGAGCCCCTTGAAATGGGGGGCTATTCAGAAAAATGGCTCATGTGGTATTTCTGGTAAACCCCTTAAATTAAAGCTTAAAGTCTACATACACTTCAAACACATAAAGATTGCTTTATTTCAAATCTCCAGTTAATGGAATAATGAGGAACTTGCTCAAGCCTACCTATGGAACTGCCTGTCAGTCAATTTTGTGCCCCTGAATATGGGTGTGGGGGACAATGTACAAAAATGTCTGTCATTCTTAAATGGCTCATACTTTGAATTAATGCTGAAAGCCAAAGCTTCAATCATGTCATTATTTCTTCATTTCAAATCCATTGTGGAGGCATACAAAGCCAAAATGTTAAAAATTGTGTCACTGTCCAAATATTTATGGTGCTAGCTGTATAATGTCCAGGACCAGGATGATATTCAAACTTGAAATATTAGCCATTGGGTTTCCATACAACTTAAGTCTTAGTATCCATTCCTTTTTTCATGTACAGTTTCTCCATTATAAGATTAATAGAATCTAAAACCAAGAAGTCGATGGCTCAGGTGGTTAGAGTCGCACCTCTTGGGCTGATCCTGCTGCATATCATAGTGAGCTGAGATGAAAAGTATTAGTGCTGGGTGCTCTCCTTTCTTTATACGCCTCCTCACTAGGCCCTGTCATTGTGTCCCATGCTTTCTCTTCTCAGTGCTATCATGATGAAACACAACTGTACCTGTCATTCACTCCAGAGGACCACATGGCATTAGCCAGAACCTCTGCTTGTCTCACTGATATTGCAAAATGGAAAAAAGAACATCATCTCCTGCTCAGCCTGGCACAGACAGACCTTCATATTATCTCAGTCAGCAGGATGAGGACAGATGACATGTTGGTAGCTCTAGCCAGCTGTAATGCGTTGTCAAAGGTAAGTAGAGTCTTCTCGTTGGAATGGCCCCTCTTGAAGCCTGACTGGTTAGGATAAAGCAGTCTGTGAGCGTTGGTAGTAAAAGAAGAAATGACGGCAAATAGACAGCGAGAAGGAATATAGGATTGTGAAATATGTGAGTGAAAATCGTGACAATGAGCGGGATGCAAAGACAGAAAAGAGCAAAACAGAAAAACCAGCATGTCAAACGTCAGATCGAAGAAAGTGGAACAGAGAAGGAGGGAGCTGAGCTAACTGAGCTACAGAAATGGCAAAGAGTTAAGCCCTGAGGCATTTGAAATTGGACCCGCGTCCTGACAGTGACTTCCTATTAATCACGGTAATAAAGAAGGATCCGGATCCTCTGAGAGCAAATTACTCGACACCACTCCTGAGGGCACATCTGCACTGGGGTCCGGCAAATGGGAAGGGTGGCGGCTAGTCGGAGCTCATAAATTAGTACACCAGCCTGGCACACTCATCTTCTCTGCAGGCTCTCGAATGTCTGAAACTCTGACAGGCTTCTAAGGATGATGTCACCACTAGCCAATCATAGCGCTGCAGAGAAGGCACTTTCTCTTCTGCGGAGACGTCTCTGAGCTTCATTTTACTGGTTTTGGGGTACACAGAACAACACATTTATTAACAACACAACACTCAGTACAAAGTTTGATACCTATCTAGGGGGTCCTCTGTGTAGAGCAGGAGTTCCCAACCTCGTGTAAGATGGCATTTCAGGGTGTGCGACAGAGGAAGGCTGCATAACAATTTGGCCAATTTGAATGAGGTGCATTGTCTGACTTTATCATGGTGCAGTCGGTGCCCGACAATGTGCCATCATTTGTAGGTCATTTATTAGTTTGTGCTCCTGTCCTACGATATGAAAAGAATCAAACATCGCTCACGCAGTTGTCACCTGTGAATGAGCCGCTCAAATGCATGTTCTCACGGGTTCCTCCTGCAGGTAGAACATTCGTAAAAGATGAATAACTTTATTTTAAGAGAATGGAATTTGGACCTTGCAATGTCTGTTAGAAAACAGAGAGGTCTAGTATCGATTTCTGTGCAAGTCCTGATCATGAAACGTCACTGAAGTCGAGGTTTAATTGACATTTTTGACAGTGGAAGGACACGGGGGGACTGAATTAGATACAATGCCAGTTACTTGCACTCGGCCCATCTTTCCTGCTGGCGGCCCTGGCAGTAGTGCAGCAATTTTGACAGTGTGGCACAGTGCAGGTGTTATCGGGGGACTAAACTCGTTGACTGTATTTCACTGCTCAGCGGTGTTGCTTCACGGGGGACCCTAAACCCCCAAACCTTTTGATTGTTGATTGTGTGTCATTTTCCTCCCGGCACTTGATGCTTCCCCGGATCATCAATTAAGTGTTGTGAAAGAACCAGCCTCGACACACAAAAAGGTTTGGGGCAGCCACTCGTAAATTGTCCTGGCTGAAAAAAGTTATATAAATTGCCATTGATGTGCATAAGCTGGAGTTCCAGACTGAACTGAACAGTTAAGCCAAAGATGGCGGCTTTAAAGGCCTTTAAAGGAAGTGATGTAATTAAGTTCGGAACTGGAAGTGATGTCACTCTTGAGGGCCGGAACCGGAATTGGTGTTGTTAAGGTTGAATCAGGCAAGAATCTCCAATCTTTGGTCTGCAGAAATAACAGAGGAAGATTTACTGCACCCCGTCACCCACTGGCCTGGCGTGGTATTACTTTCATTTGGTCCATTCAACTTCCTCCTAAGCGCGTGTGTGTGACAGTGCCTAAGCTTCACAAGGGACACATTTACAAGATTATTACTATAAGAGATGTCCCTTCAGTCTCAGTTTTCAAATCCCGGCTGAAGACTCACTACTTCAGTTTACTAGAGCTGCTGATTAACTGTGTAGACTGCATCTGTGTTGTAGGTCATTAGCACTAAAACATAAGTCATATGATAGTTATAATTTGTTATTAACCCTCACCTATTCTGTTTCTATTCTCTGCACTCAAATGTGGCACTTGTTGTTTTGCCTGCCTAAGTTATTTCAAATGGAGGATCACAGGAATTGTCAGGTAGAGGAGTCCTTTCATTGGATTGGCTGGCCCAGCACTGACTCAGGTGTGGAATGGCCAGTAGGAGGAGGCAGCTTGATGGCCGAGGTCTCCAGGACTCTAAACAAACCCAAATCATATTATATGATGTCATCTACTGTTACATTCTGCTTTGTTTTACTATTATATTGTATTGAGGATTATTTGTGTTTTGTTCTGTATATTGTATTGTATTTACTACCATCTTTTTTGACACCTACTGCACTCCCAACCTACCTAGAAAGGGGTCTCTCTTTGAACTGCCTTCCCAAGGTTTCTTCCATTTTTTCCTTGAAAGTTTTTTTTGGGAGTTTTTCCGTGTCTTCTTAGAGAGAGAAGGCTGGGGGGCTGTCAAAAGGCAGTGCCTGTTAGTGCCTATTGCGGCAATTCTTGTGTGATTTTGGGCTATACAAAAATAAATTGTATTGTATTGTATAAAGGTAAATTGCTCAATTTATATTTACATTTTATGCACAGAATTAAAAGCTTATGTTTTTGAGTTCCCTTTGTTCACCCACAGTATTGCATGTGGTTCAAGCTGTGGTTTAAAAATTAAAAATTTGACATTACTATCTTCAAATGTGATATTACTTTTGTAGGGGGTGCAAACATAAATCAAACATTTTCTAGGGGTGCGGGGCATAGAAAAGGTTGGAAACCACAGGTGTAGAACTTAAAAATTCCCCCAGTGTTCATGTGGGTTTCAGATTTTCTCAAGAAATTCTATGACATGTGGTCAGGTTCAGTGGACACTCACAACTGGGTGTGGATCTCTGAGTGTACTTGCTCTAAAATGTATTGATTTGCCATCCCATTCATGGTTGCTTCCTGCCTCACACCTGTTGGCTGCAACAAATTTATGAATCTGTGTAGGAAGGCAGATGGAAAAGAGAGAGAGAGGTTGGCAGCATGCGCTGATAGCCACCACACGACGAACCACCTGGATTGGGACCCGAATGCAGCAGATGACACTTCAGCACCACACTGGAACAGATGGAAGGATGGATAAAAATTTAACACATATGGCTATCTCAATGGAACATCTGCAGAAGTAGCCAGTTACGGTAAATGGGGTCAGCAGAGGAGTCAGTGTCCACTAAATGCCGAATGAAGAACTTAATAGGTCAGTTGTGTTTTGTTTGGCATGACTACAAGGACCAATTCATGTCAGATTTGATAAATGGGTTTGGAAAATGGATGCTGGATGGATGGATAGATGGAGTGATGAACATATATGCTACCACAATAACCATAGAACAAAGCTACACAGTATCCTGGCCAAAACAAATGACGATACCCCTCTTCAACAGATTCTCGTCCTTCTCTTTGCCTAGAGCTCTGTCCTTCTCCCACAGCTCTCCATGCATCAGGTCACTATCCTTATACACAGTAACCCCATCTCGCCCTTCAAACCTCACTTATAATTCCTATCCTACCTGAATTGCCATGTCACAGAATGAGACCCAAAAGGCCTGTGTTAAAAGTGACTATCCTTATAGCTGGGGGACATAAATATTGTCATCTGAGGACCCAAATTAGAAAACGGGTACCTACCTAGTGACGTGCGGTGAGGTTCATGGCTGGTGAGGCACTGACTCCTTCAGAGTCAGACTTACAAATATATGAACTGAAAAGAGTAGCTTATTCACTATTCAGTTGGCAGCATGCACATTAACTACTGGTTATGTTTCATATCTCATCAGCATTCTTTAAACACACATAGGTAAGGCGCATATTTGGCTACGAAAGAAAGTTACATTTATAGAGGCGAGAGATAGCTGAGAGTGTGGATTTGCTCCGCACCCTTCATGTATTCTAAATTTGCTGTTGCGATTCTACAATTCATACTCACATAATACACTTATTGAATAACTTATTGGCACTGAGAGCCTCTGCGTAGAAGAACAGCAGCAACAAGCACCTGTTGGGCTCACATCTGCCTCCTTTGGAGTGGCACGGTACTGTCTGCCTCACCTTGTGCCTTTTCATTGCAGTTTTATGTCTGATCAGCAAGATATTAGCCAGACTGTGGAAAGTCAGGGTGTATAATAAACGTGTCTGCAAACCTTATATTGCTGACATGCAGAGATACAGCAACAGGCACGCGCCAATTGCAGGCATCAACCCCGTGTGCGAGGAGAGGAGAGCGCCGTCCGAGGTGAGGTGAGGCTCGTTGCTGCAGCACCTTGCATTTCTCCTCTGTATTTGAACAGGGAATGTGCAAATTCAGTGATTTTGACTATAAAAATGATCAAAGTTATTGGAATCATACAGAAAACAAATGTATAGCAGAGACCAGTGGACAAATTTATTTTATGTTATCATTATTGATTTTTTACTTTTCATGATGCTGCCTCCCCTGATCGCACATCCCTGTTATCATGATGACAGTCGAGTCATAAAGAGGAAAATAACAATGGACATCTACACTACAGTATAATAAAACACTAAGGTCTATGTGTGCCCTGTCCCTCAGAGCAATTTGATCAGTCAGTTTGGCTTTGGTGACAAGATCAAAAAAGGAAATGCGAGCATGACACACACGAGGAGCAGTAAAGGCGTAGGAGGGACAGTTGCCTTCCAGATGGGAAGTATAAAAGCAGACAGGAGGTAAATAAGGCACCTCGAAATTAATGACTAAGGAGCAGGCTTTACGGGAACGCACCGCAGACATGGAGTGCGGTTCAGACACACGTGGATACTGAGGAAATGTGCTAAAAGTACATGGAGAAAAAACAGCAAATATTTTTCAGTTATTCTACTTACTGTTGTGAAAATGCCTTGAAACAGACAGATACCGACTCACAAGTCCTGAAAATACACACTTTTAGTTTCTTCTTGAAGGCTTTACAGCATCACACAAATCACTACAACTGCTCACAGTCCTTTTTATTTTCTCTCTCTCTCTCTCTTCTTTTTCTCTATTTTTCTGCCGCCTCCACTCCTCTCCTTGCAAGCTCCTTCATCTCCCGACTCCAGTTCCTAGAATGGAGTGAGGCAGCCCCTTTTACGTTGCACCCAGATGTGCTCCAGGTGCTCCTTGACGATCTTCCTGCAGCACTTTCTGGTGTGAAGAAAGGGCTGCAGTCCATGGCTCCAGAATGTCCAGGCAGCCCCTGGTGGTGGCCACAGGCCCCAACAGGGTAGAGCTTCCAAGCTCCAGTCCCATGGCCCCAATGGGGGGCTGCCTTCTTGTGTACTGGGGGAGGTATTGCCTCTCTCCCGGTCCTTCCATCCTCCAGGCATCCTGGCTGGGCAAGAGCCCACTGTCTTTAATGGATAGTGTGGCTAGGCTACAACCCCAAATCAGAAAAAGTTGGGACAGTATGGGAAATGTAATTTAAAAAAACCCAAAAGAAAACCAGTGATTCTTAAATGTACTTTGACTTCTATTTCATTGAAGACAGTTTGAACCCATGCTTTTACATATTTTTTCAGGTCGACTTCATTTCGTTTTTTAATATACATCCAGTTCTCATTCCTATAAAGTTGGTATGGGGGCAAATTAGGGCCAGAAATGAGGTAAAATAATAAAATAATGATGTGATTTCTAACAGGTGATTGTAATCATGATTTTCATTTCATAAACGAGCATTTAAAATCTGTGAGTGGTGCTCTTAATATGTATGAGCGATTGCTCAGGCACTTTGTTTTGAGGGAAACATTGGTGGCAGGGACTGCCTCAGCCAGCCTGTGATCTAAAGTCTTAGTCACTGGGGCCACACTGCCTGCAAATGTATGAATGCAAGTCACTGAAATGACAGAACAGGTCATGGAAATGGCATGGACAGGCGACAGTCACAATAATGTGAAATGATCTGTCCTTCCGACCACTTATCTGCTCAGGGTCATGAGGAGCTCATAATTATTCTAGCAGCACTGGGAAGGAACCCACCTATGATGTGAGTCAATCAATCACTCTCTATAGGATAAATAAGTCATTTATTAATTATTTTAATATAGTGTTCTCTGAGTGAGCAATGTTGCAAACACAAAAAAGAGAATCATTGTTGAAAATGATTTAGATGACAAGTTGAAATCCTCAGGATAGCCGTATTCATGTACAGTTAGTATAGAATTAGAACATTAGAACAATCTAGATGAGAACAGGACATTCAGCACAACAAAGCTCACCAGTCCTGTTTTCTTCATTCTTCCATAATAACATTTAGTTGAGTTTTAAAGGTGCCTAAAGTCCTACTGTCTACCACACTACTTGGTCCTTATTCCATGTATTTATGGTTCTTTGTGTTGTCAGGGATGCCAGGGGCAACGACCCGGCCGGGACGTCTTCAGGAACTGGAAGAGGGTCAATGCCCACTCTGGATCACGTGAGGGCTGCCTTCTTGGTTGCTTTGGGAGCCACGGGTAGAGGGCTTGGAAGCCCAACCCTGTAGGGACCTGTGGTTACCACCAGGGGGCGCCCCAATGCCTTGGGGACACTGGACCACAGCACTTCCGCCACAACAAGGAAGTGCTTAGGGGGAAGTTGAGAAGGGACACCCGGAGAGCTTCCGGGAGAACAGCCGGCATTTCCGCCACACTGGGGCGTGTCCAGGGAGGAATGCCGGGACACACCTGGAGCTCATCCGGGATGATATAAAAGGGGCCGTCTCCCTTCATTCGAGGCTGGAGTCGGGTGGAGGCAGGACAAGGCAGGAGAAGAGAGAGTGGAGGCGGCCCGAAGAGAAGGCATTGTGTGGCCAGGGTTGTGTTGGGGTTCGTGTGTGCACTTTGACTTTGTAAATATTGTTGTAAATAAACGTGTGGTGGTGATGAACAACATGTCCGCCTGCCTGTGTCCGGGTCGCATTCACAGTGTAAATAAAAACTTCCTAATGTTTGAACGAAATTTACCCTTAAAAAGTTTCCAACTGTGTCTCCGTGTTCATGATGAACTTATTTTAAACTCATAGTCTCGATCCACTGCACTAATTCCCTTCATAATTTTAAACACTTCACTCAGGTCTCATCTTAATCTTCTTTTGCTTAAACTGTAAAGGCTCTGCTCTTTTAATCTTCCCTCATAACTCATCCCCTGTAGCCCCGGAATCAGCCTAGTTGCTCCTCTCTGGACCTTTTCTAGCGCTGCTATGTCCTTTTTGTAGCCTGGAGACCCAAACTACACCCAGTACTCCAGATGAGGCCTCACCAGTGTGTTATAAAGGTTGAGCAGAACCTCCTGTGACTTGTACTCCACACATCAAGGCGCTATATAACCTGACATTCTGTTAGCCTTCTTAATGGCTTTTGAACACTGTCTGGCAGTTGAGAGTGTTGAATCCACTACGACTCCTAATTCCTTCTCATAAGGTGTACTTTCACATTTTCAGACCTCTCGATGTATATTCAAAACCTAACGTTTTTACATCTTACGTGTAACACTTCATATTTACTGGCATTCATTTTCTTCTGCCAAAAATCTGCCCAAGCCTGTAAGCTGTCCACGTCTCTCTGTGATGATTCAATGGATTTGAGATTATCTGACAGCCCACCAAGCTTTGTAGCATTGGCATATTAACCAGTTTGTTATTTATATTCCTATTCAAATCTCTATACATATAAAATCCAACTTGTGTCTGTCTGTCTGTCCGCTTTTCACGATAGAACTACTTAACAGATTTAGATTGGGTTTTTTTCTATAATTTGCTTGAACATTCTGGTTGATTTTGAGACTTCTCTCATCATGCTAAGAATCATAGTTCATTTACAGGAGCAATATATGCGTGCTAATCCAAGACAGAGGCTGCAGGCAGAAAGGAGGAGGAAGCATGACATCAGGAGTGGGGAGCCGGGCAGGACCCTCCTCACTGTCCTGTTTCACTACTACATGGGCGGAGCCGCGGGGGATGGCTAGTCATTTATATACATTAAAAATAGCAGCAGCCCTAGCACTGACCCCTACTGTACACCGCTGTTAATGTCAGCCAATTCTGTGAGGTTCCTCACACCATCAACCTCTGCTTCCTGTGTCTGAGCCAATTTTGCAATCATCAACACACCACACCCTGAACTCCCACTTCTTTGAGTTTGATTGCTATCCTCTCATGTGGCACCTTATCAAATGCTTTCTGAAAGTCAAGATAAATAATCTCATGTACTCCACTTTGATTGTATCCTTTTGTTGCCTCCTCATAGAATTCCAGCATGTTAGTAAACCATGACCTCGCTCTTCTGAACCCATGCTGTCTGTTCAGTAAAATTCTTGTTCTTGCCACGTGTTGCTCAGTTTTTCCTTTAATAATTCCATTAATTACCTGTGACGCACATTAAGCATCCTGGCCTATAGTTGCTTGGATCTGCCTGGTCATCTTTATTATATCTTATTCTTCTTATTATTATTATTATATAATGGGAGTATGTTTGCAATTTCCCCAGTCTTTAGGTACTTAGGTAGTTTAGGTATAAAAATATGTGTCAAGGGTTTATATCTGTACTTGCTAATCTCCTTAAGAGCTCGAGGGTAAATATGATCTAGTCCTGGGGCCTCATGTATAAACGGTGCGTACGCACAGAAATGTTGCGTAAGAACTTTTCCACATTCAAATCGCGATGTATAAAACCTACACTTGGCGTAAAGCCACACACTTTTCCACGGTACCTCACGCCTTGTCGTACGCAAGTTCTCCGCTCGGTTTTGCAGACTGGCGGCACCCAGCGTCAAAGCAGTGCTACTGTTCTTGTGTGATTACTCATTATTTTCCTGACTCTGCTTTATAAATACACAGAAACTAACCGCATATTGTTTATTAGTGTAATGCATCTGATTGTAATTAACTTGTAACAATATAATGGTCCACAGAATGGTCAAACTATTCTAAATACCATAACTGGTTTAGCGTTGTTACTCTCACTGCACCTTCTTCTTCTTCTAGCTCCTCCTGTTAGGAGTTGCCACAGCGGATCATCTTTTTCCATATTACTCTCACTGCAGCACTCGGAGTATTTATATCATCTGAGTGTGAATCACAACAGCAGCTGATCGGAAAGGGAATTATTGATATACAGCTTTAAGGACACGCTGTCTCAGCCACTGCAAAACGTTTTAAAGCCTTTCCTGTACGGAACTCACGGTTCAGAAACAGTTTCATCCCAAGAACTTTAAATGCATTCAATCATTGCTCCTTGTAGAACTGTTAATACTTATAAGTACAATCACCCCACTCTAAACGTGCACTACAGTTATAATATCGAACAACCTGAGCCACTTTATAAAGCGCGTATTTACATATGATGACAATATCATTTTTAAGGTGAAATGCAGCAAAATATGTTTATTAAATTATACAGATAAAACTTTAACTTCATTTAAATAATCTATATTCTTCACTGGGAGTGTCGTTAAGGATAGAATAATTAAACATGTACTACGAAGATATTTCAATGCTCTTTAAACGTTTTGAAGAATCGGCGCTAAGCTTACAGATGGCTTAACGTCTATTACAGAGCTGATTGTATGGCGATCGGTTACTTGGGGAAAGAAAAGCACTGACTGCAGTGACGGCTACGCCAAATAAATTGAATATAAAACAGAAAGAGAAAATAACAACACAGCTAAATACGCAGCGACAAATTTCGGCAAAAGTTAAATGCTTGTGTCATGAGCACGAGGTGGCTATGCAGTGTCTGCAACGTGGCCATCCACCGTGCATAAGATACCTTACTGACGGGCGGACGAAGGAGCCACCGATTCTTCCTCTGCTCAGTGCCACCACAAGCCTAGAGCCGCCCCTGATTGTACTGCTGCAATAAATTATTTCATCGAAATGAAACCCATGTTTAATAACGTGCTTTAACTCCTATCATCATGAAAATGACATCACGTATACATCTCAGTATTTTAGTTATTCAGAGAGCTGTAATATTACGAATGTCATGGATTCTGTGTCCAGTTGGAGGAAGAGAGCCGGTTTAAAAAGCAAGTAGTGATTCACACACATAGAGCACATAGAAGATCAAATACAAAACAAATCATTTAACGTGCTACTTTAATTACGATGTGATTTGAGAAACTGGTTAATTAAACGATTTTAAGATGAAGTTTATGATGTTCTACTTTAATGACAAAATAAACTATGTGATTAAAGTGGAAATGTCGAGATTGAAGTTGACATTTCGTGCTTTTTCCTCACTGTGTGCCTTTTTTCTCTGTACACTAATAAGCTTTCATATGACACTCAGACAGTGGGCTTACAACTCGGCTTTTCACGGCGACTTTGATATGTGACTTCTTTTTTTATTTCCGGCACTGTGCGATTTGTGAATGTGAGCTTTCAAGTTTCTCCAAAACTCTACGTCACTCGATCAACTTCCTTTTGTTGATTATACCATGGTTTATTTGAACAAATACAGTAGTATGTTTTTCCTTTGCCTCCACTTGGTATTCGCTGAAATTCTTATATTTTCCCCCGTGCTTTTTCCATTGTCTTTTCACAGAAGGCTGCGCTTAAGGGCGATTTATATTGATTTGCATATTCAAAGAGGCGTAATTCTGGGAGGAGTTGGGGCGTAACATAAAGCGCATGCACGAGCGTTACTTTTCACGCTGATCGGGATTTATGTAGCGGAAGAACGTGGAAGTTGGAGTACGCACAGATTCCTGCATCTGGATTTTTCTGTGCGTAAGCACATTTTGGCTTTTGTGCTTACGCCATGTTATAGTACGAGTTCTACGCATGGCGTTATACATGAGGCCCCTGGTGATTTGATTTACTTGATTTCAGCCTATTTAATCAAAGCAGCGCTTCTCCCTCTGCAGTTTCCAAATCCTTCAGTACCTCCTTAGTAGACATTTTACCACTGGGAGGTAATCTGCTTCCTCACATGTGGCGACTTCAGAAAAATGCAAGTTTAGTGCATCTGTTATTTCACTGTCTGTATATTTTAATTCCCCTTTAATAATTCTTGATGCACTTCACCTCCTTCTTAACTGTTCTTTTACTAAAATACCAAAAGAATCTCTTTGCATTGTATATCACCTTCCTAATATCCTTCTTAATGGTTGTCCTCATAAGCCCTACAATTCACTTTGGAGTTATTAGTCTTATATACTGTACTTTATACAGCTGCTTTTTTCCTTTGAAGCTTCTTTTTCAACTCTTTATTAATCCACGACAGATTTTTATTTTTTAATTTGAAACATTTTCCAATGTTTCTTCAAATTGCTCTGATATGCGCATCTCTAATATTTCTTGTGAAGGTTCCCTGCATATCAAAGCAGGTTCATCTTGAGCTGCCCCAGGACAGGGTTTCATTGGTGTGGGGAGAGGGGGGTCATGACAAAGAGCCAGGGGGCCACTGAGATGTCGTGTGCCTATGGGCCAGTCCGCTTGTGCCTCTAGCTGTTGTCTGACAATGGCGCCCGCTCAGTGCACAGCTATTGAGCTGACCAAGATAACCATCTAAGATGCACTGCCGACTGACAAAGAGCCACCTGTCTCCTCTGCGAGCACACTTCTAGCCCACTGCCCTGCCTTCTCTTATGTCAGTCTCTGCCTGCCACCCCTCACCTTTGCTCAAAGGGCTTTTCATCTTCTGAGATGAGTTGAAAATGGAGGACCTGCTGTCTCAGCAGATGTTCTCAGAAATTAAGCAGCACAGGTTTTCAAGGGTTAAAGTTCATGGTTTTGAATGCAGATCATTAGACCAGAAGCAGCAAAGAGGCCATCTTCATTCACAATTTCCAAACGGAACTTTGCAGTTTCCTGTAGGCATATTCTACTATTGCAACAAAAATGATTACGTCGGTCAGAAAGTTTCATTTATATATTTAAAGAAAAAGCAAACAAAAAATACAACTTTAGAAGTAAATTTAATTTGAAAACTAAAGCAATACTAACTTACAAAACTGTGGTGTCTAGGTGTTTCTGTGAAGAATTTAGAACATTAGTAAGTTTTTGTGATTAGCGATTAGGGAGACAAAGTCATGCAGGCGAGATTGCGTTGGTTTGGACATGTGCAGAGGAGTGATGCTGGGTATATTGGGAGAAGGGTGCTGAGGATAGAGCTGCCAGGGAAGAGGAAAAGAGTAAGGCCTAAGAGAAGGTTTATAGATGTGGTGAGAGAGGACATGCAGGTGATGGGGGTGACAGAGCAAGATGATAAGGACAGGAGGATATGGAACAAGATGATCAGCTGTGGCAACCCCTAATGGGAGCAGCCGAAAGAAGAAGAAGAAGAAGAAGAAGAAGAAGAAGAAGAAGAAGAAGAAGAAGAAGAAGAAGAAGAAGAAGAAGAAGAAGAAGAAGAAGAAGAAGAAGAAGAAGAAGAAGAAGAAGAAGAAGAAGAAGAAGAAGAAGAAGAAGAAGAAGAAGAAGAAGAAGAAGAAGAAGAAGAAGAAGAAGAAGAAGAAGAAGAAGAAGAAGAAGAAGAAGAAGAAGAAGAAGAAGAAGAAGAAGAGATTAGTCCTGCTGCCTCACAGTGCTAAGGATTTGGACTCACTATCACTGTGTGGAGCTTGTCCTGTCCACTGTTGGCTCCTGTCTGGGGCCCATTGCACCTCATGGACACTAAAGATATTTCCACACCTACTTTTTTGTGTTAACTCTGGTGCAATATCTCCAAAAGCCCAGCTCATTTAGGTAGATGTGAACACATCAATCACACTCAGGTGTGAACCAAAACAACAGAAGGGCATTCAACAACTTGTGGAGCTAGTGAACGCTGGAGCAGTTTGCATGAGGTATGAATGTGATCTGACATGGAACTGATTCGGCTACAGCTTATACTGTGTATTGCTCATGAAATTGGACGTGCTGTGGTTGTCACACTAAGTGTCTGCTTCTGCTAATCAGGGTATCACATTCCAGCATAATAAGTCGAGGATTAACATGGAGCACTAAATACAATAAATACTACATCAACAACTCCTATCACATCAACTGGAATGACCAGTGACGAGTGCATCTCTAATCTCTGTAGACTGTCCATAACTGAAGACCAACCAAAGAGACAACTGATTAAACTGCACAGAGGGAAAGCTGCAGGACCGGATGAAGTCAGTCCTCGAGTTCTTAAGACCTGTGCTGATCAACTTTGTGGTGTCCTCTGTCACCTGTTCAATCTGTCCCCAAGACTTCAGAAAGTGCCACTGCATTGTTCCTGCTCCAAAGGCAGACACCTCTTCATCTAATGACTACAAACCAGTGGCACTTTCATCTCACATCATGAAGACCTTTGACAGGCTTGTCCTGGACTATATGAGTCCTCTTGTGACAGACCACCTGGACCAACTGCAGTTTGTTTATTAGACAAACACTGAAGTGGAGGATGCAATTATCTATCTGCTCCATAAGGCTAATTCTCAACTGGGCAAAGCTGGTAGCACTGTGAGGATTCTGTTCTTCTACAGTCAGATTCACTCGAAGGAGGCCCCGAATATTCTGTAATAATTCTCGCTACAACAAAGCAATCTGAACGAAACAACATGCCATGTGCTCCTTAGTATATGGGGCTTCGAACAAGCCAGGATGCCCCTGTGTTGGTGCAATGAGGAAGGCACCGGACAGCTGCCACAATGTTTAACCTCCGTTTGCAACTTCTGGGTGCATAATACCCCTACCCCTTCACTCTGTCACTCAACTTCTCATCAGGATAGTGGTGTAGAGTATTGAGCAGTACATCTTCATGGTGCGAACCTATTAGGTCACCAATTCATTTAAGCGATGTCAGGATCAACTGCTTGATCGTGAGTTAACGGAAGGTTACTTCCAGCAAGATGGAGCAATGTGTCACACATCGGCAAAGAGCATGGCAGAAATTGAGTCCTTCTTCAGCAACAGGGTAATTTCAAAGGGGCTTTGGCCACCACGGTCACTGGATCTGACACCACCAGACTTCTTCCTTTGGGGTATGATCAAAGGAAAAGTCTATCGGAACAAGCCTCGCACTGTGGAAGATTTAAAGGACAACATTCAAAGTGAAATTGCAGCTATTGCCCCGAGACGCTTGCCAATACGTTCAGGAACATGGAGCGCTGCGTCGAAATGTGCCTGGCAGAAAACGGAAACCACTTCCAGCATTGAATGTAATGCAATCCATTACACATACGTCAAGATATTGAGCATATTTCTTTGATTCAGATTGCTTCATCCTAACGGGAGTTACAACAGAATATTCGGGATCTTTTTTGAGTGAATCTCCCGGTATTTCTCCAGTGCCATCACTGTTAAGGGATAAACTCAGAGATATGCAGGTGGATAAGCCTGTTGTGACCTGATAATGGACTGTCTGTCAGGCAGACCGCAGTTTGTGAGACTCAAGGACTGTGTGAGCAACACTGGAGCACCACCAGGAACTGTCTTGTCTCCTTCTCTCTTCACCCTGTACACCTATGACTATAAATATAACGTGAAGTCATGTCACTTACAGAAATTCTCAGATGATGTATTGATAAAGTGGATGAGACAGAGGTGAGGATTCAGGAGGAAAGGTTCGTTTACTGGGGCTCCTTCATACCAACAGCAATATGCCTGCTTGATGCCTCATTGTGACTGTGACAACCAAGTCTGACATTTTCATTGTTTTTACTTTGCTTGCTTTAGATAGATAGATAGATAGATAGATAGATAGATAGATAGATAGATAGATAGATAGATAGATAGATAGATAGATAGATAGATAGATAGATAGATAGATAGGTAGATAGATACTTTATTAATCCCAAGGGGAAATTCACTTAATCCAGCAGCAGTATACTGATACAAAGAAACAATATTAAATTAAATAGTAATAAAAATGAAAAAAATTTAAATAAAATTAATGTTAGCATTTACTCCCCCGGGTGGAATTGAAGAGTCACATAGTGTGGGGGAGGAACGACCTCCTTAGTCTATCAGTGGAGCAGGACGGTGACAAAAGTCTGTTACTGAAGCTACTCCTCTGCCTGGAAATGACACTGTTAAGTGGATGCAGTGGATTCTTCATGATTGACAGGAGTTTGCTTAATGCCCGTCGCTCTGCCACAGATGTTAAACTGTCCAACTTTAATCCTACAATGGAGCCTGCCTTCTTAACAAATTTGTCCAGGCGTGAGGCGTCTTTCATCTTTATGCTGCCACCCCAGCACACCACCGCGTAGAAGAGGGCACTCGCCACAACCGTCTGGTAGAACATCTGCAGCATCTTACTGCAGATGTTGAAAGATGCCAACCTTTTCAGAAAGTATAGTCTGCTCTGACCTTTCTTACATAGAGCATCAGTATTGGCAGTCCAGTCCAATTTGTCATCCAGCTGCACTCCCAGATATTTAAAGGTCTGCACCCTCTGCACACAGTCACCTCTGATGATCACAGGGTCCATGAGGGGCCTGGGCCTCCTAAAATCCACCACCAGCTCCTTGGTCTTGCTGGTGTTAAGGTGTAAGTGGTTTGAGTCGCACCATTTAACAAAGTCTTTGATTAACTTTCTGTACTCCTCCTCCTGCCCACTCCTGATGCAGCCCACAATAGCAGTGTCATCAGCGAACTTTTGCACGTGACAGGACTCCGAGTCATATTGGAAGTCTGATGTATATAGATTGAACAGGACCGGAGAAAGTACAGTCCCTGCGGTGCCCCTGTATTGCTGCACACAATGTCAGACCTGCAGTTCCCAAGACGCACATATTGAGGTCTGTCTGTAAGATAGTCCACAATCCATGCCACCAGGTGTGAATCTACTCCCATTTCATTCAGCTTGTCTCTAAGGAGCAGAGGTTGGATGGTGTTGAAGGCGCTAGAGAAGTTCAAAAACATAATTCTTACAGCACCACTGCCTCTGTCCAGGTGGGAGAGGGATCGGTGAAGCATATAGATGATGGCATCCTCCGCTCCCACCTTATCCTGGTATGCGAACTGCAGAGGGTCGAGGGCGTGGCGGACCTGTGGCCTCAGGTGGTATATATAATCTATATATATATATATATATATATATATATATATATATATATATATATATATATATATATATATATATATATATATATATCTTTATAGTCATTTGGTGTGTGTTCAGACCCAAGTACGTGTGTTTGTTTATTTAACTTTAGATCATCTAGTGGTGGTTGAGCATAAAAGAAGCTGGGAGTACCATGGACCATTTTAAAAAAACTGCTGAAACCCCACTTTTTAATTTAACTTTTATATAGCTACATTTTAGCTGTACTGCTGATAGATATATATGCATAGGATTTTTATATCCTTCAGGGATTTGTAATCATTACTATTCTCAACTTTACTCAGTTTTCTTTTCCAGTTTTCCGTGTTACCACCACCACCTGATTGAGGCACTGTATAGCAAACTTTGACACTCAAATGAAGATGAGTACCCAGCTTCCCATGTCACTCACTGCATTGAATCCTTTGGTACAAAGCCTGGAGACAATGAGGAGTGCCTTACAAACATTTATGTTAAGATTGCCTAGCAAGGGCTTGGTGTCTTTTGGCCTTGGAACCCCTGCAGATTTTGTTTTTATTTCCAGCTTATCTCTATTTTTTTTTTGTCCTCTTAAGCCATCGATCCTTATCATCAAACTCATCTTCAGAAACTTAGAATACGATATTATATATAAGGACTCTATTATTCTACTAATTATATATATAGTGCCCACCATAATTTTTGGGACAAAGACACATTTGTTCTTTGATTTCCTCTGCTCTCCACAGTTTAAAATTACAAATCAAAAAATTCAGACATCATGATTAAAATATACATTGCAGACTTTCAGTTAAGGGGATTTGCACACATTTCAGTCACTGTTTTGTCTTGGTAGAGTACTCTACTTTCTCCTTTTGTATTATTAATATGTAGCCTTCATCAGAATGCCTCAAATCACAGACTTACCACTGTATTTAAGGTATTGTACCATATAACTTCTCCCCACCTTCCCTTCTACATTTATAACCTTAGGCAATTAGGTGTAGTAAAAGACAAGCAGGAGTTAAGTGACAATTTAAATAATGCATTATTGATAATATTCATAAATAATAACAATATGTTAAGTATATTTCAATATTGCCAACCATACAACCTGATAAATGGTGATGTGTATTCTCAGGCGGCACACAGACCTGTTAGTTACTTCAAATGTCTCTAGTTAAGGTATCATTTTGTGGTCAGCTTTCTTCAGAACAGGCCGCATGCCCGTCTCAATATGGCTGCCGAGCTGTGATCTTCATTGTGTTCTCCTTTTCAGTTCATGGTGTGTGTGATGGTCTTTCATCAGTTTGGTAACAGAGAGAGAGCTGGGTAAAGCAAGCAAATTTATAGATTTTCTGTCCAACCCCTATAGCCAATAGGATGTCATGGTACTTAAAGGCTTCTGATACAAGACAGTTCCAAACAGCCATACTTCAGACCAATGGGGGGATAGCACATCTACCAGGTGTTAAAGTAAAGCTTGGCAGTTAGGCAGTCTGGCTTTCCTGTGGAGGCTGACTGAGAGACTTCAGCAGAGAAATATTGGTCAAACTTGTTTGAGGCACTTCGCCCCAATCCTGTCATAAAATTACAAAGAGACTCGGTCCTAAAAGGGGGAAGGGGTTCTTAAACCATCAAACCATTGCTGTTATTATCATTAATGTAACAATAATATTACATTGCTTTGTCTAAGTTACAAATAAAGACGTGCAAAAAATGTATCAACTTGTATGCAAAATTTCACATCACAACAGTCACATAACACTTTTTTTACATGGCCCCCCCATTTCAGAACACCATATTGTTTGAGCACAGCATTGGCAGGTCTGTTAAAGTGTCATATTTAGGACTCTGTCGCATATGCCTTGCATGCAATGACTGCTTGAAGTCTGCAATTCATAGACATCACCAGGTGCTGAGGATCTACCAAGTGATGCACTGCCATGCCCCTAATACAGCAATCTTCAGCTCCCGTTTGCTTCAGGGGCTTACTCTCCTAAATTTTCTTTTCAGCATATGGAAGGCCTGCTTAATTGGATTTAAATCAGACAACTGGCTTGACCATTCAAGATTTTTCACGACTCACAATTCACTGAGTTTGAAGACATTGACTGAAACTTGAGCATGTGAGATGTTTCTACACACCTCAGAATTCATTGTGCCATTGCTGTCAGCAGTTCCATCATCAATGATGAGAAGTGTGCCAGGATCTGTGGCAGCCATACATTCCCAAGCCATAACACCCTCCAGTCTGGTTTGTATCTTGGGCAGTAAGTACCTTTTTGTCTCCACACTTTGCTCTTGCCATCACACTGGGGTATGTTCATTTTTGTCTCGTCTGGTCACAAGATCTTTTACAGAATTATGCAGGCTCTCTTAACTCCTTTTTTCTCAAACTGTAATCTGTGGTGTTCATCTTGCAGTGTGTCCTCTGTGTTTCTGTTCATGAAGTCTTCTGCTGATAGTCATCTCTGACATGTCCAGATTGCCTCCTGAAGACTGTGTATGATCAGTCTGACAGGCATTTGGAACTTTCGTTGACCATAGTGAGGATTCTTCTGTGATCAGCAGTGGAGGTTTTCCTTGGCCTATCAGTCCCTTTGTGATTACTAAGCCCACCAACATGTTCTTTCCTCTTAATGATATCCCAGACATTTGATTTAGGTCATCCTAATGCTTTACTGATGTCTCAAATGGTCTGATCCTTGTTTTTCAGCCTCACGATGGCTCCTTCGACTTTCATTGGCACAGCTCTAATCCTCATGTTGAACAATGGCAACTGCAGACTCCAAAGGTTAGGAGCAAGCCAAGGTATCTTATGAAGCCATGAAACCCACTTGAGGAATCACAAACACCTGTGACGCCAATTGTCCCAAACATTAAGATGCCCTGAATTAGGGGAGATGTGTATATAAAATATGTTGTTGTTTCTACGTGGTGGGCCCAAAATGTCTGTAAATCCCCTTAAATGAAAGTCTGTAATTTGCACTTTAATCATGTCTGCATTGTTTGATTTTTAATTTTGAATTGTGGAGCAGAAGAGAGATAAATCAAGGAAAAATGTGTCCATGTCCCAAATATTATGTAGGGCACTTTATGTTATGTAAGCTTGTATTGATTTATTTGTATTACTTATTCATTATTATTCTAATTTAATTAGTTTTTCTTTTCTTGTATCATTTTCTTTGACATCTTGTAAAGCACTTTGAGCTACATCCTCTGTATGAAAATGTGCTATAGAAATAAATGTTGTTGTTGTTGTAGGGACCAGAGTACAAATCCTGCCCTGGACATGTTTGTGTGCAGTTTCTATGTTCCCAAAGATATAAGTTTTGATTCAGAGTTGTTTGCTGCTTTATAGTCAGTACTGCTGGGAATGGCTCCACTGTTCTGCACTCACTGCAGTTTGAAGACCATTGCCACCTGGTGGCTCTGAACATGTAAAACACCAGAACAGAATGAAGCCAGAGTAGCAGACAAAAACACCAGAGCTTAAAATTGGGTGTTGCTGCTAGTTATTAAATAAAATCGAATCAGCCAAGACAATTTAGCTTGGTTTCTCTATGGATAAATTAAACTATGCATGACTTCAAAAATGATTCTGTGACTTGGAGTAGAAGTGAGCACAAGAATTGGTTAAAAAGGATGTTAAGATGGTTTCTACCAGTGTGTAATATGAAAGAAAAGTTTAAGGCAATGGCTTACCATCGAGAGAAAGTGTCACTATTAGCATACTACTGGCAGCCAACTTCCTTCTCAAGAAGACATGTCCATCACACACTGTCGCTGAGCGGAAAGCAGTATATTTAAAGACCTAAATCATCCAGCATGGTCCACAATTAGATTCAGGAACAAGTAAAAAGCCCAGTGTGTTAGTCTAAATGGAAGGTAAAAACCGTTCATCTTTAACATACAAATTATTATTTTGCTGCATGTCATATTATTGTACATTTACTTGATGCTTCTACCTAAACTTTTATTAGCATAAATTACAATTGTTAACATTTAAATATATATTTTTACAGTTGGGCAACATGGTGCCACAGTAGCAGCATTGCTTCCCTGTGGTAAGAACACCAGGGTTCGCATCCCAGGTCCTCCCTGCATACAGTCTGCATGTCCTCTCTGTGTCTGTATGGGTTTTTTCCTGGTGCTCTCATTTCCTTCCACAGTCCAAACACACACAGGTTAGGTGGATTGGCAATGCTAAATCGACCCTTGAGAGTGTGTGTGTGTATGTGTTCACTCTCTCATGGACTGGAATCCTGTCCAGGGATTGTTCCTGCCTTGTACCCTATGCTTGCTGGGATAGGCTCTAGACCCCCGTGACCCTGTTCAGAACATGGTATGGGAATTAATTGACTTGTTCAGGGTCACACCGTGAGTTGGAAGTGAGGTCTGCCCTAGCAAACTACTACTTTAAACTTGGCCACTACATCATACCCACCTGCCTCTTATCATTAATTTGATATCCACTTTTATACAAATTTGATATTGTGTTTTTAAGTTTTAGTTCTGAATGCTTTGAAATCACTTCCTTTTTTTTTTTTTTGTCTGGTCGCCTTCTAACTCACCAGTAACTAACCCCACAATATTATATACTGTTCGACTTGTCTTGAAGTCTAATTATGTATGGCATCGACCTTTTTGAGGTTCCAACTACTTTGGCCCTTTAGAGACGAAAAAAAAAAATAATTTTGGATCATATTTTGTGCAGGAAATTACACGATTATATGATGAAAAGTAAACTAATAGGTGTCTTCAGCAAAAATTATCAGAAGGTCTAGAAGTTGTGCAGGCCACATCAATCAGCTCCCAACTGTTTACCCCCTACAAGGGGTCAAAGTTACTCCTTACTTAAAACAGTATCGCTTACATACAACAGATTTTGGTGAATCGTTTACATGCAATTATTTATACCCATTTATACACTAATAATGGCAATTATTACAGTAAATAACCCAATTCCTCCCATATAAGTAACATTTCTTGGACTGCCTTCTTCAATCTCCAAAACATTTCTAGACTTCGTCCTGTTCTTACGCAACACAGTACTGAAGTATTGGTTAATGCCTGAGTCACCTCACGCATAGATTACTGTTATGCTATTCTATCTGGCATTCCGCAAAAACGTATCCATCCCTTACAACTTCTTCCCAGGATAATAACCTGCTGTTCTAAATCCACTGAACATATTACATCGATTCCCTCTCAACTTCACTGGCTCCCTGTTAACTACAGAATACAATACTAAATACTGCTCTGAACATTTAAAGCTCTCCACACCTCACTGATCTCCTACAGACTGACACTCGTCTCGCTCACTCAGATCCTCATCTGCAGCTCGACTTTCTGTACCACACGTCAGACTCAGTGCTATGGGAGGTCGAGCGTCTCTCATGGTGCTTGTCAACTCGGGAATTCTCTTCCCTCTCATATACGTCAGCTTGATTCAATAACACATTTTAAAACTGCCCTCAAAATGTATCTTTTCAAACTGGCACACCAATTGTGAATTTTGTACTTTTACTACCAGTTATCTTTGTTTGTTTGCTAATTATTGCTTTTTGATTTATCATTCTCTTGTTTTAATTTTACTAATGTTGTTTAATTTAATTGTAAGGTGACTTTGAGTGCTAAGATTATAAAACAGGATTTTCTAATGGCCTAATATAACCAAAAAAAATTGTTCAGCCTTACCTATGAAATGTAATCCCCGAGGATCTGGTTTGGAGCGTGCAGCGGTTTATACAATCCCAAGAAGCACACGCGTGAGGCGTCTGCATCCATTGCTTCACTTCACAGCAGTGCCACTCGCAATATGGCGGCGACGTTGACGTACGATGCTGCTGGTCATGCGGCGTCTAGTAAGTCTATGTCGCTACGGAAGCGCTTAATATTGACATCACAGTTAAGCACCAATCCACGAGTTTGACACCGGAAGGTCTTCTTCGGCGCTTCAAGAAAGAGTCGGAGTGTCGTGCGTGTGGTCGGCGTAAAGGTTTAAGTCGAAAAAAGAAAGAAGGTTTTTATAGTCACGAAAATGTACGTATTGTAATGGTTTTTTTTGTTGTTGTTATGCAGTTCATGTGCTCATGCATTAGTTTCAAGTCTTATGATTATAGACCTGTCTCCAACAATCTGAATTAAGTTATAGGCTTGATAAAAACGCCGGGGTTAGTAGTGAGGCCTGTGTGGGCTGCTTCTCCTATTGTTAAAGAATTGCTAATTAGGTTGCGTTGAACTGGATTTAAGATTTGCCAACAAAAATGAACAAGTAGTGCGACCGACGTTTCCTTTTCCATTTTAGAGTTCACACTTCTTGCTTGGTGAGTTCTGTCCTAGTTTGATTTCCATTCTGTTTTAAGCCAGTTCATGTCGTGTCGCGTTTTTGTAAAAACTGATTTCCAAGGCAAGTTTTTTTTTTTTAAAATCAGATATATTTGAAGTAGATTTTTTTTTAAATAAAAAAATGTAGATTGGTTTAAAACCATGTAGTTACCCTCAAAGGGATTATGTTTTCAGATTTTACTGAACTGGACGACTTCTTCAGTGCATAGCTCGGTAATACCTAATAGGTTGTACGGCAAGCTATTATAAATCAAGAGTATTTTAAATTTGAGGTATTTGAAATTTATTAATCTTCGTTTTATTTGTTGATCTGACTTGGTTGCCCAGGTCACATAGTGGTTAAGCTAAACCCGATGATTTTGGGTTCAGATCTTGTGCTACTAACACCGTATGACCAGGAGCAGATTACTTCACCTGCTTGTGCTTCAAATGAAAATACAAAAGAAATGTAATCATTTGTGCTGTATCTCAAATGTTGTCGCCTTGGATAAAGGCGTCAGCCAAATAAGCTTAAGTAATTGTAATAATAACACAGTATGTCTTTAGTGGGTGTTGAATTCTCATCCTGCACGCCTGAGCAGCGTCTTCCGCACATAGCGGTAAGAAACGTGTTACGCTTTACAGTATAGTTCTGTTGCTCCCACTGTTTAACTTAATCATGCTTAACAGGTTTAGTTAGTTGAAGTTGAACTGGAGACATGAACACCTTAATGTCAAATCCAGATTTCCTGTAGCACTCCTCCATTGCGAACATCATCTCTAGGTGCTTTACATTATAGTGAAATTGTGAGTCGTCTCTTGCCCTGAGCCCAGTGGAAAGGTGCTGCCACCTGAATTCCTTATAATTGATTTAAACAGGTTTCTAGATTATGCTTCTGTAATGGTTCAGCGTGAGCCCTGGGGGAATATTAACTTGCTTAGAGTCACTAGTAAGCCTGCTGTAGAACTGAACAGCCTTGTGCTTCAAGACTAGTAGACCGTTTTCTGTCTTGCATTTATGTGCATGGAAATTCCTAGTTGTGGTAATTAAACATGCAACGTCTCCACTCTCTTGGATCATGGTTAGAGGGTATAATTCCCATACCTCAAAACGCCAGTGTTTCAGAACTCTAGACATATTTGTAGGGCAAGGTACTATGCTGGAAAATAAAAGTAACAAAAACAAAGTACCCTGAAATGTGTTAAGGTACTTCAATAGAGCATAGTCCTTATCCTGATTACCATTCTGAGGTGAAATGGAGTGAGCAGGGCTGGATTCTGCTACTTCGCCTCCTGTTGAGGTAATGGAGTAGTGCCCAAGAGAGTTATCATAATGTCCGACCTCCAAGCTGGATGGTTAAATTGAGATCTTTAGCCAAACGAAAATGTAAGGCAAGGTTCCCTGCTACATAATGAAAAATAGAACATTGAGACCTGCTTGGTGGCCAGGCATCCTTCAATCTGTTAGATGGCAGCACAAAAAAACCCAAAGAAAGAGATGCGGCAGCGTGCCCAATTTAAGACCACGACCAGAGGAGACGTGCAGAAAGTGTGCACTTTCCACCTGCTGTCAGAGTAGAATGAATGAGACCTTGTTGCCTTTTTGTAGTATAGTGTCACCTGTCCCATAGGCTAACAAGGGCTTGGGGATCAGTAGAGAGATGCCAGGAAAAAAAAAGTATTTATTTATGTCTTACAGGTAAATCATATTAATAAGGTATTTATATTGTTGTTGGGTTTTTTTTTTTTCTCTAATCATCTTTGCTGTTTCTGTATAAATATGTTAATACAGAACTTTCCTTATTTTAAACTAACATTTTCTGCATCCAGCAATTGGCAGATCATTGTGATTTTATAAGAGGCTGTGTATCTAATGACAGCAAATTTATTAACAATATTGTCTGAAGCAGTGACCCCTAACTGCGTGTCAAGTGGTTTGCAAGCTGGCAGTCATCGGAGCAAAGTGACTTTTAATTGCTTGGGTACATTGGTCTGTTGTGTATTTTTTTTTTTTTTACTTAAACATTTAGAGTATTTGCAACAGTCAAGGGTGCTAGCTGACATCAGCACTACTACTACAACATTTACTTCTATATCACATTTTTATACAAATGATGTAGCTTAAAATGCTTTACATGATGAAGAGAATAAAGACAAAATATATTTTAAAAAAATAAAATAAAATTAGGCAATATTAAGTAACATAGAATAAAAGTAAGGTCAGATGGCTGGAGAAAAAAAATAAAATCTGCAGGGGTTCCGAGGTCACAAGACCGCTCAGCTCCCGCCCAGACATTCTACCTAACATAAATAACTTCAATCAGTCCTCATGGTATTCAGGGTTCTCATGGAAGAACTTGATGATGACGGTCATGTGGGTTCTGGCCTTTAATCCATCAATGTAGGGACTTCAGGATGCTTTGATTGGGTGGTGGGGGTGCAGATCAACACCACAGAAAACCAGAAAAAGAACAGAAGAGAAAGTAAGTGTTAGTATGGATTGTGGAGACACCAAGAATGATAATTAAATGCATATAAAAAATATCAGGATTAAAATAAAATGAAGCTATATGAAAGCCTTGTTAAAATAGTGTGATTTTAGCAGTTTTTTTAAAGTGCTCCACTATATTAGCCTGGCGAATTTCTATCGGTCAGCTCTTCCAGATTTTAGGTGCATAACAGCAGAAGGCCACCTGCCTCACCACTTCTTTTAAGTTTAGCTCTTGGAATTCTAAGCAGACCCTCATTTGAAGATCTAAGGTTACGATTTGGAGTGTAAGGTGAGAGGCATTCTGAAATATAAGAGAGAGCAGATTATTAAGGCTTTGTGAACCATAAGCAGTATTTTAAAGTCAATTCTAAATGGCACAGGTAACCAGTGTAGTGACATCAGAACTGGAGAAATGTGCTCCGATTTTCTTTTCCTACTTAAGATTCTAGCAGCTCCATTCTGCTCGAGTTGCAATCAATTGATGTCTTTTTTTTTTGGGTGGTACTGAGAGGAGTGCGTTACAGTAATCTAGCCAACTGCAAACAAA
The DNA here is from genome assembly GCF_016835505.1 of Polypterus senegalus. Classification (NCBI taxonomy): domain Eukaryota; kingdom Metazoa; phylum Chordata; class Cladistia; order Polypteriformes; family Polypteridae; genus Polypterus; species Polypterus senegalus. Next base: position 17,418,170 of record NC_053164.1, on the reverse strand, counting down.
AGCGTGAAATAATTTCTCAACACCTTGCAATTTTATTATTAGAGGTCTAACTTTTGCTATATTTCTTAAGAGAAAAAATGCTGTCCTAATAATCTGATTGATATGTGATTTTAAAATTCATGTCAGAGTCAATAATTACCCCTAAATTCTTTATCTCTGTCTTGACTTTTAATTCTGATGGATCAAGTTTATTTCTAATACCCTCATTATATCCATGTTTGCCAACCACTAAAATCTTTGTTTTCTCCTTATTTAGTTTGAGAAAATTACTGCTAAATCAATATACCTAGATAGAAGAGAAATTCATCTAAAACTACCACTGTGGAGTAAACCATCTAGGTTCCTTGCAGACATTAACAAATTTTGCTTCAACTCCACACCTTCCAGTTTAGATCTTGTTTGCTTGCTGTGGTTGCCTCAGCACCCACCTCTTTTAACATATATATTCTCTTGCTATATAGTTCACTGTGCAGGCCTCTCTTCCAGCCTCACTTTTTCAATCTGGAGAGCTTACATCTGGTTTAAACAGTCTTGCAGTCTAGTGGTGACTCACACACCCATGCTGACAAACTTACCAAGTTTAAAGGAACCCTCCACCAAAAATATTTCTTTTTATATGTTACATACCCCATGTAGTTTGTAGTGATTGGCTGAGAAAAATACCGTGTTTTCATGGAGAATGGAGATAAAATATATGATGTAATGGAACTTCACTGTAACCCAATACTGACCAGCAGCCAACAATGTGAAAAACGTCCATAAAAAAAAATAATCCTAGTCCATAATCCACATGCCTGTTATCCATTTGAATGCTCCAATATGCAAAACACGTGGTTTTTGGTAAAATATGAATACTTCCAGAAAAGAGGAGCATTTCCATAACTCTGTACTTTTGAATTGAAGACCTTTCTTTCCCCCTCATTCATTGGTCAAAAGTCCTGTCCTTTTCTTTTTCATGAAAACATGAGCTTAATTTTTTCTCTCACCCATCACTGTAACCTACATGGGCAAAGTAACACACAAAAATGTAAATTTTGGTTGGACTATTCCTTTAATATCCAAGGGACTATTATGGATCACATTATTATTGATTGCTGGTCGAAATCTGGGACTTTGAAATGGAAATCCAGAATCTAGTTGTTGTTCACATAATTTAAGTTAAACTTGTGAAATGTCATGCAGAATTGCGCTAGCAGATTACTATTAGCGTCAAGTTGCTGCCGTTAAATTTCACTCTAGCAAAATGGTCCTTGGTCCAAAAAGATAAGTACTTCTGTTCTTAATCACTTATCAAAATTCCCCGACCTTAATAGTTTCTTTTAGTCTTGTACATTAACTGTTTTTAATTGTGCTTTATTAGCAATAAGATGCAGTTGACAATTAAACTTGTAGTTCTCCATCAAACTCTTTTTCCATTTGCACCTTTGTGTGTTTATTGCGAACTATCTGGTTTACTCAATTTTTTGGAAAGAAACTAGTAGAAGAAAAAGTGACTGACTGAGAACTACTCATCCACTTAAGGATTCAAGCTATTTGAGTGATCTCATTGAAAAGGGAAAATATACAATGTAATATAAGATGTTATTGGGAACTGTTGGTGTGTGTTTAAACAATTGGATTGCAACAAAAACCTGCAACCACTATGGCCCTCCAGGACCGACTTTGCCCACTCGGTTCAAAATTGAACGCAACAACAGTAAGGTCTGTCATCTCATGGATCAAGCGTGCGGGACTTGAATTCCGCTCTTCGGTTTTATCCATGTGATAGTTGCATGTTTTACTCTTGTTTCTATAGTTTTTTCTTCCAGAATTTTGATTTTATTTTCTCCTCCTCATGTATACTGAAGTTTTTGGGTTAGGTTAACTGGCAATTGTAAACTGGCCCTCTGTGTTGATATGTGCATGAGTGGGCTCGGTGTTGGTCTGGTGCTCTGTCCAGGCTTGATTTATACTTTGTTCCTAGTGCTGCCAACATTGGGTTGCAGTGAGGGCAAAGCCATGGCTGGGTTAAGTTAGTTTGAGAATTTCTGTTTTTGTGAGTATTAAAATAACCCATTTCTTTTTGGGTTACTTAATACAGTATTTTCTTTTTGCCTTTTACAGAGGAAAAATACAATTTGATACACTAAGAAAAATAGAAGACATTTTTGTTTTAATCAGGACTCTTACCTAGTCACTTGTTTTTTTTTCTTTAATATTTTAGTGTGTTCCATTATTAAAGTTAAGTTTACAGTGTTCATTTCTAATATGTAATAATTCAAACAATGACCTACTATACATTGTGTTTAACTTGATTTTTTTTTTATGCGCAGGAGTTTGTTAAATAAACCCAAGTCTGAAATGACCCCTGAGGAACTCCAAAAGAGAGAAGAGGAGGAGTTCAATACAGGACCACTCTCAGTCCTCACACAGTCCGTCAAAAATAATACACAAGTTCTAATCAACTGTCGTAACAACAAGAAGCTACTAGGACGTGTAAAAGCTTTTGATAGGTTGGTTTTTTTCTTTGGTTTTTCGTGTCTTTGATGTCTATATTAAGTGAAAAGGAAAGGAAAATCTGCATGTTTAATCAAATGAAAATTTTTGTGGTAACTGAATGCCTGGGGAAAGCATGATGGGGAAAAACATTTAAAAATGTGATGGCAATCTGCATCCAACCAAGACACCATAGTCCTGCCCCCACTGCCCATTACAGATGCATTGGTACTTGGTGTCATAATTTAAATGAGACTGGTACTTAGGCAGGCAGTGTGGTGCAGTCATTAAGGCTTTGGACTTCAAACCCTGTGGTTGTGGGTTCAGATCCCACTACTGACACTGTATGACCATGAGGGGGTTACCTGACCTGTCTGTGCTCCACCTGAAGAAAAAAAACAAAAGAAATGTAACCTTTTGTATCAGATGTTGTAAATCCCCTTCACTAAAGGCATCAGTCAAATAACCAAATGTAAATGGTACTTAGTTTTGCTTGTATGGCAATGTTGGAGTTCCTACTTGTTTGCATTATTGAGAATTTCTGGTCAGGCTTTGGCAGATTGCTGTTGATTTGCTGTGTGTTCTGCAGAATTAATGAAGGATAAGAGTGGGGAAATTATAATATACTGTGCATTTGATTTGTTTAAGGGCGTAAATGTTTCGGTTGCAGTTATTTGTACAATTTACATGTTTTGCATATTGAATATATGCAAATATGCATATATATTGAAAAAAAATACAGTAGTACCTCCTGGTCACGACCGTATTTCGTTCCAAAATTCCAGACGCGACCTGAACGTAATTTCCCCATAAGATTGTTTGTAAATACGATTAATCCGTTCCAGCCCATGCGAACTCTATGTAAATATATATTTTTGTAAGCACAGAAATAGTTAATTATACCATAGACTGCACAGTGTAATAGTAAACTAAATGTAAAAACATTGAATAACACAGAAAATCTTGAACAGAGAAAACTAACTTTGCAAGAGTTTGTGCTACATCCTTACAAACCACTCGGTGTAAGCACTTTTTTTTTTTAATGAGTTTTAACCACAGGGGGAAAAAAATTAAAGTTTGAAAAATCTTTAATTTATACAAAAACTAACCATAAACAAGCAAGAAAACTAACCTTGCATGATTCGAGCTCTGGCATGAAGGAAGTGAGGAGGAAGCTGGGTGAAAAGGAGGTTACAGTTTTGAGGGAGAATCCAGCTCCGCAAAGAAAGATTTTGATTTAGAAATCCATAGATTTCTAGTAGATTTCAGCTTCTTGTATTCGGCAGCAAGACTGGTAACGTGAATGCCACGCTCATACTTTTCAATGATTTCTTTCTTTAATTTATTTCAATTTCCTTTGAACTTTTCTTCTCGCCAACAATACCACTCTTCACTTGCTTAGAGGCCATGGTTAATTGCAAAATTAATGCAAAAGCACACAAAATAGAGCACAAAGAGTTCACAGCAAATGCACACACATCTGACCGGAAACGATGTACAGGGAGAGACTGAACACATGTGGAAATCATTGGCGCTTACGAACCAGAAGGGAAACTGGGTGCCAGTATTTTTGTTCGCCACCAGAGTGTGTGGTTGTGAACAGATGCAAAAGTTTGGCAAACTTTTTGATTGTAACCTGATTTGTACATGTTCAGAAACGTTCGTGACCAGAGGTTCTACTGTATGTATGTATGTATGTATGCATGTACAGTGGAGGAAATAATTATTTGACCCCTCACTGATTTTGTAAGTTTGTCCAATGACAAAGAAATGAAAAGTCTCAGAACAGTATCATTTCAATGGTAGGTTTATTTCAACAGTGGCAGATTGTACATCAAAAGGAAAATCGAAAAAATAACTTTAAATAAAAGATAGAAATTGATTTGCATTTCATTGAGGGAAAAGTTTTTGAACCCTCTAACAAAAAAAGACTTAATACTTAGTGGAAAAACCCTTGTTTGCAAGCACAGAGGTCAAACGTTTCTTGTAATTGATGACCAAGTTTGCGCACATTTTAGGAGGAATGTTGGTCCACTCCTCTTTGCAGATCATCTCTAAATCCCTAAGGTTTCGAGGCTGTCTCTGTGCTACTCTGAGCTTGAGCTCCCTCCATAGGTTTTCTATTGGATTAAGGTCCGGAGACTGACTAGGCCACTCCATGACCTTAATGTGCTTCTTCTTGAGCCACTCCTTTGTTGCCTTTGCTGTATGTTTTGGGTCATTGTCGTGCTGGAACACCCATCCACGACCCATTTTCAGTTTCCTGGCAGAGGGAAGGAGATTGTCGCTCAGGATTTCACGATACATGGCTCCGTCCATTTTCCCGTTAATGCGATTGAGTTGTCCTGTGCCCTTAGCAGAAAAACACCCCCAAAGCAAAATGTTTCCACCCCCATGCTTGACGGTGGGGACAGTGTTTTGGGGTCATAGGCAGCATTTTTCTTCCTCCAAACACAGCGAGTTGAGTTAATGCCAAAGAGCTCTATTTTGGTCTCATCAGACCACAGCACCTTCTCCCAGTCACTCTCTGAATCATTCAGGTGTTTATTGGCAAACTTCAGACGGGCCTGCACATGTGCCTTCTTGAGCAGGGGACCTTGCAGCCCTGCAGGATTTTAATCCATTGCGGTGTAATGTGTTTCCAATGGTTTTCTTGGTGACTGTGGTCCCTGCTAATTTGAGGTCATTAACTAACTCCTCCCGTGTAGTTCTAGGATTCTTTTTCACCTTTCTCAGAACCATTGACACCCCACGAGGTGAGATCTTGCGTGGAGCCCCAGAGCGAGGTCGATTGATGGTCATTTTGTGCTCCTTCCATTTTCGAACAATCGCACCAACAGTTGTCACCTTCTCTCCCAGCTTCTTGCTAATGGTTTTGTAGCCCATTCCAGCCTTGTGCAGGTCTACAATTTTGTCTCTGACATCCTTGGACAGCTCTTTGGTCTTTCCCATGTTGTAGAGTGTGGAGTCTGCTTGATTGATTGATTCTGTGGACAGGTGTCTTTTATACAGGTGACTAGTTAAGACAGGTGTCCTTAATGAGGGTGACTAATTGAGTAGAAGTGTCTAACCACTCTGTGGGAGCCAGAACTCTTAATGGTTGGTAGGGGTTCAAAAACTTATTTCCCTCAATGAAATGCAAATCAATTTCTATCTTTTATTTAAAGTTACTTTTTCAATTTTCCTTTTGATGTGCAATCTGCCACTGTTGAAATAAACCTACCATTGAAATGATACTGTTCTGAGACTTTTCATTTCTTTGTCATTGGACAAACTTACAAAATCAGTGAGGGGTCAAATAATTATTTCCTCCACTGTATGTATGCATGTATGTATGTATGCATGTATTCATTCATTCATTCATTCATTCATATTCATATCATTCGTATTGTGAGTCCCGGTCTGATTGTATGGGTGGTTACCTACCAGGTAACGCATGTGGTTGGTCTGCCAGTCGGCAAACATCTGCCACACCCTTGCGAGTTACGAGAAGCAGATCATAGAATGTTACATAGTTGACTGTCAAGTAATGCAAAGAGTACGTGACACGTGTTTTGCCCTTATTTGGGCTCATCAGATCTCCTGGCTGTCAAATAAACAAACCACACGCTGTGGCGCAGCATAAAGGGGCTTCGTCTGTGACACTAATGTCCGAGGTTCGATCCCCTGCGAGGGGTACAGTGGAGTGTGTACACCGGATGAGCCCAAATAAGGGCGGAACACATGTTGTGTACTCTTTGAATTATTTGACAGTAGACTATGTAACAATCTCTTTATTTGCAGTATTTTTTTTTCCTCTCTTTCCAAATTATACAATAAATACAAACAAAAATGCAAATATGTTTAGTTTTTGGTGTGCTGGATTTACTGGTGCTTTGTTGTCTCTGGGATGGTTTAAGATACTGCTTTTAACTCTACCCCAGGAGATAAGACACTTAATTGAAGTATATAACAGATTTGAGATTGGGACTATATTACAAGTTTATCACATCTTTAATGGTCATCTAAAGACCCTGTCACATTAAATTAAATTTTCAGTGATTTTTTTTTTTCTCAGTCATAATCTTCATTTACTTAATCTGAGTGAATTGGAGACCTTCACGGCACACTCTCACTGTGACCACAAGTTCTTTAGTCTAACATATCCAGATCATTCAGCCCCAGCAAAAATAAATAGGTTTGATTTTTTTTTTTCTTCCATGAGTCATAGAGGCAGGGTTGTGTGTTTGAGTTAAGAACCAATGAGTGCTGAGCTGGAAGTACAATACATAGAATGCTGCAATGAGGTTTAAAAAGAAAAGCATGTTTTGGACCTTGCAAATAGAAGAGGTTCTTGTCTGGTAGGTTCCTGCTTAATGTACCAAGACAGAATTGTGGGTTCAGGACAGATTTGCAACTTAACTCACTGGACCTGGAAAGAATTTTTTTACAGCAACAGTTCTATTGAAGGATACAGTTTAGGCTGATTTTTCCTTTTTCTATTTATGATATAAAGTGGATTGAATTAGTAAAACATCTGCAATTAGTACCCATCCATAAATGTCCGGTTACATTCATGTTGCAATTTATTGAAGAAATATTTGCTTACTTATATGTGATAATATTTATCTGGCATCTGTCTTCATGTTTTGTTTTGAGCTAAATTTGATTAAAGGACTGTTTAATTTTCTTTTTGTTTCAAAAACATACATATGGATTTTGTGATGCTTTAGTTAATGCATTGTATTTATTTATTTTATTGAAATCAAATAACATTCCTTACAAATAACTCGAGTTTTACACACAAAAAAATTTTGGAACAAATCAGCCCTCCTCTCCCTGAGAGAAAGTGCTAGGCCAGTAGAGTAGAACTTTAAGCTAGTAAAAAATAAGTAAATAGATAAATTAATAAATGAATAAAGATAAATGGAGTAAAAGATGGGAGAGAACCTGCTTCCTCAATTTAAATGCTTATTCTAAAATGTTATTGAGATCCTGCCAGGTTTTGAAAAAGTTTTGCACAGATCCTCTAAGTGCGGATTTGTTTTTTTCCAGTTTGAAGTGGTATATAACATCAGTTACCCGCTGACTTAAGAGGCGAGTTATGATTCTTCCAGTTGAGCAAAACAAGTCTACGTGCCAATAGTCTAGTGAAGGCCATTACAGTTTGTTTCTCCTTCTACACTTTAAGCCCATCTGGGAGCCCACCACACACAGTTGTTAGTGAGTTAGGAGGGATTGTGACACCAAGACTGTCTGAAAGGCATTTAAAGATTTTGGTTCAGAATGATGTTAATTTAGTGCAGGCCCAAAACATGCGGCCCAGTGAGACTGGAGCTTGATTGCAGCGATCGCAGGTTGGATCTCGCCCTGGAAACATTTTGGGCAATTTTAAATGAGAGAGATGCGCTTGATATATAATTTTGAGTTGAATAATTGTATGCTTTGCGCATATGAAGCTCGAGTGAATTCTGTGCATTGCAACCTTCCACTCTGAGATGTTAAGTAAGAGATCCTTTTCCCACTGTCCTCTTGGATTTTTGAAAGGGAGGGACTGTAAAATGGTGTTATATATTACAGAGATGCTGTCTGAGTTCTCAAGACTGATCAAAATTTTTTCCAGCATAGAGGTAGGTGGGAGACGAGGAAAATTTAACAGGTTCTGTTTAACAAAGTTTCTAATTTGAAGGTAGTGAAAGAAATGTGGTGTTTGGAAAGTTAAATTTGGAGTGCAGTTGTTCGTAGGATGCAAAGATGCAAAGACATTGTCTATGTACAGATCTCTAAGTGATTTAATCCCGAATATTTTCCAGACATTAAAAACTGCATATGTCCGAAAGGGTGGAAAAAGGTGGTTCTCATGCAGAGGTGAAATGCATTGTATTTATTGTTACAGGTAATGTATTTGTTTTTACTTGACTGACTTTTTTTTTTTTTTTTTCTTTTTCTCCCCCCTTTGTTTAGACATTGCAACATGGTTCTTGAAAATGTAAAGGAGATGTGGACTGAAGTACCTAAAAGTGGCAAGGGCAAGAAGAAATCTAAACCTGTGAACAAGGACCGCTATATTTCCAAGATGTTCCTTCGGGGTGATTCAGTAATTGTGGTGCTGAGGAACCCTCTGATCACAGGAAAATAACTGTACCCTCCTACGTTGTACTGCAGGGTTTCTAGATTCTGCCAGTCAATACAGTTTTCTGTACTTTAATCCTTTATTTTGTGTTAACCATAAATTCTTACATTAAATATTACAATAACCTTTTCAGTTGGTGTCTTACAAGGCTTGAATGAAGCATCAAAACATGCCCTTTGTATCACTTCATAACTAGCCATTGTTCCATTAGAAATTGGAGCTGCATTTTGTATTAGCTGGAGTGAAAAAGAGCAATCGAGGAAGACAATATCATTTTGTAATTTTCTTTTTTTTAATAAACTGATAAAACAGAAGTAAAACGTGTTCTACTATGGCATAAATTTTTCTGTGTCCCCGTTCCCCCCACCCAACCATTACCTTTTGGTTTTAGAAACATTGCAAACGGTGCATTTCTTTTAAAATTCTGTCCAGATGTTTGCAGTTGTAATAAGCTACATGGAAATATATTCTGCTGAATTGCGTTTTTTGCATTTTCTGTACAATTGGTGAGCAAATGTTTTTTGAAAGGTTGTTCTTAATCTCCGTTTGGTTAAAGATATTCCTGTACGTTCCACATTGTAAGTTTACGTTTTCCTTTTTTAGCCTTTGGTTTTTTTTGGTATTCACTCATTCTGACAGAACTTTCTCAGTGCTTCAGTGAATATTTCAGCCTTAAAGAGTTAGCCGTTTGACACCCACTTCTGGTATTCATAGTTATCTAAGAAGCTTCTGTTGAACTGTTTTCTATGCTGTCATCTTTGATCATTTCTCTTTCATATAGTTGAGTTAAACGGTTTGTTCCATATGAGTTAATTTCTTTTTTCTCACATTTTTAAACTGGATTATAGATTTGTTTGTGCCAGTAGCTTATTTTTTAGAAGCTGATTCAAGATATGTAAAATAAGCAGGTTGTACTTGAGGTATAGTGCCTTGCCTTCTTCTTGTGTGCTGTTCTCTGTATATTTGCTTACTACAGAGACTAAATTTCCAATATCTTGGCCCAGTCATTGAACTTTGGATCCTGGAGGAGTAATGTGGATTCCATCCAGGCCATGGAACAGTGGACCAGCTCATTACCGTCATGGGGATCCTGGAGGGGTCTTGGGAGTACACCCAATCGCACTGTATGTTTTGTGGATTTAGTGAGGGTGTATGACAGGTTTTCTTGAGGGATTCTGGGAGCTGTGTTGGTGGCCGGTGACCATACTTAGGGCTGTTTAATAATCGTCGTTAGAGCTTTGGGGGGTTGACTGAACAGTACTGTTCTTAGTGGGTGTGGGACTCTGCCAGGGCTGTGCTTTGTTTCCTATCCTCTTTGTGATTTTCATGGACAGAATATCAAGGTCCAGCTGGGGAGGGGATGATGTCCAGTTCTGTGGCCTAAGAATTGTGCCACTGGGTTTTGCAGATGATGTGGTCCTGTTGGCTTCATTTGACTATGAATGCAACCAAGTGTGAAGCGGCAGGGATGAGGATCAGCACCTTCAAATCAGAGGCCATGGTTGTCAGTAGGAAAAAGGTGGATGGTCGTCTCTGAGAGGGAGGTGAGTTGCTGCCTTAAGTGAAGAAGTTTGAGTATCTTGAGGTCTTGTTCAAAAGAGGGAAAAAATGACAAGCAGATCAAGGCAGCGAGTGAAGTTATGTTGTCACCAGTTAATCTATGTCCCTGCACTCAAATATGGTCGTGAGCTTTGGGTAATGTCCAAAAAGATGGGATTGCTGGTAGAAATGGCTGAAATGAACTTTCTTCATAGGGGGGCTATGCTTTCCCTTAGAGATAAGATGAGATGTGCAGATATCTGGTAGAGGCTCAGAGTAGAGCCGCTGACCTGCCACATTGAGAGGAGCAAGCCGAGGTGGGTCGGGCATGACAGGCTGGGGGAAGACCCAGGGCTTACTGTAAGGATGGTCATTTCTAGATGGCCTGGGAATGCCTTGGAATTCCACAGCATGAGTTGGCAAGTGTGGCTGGGGAATGGAATGTGTAGGCCTCGCTGCTAAGACTGTTGCACCCGGGCGTGGATAAGCAGTTGAAAAATGAAAGACTTAAAAAAAAAAATAAATAAATAATAATAAAAATCGAGATTATTGAAAATCACAAAGGACAGATGTAAGGCCACTTTATTTAATGAGAATTATACAACTCAAGTAACTGTTCTGCTTAACTTCTACCTGCGTAGTAAATGATGGCCAGGGGATCTTTTTTTTTTTTTTTTTTTTTGGCCCAATCCACTGCTACTGTTCCCCTGACCCCCCATTGTTTGTTTCCATATTACTTCCTTTTTCACAATCTGCAGGGTGGCTTAGAGTAGACAGGTCGATGGCGATAATCTTAACTGGTCTAGTAATAGCTCATCAGGTTTATTAGACTATAAAGTTTGTTTTTTCGGTGTTCTTTTGTTTTCTATATGTCAGCCTCTAATTTAATGGTTGTCATTGACACATTTAGTGACATCCTTCTGTTGTGAGCTCATCATCTCTTCCATGAAAATCGCAGTGAGGCTGAGCAGCATGCAACAAGCCCTGGAGGTGGATGTCGGTCCATCGCGGCGCACTTGAGCACACATTCGCACTCGCTGTCACTCGACCAATTTGAAACAAATGACTTGTGGAGCTGCGACAGACACATCGATGCCACATTCTGTTTGGATGCAAAGTCCATTTTCAAAATTTGCTGCTATGTTTCTTGCGCACAAGGTGGATATCAGTTACACTTAATTCATTTAATCTATTTCTGCATGTTGTTGAACTTTAATTTCTTTTTCTTCTCTGTTATCCTGCAAATGGAAAGCTTTGTGATGTTGTGATTATCACCACTGCCTATCCTCGATGGATGCTATGTGTGAAGCTGGCGTGTCCTGTCCCAGAGTGTTTTCTTGGTGTGATGTGTTTTCTGCTCGCATTGATCGAGAACTCTAAAGAGGTCCAGTGGGAGTGTGGGCAATGGTGACTTGGTGTCCAGTTCAGGGCCATGCACTGAAAGATAGTGAGCCAGACTGAATCTCCCTGGGGCCTTTTACCGGGCTTGGCCTGTTCAGAAAATGGTAGCACACATGAACGGATATTCCTACAAGCATTTTGACAGATAAAAGAAAAAGCCCATTCCCACCTTACAGATTTGCAGCAATGTCAGAACACAGCTTTGGCTCTTCTCATAGTTGGCCTTGTTTGTGCCCGAGGATGGCGATGATGAAAGTGATCTTTATATTTTTTTATTTTTTTTTTTTGCAAGCGATGGATACTTCCTCCTAATGAATTATTGAGTGAGACTCTAGAATCTAATTGCTTGTGTTTGTCCACAGTTTGACTGAGGTGTGTTTTCGCACTCTGCTGTGTCAACGAGGAGATTTAAGGTCAAAGATGGCTTTTTCATCCAAGCAGGAAAGAAGAGCAAGACATAAAGGTACAAAAAAATTATGAAGGTTGATTTAATGAAACTCGCTGACATTTGTAGATGTGTCATAAAATTTATATTCAAAATGTGACAAAGTCAAATTAGGGCACACGAGTCAGTCTGTGGTGTGCAACTGGAAAACATTGATCTTGTTTTTACTAAGCAATTATAAAACCTCGGTGACATGATATTGAAAACTGTTTCAAAAGAAGTCATTTGTTGCTTTAATTTTCACCTCTGCAGGCCAGTCTACTGTCTTCTTCCTTGGGCAGCTGTTCTTCAGTATGCCGTGAACCCCAGCTTTTTGTCAGTTTGGTGTGAGAACATCCTGAACTTCACCCTGATACACTAAGGTATTTTATTTTCTTAGATGTTTTTCTAAATATCTGAATATTAAATCAGAAGGGGACACAGCAAACAACCAGAAAACAACAAACCCACTTCTGCCATCATCCTCTGAAGTATTTTGATACTATTTTCATATTGAAAATGACCATTTTTTTTATTACTAGCCAGGCTACTTGTCATAGACAGGTTATAGAATCATTTAATAGTATTTGCCGTCTCTGGCCTCACATGTACCTTCAGGACCTTTCATCACTATCCATGTGCGTCTGCCGCCAGACCCATTTCCTCTTGACCGGCACTCCCTGCAAAGCCTACTTCTCGGGCTCTGTCAAAGACAAAAGAGAAAGAACAGGGGCGACACCACGACCCCATCTTATATATATATAAATAAACGTCTACACGTGGAAGTGTGTGTCTGTCTAGCCCAGAAGTGAGAGGTGGAGTTGGGATAAGGGCTCCGAGGAAACAGAAAACTCGCTTAGCTGCTAATAACACAAGCCAGGCCAGCATGTCAGCAAAATGAAACCTCTGAAGAAAGACAAAATCGCTGACCCACTAACATTGGCAAAATGGTGTCCCTTTTTCTTTTCTTCCTGCCGCTAATGCACAAGTGATGCGAGCACATCGGCAAAACGAATCCAAGGAGAGAGACGCCCAGAGTAGTTCCTTTCAATTACCTGACTTCTCTACATTTCAGTTTCAATTGGTTTCTAGGACTATGGGCTTTTTACAGCAAGGGCTTACACAGCTAGTATATTATAAATGCAAAATAATAAAGGCTTTTCCTCAAAAAGTAATATCCCTTAGGACAGGGGTTGCCAACTCCTGTCCTGAAGGACCACCATGGCTGCAGGTTTTCATTCTAACCCTTTTCTTAACAAGTGGCCTGTTTTTGCTGCTAATTAACATCTTTTGAACTAATTTTAATTGACTTGCTCTTTAAGACTCAGGCCGCTTAATGGTTTCTTTTTTCCTTAATTAGCAACCAGACAATAATGAGATACAAAATGAACCAAAACAACTGGTGTCCATCATTCAATATCTGAAAATAAAGAAAGGTGAAGGTCTCAGGAATGTCAATCTGCTCAGGACCCCCAAACATTTTAACGGTGCTCTTAGAAAGAGAGAAATCAACAATTTCATAAATGTCTGCTAATGAACCATGACAGCAACAAGTCACAGAATTAAAGAACAAGTTTAATTAACGACGGCACCTCATTAAGCAGCTGGTTGGGGTGAAATTGGTTGGAGGTTGAGACCGTGACTTCGCTGGCCTTCTCTTGGCTCCCTCACTTCACATTTCATTTCTGTTTTCATTTACGGAAAGAAATTAAGCAAATCAGAGGAACAATGAAGAAATTTAGGGGAACAAATCTTAAAGGAGAAGTCATTTAAAATGAATTCACAAGAAGTTAGTTAGCAGCACAAACAGGGCACTCATTTAAAAAAAGGGTCAGAATGAAAATCTGCAGCCACAGTAGTCCTCCAGGACTGGAGCTGGCAACCCCTGCCTTAGGACACAAGTCTCAAATTAGACTGGAAGACATGACGACACTTCCTGTTAAGTACATGCCAGGCAGGAAGAGGCGGGTCCAGGGAGATGGATACCGGAGGTGGCGGCAGAGGTGGTTGGGCAGTCAATCATCTGATCTGTAGAGGGAGAAAGAGAAGAGGCATTAGTATACACCGCCATCTTGTGGATCGGCATTGAATTACCACCACCAGAGCTTTTAAACTGTCCTCGAGGCACACTTGTGTGACAAAGGTAAATCAAAAAGTAAAGGCAATTTGAAAATTACACAGTAACTGCAACAGACAAAAGCTGACTCAATACAGCTCATTTGCCATGGCTTACGGGTAGTTTGAGCACACACAGCACAGTGCTCTGCCATTAACGTAGTGGAAGCCAAGGTCAAATATACATGGATGCTCTGCTGCGGGGTTGCAGCATTGTTGAACAACATGCCATAGTGAGATTTCTTTGGGCAAAGAGAATGAAACCTGCTGAAATTCATAAACACTTTATAAATGGGTAGAATGGTTTAAAGTGGGAAGAGCAAGTGTAAGCGCAAAGCTCATTCTGGTCAACCATCAACATGGCGCACACACAAGGTGAAGATGTTGACTTTGGTGAATTTCCGCAAGTTTCACTCCCTCTGCCCACAGAAATCTCACTATGGTGTGCAATAGGCCTCTCTGAGTTTCTTTTGTACTCAACTGTGAATAGACACGAGTAGACTATAGCTATTGTGAAAATGTGTCTCACTATTATAGAAGCAGATGAGTGTGTCCATGGGAATAAAATACTTGGATAGGAAGGGTTTACTGTAACAGCAGAAATTTATTTCATTCCAGAAGTTACAAACTAAACATACATACAACAAGAAATGATCTCTAATATCTCAAGCCCCCAAAACAACAAAGAAGATTTGCAGGAAAAATGTATTAGAGATATAATATATTTTAAAAGTTGTCTGTCTTGTGACACAAAACCAGTCCAGAAGGTGTTATCAGTAGCACACAGAAACTGTCAAATGATATTAAGAATCTGTTGTCGCCCTACTGCCTGGTAGCACCTACTGAAGACTCCAGTCCCATTTCCAACCTTCTTGGACAAGAGTCTGTGTTGGCGGGTGCCACCCTCTTTCCTGGTCTTCTAGCAATTCAGCATTCCAGTGACATGAAGCTCCTCTGCCCTTATGGGTGTCACCTGGTGCCAACAATGGTGTGGCAGAGCACCATGAGAAGCATTTGTTGCATTCATTGATAAGATCACTTTGGAATCAATGAAACTGATGAGAGGACTTTCAGTTGTATCCGTCTTGGGGGGCAAAGTGGGTAGCTTTGATTCTTGGATTTTGACCCGAGTACCCAGCCACTGTCTTTGTGGAGTATGCATGCTCTCCCTTTGTCAGCTCCTCCCACTTTCCAAAGACCTGTGTATGGGAGATTGATTGGCAGCCCTAAAAGAGCCCCTTATAGATAAGATTAGATTATTTATTTATGAAAGAACATTTAAAATGGGGCGGCACGGTGGTGCAGTGGGTAGTGCTGCTGCCTAACAGTTAGCAGACCCGGGTTTGATTCATGGGTCCTACCTGCGTGAAGTTTGCATGTTCTCCCCGTGTCTGCGTAGGTTTCCTCCCACAGTCCAAGGACATTCAGGTTAGGTACATTGGCGATCCTAAATTGTCCCTAGTGTGTGTGTGTGTGTGTGTGTGTGTCCTGCGGTGAGCTGGCATGCCCTGCACGGGATTTGTTCCTGCCTTGCGCCCTGTGCTGGCTGGGGTTGGCTCCAGCAGACCCCCTTGACCCTATGTTAGGATATAGTGGGTTGTATAATGGATGGATGGACATTTAAAACAACAGAGGTTGCACCAAAGTGCTGTACAAAGAAGCATTAAAATAAACACAATGCAAACAATCATGTAGAAGCAGATTTATAAAACCACCAATTATAACATCCACCACAATCCCATTATACATAGCAAAAGGCGAAAACAAGTTTGTCTTAAGCCGACTTTTAAAAACCTCGATAGAGGATGAATTCCTGATGTGAAAAGGGAAGCCATTTAAAAGCCGAGGAGCAACAACTGAGAAAGCTTTGTCTCCCCTCGACTTCAGCCGAGATCTTGGCACTACGAGGACTAGGTGACCAGATGACCTCAGTGCTCTCAGTGCCACATAGGAGGTGAAGGAGGTCACAGGTGTATTTTGGGGTGAGACCAACCAAGGCTTTAAAAACAGACAACAAGATTTTAAAGTCAATGTGACATCTCACTGGTAGCCAGTGGCGAGAGAGGCTAAAATTGGGGAGATGTGACCCTCTTTTCTTGACCCAATTAAGAATCTAGCTGCAGCATTTTGAACCAGCTGAAGGCGCGACAGAGCAGATTTTAGCAGACCCAAATATAAGGAATTACAATAACAACAACAACCTTTATTTATATAGCACATGTTCATACAAATAATGTAGCTCAAAGTGCTTTACTGGTCACCAGCACAGAAACCCGGAAAATGAACAGAAGAGAGAGTAGGGGTTAGTACAGATTTTGGAGCCACCATGAATAATCATGATAATTAATTGAATATACAGAGCATCAGAATTAAACTAAAATAAAGTTATGAGAAAGCCATGTTACAATAATGAGTTTTCAGCAGTGTTTTAAAGTGCTCCACTGTATTAGCCTGGTGAATTCCTATTGGATTTCAGCTGCAGAAGGCCGCCTCACCACTTCTTTTAAGTTTAGCTCTTAGAATTCTAAGCAGACACTCATTTGAAGATCTAAGGTTACGATTTGGAGTGTAAGGTGAGAGGCATTCTGAAATATAAAATGGAGCAGAGATTATTTAAGGCTTTGTAAACTATAAGCAGGATTTTAAAGTCAGTTCTGAATGACACAGGTAACCAGTGTAGTGACATCAGAACTGATGTACTCGGATTTTCTTTTCCTAGTTAAGATTCTAGCAGCTCCATTCTGCACTCATTTTAGTCGATGTATGTCTTTTTTGGGTAGTCCTGAGAGGAGAGCGTTACAGTAATCTAGTTGACTGAAAACAAATGTGTGAATTAATTTCTCAGCATCTTGCAATGTTATAAGGGGTCTAACTTTTGCTATATTTCTTAAGTGGAAAAATGCTCTCCTAGTAATCTGATTAATATGTGATTTAAAATTCAGGTCAAATTCAGTAGTTACCCCTAAATTCCTTACCTCCGTTTTGGCTTTTAATCCTAATGTATCAAGTTTATTTCTAATAACCTCATTATATCCATTATTTCCAATCACTAAAATTTCTGTTTTCTCTTTATTTAGTTTGTGAAAATTACTACTCACCCATTCAGAAACACAAGTAAGACATTGTGTTAGTGAAACAACAGAGTCGGGGTCATCAGGCACTATTGATAAGTACAGTTGTGTGTCATCAGCATAGCAGTGGTGGCTCACGTTATGGCCCGAGATAATTTGACCTAACGGAAGCATGTAAATCGAAAAGAGCAACGGACCCAGGATAGAGCCTTGTGCAACACCATATAGAATATCACGTGTCTTTGAAGTATAATTACCACAACTTACAAAGAATTTTCTACCTGCCAGGTAGGATTCAAACCAATTTAAGACCCCGCCAGAGAGTCCCACCCACTGACTAAGGTGATTTCTAAGAAATTTTGTGATCAATGGTGTCAAATGCAGCACTCAGATGTAAGAGGATAACAGATAAGCGGCCTCTGTCTGCATTTACTCGCAAGTCATTTACTACTTTAACGAGTGCAGTTTCTGTGCTGTGATTTGTTTTGAAACCCGACTGAAACTTATCTAGAATAGCAGGTTTATTGAGGTGGTCATTTAGCTGCTTAATGACTGCCTTCTCTAGAATTTTACTTAAGAAAGGCAGGTTAGAAATGGGTCTAAAATTTATAAAAGCAGAGGAGTCAAGATTATTTTTCTTGAGCAGGGGTTTAACTACAGCAATCTTAAGACAGTCTGGGAAAACCCCCGTATCTAATGACGAGTTTACTATGTCAAGAATATTATCAATTAGCACGCCCAACACTTCTTTGAAAAACCTTGTTGGTATTGGGTCAAGGATGCAGGTGGAGGATCTCAGTTGAGAAATTATTTTATATAAATCAGGTAAATCCATTCTGGTGAAAGAAGTTAATTTGTTTAAAATGGAGTACTGGGGTTTAAGTGGTTCAGTATTGTGGAGATGTACTGTATTATTTCTAATATCATTAATGTTTTGATTAAAAAATACAGCAAAAGCCTCATTAGTTTCACTGGAAGTTTTTTGGAGGCATTCCATTGAGAGACTGGGGTTTATCAGATGATCAATCGTAGAGAATAAGACTCTGGGATTACTAGAATTGTTATTTATAATTCTAGAGAAATAACAGCGCCAATCAAGACGGACTATCTCTATATATAATCTTCATTTGGATCTTGATCTTTGTTTGTCCGCGAATGAATTAGAAGAAGAAGCACTAGATGGCAGTAGAGAGACAGCTAAAACATAGGCATTGCATTAAGAATCTCCTCCAGGCTTATACTACTGAAGACTGTAGTACGCCAGTCACACCTCAAAACACAGACATTCAAACTAAAGAAATTGTTGTGCTTTAAATTAACTAAAGAGATCTTCATTTAGATCTTGATCTTTGTTTGTCTGCGAATTCCACGCATGCGTAGACCACCTTCCAGTTTAGTACGCTGTTGTTACTCACGGATGTCAACAATGTGCCGGAATAACGACAGGGGTGGTGGACAGTGTTACGCTGGTTAGCTCCTGAGGCCTGGTTAGAGAATGAGATTGCCGAAGATAAAAGGTACGTGCCTACGTAACATATGAATGAAAGAAAGACAGTGGAGAAAATGAATGACAACGTAACAGCACGCTCCAGGAAATTATTATTGTTACGTTGTAGCCGGCGAGTGCTGCGCATCTCACAGTTGTACCGTGGCTTGCTCACATGTCAGTGAAGTGATCTCTATTTATGCTTTAAAGAGCCTGGATACCTATGTGTCCCCCTTTTATAACCATTGCTCCGTGTATATTGCCTTACTCTTTGGATTGCCACAAAGCAACCTGCAAGATTGGAGAAAGGTTGAGAAGACATCGTGAGAGAAAACGATAGCGTCATGAAAACGACACGGACTGTGAACGGACAGAAGCAGAAATGCTCCTACACCACCACATAATTACGATTCGGACAGTGATTCCAAGTAGGCCGTTCCTATCGAATCAATATCCAAGGGTTTTCTTTTGTTATTTTGTTTCCCTTATAAAAAAATCATAATGCTGTGTGACGAAGGGCCCAGTTCGTGACTGGCGGCCGCGTTTAAACAGGGAGCCCATCACAGCCTACATTAACACACGCAACGTAGTTGGGTGCACATGGCTAGTGTTGTTATATTCTGTTATTTTGACCTTCAATATTTCATAATGCCGAGATGTAATAAAGGCATGAATGACTATTTCCAAGTCCTTCTGTGAAAGTAAGGATTTTAGTTGGTAAAAACTGGACTTTACTACCATAGAGATTTGTTTATGACCTCTGTTTTATTTCCGTTTAATTGTAAGAGATTTTGTACCATCCAGTATTTAATATCCTCAAAGCACTTCAACAGCTTTTTTACAGATGAAGTGATGTCAGGACTAACTTTGGGGTACAGCTGCGTATCATCAGCATAACAATGATACGCGGCATCATGTTTGTAAAAGATGGCCCTCAAGGGGAGCAGATAAAGGGATAATAGAAGGGGAGCCAGGATAGAACCTTGAGGGACTCCTTGTGTGAGAGGAGATGGCTAAGTGGTCAATCGTATGATGGACTGGTGTCCCATCCGGAGTTGGTTCCTGCCTTGCATCCAAGTCTTAAGATTCAGCAGTTACAAAATGGATGAATGGATTTTTCATCTTCTGATCTCTGTCTCCTGTTTTCAGCCTGTCCCCCAACCCCAACCCCATACGCCCACATCCCTACTCTGCTTTCTCCTTCTCGCCATGGCTCCAGCACAGCGCTTATGTTTTTACAGATTGCTCCAAATCCGACACTTTAAACCACCGCTCTTAAAAACAAATTTACTTAAAGTATTAATTACAGCCGGGCCGTGATCGATAGCGGTAACAAACTGCGATTTAAAAGGCACTGAATTATTGATGTGGCCAGATGTGCTGACAGGCACTTCATCACAAAGCTGCCAAATGAAACACGGCTCCAAATCCGAAAAGCCATCTGTGTGTTATACCAGGCCTGAAGTGGTGATGGTGGGGTGGGGTGGGGGGATCTAGTCATTTTTATATGGAGAAGTTCAACCCAGTGATAGAATTGCAGAAAGCCATGTTTACAAGGATGTCTGCTCCTCAGCAACAGTTTGTAGCTACATTAACCAGAGGAAGGATCCCTCCATTAATCTGAATGAGGCGCTTGGCTAAATATAAAAAAGTGTCATTTTAACAGGTGTTAGAAAAATTAGACAAAGTGCAAATGTCTGGATGGTCTTGACCATCTGTTGAATTTGGGGACTTACTGGAGACGGACATGCTGGACAGTTAGACTGAAAGGTCAAAAGGTCAAATCCCACCACTGCCTCACAGTCC
This sequence comes from Polypterus senegalus, assembly GCF_016835505.1. Taxonomy (NCBI): domain Eukaryota; kingdom Metazoa; phylum Chordata; class Cladistia; order Polypteriformes; family Polypteridae; genus Polypterus; species Polypterus senegalus. The sequence continues at coordinate 17,397,741 of NC_053164.1, read as the reverse complement.
AGTCCTAAGTCAGTCTGGGTGCCAGCACAAGAAGGTAATAAGCAGCTTGATTCAGCCTAATGTGGACTATGACATGGCAGTCTGGAAATAAATGTATCTCTCTATTATAAAAAGAAATCCTGGAATGCAAAAGCAAGGCGACAATACATGATTTAAACATTTAAAAGACCCGTGAGACAAAAGAGACGGTGCCAGGGCCGTCTCGCGGGGACATGGAACATGAGATTCTTGCAAGACACGCCCTACTCACAAATGATATCTTACAAGAGCACATGCATCAAAAAACAGTCGGTCGTGTAAAAGCATGTAGTGCACTCACATACTGTGCTCTCAACACATATAAACCGTATCAGGACAATATGGAGAATAGACACCCAAAGGCGCTGGAGAGAAAAAAAGGCAGATAAGAGGTTATGAAACCAGTAAAATTAGAAAGTATTGTAGCGTCCCAGCTAGGTTGAGGCCTTTTTGGTGTTAAGTGACTGTTCGGCCCGATCGAGGGAGGGCGGAGTACAGCACGGAAGACTGATGGTAAGGGGAGACGCAAGGCATGAGGGGTTGGAGAAGGTGCTAGAAAGTTGTGTTTGGGGTTACGAAGTCAGCGATTGATCAAGTAAAACTTTTGTGACACTTTATTACGTCAGTCGCTACAGTATCAATAAAAGGATAGTAAAGATCGCATTACCGCAAAACAAAAGGTGATTAATAATCAGAAGCAGGTGTAATTGAAAAAAGAGCAGGAAAAATCGAGGTCAGAAATAAAAGGCAAAGAGTAGACAACAAAGTCTTTTCACATTCGTATCTTTCTTATGCACAAAACGTGGACTTACACAATAATTGACCATACTCTATGATGATCTGTGGTCCAGTTAAAGCAACGACAAGTTGAATTTCAAAGAATACACAATTTGGTCAGGTGTATATTTATGATCACGGAGAAGCGATGCAAATTTTAACGGGCAAAAAGAAAGGTAATGTATATACTCTGAGAATAACACTACACACCAAAGGAAATCGTGATATGCCATTTGTATTGAAATGTTTACAGTTTACCGTGAGAATAGCTTTTGCTATGACAATCAATACATCACAGGGACAAACATTAGAAAAAGTCGGATTATTTATTAGAGAAACAGAAACAATATTCACTCACGGGCAGTTATACATTGCATTGTCACAATGTGTCTCCAAAAATATTGCTTATAACGAAGCTTTAAAGTAAAAGTGCACATAATGAAATTGAAACAATTCCAAAGAAAAAAAAAATTAAATTGTATATCCGATTAACCAAACATAGGGGTTGGTGAGCGAAACCCCCTAGTGAAATAAAATGAAAAGACAACAAGTGGCATTAGGGGAGTTGGTTAAGCACAAAAGTAGCAGTCTCCTATCTCACCACTAAGTTACAGAGAGACCAATGATGAGTCACTTAATATGGTCACTCATTGGCCACGAACAGTCTGTTTAAAGTATAAACGAGTGGCAAGCTGGCATACTGCTTTATATTTTATACAGTTCTATCTATCTATTATATAGTGCCTATCAATCTTTATATTGTCATTGAGTGGGGGAAAAACACAGCTCAAAGGTGAGATGACAGCCAGGTCATCCCATTTAATTCTAATAAAATGAAAACAAAATCAAATCTCAATGGCACAATAAAAACAGTGTGTATTAAATGAAAAGAAAGCAGCCGTGAAAGGGGCAATTTAGCCATCTTTCCGGGTAGAACAACTGAATCAGTTGCCATCAAGGGGCATCTTCTCAGAGCTGTGGAGGGAAAGGGAGACAAGACAATTCGTGACATTGCCCCCTATCGTCCTGGGGTGGTATGACATATCTCTGATGAGCCTGGAAGGTGCTTGTCTGATGTGCAATTGTGACACAACATATATAGCTATCTTTCTATCTATTATATAGTGCCTTTGACATCTGTCTGTCTATCTATCTAGCTATCTATTATATAGTGCCTTTGACATCTATCTATCTATTTGAGGTTAACATTAACATTTTTCAGATTAACATTCAGATTTTGATGTAAGTGCTAAAATGAGATAAAGAGTACCCAAAAGTACTACACTCGATCATTTATTTATTGAAGAAAATGATCCAATGTGGTGTATTTGTGTGACATATTTATTTGTGAGTCTTTGCTTCCAATAACTGGTGTGAACCCAGTGCACAGCAATATCTTCAACCAAATATTACCAGTAATCGTTTCCAGCCCTGCACCTTGGTATGAAGGAATTTGAGCCCATACCTTCATGTAGAAATGCTTCAGTTCAGGGATGCTGGTGGGTTTCCTTGCATGAACTGCTTGCTTCAGGTCGTTCCACAACATGTCTGTAGTATTAAGGTCAGGACTTTGACTTGGCCAATCCAAAACATGAAATTTCTTCCATTAATCATTCTTTGGTAGAATATGTTTATGGGTGTTTGTCTTCCTGCTTGGCCCACTTTCTCTTGAGCTTCAGTTCAGAAAAGGATACTCTGTATCTATAGACCAACAGATAAGACACTATATAACAGATAGATAAACACATAGAAAAGACACTATGTAATATATACTGTAGATATGCACTGTAGATGGATAAGAAAGACTTAATAGAGCACAGGCAGCTATATACTGATTTTAATATTTAACAGACAGATAGAAAAGACACTGTATAATAGAAATATATTGTACAAAAATGGGAAAGGCATCATAGTGTATATAGGTCAATAAATAAGAAAGATGCCATATAATACATAGATAAAAACATAGAAAAGACTCTGCATAATAGATATATACCATATATAAATAGGAAAGGTGCTATATAACAGATAAATATGTAGAAAAGACACTATATAATGGTAAATATATACTGTGCATGAATAGGAAAGGTGTCTTAGTGTATAGACATATATATAAGAAAGGCACTATATAGCACATAGATAGATACTTTACATGTCCCCAAACAGAAATGAAAATACTTGCAATTATTCATCAGATATGTTTTTATTTTCTTCAATGATTTAGAAAATGGCACATTATTAGACCCAGGGAGCATAACACGATACTGCCACAGTCAGTGGACACCCTTTAACAAGGAGTTGGATTGGAAAAAGACCGAGGAGACATGAGGCCAAGTTCAATCCTCCTGTTGATCCCCAGTGCTGACCTGTGTGACCTTGGCTATTTGTTCAGTTTATTCACTGAGCTGGTCAATCAATGCAGGGTATGGCCAAAGTAGTCACCTGCTGTGAAATATCATCTGTGCACAGGGTCAGGGGTCAAACTGGGCTCCAGCAGGCACCTCCCTGGACACATGTTTGTTATAATAAGTGGGAGTTAATCACTGTGATCTGATAAGCATCCCCACCACCGAGTCGCACACACACTTCCCACTCTTTTAGAAAATAGAACTACCAATTTTGCTTTAAATACATTGATGCTACCACAAATAGATTTTTATGTCGTAACTAATTGGAAATAACTGATAAATACACTCCTGCTGCTGGAAAACTTGTGATCTGCTTATTAAGCACAATGCGTATTTAATCAGAATTTGTCCCGTCCTAATTGAAATAAAGCATACAATGATTCTGATTTAGAAAATGGCACATTATTAAGAGAGTATTCAGATAGATAGTGTGATAGATGGCCGGCCGTTCATCCCAGCCAGTACCCCCACGCTGCCAGGTGGAGCCCTCCCTGCAACATGGAGGTGCCCTGAATGTCAGCAGGGAATCCTGGACATTAGAGTTTTTATACACAGCCCTGCTGGATACCCTGGGGGCCACTAGGAGACGCTGCAGGGAGGAACAATGGTTATTTGCCTTACGCCCCGGAAGTACATCTGAGTCACATGGACAAGAGGAATGACGTGCTTCCGGGTTGAAGAAAAGGACTTTTTATCTGACCCAGAAGTGATAGGAGATCACATGGACTGGGGATTGGAACACTTCCAGGTCAGGGAATATAAAAGGATTGTGGGAGCTCCCAGATGGCGAGCTGAGCTGGGTGGTAAGAGGGCAACGCGTCTGGGAGTGGTAGATTGGTTTATTGTTATTGTATTGTGTATTGGATGAGTACAGTGGAGGAGAATGTGCTTTGTGCACTGTTGCAAATAAATAAAATAAAATTTTGGATTTTTATACGGTGTCTGGAGTATTGGACAGGGGTTCAAGGGAGCGATACTGCCCCCTATCTGTCACAATAGATAGATAGCACATATACAAATATGCACAGGTAGATTTTAGAATGCAGCAGCAGGTAAAGTGGGGAAATATCATTATTTTTATTATTGTTTGGTCTGGCGCTTAGGCTAAGGCGACGAGGCAATTGCCTTAACTTACACTTTAATAAGAGAGATATTTGAATGCAACAATATATTACAAAATAAAAATACAGAAAATGAAACTATAAACCTTGAGAATCACTTATGTATTTGATCCCATATTTATATTCCACCTTTAAAAATTCTAATACAAATTTTTATTATGAAAATTTCAAATTTCACTTAATGCAGATTGCACAACCAATGTCCTCACCGCGAGCTTGGGCGAATCAAAACGCGCACGCGCATTTCAAAGCTATGTAATCCCAGCGTCAGATATTGGCGTTCCGTCTCCTACCTTTTAAATATCGTAATAATATGTGCCGATTATGACATTTCATAAAAGTGAATCAATTTCTGAAATGTTATTAATTTGTCCGTCATATGTAAATGTCTGTTAAATGTCTCTTGTATTTGCTCCGGTCAGGAAGTCGCCTTTTAGCTTGCCGGTATTTACGAGGGGCGTTGCAAATTTTTTTAGACTTTCATGAACTTAATAACAATTGAGACAAAACCTTTTTCTCCAATGAAAACTAATTTTTGGTGAGTTTATCGCAGAATCAATACTTTTTTCATACGCTTGATCCATCTGAGTTAAGCACTCATGGTTGCTCATTCACTGTATCAACCAGTTCATCACGTGTCTCAAAAACTCTTCCATGCAAAGGTTCTTTAATGTTCAGGAACAATCAGAAACCACAAGGTGCTAAACTGGGTAAATAAGGAAGGCTTCTAACTAGCTGTTCGCCAGATTTCTCCGAAATGTCAATGTCCAGCTTTGCAGTGTGCGCTTGGAAAAATGGACTTGTTGCAGAATGAGGACGGGCGACCTCCACTCCTCTCACTCTTCCCCATGTACCTCGCCATTAGCTCTTGTGGGGGAGTTTTTTTTTTATAGTAAGTTCAAGAAAGAAGAATAATCTAGATCTCCAGTCAATACGAGCACGATGACGCTCACCAAGCACTGAGGGCGAAGGACTTCTGCAATGCCCGTCGTATAGAAGCGTACAGGGTGCTCCAAACAGCCGAGGTTCGTTTGCATACATAGTACTGTATTTTTAGCTCAGAAAGAAACGGCGAACAATGTATAAAGCTGTATGTAATGCTAATTGTATCTTTCGTGTTAAAGCTAATATTTCATCTTCATTTTTTTCCAAATGTATTATTTATTTTATTCTTTTTCTGTTGTTCTGAGGATGCACTGTATCGTAGATTGTTTGTATTACGAAGCCTGTATCGCAATATTACCAGCATTCCACAGAAGTTAACTATAGTTTTTCACAATAAGGTAATGTATTATAAAATATGTAATCACGGGCTAAGCCATCTTCAGCAAGTTACTATGAAATTGTATTTGGACTGGTCCGCATTGCATCGTGGGACTTTTTCAGTTCATGTACTGTATTTTCATAAGGTGTAAATTCTGGTAAAATGACGGTTAAAAGTGAAATCCTGACTACAGGGACTTTAATGGGCACTTGGTTGCTATCATACAAACGTCAGAAAGTGTTAGATCACAGAGGGAACAATAGACACAAAGGAATAAGTGACCAAATAGTGAGGTGGGCAGAGGACGCGCTGTAGGGACCTTCAAAACTGAAACTGATGTAGATTTTGGGGAAAACAGGTGAAAATAGTGCATGAAAAATACTGTAAAAATACATTACATTAAACAACGTATTTAATTGGCATTGCTGTACGAAACACACACAACTAAGAAAATACACACACAGATAAAACACAGACGTACACATAACTTACAGAAGAAATGCATCACTTGTAAAGAACGGACAAGGTGACATCGGGGGTGTGCCGCTCGGGCCGGGGCGGTGCTTCAATTTGCTGTCCTCCAACATATCTGAATATGTTAACCCATTTAAATAGAAAATTGAAATGACGTATAGAGGAAAATTAAGATACATTTTGCATAGGTGTATTAATTTATACAGAAACTGCAATAATTTTTCACATATAATCATTTATAAGCATCAACTAGACAAGAATATAGTATAGACTCACTGATAAGCTGTGTCCTGATTATTAGTTTAATGTAATTACTTTGCGAAAACCAGAACCAGTGTAGTGTACAAGTTATAGGTGGGGATGTTTTCTGCGCAGAGCAAGAACGCATTCGGATTGATAACGAAACGAAATTATAAATTGTAAATTAGTTGTTTATCTTCCCAGAAATTATTCTCGGTGCAATGTTTAGGTTTATTTTTGCTATTGCCTCATAAAAGTCAACTGCTGTGTCTGATGCCGCCACAGAACACACGAATTGTACTGAGCCTTTTGGCCAATAATGCCGCCCCAAAAAATGTGCTGCCCGGGTCGGACCGCACCCTCCGCCCGCTCCTAGCTATGCCACTGGGTGACCTTCATGCCACTTTTGTATCCACTACTGGTGTTGTCCCACATACGCTACACAAAATATATACTTATTAACCAGTACACAGACAACTACAGAAAGCAGCCATTTTAAATACTTGAGATCACTTAGTGAGGAAAATCCTTAAGACAATCACAATCCTTTAAAACATGCACACGTAGACACACCACATAAAACTGACCTCATGTCTTGGCCTAGACCCAATATACAGTGGTGTGAAAAACTATTTGCCCCCTTCCTGATTTCTTATTCTTTTGCATGTTTGTCACACAAAATGTTTCTGATCATCAAACACATTTAACCATTAGTCAAATATAACACAAGTAAACACAAAATGCAGTTTTTAAATGATGGTTTTTATTATTTAGGGAGAAAAAAAATCCAAACCTACATGGCCCTGTGTGAAAAAGTAATTGCCCCCCTTGTTTAAAAAATAACCTAACTGTGGTGTATCCCACCTGAGTTCAATTTCCGTAGCCACCCCCAGGCCTGATTACTGCCACACCTGTTTCAATCAAGAAATCACTTCAATAGGAGCTGCCTGACACAGAGAAGTAGACCAAAAGCACCTCAAAAGATAGACATCATGCCAAGATCCAAAGAAATTCAGGAACAAATGAGAACAGAAGTCATTGAGATCTATCAGTCTGGTAAAGGTTATAAAGCCATTTCTAAAGCTTTGGGACTCCAGCGAACCACAGTGAGAGCCATTATCCACAAATGGCAAAAACATGGAACAGTGGTGAACCTTCCCAGGAGTGGCGGCCGATCAAAATTACCCCAAGAGCGCAGAGACGACTCATCCGAGAGGTCACAAAAGACCCCAGGACAACGTCTAAAGAACTGCAGGCCTCACTTGCATCAATTAAGGTCAGTGTTCAAGACTCCACCATAAGAAAGAGACTGGGCAAAAACGGCCTGCATGGCAGATTTCCAAGACGCAAACCACTGTTAAGCAAAAAGAACATTAGGACTCATCTCAATTTTGCTAACAAACATCTCAATGATTGCCAAGACTTTTGGGAAAATACTTTGTGGACTGATGAGACAAAAGTTGAACTTTTTGGAAGGCAAATGTCCCGTTACATCTGGCGTAAAAGGAGCACAACATTTCAGAAAAAGAACATCATACCAACAGTAAAATATGGTGGTGGTAGTGTGATGGTCTGGGGTTGTTTTGCTGCTTCAGGACCTGGAAGGCTTGCTGTGATAGATGGAACCATGAATTCTACTGTCTACCAAAAAATCCTGAAGGAGAATGTCCGGCCATCTGTTTGTCAACTCAAGCTTGGGTGCTGCAACAGGACAATGACCCAAAACACACCAGCAAATCCACCTCTGAATGGTTGAAGAAAAACAAAATGAAGACTTTGCAGTGGCCTAGTCAAAGTCCTGACCTGAATCCAATTGAGATGCTATGGCATGACCTTAAAAAGGCGGCTCATGCTAAAAAAACCCCTCAAATAAAGCTGAATTACAACAATTCTGCAAAGATGAGTGGGCCAAAATTCCTCCAGAGCGCTGTAAAAGACTCATTGCAAGTTATCGCAAACGCTTGATTGCAGTTATTGCTGCTAAGGGTGGCCCAACCAGTTATTAGGTTCAGGGGGCAATTACTTTTTCACACAGGGCCATGTAGGTTTGGATTTTTTTTCTCCCTAAATAATAAAAACCATCATTTAAAAACTGCATTTTGTGTTTTTCCTTGTGTTATATTTGACTAATGGTTAAATGTGTTTGATGATCAGAAACATTTTGTGTGACAAACATGCAAAAGAATAAGAAATCAGGAAGGGGGCAAATAGTTTTTCACACCACTGTACGTGTTAGCATCAGGACTACCCCAGAACATATTTTGAATAATAATTATAACAGTAATAAAAACAATGTATACAGGTGTCACGCATGCGCGTCAGATGGTCACCTGCCAGGCTCACCCAATATGTGGTACCACCCCGTATCAAGAGGGTGTGCTGTTACTAACAGTCTTGTCTCCTTTTTACCCTCACAGATCGGGTAGTGACATGCCATCCCATGAGGGCAATGGAGCCACAGGTGCCCCACCCCTTCCAGTCCACCCGGTATAAAAGGGAGACGTCTTCGAGTGGTGACGTCTTTTTAAGACCCGGGAGAGTGACTGTCAGTAGCAGCTCCGACCAGTTGTGCCCAAAGAAAGAAAAATGTTCGATCATTTGTATTTTTATTTTGTTGTTTGATAGCTCACATTGCCCCTGTTATTTATTTATTTATTTATTTATTTATTAATTTACTTATTTATTAGTTTTGTTTAAAATTTAGCGCGGTTTACCCAGTTGGCAAGCCATTTTTGGGGCTTGCTCTGCCTACTCACTCGCCCACCTACACAGGTTATCTGTACAAAATAACACACTGGTTTCGCAAGTGTTAACTTTTAGTGTTTGACTTTATTTTTGGATGTTTCCGTTATTGGGGGCGGGGAGGAAAATGATACTCGCTACAGGCATTTTTAACAAGATATATGATTTAGGTGCTTGCGTGTCTAAAACTAAAATGAAAACGCAAACTTTTGAACTCGGAAACCCACCGGTTAAAAAGTAACTAAGAGAGCGCAGCCGAAGATATCCGATCGAGCTGCCGGCGGGTGTCACATCTGACGGCGCGTCTTCAGCCTCTGAGGTCCCGTCTGTAGGAAAGCAGCCCTCGGCAGTTTGAAAGGCTATCCGTGGGACCCCAGCAGGCGTGCAGCTGCGATCAGTCCTCCCTCCTCTCCCTCCGTGGACGGTCAGATAAAGTCCCGGGGCTGTGCTTCGTGAACACGGTGCTGCACATTAGAAATGGACCGCAGGTGACTTTTCTAGAATTACATCCAGACATGCCGAGTTTAGTACATTTGCAAACCTTTCTGAAAACATGTTTTCATTTATCATTATGGATTACTAAGCGTAACACTCTAAAAACAATTAACATGTTTTTCAAATAATATATCTAATTTAACTTAATGACTAAGAATAGTGATAGTTGATATCACTTGCCTTTTATACTTAAATTGATATAATTCTCTTAGATGTCACATGAACTCAATTAAAGTACGCTGAAACAAAACCATTAAAGTATTTTCTTTTAGCAGACACTAATCAGCCTGTTGTCTTTACTCGTCAATTTTAAGTTAATCTTTCTCAAAATGTACACTGTTTTAGTACACAAAACATGGTGTGCCCATTTTTATGATACTCAGTTGAATTAAATTGATTTAACTTTAAATAAACGCACGTTATACACGTGACTATCCTTTACACGCATAAGGATCCGCCCCTTTTTGTTGCATTGTGGTCCAAGAGATCTCAACACCCTTGCTTAGTACGAAAGAAAGTTGAAAACAATAAAAATAAAAAATAATTCCACAAACATTAAAGTCACCTAAATAAAGAAAGATTCTTTATAGAACTTTCATGCGGATCTATTTTTTCGTTGGTGTTTTAAAATTTTTTCCCCTATGGCACTGCTCTGAATAACCACTTTGGCACACTTTATTTTTAAGCGTGTTCGTTTAAGCAAGTAATTTAATGGAACTGAAATAACATCTCACCATCACTGTCCGTTTGCAACAACCAAGCTAAATTAGACACACAATTAGCCACACGTGAGTGAACTGAACTGGCATCCCGTCCAGCTATGGTCCCTCACTTATATTGAACTTAAATTGATAAATGAGGTTTCCAGAAATGAACTGATGGACAGACAGAAAGTCATGTCATTCCATGCCATGCCATTTTCAAACCGGCTTAATCCAGACCAGGGTCGTGGGTGTGGCATGGAACCAATCCTAGCGGCAGCATAGGGCACAAGGCAGGAACAAGCCCTTGACATGGTGCCAGTCCATCACAGGACCAACACACACTGCGCCACCGTGCAGCCCATACAGACAGAAAGATTGTCATATAAATTATTTGACATTTTTTCCCCCGAACAACGATACAAAGATAATCTAATGCCCAGGACAAAACCTTTCTTTCTTTCTTGTACATGTGGGAAACATTAGCTGAGCGGTACACATTTTCGCTACTTTTCTAAATATTCGGGTATTCTTTTAACAGTCATGTAGATGTTCAACTTTGGGTTTGTTTCTTGACGTTTAATTGATGTGGGTCGGGAAATGAACTACTAATATGCTCTGGAGAGTTACGTTTTGAAGCATGCGAACTAATCAAGTCATAAACTATCGAAAAATCCGCGATTTTTAACCGAATTTATTTAAAACCCTTAAAGTTTTCCCGTAAAAGTTCATATGTAAATGCCCCAGCAGATGTAGTGTTAAAAAATAAAGTGTCATCCACTTTCTGCAAAGTTTATTGTGTTAAAGATTTAATTTTAAATGGATCAATTTACCATTTTTGTTCGTGAATGCGGTTCAGACATAATCGGCACCTTTTCCTGATCAGAAAGCTTTTATTCATATGAACTTTAAAAAAAGGAGAAGATATAAGCACCTTGAAGTTAAGCAGATCAATAAAGCGTAATGTTTCCAAAATGTCTGTGATGTACTGTGATTAATAATCCCATGCCTTTTTTTTCTCGGGTTATTGTCTTTTCTGCGCTCTTTGCAGCAGTGTTAACACCTAAGCAGCCAAGATGCCACCTCCGCACGGCTCCAAGCGTAGATTCTTCCCTGACATTCCCATCATTCAATTAAAACACAGCTGTCAAATTTATTAAAACGCGGCAGCAGTAAATCTCTGCCACTGACTCGTTTTTACGGCGTCGTCATCATGCAAACAGCTCGCCATAGGTGCTGTAGGACACCTGCTTTTGGGTGGGAAGTCTAGTGACGCCCCCAATAAAACAGCGAGAAAAAAAGGTGCGCAGTTCCTGGAGGAGACTGAAAGTGATCCCAATTTCACAAAGACCACGATTGTGCCCAGTATCTCCCAACACGTCTTTTGGAATCTTCGAAGCCCGTTCGGAGAGCTGCAGGGTGGACTGACCGTCGCCCACGTTGTCCAAAGAGGAAAGTCGATATTATTAGACATTGACGACATATGTGTTTTTGTTTGGCAGTCCCCCTCGGTTTCCGGAGCGCACGACAGCACAAACAGCGCCCCTTTTTTTGCATATAACGCGGGCTTTAAGGAGCGCGCGCCCTTGGTGTAATAGTAATAATAATACATTTTATTTATATAGCGCCTTTCCCATGCTCAAGGCACTTACAGAATATAAGAAAGAACGGCAGGGTATACAGTATATAGCATTGTACAAAGCAAATAAATAAATAAAGAAGGTTAAGACAGTAAATTCAGAGAAAGCCTAACAGACAACATAATTGATGGTCCAGCACACACACACACAGGTTACACGAGCATCTTGACAGAGAGGTAAACTGAGAGAAGGGTAATAAAGTCAAGTAGAGCTAAAAGCCTTCCTGAACAGATGAGTTTTGAGTTGTTTTTTTATAAGAATTCATGGAGTCCGCTGATCTGATTCATTTCGGGAGGTCATTCCAGAGTCTGGGCGCCATACAGCTGAAGGCCCTGCTGTCACCCATGGAGTGTAGATTAGTGTGGGGCACAAGATTGCCAGAATCAGAGGACCTTAGTGAGCGGGCAGTCACATAGTGATGTAGAAGGTCACTGATGTAGTTTGGCGCGAGGTCGTTTAAGGCTTTGTAGGTTATTAGTAGGATTTTATGTTGGATTCTGTAAGACACAGGGAGCCAGTGAAGACGGAGCAGGATGGGTGTGATGTGCTCGCTGCTGCTGGTTCGAGTGAGGACTCTTGGAGAAGAGTTTTGAATACGCTGGAGCTGCGATAGAAGATTAGAAGGGACAGCTGCCAGCAGCGAGTTACAATAATCGATGCGGGATGTGATAAAAGCATGGACAAGTTTCTCAGCATTAGAAAAGGAGAGGAAGGAGCGAACACGTGATACATTACGGAGGTGAAAGTAAGAAAGTTTCTTAACGTGGTTTATGTGGGCGGAATAAGAAAGGAAAGGAAAGAATCAAAAATGACACTATTAAGATTCTTTGCAGTAGAAGCAGGTCTGATGAGATCACCGCCAATGGACTGGGAAGGAGCTCATTTTATTAAGTTTCATTTTAGTCCCAATGTGCAGGAGTTCAGGTGTACTGAACGTGCGTACTTTTCGTTTCCAAAACGGTGCCCACTCGTTATCATCCTACGTTGGTGTCCCACTCGGTATCCGGAGTGAGCGAGACTTACCGCAGACATTCTTATTGTACTTCTACGGTTTGGGGGTGGGAGCATAAAGATGACGGCGCGCTATGCAGCCACCAACATAATGGATTGACGGTGCTAGTGGCACTGAAACAAAGCATATATACTTGGCGCTGCCTCGTCACACTCAGACTTACCAATTTCTAAATGGGAGTAAAATTAATGAAGATCGATGGATTTCATTCGACCTATTCGATCTATAAATTATTTCTCCGAAATTGCCATTCATGTTACCTAACAAGAAAATCGAGGACAAGAAAAATCTTACCAGAGGCAAACGGATGACCTTTCTTCCAGAACAATGACTGTTTTTAGTACTATGCTTTACATATGATTCAGTTTATCTTCGAGTTTATAATCGTTTTGTAAGTCGCTCTAGGTATAGATGTCGGCCCAAAAAATAAATAATAATAATTGGGGTGTTTTTGCTGCTCTCCTGTAGCGCCATACTAGGCTGAAGATGATATTTTTCAATTACATATAATCCACAATGAAAAATAATTGACTGCAGATTTACAGTAAATTACTGGTTAGTCATTGCATTGCTTTAACAGTCCTATTACTGTACATTGCAATAAAAATACAATACAGTGACTTCACAGTAAACTTGCCCACTAAATGAATGTGATGTGTTTGTACGCTTCTGTTGAACTGCAGTCATTTTGTAAATGTTTACTCATTAACTGTAACAGTACAGCAATTCAATAGCCAGCATCTAACTGTAAATTTACTCAATTTTAGTTTAAAGATTGTGACAAAAGGTGCTACCCAACACAGATACACAAAGGAGGCACACTTATAAAACAAATAAATGTTTTCATTTTTCTTTTCTTCAGTCTGTGGGCAACGCCTTCCCTATTCCCACAGGCACAACACAGTCCAAGCACCAAGCACACACAATCCTAATACTTTCTTCTTCTTCTTCTTCTTCTTTTTCTCTTTCTTTCTCCACCACTCCTCTCAGGCCAGCTTTGTCTCCCTCCTCCCGACTCTGGCTCCCAGAGTGGTGGCTGCTGGCTCCTTTTATGGCCCACCCAGAAGTGCTCAGGTGTTTGATGACCCATTTCTGGCTGTACTTCTGGGTGTGGCTGAAGAACCTCCCACACAGGCTCAGTAACCACCCACTTCAGTGCCCCCTGGTGGCACCCCCGGATCCCAACAGGGTTGTAGAGAGCTCCATTTCCCATGGAGCCCTGCTGGCATCTGAGGCACCACTGCTACGCATGGGGGCTGCCCTCTATCATCCCTGGGGAGGTACTGTTCTGTCCATACTTGTTCTCCCAGGCCATACAAAGAAGAGGCGTCCTGTCCGGGCAAGGGCCCCGGTTATCCGCCACAAGATGTTGTGAATAAAACTTGTCTATAACTTAATAGTTAAATGACTAGAAGTTCAGCTACCAATAATTTTTCTGTCAGACACTTCATCATTTTCTTTTACTGTCAAAGTAAATTTTAGCTACACACTACAAAATATAGTCCAAAAAGCAACTTTGTCTTGTTGAAAATTTAACGGTGATAGTTTTATTTTATTATGTCAATAACCAGTAAATTCAAAGAACTGCAATAATCCAAAAGAGAACTCACTAAACTACATTCAATGAACTGCAAGGGACTGAATTTCCCATCAGCCTTAATAGAGGTGGAAGCAGTCCCCCCAATTGACATTAACTGCACCAAAAACCCTTTATGTCGGGTCATCATTCAAGAAGTGGATGTAAAGCTGGTCCACATCTACAAGTACTTGGGGTTCCACAGTAATGTCAGGTTGGACTGGTCTTGGAACACAGAGGAGAAAGGGCAGAGCAGGCTCTTCTTCCCCAGGAGACTGTGTTCCTACTAATGTGGTGAGTGACATCCTTCATGTTTCTACAGCTCTGTGATGGTGAGTGTGACTTCCAACACTGTGATGTGCTGGGCTGCTAAGATCACTTCAACAGAGGCCACCCGAATCAACAAGCTAATTAAAAGGACAGGCTCAGTTATGGGACACACTTTGGACCACCTGCCAAGTCAGAAGTTTTCATTTCTTTATTTAATTTTCTACTTTTTTAGTCATTCTGGTGTGTGTTCAGACCATAGTGTGTGTGTGTGTGTATACATTTATCTATCTATGCATGCATTTATTTAAAGAGCTTCTGTAAAAAGCCAAACTTCCCCCTGGGGACAAATAAAGATATCTATCTATCTATCTATCTATCTATCTATCTATCTATCTATCTATCTATCTATCTATCTATCTGTTATATAGTGTCTTTCCTATCTATCTATCTATCTATCTATCTATCTATCTATCTATCTATCTATCTATCTATCTATCTATCTATCTATCTATCATATAGTGCCTTTCCTATCTATCTATCTATCTATGCTAAAAAACTGTGATGGAAAAGTTACCTCACTCCTGGGGAACCACCCACAAATTACAGAAAATTTGAAGACATTTAAATAATTAGTACAGAAATATTTTAAAACCTAACAAAAACAATAACACAATAAACATATTGACTAAATGATAAATGAACAGAACAATATTAAAAGTAATAATCAATCAAACTAAATAATTTAAACAGAAAAATGAATGAAAAGGACAAAAGACATAAACCCAGGCCAAAACATATCATCAAGTTTCAGAACTCCCGTTGTGTATTCAGACCTCACATTTCTACTTCCCACGTGTGATCCTTTACATTTACTTACATTTGCCCCTCTGCCCGCTGCCGTATTCTGTCCAAGTCCCTCTGTAACATTTTAGCTGATTCTCCATTATTGTCCCGTTCACCCAGTTTGGTGACATGTACGCACTTCACCAGCTAATTATTTTATTCTTGTCAGATTGTTTATGTACCATAAACAGAGCAGCAGCCCCAGCATTGACTCCTGAGGGTCTCGACTTGTGACATCACCTAATTCTGATAAGATTATCCTCACCATAACCCTTTGCTTTCTACATTTTTGATTTAATTTTGTACCCACCCACAGACTGCACCCTGCACTCCCCCTTCTTTTAGTTTGATGAATAAACTTTCATTGTTACATCTTATCAAAAGCCTTTTGAAAATGAAGAAAAATAATATCATACACAGTGGTGGCTCTGAGGCTAGGGATCTGCACTGGTGATTGGAAGGATGCCGGTTCGAATCTCGTAAAATGCCAATAGGGACTCTGCTATGTTGGGCCCTTGAGCAAGGCCCTTAACCTGCAATTTCTGAGCGCTTTGAGTAGTGAGAAAAGCGCTATATAAATGCAAAGAATTTTTATTATTATTAATTATTACCTCTCTGATCATATTCTTTTGTTGCGTCCTTACAGAATTCCAGCATTTTAGTGAAACACGCCCGTCCCCTTTTGAACCCAAGTTGAGTATTTGCTAATACAGGTATTCCTATTCTGTGAGTGGAACAAAAAACACACCAAAATGTTTTTCATCACATCTTCAACAATAGTCGGCCGATTTTGATCAAATTTGGAACATTGTATAAACTTGTGTCAAAGCAGTATAAGATCTTACTTATTTATACATTTGGTTGCCATGGATACGGGCGAACGCAGACGATAAAGTTTGTAAACAAGTTTGACCCTTGCTAAATTTGCAGATAAAATGGGTTTCAGTACAGAAGACCGAATTTTTATTAAGAATTTGGTTCTGCTAAAGGGTTACAGCAGTCGTCGACTGATTAAAGAATTCCCACAGAAAGGTTGGAACAAAAACGGCCTCGATGTGCTGCTACGAAAGATTCGGTCGACCGGCACTGTGGACCGGCAACCAGGCAGTGGTCGACCACGCTCGGTGCGTACACTTGAAAACATTGAAGCTGTTAACGATCTTGTACTAAGCCAAGAAGACGCACCACAGACTCACAGAACAACTCGACAGATAGCTAGAGAAACCGGAATAAGCCAAAGAACTGTGGTTGAGATAATCCATAAAGACCTGAAGCTGAAGAGCTTGAAAAAGCGCCGTGCACAGCAGTTAACAACAGCCAACGAGGAGTCGCGCTTGAAACGATGCAAGCAGCTGCTGGACAAGTTTTCAGAGCACAGCGTCAGCTTCATCTGGTTCACAGATGAAAAGGTTTTTACGGTGGCACCACCTGTCAATGCCCAGAATGATCGTCTGTACGTACCGTCAACAACAAAGAAGCGAGATACTGATGCCAAGCGCCTCCTGCGGACCCGCCCTACCTTCAGCCGCTCAGTTATGGTATCAGGAGCAGTCTCCAAACTTGGCTGCACAGAGCTTTTCTTCATTGAACCCGGAGTAAAAGTCAATGGTGCATACTACCGGGATGTCCTGCTGACACAGAACATGTTGCCAGCAATCAGACACATGTCAGGAGACTTCTTTGTCTTCCAGCAGGACAACGCCCCGGCACACCGTGCACGGGACACTGTTGAGCTGCTACGTCGTGAAACTCCAGGTTTAATTGGACCAGACCTTTGAGCCAGCAAACTCACCAGACCTCAATCCCGTCGCCGATCGAATCTGGGGTTTGATGCAAGACCGCGTCTACCAGACTCCAATACGAGACATCGAGGACCTGAAGCGGCGCCTCATCTCTGTCTGGGCTGAACTGAAACAGAGTGTTGTTGACAAGGCAATTGATCAGTGGAGACCAAGGCTGAGGGCTTGTGTCCGTGCCAAGGGAAAGCACTTCGAACAACTTCTTTAATAAATCATAAAACACTTATTAAAATTACTGTTCCTCATCTTGTTGATAACTTTGAATGAAAAGGTAATCTCATTTTATTTATGTTAAAACACGAAGACTTAAGTTCAATAAGCTAGTGCAGCGATGTTGTTTGTTTGATGTGAGTAAGTAATACAACTGTTGATGGAAAACATATTACATACACTTTGTATCAAACATTAAGTAAATCAGCCGACTATTCTTGAAGATGTGATGAAAAACATTTTGGTGTGTTTTTTTTCCACTCACAGTGTAGATATGTGCTTTCCTTAGTCATTGCTTCCATTAATTTTCCTCTGATGTACGTTACACTTACTGCCCTACAGTTACTTGGATCAGCATGATCACCATTTTTATTTAATTGGATTATATTTGACCCTCTTGATTCAATCACATTTACCCCTTTAATTCTATCCTGATTATTACAGAATGCTAAATCTCGACAGGTCTCCCCTCACAATGGCGTGTTAAAAAAACAGCCATTGATTACACCTAGAAACCCCTGTTCTTGTGCTCTGCTATTTGTAAGCTTATCCCAGTTAGTGTCTGAGTAATTAAAGCCCCCCATGACTTTAATATCCCCCTCTAATCTTGCTTCTAAACTTTAAAGATGTCAGGTCAGCCTGTAATGGACGTCTGTGAGATGTGGACTGAAAACCAGAAGGAAGCTACGGAGACTGGAGAAGAATGTGTACCTTGACTGTGTAACCACAAGGGGACGTCACTGAGCCCCAAACCGCAAACACAATAATTCCCAAACTCCATTCAAATGAAGGATTTTTATTAATCAAAAACTCCTTCTTTCCAAGAACACCGGCCAGAATGCACAAATACAAAATTCTTTCTTTCCACCTCCAAGAGTGCTGCTCGCTGTCTCCCAATTAAGTGAGGCGGTGGGCTCTCTTTTAAGTTTGACCTGAGACACTGCTTCTGGTCTCAGGCCCAAGTCATCCAGCCCATTTCCAGATATTTCAGAAACCAGGGTAGTCCTGCTCTGGCAGTGCCCTCTAGCAGTTTCAAAGACCCCAACATCTTTTCTGTATTTCTGGTCTCCAACTCCCATGCCACCCTAATCTAGTCCAGCCTTGAGTAACACTGCCAACCTGTCATGTGGGGGAATGAACTGCTCCCCATAAACCCATTTGACCAGTCCATCCATTATGGCCTCCTGGCCAGGTCTGAATCCATCCTTTATTCCGGCCAGAATGTCTGTCCTTCCTCCCTGGTGCCTACAAGTGTCATTTCAACTTTTCCATTTGACATCTGAAGTTTCACTTAGCAATTTTGGTTCACTTTGTCTCTCTTTCGCTCTTTCTTTTTTTTTTTTCTCAGGCTGTTGGCCTTCTTCCTTTTTATTGCATCCCACCCTTTTACTTTACCCAATGCCCCCCACTAGTTGCTCCATTTTCTTCAAACTTCATAACTGCACATACATAACTCAAGTGACTTTTCAGCCTGAATCGCCTACGGGATTTCCTCTTTGCCAAAGACGAGGAGAGACTTGTTGAGAATTTGACACCAAAAGTGTTGCAAGGAGGGTTTGTACTGATTTATTGAGATCTTTATTATGACATTTGAACCTAAGGATATCTTCAGAGGTGTGAGTAGTGCCTGAAAAACAATTTTTAATGGTGTGTAACTGGCAGTATCGTGATGCTTTATTATACCTTTAAGGGTGACACCAGCCCGTTTCTTTATATTCTACTTATCCCTCTATCAGTCCCACTGCATCTGATATATATATATATATATATATATATATATATATATATATATATATATATATATACACACACTAACCTAAAGGATTATTAGGACCACCATACTAATACGGTGTTTGACCCCCTTTCGCCTTCAGAACTGCCTTAATTCTACGTGGCATTGACTCAACAAGGTGCTGAAAGCATTCTTTAGAAATGTTGGCCCATATTGATAGGATAGCATCTTGCAGTTGATGGAGATTTGTGGGATGCACATCCAGGGCACGAAGCTCCCGTTCCACCACATCCCAAAGATGATCTACTGGGTTGAGATCTGGTGACTGTGGGGGCCATTTTAGTACAGTGAACTCATTGTCATGTTCAAGAAACCAATTTGAAATGATTCGAGCTTTGTGACATGGTGCATTATCCTGCTGGAAGTAGCCATCAGAGGATGGGTACATGGTGGTCATGAAGGGATGGACATGGTCAGAGGTAGCCCGTGGCATTTAAACGATGCCCAATTGACACTAAGGGGCATAAAGTGTGCCAAGAAAACATCCCCCACACCATTACACGACCACCACCAGCCTGCACAGTGGTAACAAGGCATGATGGATCCATGTTCTCATTCTGTTTATGCCAAATTCTGACTCTACCATTTGAATGTCTCAACAGAAATCGAGACTCATCAGACCAGACAACATTTTTCCAGTCTTCAACTGTCCAATTTTGGTGAGCTCGTGCAAATTGTAGCCTCTTTTTCCTATTTGTAGTGGAGATGAGTGGTACCCGGTGGGGTCTTCTGCTGTTGTAGCCCATCTGCCTCAAGGTTGTGCGTGTTGTGGCTTCACAAATGCTTTGCTGCATACCTCGGTTGTAACGAGTGGTTATTTCAGTCAAAGTTGCTCTTCTATCAGCTTGAATCAGTCGGCCCATTCATTCTTCTCTGACCTCTAGCATCAACAAGGCATTTTCGCCCACAGGACTGCCGCATACTGGATGTTTTTCCCTTTTCACACCATTCTTTGTAAACCCTAGAAATGGTTGTGCGTGAAAATCCCAGTAACTGAGCAGATTGTGAAACACTCAGACCGGCCCGTCTGGCACCAACAACCATGCCACGCTCCAAATTGCTTAAATCACCTTTCTTTCCCATTCTGACATTCAGTTTGGAGTTCAGGAGATTGTCTTGACCAGGACCACACCCCTAAATGCATTGAAGCAACTGCCATGTGATTGGTTGATTAGATAATTGCATTAATGAGAAATTGAACAGGTGTTCCTAATAATCCTTTAGGTGAGTGTATATCATTTCTAATGTAGGTAGATCATTTTGACCTGGTCATTTTAAAAGTAGCTCGCAAGCCGAAAAAGTGTGGGCACCCCTGCCTTACACTCTAAATGAGCACCGGCTGCTGGCACTGACCTCTGTAATAATGAAGTCACATGAATGTCTGATTCTTCAGCACATCTGTCACAAATTCTCTCCTTGACAAGGGTGTCCACCTCTGATCTCGGAGGGCTGCAGGTTTTCATTCTAACCGTTTTCCTTATTAGTGACAAGTTTTTGCTGCTAATAAATTTCTTTTGCCTTAATTTTAATTCAATTGCTATTTAAAACTCTAACCCGTGATTCCCAATGTGGGGCAATTAGATTTTTTAGCGGGGCAATTCGAGAATTTAGGTACGTTAAACAATTTATAAAATGAAAAAACAGAAATTCGCTGTTAAAAATGTTAGAAAAAAAACAAATCATTTTTATTTTTTACAAAGACATTTATACTTTATATTTATATAAACATAAAAGGGGTGGTGAAGAACCCTTTAGTTTATGATTTTACAACCGGCTTGGGTTTTTCTACTTAGAAATCGTTTTTACCATTAAAATAATATGAATTGTAACAATGATTATAAAATTTTGTAACATAACAAAAATATAAAATGATCAAAATATTACAGAAAAAACTGTCATTAAAGTTATTTTATATTTATGAATATCCATTGATCCATTATCCAACCCGCTATATCCTAACTACAAGGTCACGGGGATCAGCTGGAGCCAATCCCAGCCAGCACATGGCGTAAGGCAGGAAACAAATCCTGGGCAGGGCGCCAGCCCACCGCAGAATTTATGAATATCACGTCTTTTATTATATGTTTTGAAAACTGTATTTGCTGTATTTTCATATTACTTCTTATTATATTTTTTTTAACAATTTCTTAGTAATTTCTTTGTCAGTACTTCAACTATCCTTTCCCTCTTTTGTTTCCATGTTCTTTGCAAGCTTGTTTAGACCAATTAATGACATTATGGGCTTCCTCCACTTGAGTAGGAGTTCACTTTTTGAATAGGTAATAATAAGAATGAGGTATATGTTACAATGGGGACATTATGATTTTAGAGAGGCCTAGGTGGGGCATGACCAAAATAAGGCTGGGAACCATTGGTCTAACCCCTTAATTATTTCTCTTTTCTCTTAATTAGCAGCCAAACAATAATGAGATAGGGTGGCACGGTGGCGCAGCGGTAGGTGCTGCTGCCTCACAGTATGGAGACCTGGGTTCACTTCCCGGGTCCTCCCTGCACAGACTTTGCATGTTCTCCCCGTGGCTGCGTGGGTTTCCTCCCACAGTCCAAAGACATGCAGGTTAGGTGCATTGGCGATCCTAAATTGTCCCTAGTGTGTGCTTGGTGTGTGTGTGTGTGTACCTGCAGTGGGCTGGTGCCTTGCGCCCTGTGTTGGCTGGGATTGGCTCCAGCAGACCCCCGTGACCCTGTAGTTAGGATATAGTGGGTTGGATAATAGATGGATGGATAAAATAAAATAAAATGAAGTTTGGCCATGTCAGTCTCTGTGCACCCGCTCGCGCATCCACAGGGAGTTGATGAGGTAATTGGGGCGAGATGCCCCAAGAGATGCACCTGCAGTGCGTGATTGAAGACACTGCACCCACGGAGCCGTATAAGTACGGGCTGGCACCGGAGATGGGGAATTATTTTTGAAAGAGAAAACAGGATAGAATGGAGGTTAGATGGACGAAAGACAGAGGGCAGGAAGAGAAAGTGAAAAGTAGCAGACTTGTGAGAGAAAATGCAGACAGCTGGGAGAAGAGCCCCTTAGGAGGATTGTATGGCCGACACTCGGTGGGGTGCTGTTGGAAACGGTCACTCCAGCTGAGCAGTTCTGAGGTGCATCAGCAACAAGGAATGTGAACAGCTCACTGCATAAGGCCGGGAAGGCAGCAGGGGTCGAGGAGGCTTGGGGAGGCTAGCCCCAGCGTGAGCACCCAGGCTATTGGGGACAGTGACATGTGGTGAGGTTCATGGCTGGTGAGGCACTGACTCCTTTAGAGTCAGATTTACAAATATATGAATCCAAGAGTGTAGCTTATTCACTGTTTAATTGGCAGCCTGCACATTGACTGCTGGTCATGTTTCATATCTCATCAGCATTCTTTACACACACAGGTAAGGCACATATATGACTAAGAAAGAATGTGACATTTATAGCGAGGAGAGAGAGTGGAGAAAGCGCATTTCCTCTGCACCCTCCATGTGTTCTAAACTTACCGTTGCAATTCCACAATTTATACTCATTCAATACAAATGAAAGTATAGAGAGGTGTGCAAAAAAAATGGATTACAATTTTGACCTTAACTGAAATATTTAGTTTTAATTCTGATGCTTTAATCAGTTTTAATACAGATGGTTCAACAAAAGGATAAAAAGAAAAACAAAAGAATACTGTATTTCATTTAAGGTCAAAATTACATTTTTAAATATTGGATTATTTTTTTATTAGTCTGATCCCGTTTTTTGTTTTTTATAAAATTGAAAACTGTTTATGGGCTTACCTTTATTTCTAAATGAAGTCCATGCTCCTATCCTTCTCCACGAAAATCTCCGTCACTTTCTTGTAAAAGCCTTCCTTATTTTCCTTTACTTTTAAAAGTCTCTCTGCCTCAATGGAGATTATCGCCAAGTAGAACAGCAGCAACGAGTACCTGTTGGGCTCACATCCGCCCCCTTCAGGGCGCCACGATACTGTCTGCCTCACTCACCTTGTGCCTTTTCCCTGCGATTTTATGTCCGATCAGCCAGACTAAATATTTATTAATGATATTAGCCAGACTGTGGAAAGTCAGGGTGTATAATAAACATGTCTGCAAACATTATATTGGCGACTTACAGAGAGGTAGCAGGCATCAACGCTGTGTGGTAGGGAGAGCACAGTCTGAGGCAAGGTGAGGCTCGTCGCTGCTGCACCTCACGTTTCTCCCCTGTGTTTGAACAGTAAATGAGCGATTTTAGCGGTTTTGACTATAAAAATGATCAAAGTTATTGGAATCATACAGAAAACAAATGTATAGCACAAACCAGTGGACACATTTAATTGTTTCTTTTTTTTTTTTTTAAATTTTCATGATGACCGAACTTCCTTGGTTGGGGACCTGAGTCTCGCTGAAGGAGCCTCTACTTAGCCTTGGGAAGGAAGGCAACCAGACGAGCGGGAGGTCAGCATCATCTCCTCTGCTGTGAGACTCGTGAGGGATAAGCAGAGGAGCCGCCAGATAAAAGGAAAGGCACCTTTTTTTTTTTTTTCCTGTTCCTGCCAGTATTTTAACCTCATTGTCAATGGAATTGTTTATTGGATTTTTAACCTCCATGTATTTATAGATAATTTATGAACTTTGAGCACTGCACATTTTAGCCACTTTTGATTTGACTGTTTGTAATAGTCAGCTGCATCATGTGATTTGTCCTCATTTTGTTCAGCTCATTTGGTTACGTTATCGACGGGGTTGGGTTCAAGAGGCTCCCAAAACAGGAAGGGGGAGCATGGAGCCAGAGCCACACCATCACAAGAGGACTGCGACTTAAAAAATACACTTAAAAATGGAGCCATTGCTTCACAGAGCTCTCCAATTCCCCCAGACCCCTCAGTTGTTGATTGTGTGTCATTTCAGGCTTGGCCTGGTACCCCAACCCCAGAATTGTAAATCGTATGTAAGTTTCATGAAGATACAAAATAAGGAACAGCAAGGTCAACATTTTTAATTCACCCAACCTCTATTGCACAAGTGATTTCTGAACCAGAAGTTCAAATTCTGGATACTATGGCCGTGTTGATGCGCTGGACTGTTATTTATAATTAAGGGCTGTTTACCTGACCTGCTGTATCCTTATAAAATGTTTAACATGTCGGAAGTCTGTGTGCTCAAGTTATAATGTTAAAAATATTTGCACTTAAGTTAAGAAAACACATATGTAATAGAAGTTGGGTGAACTAAAATCTTCTTTATAAATGACCTTGCTGTCCCTTATTTTGTATCTTGATCAAATTCAGTGGGCTTAGTATAATTATCATGTTTTTTTGTATTGATTATTCAGTCTTTTGACTGTTTCCATCAACGTTTGAGATAAATATAGAGGGATTATATACATATATGTCAGCCTTTAGTATATGTTATACTAGGGGGCTTCGCTTGCCAAGGCCACCCCCCGGCCTGCGCTATGTGCCAGCCACTTCACGTCTCTGCCACTCGTGTTGTGAAGTGGGAGGCTGAGTGCACCCCAAGGAGACGTGGTCACTCCTCCAAAACCCCCTCGCTGATAAATGGGAAATAATTACAGGTTTCTTTTTTTTACCTCCTCTTTGCTCGATCAGCTGCTGGCTTACTGCTGCTGCCGTGCCGCATGATCTGCATCTCTCATGGCACTTCGAAAATTTAAAAGCCTGTACAGCAGCTGTCCTTTTTTCTCACTGCCTTGTCTCTCTTCTCCCCCAGACATCCTCTGCTCCTGTTGGGAGTCCCGCTCCTGAGGTGCGCCCCTATGAAGAGGAAGATTTTCTATTTGTTTAATTGAGAGACGGAACTGTCCCCTCCGACTACACACAGAGCTCGATTCACTCCTGAAAAAGAGTTATGTTTGGTTGTAGTGTTTGAATAACGTTTCTGTCTCTAAAATCTCCTGTGTATCTGTGCAACTCTGTAACCCAAGCGTGACAGCGTATGTGGATTTCACTTTCACCACAAATCTTTTAATTCTCACAGATACGCCTCTTCATTGGGAAGGAACACTAGTTGTCTCTGATGGCAACACGAATTAGGCGATCTACAAGTCTACGACTTAAAGTTTAAATCCGAAGAATATATTCGATCTCTTTTTGCTGTTCCAATATTCTGTTTGTTTGCGCTAATGCGATCTTTACTATCATTTTTTGGAGACTTTCGAATTTTCGTACTTTCATTATCTCTAACCTGCTCTGCATGTGTATCACGCCAACGTTTTTGAATTCTTTACGACATTCTACTTTGTCATCTACTCTTTGTCTTGCGGGACGTGAAAGTGTCTATCTGAGAAAGTCACGTCTCGTCTCTCTGAAAAAGTCTCGTCTCGTCCCAAGAATTTTTTATATAGTAGAGAGATATGCCCTTTTATGAATTTTGGGGGTTCTTTCAATTTATTGCATTGTATTTCACTCCTTAGGCTATGTGGTCTTGAACAAGCTCCTAACTGAATGTAATTAATGCATTGGATTAATGGGCACACCAGAGTCGTCTAACTAGTTGGTGCTCTTTAAATAGGACAGAGGTCCGTTACTCTAATTTGTGGATACTTTACCTGAGAAGTGTTCCTAAAGTGTTTTCGGTGATAACCCCTTTCTGAGTATGAATTTATGTGGCATCTTGAGATGAGAGAATTATTTATCTTTAGTTTCTAGTTTGTCTGGCCCTGATGAAGGGGTAGAGTCCTGAAACACATTGCCCTGATAGATAATAATGTGAATATTAATTGTCAGAAGTTCAAATCCTGGATACTATGGCTATGTTGACCCTCTGGACTGCGTAATTTATAATTAAGGGCTCTTTACCTGACCTGCTATATTCTTATAAAATGCTTAACATGTTGGAAGCCTGTGCTCAAGTTATAATGTTAATTTTTGCACTTCTAATGACCTCTTGGGCACGGCCATCAGCAGTTTTTCCGTCTGCACAGAAAGTGTCGACCTTGTTGAGAGGTTTACTTACTTTGGCAGTGACATTCATGTCTCTGGTGACTCTTCCTGTGAAGTCAGTAGACAGATTGGGAGAGCATGGGCGGTCATGAGGTCACTGGTAAGGGGTGTGTGGCGCTCCCGATATCTATGCTAAAAGTACGAAGGTCCAAGTCTTTAGAGTCCTGGTGCTTCCTGTCTTGCTATTTGGTTGTGAGACATGGACGCTGTCCAGTGACCTGAGACAAAGACTGGCCTCCTTTGGTACTGTGTCTCTCTGGAAAATCCTTGGGTATCGCTGGTTTGACTCTGTGTTGCTCATGGAGTCCTGAATGAGGCACAATACCTGCATAGTGAGGGAGAGTCAGTTATGACACTACGGCCATGTGGTGCGTTTCCCTGAGGGTGATCCAGCTTGTAGGATCCTCACTGTTGGAGACCCGAGTGGCTGAACCAGGCCAAGGGGACGCCCATGTAACACCTGGCTGCGGCAGATAGAGGGTCATTTCTAGAGGGTGGGACTGTACCGCGTGTCTTCCTGGGGAACTGGGATCTTGAGTTGTTTCATCGTGTAGTGGGTGCGGAAACGCGCTGTACCAGTGCATGCTTCCCTTGAACTTGACCTGACTTGACTACTTGAGAAAACATTTGTGTAATAGATGTGTTTGATAAATGACATGCTGTTCCTTATTTTGTATCTTTATTGAATTGCAGCTGGTTTCATATAATTCTGATGGTTTTTTGATTTGCTTCATGAAAGACACATTGCAATAAGAGTCAGGAAAAAGCATAAAAGATTTGGGGATTTTTGTACCGCATATACTTGAAAAGATGCAAAATGAAGTCTTTACAGACCAGGGGCCTCATATTTAAACGGTGCGTACGCACAGAAATGTTGCGTAAGAACTTTTCCACGTTCAAATCGCGATGTATAAAACCTACACTTGGCGTACAGCCACGCACTTTTCCACAGTACCTCATACCTTGTCGTACGCAAGTTCTCCGCTTGGTTTTGCAGACTGGCGGCACCCAGCGTCAAAGCAGTGCTACTTTTCCTGTGTGATTACTCATTATTTTCATGACGCGGCTTTATAAATACACTGAAACTAACCGCATATTGTTTATTAGTGTAACGCATCTGATTGTAATTAACTCTTAACAATATAATGGTCCAGGGAACAGCCATAGTATTCCAAATACCATAACTGCTTTAGCGTTGTTACTCTCTTCTTCTTCTTCTAGCTCCTCCCGTTAGGAGTTGCCACAGCGGATCATCTTTTTCCTTATTTCTCTCACGGCACCACTCGGAGTATTTATATCACTGTATCTGAGTGGGAATCACAGCAGCAGCTGATCAGAAAGAGAATTATCAGTATACAGCTTCATGGACACGCTGTCTCAGCCACTGCAAAACGTTTTAAAGCCTTTCCTGTACGGACCTCGTGGTTCAGAAACATTTTCATCCCAAGAACTTTAAATGCACTCAATCAATTGCTCCTCGTAGAACTGTTTGTACTTATAAGTACAATCACCTTACTGTAAACTTGCACTATAGTTATAATATCGCACAACCTGAGCCACTTTATAAAGCGTGTATTTACATATGATGACGATAACATTTTTAAGGTGAAATGCAGCAAAATATGTTTATTAAATTATACAGATAAAACTTTAACTTCATTTAAATAATCTATATTCTTAACTGAGAGTGTCGTGAAGGATAGAATAATTAAACATGTACTACGAAGATATTTCAATGTTCTTTAAACGTTTTGAAGAATCGGCGCTAAGCTTACAGATGGCTTAACTTCTATTACAGAGCTGATTGTGTGGCGATCGGTTACTTGGGGAAAGAAAAGCAAGGACTGCAGTGACGGCTACGCCAATATATACTGAATATAAAACAGAAAGAGAAAATAACAACACAGCTAAAAACGCAGCGACAAATTTCGGCAAAAGTTAAATGCTTGTGTCATGAGCACGAGGCGGCTATGCAGTCTCTCTATGCAGTCGTTTATTAAATTACGGATTTTTCAAATGTTCATTTTTTTCCCTGTGCTTAAAACTCATTAAAAAAAAAGTGTTTTTAGTGAGTGGTTGGTATTGCTATTGCAGTGTTAGTTTTCTCTGTTGTTCAAGGTTTTCTCAGTGTTATTCAATGTTTTACATTTAGTTTACTATTACGATGTGCATTCTATGGTATAATTAAATATATTTGTGCTTAAAAACTAAAAAAATAAATATTTACATACAGTTCGTACGGTCTGGAATGGATTACAGTGGACTCTTGACTTATGAACACAATTCGTTCACTAGGGCTGGTTGTAACTCGAGTTGGTTGTACGTCAAGACTATTTTTCCCATAAGAAATAATGTAAATACCCATAATGCGTTCCAAACCTCCCACAGCAACACTTACTTAAACTTTTCATAATAAAAAATATGTATAATGTGCATAATTTAACAAAAACACCAATAATTTTTCATAATGTACTAACCAAACAGTTATAAAAAGTGCCTAGCCTACCACTGTACTCACCATTTAATTTGACATCTTTGTCTTGCAGGAACGGAGGAGGAGGAGGAGAATGAAATGGAAGGTGGTTATTGTTTGAAAGGAGAGCCTCCTTCCATAAGAACATCAGGACTCTGGCTCTCTGGTGTCCTTTCTCTCCTTGGGAGAGGCTGTAGCCCACTTGGACCTGCTTCTGGCTTACTAGGTCTCAACCTTTTCGGAAATAAAAACTGGTCTAAGGTTGTCTGTTTCTGTCTTTTCTTCAACACAGTTCTGTAGTATGACATGACATTGTCATTAAGCAAGTTAATGCAACAATTAGCTTTTTCTCTGTCTGGGTGGGTCTTCTGTACAAATGTTTGTAGCTCTTTTCATTTTTTCAGGAAGACCTTTATTTCAGAAGAGGACATTTGCTGCACTGATTGTTGATCCTCCCCCTCCACTTCAGAAAGCTCCTCAGCTGCCATTCTCTGTTGCTCAGCCAGAAGTTGCTGAAGTTTCTCTGTAGACAATTCCTCTGAGTGTTCCTCCATCAGTTCCTCAACATCACCACTGTCAACCTGCAAGCCTATGGACTCAGCTATAGTGACAATGTCATCGACCACAGGGTCAGTTGCAGGCTCAGGCTCCTCTACAAAGCCTTCAAAGTCTCTCTCCTCTATAATTTTAGGCCACACTTTCTTCCAGGCAGATCTTAGTGTCCTTAGAGAGACATTGGCCCAGGATTTCTCTATTAACCCCACACAGGAAAGGATGTTGTAATGTTTCTTCCAGAACTATGTAAGAGTTAAATCTGTATCTGAGACCATCTGGAAGCACTTCTGGAACAGTTCCTTGGTGTATAGCTTCTTAAAGTTAGCTATAACCTGCTGGCCAATAGGCTGCAGTAGAGGAGTTGTATTAGGTGGGAGGAAATCTACTGTAAGCCATGGGAATTCTTCAGCCAAATCTTCTTCCAAGTCTCTTGGGTGAGCAGGAGCATTGTCCATGATTAGGTAAGCCTTTGTCCTCTAGATATTTCTTAACAGTAGGACAGAAAAACCTCCCTGATCCACTCAAGAAAAAGCACTCTTGTTACCCAGGCTTTTGCATTAGATCTCCACATGACCCCTAGCCTATTCTTCAAGACTGTATGTTTTCTGAACACTCTAGGGGTCTCAGAGTGATAAACCAAGAGAGGCTTTATCTTGAGGTCACCACTCGCATTGGCACATAACAATAAGGTTAGCCTATTCTTCATAGGCTTGTGGCCTGGCATTTTCTTCCAGAAAAACCCTGTTTCATCACAGTTGAAAACTTGATGAGAGCAAAAGCCATCTCTCTATGTTATCATTTCAAAGTGGTGTATGTAATTTTCGGCAGCCCTTTTATCAGCACTGGCTGCTTCATCATGCCTAACTATGCTATGAATCCCAGTTCTCGCTTTAAAATTGTGAAACCACCCCTTACTGGCATGAAATGTTTCACCACGATCACTTGTTGATGGCTTATCCTTTAACAGATCTGCATTTATAGCCCAGCTTTTTCACAAATTACAGACTCAGATAGGCTATCACCTGCCATCTGCCTTTCATTTATTCACACTAATAATAGCTTTTCTACCTCGTCTAACACTGTTGATCGTGACCTACTAATTTGAGTAACACCTTTAGCAACACTAGCTTCCTTATACAAATCTTTTCGTTGTAAAATTGTCGAGATGGTGGATTTTGACATGCTGTACATGTTAGCGAGATCGATCACACGAACGCCACTCTCATATTTACGCACAATTTCCTTCTTTGTTTCGATTGTGATTGCTTTCTTTACCTTCGTTGTCTTCTCTTCCTTCCTTAGCTTCTTTGGGGCCATTTTGATAGCAATTATCAAAATAAATGATATAAATCACTGCACTGAGCGAAATTACAGTAACCCATCCGTGATCGCGGAGGTTGCGTTCCAGAACCCCCCGCGATAGATGAATTTCTGCAAAGTAGAAACCATATGTTTGTATGGTTATTTTAATATATTTTAAGCCCTTATTAACTCTCCCACACTGTTAACATTATTAGAGCCCTCTAGACATGAAATAACACCCTTTAGTCAAAGGTTTAATCTGTGCTCCATGACAAGACAGAGATGACAGTTCTTTCTCACAATTAAAAGAATGCAAATAGATCTTCCTCTTCAAAGAATGTGTTTCAGGAGCAGAGAATGTCAGAGAGAGAGCGAGAGAGAGAAAAGCAAACAATCAAAAGTTCAATACCTGCTTTTGAGTATGCCGAAGCACAGCAATAAAGCGGCATTTTTTAGAAGTGCGTCCGTATCCTCTGTGCAAACAGCCACTCTGCTCACACTCCCTCCGTCAAGCAGAGAGAGTGAGAGAGACAGAAAAAAGCAAACAATCAAGCACCGCACGGGAAGCACATCGTATATCATTGAGGAGTTTTATTTAATACGTAATACATGCTCTGATTGGGTAGCTTCTAAGCCATCCGCCAATAGCATCGCTTGTATGAAATCAACTGGGCAAACAAACTGAGGAAGCATGAACCATAAATTAAAAGACCCATTGTCCGCAGAAATCCTCAAACCAGAGAAAAATCTGTGATATATATTTAGATATGCTTACATTTAAAATCCGCGATGGAGTGAAGCCGCAAAAGTCGAAGCGCGATATAGTGAGGGATCACTGTACGTCCACAAACACACGTATCTGGGCTCCAACTGCCGCTTGCGAACGCTCTCGGCTGTTTGTTTACAATCGCTCAAGCGGATACACGTGACCGCATTCGGGCCGTAAGTCAAGACGTTGGTCGTAAATCAAAACAAACATTTTAGTCGTAAACCAAGTTGTTCGCATGTCAGGCCGGTCGTATATCAAGGGTCGACTGTAATTGTATTTACATACAATCCTATGGGGGAAATTACTTCAGTTCACGACCAAATCGGTTTACGACCAGAGTTTTGGAACGAATAATAATAATTATCATTTAATAAATGCCATCATTAGTGTATAAATCGATATAAATAATTGCATTTAAACATTCGCCAAAATCTGTTGTATGTAAACGATACTGTTTAAAATGTTATTGTTTTTTCATTAGATAACCCGGTGTCCATGTCTACCTGTATTACTTTAAATGGCACTTTTGCCACTCGCAGTATGGCGGGTGTGCTGACGTATCTTGTCAATTGGGCAGCACAGTGAATGCGGCGTCTATCTATATACTGTATGTCTATGGTGGACACTTGGTTGGTGGAAATGATGTCATTAGGAGGCGGGGTCTGCAGAGGGAATAGTGGAGAGAGAGTATTACTGGACAGCACTACCCCACTGGCTTGGCTAAGAAATATTTCTTTTTGTGCCCGTAACTGTCTCCTAAGCACACATGTGTGACATTTACAAGATTATTGAGATTTATAAAGGTAAATTGCTCAAATCTGAGCACTGAGTTAAAAGCTTATTTTTTCTGAGTTCTATTTCATCAGAAAACAGAAATTTCACTTTTTCATCTCCAAATGTGATAGTACTGTTAAAAGGGGTGCTAACTTAAATCAAATATTTTCTAGGGCTGCAGGACATAGAAAGGGTTGGGATATATTTAATGTCATTAAAAATATTTTGCACCATTTCTGGCACCATTTTTATTTTTGTCAATGGGTGCTGCTGTTTTGTGGATCCCATCATCATGACGTGGGTCCCGGTGGCCAAAAAAGGCACAACAACATCAAGGGGTCAATTAGGTGAGGGGTTGGAAGGTCGTCTCTGCAGCCATTTTGTTATCTGAGTTTGCAGAGATCTCTCTAAAGCAGGGCTTCTCAAGTTCAGTCCTGGGGTACCATTAATGGCGGACCTCCATTTTTGGGGCCACAATGCTTGAACTGTGATGTTACTTTTGTAGGGGATGTGAACATAAATCAAACATTTTCCTAGAAGGCGCAAGGCATAGAAAAGGTTGGTTTAGTAATATACTTCTCAGTCCACACTAAGAGAAATGAAAGATTCACTTTTTTTCATGGCAGTAAAAGCAAAGAAAACCCATTACAGGGAAAATGTCCAGAGTCCTTCACCTTCTGCACATTTTATTGTGTTGCAGATTTCATTCAAAATTGATAAATTTGCTCTTTCTGTCCATCCATCTACACTTAATGAAAGTGAAAACCTGTTTTCAGAAAGGTGCGCAAATGTAATAAACAATCAAAAACAGAAATCTTTCATTCATAGAAATATTCAGACCCTTTGCTCCAAATTGTGTTCATTTGCATCCCGTTTGCTTTAATTCCCCTTGAGATGTTTCTAGAACTTGATTGGAGTCCACCTGTGGCAAAATGAATTGACTGGCCATTGTTTAGAAAGGCACCTGTGTATAGAAGGTCCACAATTCACACTGCATGTCAGGGCAAAAACCAAGCTGTGAAGTACAAGGAACTCTCTGTAGACTTCCACTATCAAATTGTGGTGAGACAGAGAACAGGGCAAAGGGGGATGAAACCATTTCTAAAGTTTTGAGTGTTTCCAGGATCACAGTACCCTTGTTAATTGTGAAATGGAACCACCAGGACTCTTCCTGGAGTTGGCTGTCCGACCAAACCGAGTACCTGGGAAAGAAGAACCCAATGCTGTCTCCAAACATGGGCTTCAAAAGTTGTATGCTTAGATAGGAGAACCTGTTGGAAGAGCGACCATCTCAGCAGAACTCCATCAATCAGGTGTTTATGGTATAGTGGCTAGGTGGAAGCCATTCTTGTATAAAAAAATATTTAAGAGCCTGCATGAGTTCTGAGAGCATGAGGATAAAGATTCTGTGGTCTGAAAAATAGAATTCTTTGGACAGAACTCCAAGCACTATGTCTGATGAAGAACAGAAACTGCTCATCACCTACCTAATACCATCCCTACAGTGTGGCGTGACAGTAGGAGCCATCATGCTTTGGGGGTGCTTCTCAGTGGCAGGAACGTGGAACCTGGTCAGAACTGAGGGAAGGGTGAATGCAGCCAAATACAGAGAGGTCCTTGAACAAAACCTGCTGCAGATGGCTCTGGACCTACAACTGGGTCAAGGAGTCTCCGTCCAACAGGACAATGGCCCAAAGCAACAAAGCAAAGACAACACATCCTTGAGTGCCCCAAGCAAATTCCAAACTTCACAGAACATCTGCCAGGAAGAATGGGATAAGCTGCCCAAATCAAGGTGTGCAAAGCTTGTAGAGACCCAAGAAGACTCAACACTGTAATGGCTGCCAAAGGGGCTTCTACAAAGTACTGAATTGAGAGCCAGAATATTTATAGGAATAAAAAGTTTCACGTTTTGGGTTTTAATAAATATGTAAACCTTTCTGAAAAAATGTTTTCACTTTGTCATTATAGGTCACTGAGTGTTGATTGATTTGCAAAAAAAGTTATCAGTTGTAAGATATGGCCGGCCATGTACCCCGGCCAATACCTCCAGGCCGCCAGATGGAGCCCTCCTTGCAGCGTAGAGGTGCCCCAAATGCCAGCAGGGAATTATGGACAGTGGTCTTTAAATGCACAGCCCTGCTGGATACCATGGGGGCCGCCAGGAGTCGCTGCAAGGAAGCCCAGGGACTATTTTCCCTACACTCCAGAAGTACGTCCCACTCACATGGACAGAAGAAATGACGTGCTTCCGGGATGAAGAAAAGAGAAGTTTTTACCTGACCCGGAAGTGATAGAAAGTCACATGGACTGAGGGACAAACACTTCCGGGTCAAAGAGTATAAAGGACTCTGGGAGATCCCAGACAGACGAGCTGATCTGGGTGGCAGGGTGGCTAAGCGTCTGGGAGTGGAGGATTGGTTATTTGAGTATTGTTTATTTGATAATTGTGGAGAGGAGCGTGCTTTGTGCACATTATTATAAATAATAAATAATAATTGGACTTTTACCTGGTGTCTGACGTGTGGTCTGAGGGTACAAGGGTGCGAGAAAACCCTTAATCTACCACACAGTTTATAATAAGTGTCCAAAACGTGGAGGTATCTAAAGATTTTCAGAATCTGCTATAAATAGATAGGCCCTATACAAAATAGATTACACCTGATGCATTATAAAATATTAGAGTGATCATATTTACTATAGTTAGATGTGAAAGGCACTATATAAAATAAATTATACACCTCATACAATTTATGAAATACTGTAGTTATAGTGATCTTATTTACTGAAGATAGATAGCTATATGATAGATTGATAGATATGTAAGGTACTATACTGTATATCCGATAGTTTACAAAAGGTACTATATAAAATAGATTACACCTCATACAAGTTATGAAATACTGTAGATTTAGTGATCTTATTTACTGAAGACAGATGGATGTGAAAGTCACTATATGATAGATCAATAGATATTAAAGGCTCAATATATTAGATAGTTACAAAAGGCACTATATAATAGATAGGAATATCACTACATAAAATAGATTACACCTCATACAATTTATGTAATACTCTAGTTATATTGATCTTATTTACTGAAGATAGATATGAAGGGTGGCACAGTGGGTAGCGCTGCTGCCTCGCAGTTAGGGGACCCGGGTTCGCTTCCCAGGTCCTCCCTTCATGGAGTTTGCATGTTCTCCCCGTGTCTGCGTGGGTTTCCTCCCACAGTCTAACATATGCAGGTTAGGTGCATTGGCAATCCAAAATTGTCCCTGGTGTGTGTGTGCGCCCTGCGGTTGGCTGGCACCCTGCCCGGGGTTTGTTTCCTGTCTTGCACCCCATGACCCTGTAGTTAGAATATAGTGGGATGGATGGATAGATATGAAAAGCACTATACAAAACAGATTACATACAATTTATGAAATACTGTAGTTATATTGATCTGATTTACTGAGTTTTCTTATTCAGTTTTTTTCATGCACAGTAAGACACTAAGAATTGTATAATCTAAACATAGCTCTCACACTGATTAAGAAAACCAGCATATGTTGTGTATTGTGACTGCATAGCCTACTTTACATTTATGAAAAGAGAGGTTAGCCATATTAATTATGAATGAGACCAAGTTTTGGTTTTAGTCTGCTGGTCAAAACAATTTAGATTTAATATGTGCGACCATACGTATTGGACTATTGTATATATGATATGATCAATAGAGTCTGACAAGGTCACACGTTCATAAGTCATGAAGGATAAATGCAATCGGCACGTCGAGTCTTTAATAATTCACACAGAACAGGTATAAATGTTATCACGGCAGGAAACTGCTCCTTTTTTGTTGTCGATGGACGCCCGAGGTTTTGTTTCCATTGTTCCTTTGCCTATCAATGCCGCGTCGGTGCTCTTTGTGAGCTGAGCAGCCGCGTCTGACTAAGAGGATCCTTCTCGCTTGGTCGGAGAGTCACAGGAAGGAGGAATGATTTATTCAGGAGCAGGAATAACAAGGCAGGGTGATAAGGAGGAAGCGCGATAAAGATCGGCTCTGCGTCGATATTCTCCTGGCAGTGCGAGCACCTGAGCCTGACACCCACACCGGGGCTCAGTTGATAGACGCATCGATCGCAGCCCCCCAAAGCCCGCGGGTGTCACTTCGCTGGTTCTCTGCGCACTGGAGAAGGGAACTTTTTCCCTAACATTTCTTAGGCTTCAATTGTTCTTCGTTTTTGTTTCTGCTTTGTAAACAATTCTAATTTTAAAAATACAACTCGTGTGCTTCACGTAGGATGAGATGAAATGAACGCCAACTGATTTTAAAATTATCCGCACTTTTCTGCCAACGAGCACGACGGTCACCTATCGTTTTCCCTTTAATGCAGTAGTTCTCATCCTGTGGGGGCCGCGAAGTAACAAAAAGGGGGGCGCGAAGATGTGAAAAAAAGAAAACAAGAATCAAAAATATGAAAAAAACATCTGTTGAAACCAAAACAAATTAACTTAAACTGCATTCTGATATGAGAACAATAAATATAGAGTTATATAAATGTCGATAAAACTTAAGTAGGTATAATAAAATATGCATCTACATTTCAGAAAAATGTTAGGGGGGGCGCGGTTAAAACTGTTATGAAAACTCGGGTCGCAAATACTTAACGTATGGACATAATTGGCACTGGTTGGGGGTCCCAGGAGCAAAGGGGCTCACGATGTTTCTGATGCCAATGTATGTTTCTGCTTGGTTATTAAAACAGGGGGCTGCAGCGCACTGCCCAGCCCAGGAGCCTATGACTCTACTTTGCCCTGCGAGAGTGGTCTGCAATACTCTAGCGGCTTTCCCCGTCAGAAGGCAGCCAATAGCCTGTCTGTCCGCTTCTCCTTGCAGCAGCGGTTCTAAAACTTTCGTATTTCGCGCCCCCCTTTTCTACCTGGAATAATTCTGCACCCCCTGAATAATATAAGAGACAGATGAGAATAAAACACGATACAACTAACAAAGGTGTGATACTCGTGCGGTGTCGCGGTATCCTATCATTTTTACTTCCATAAGATTTGCATGTGTTCGGCTAACTTCGATGAAATATTTGCAATTTATTTTTTTTAAGTGCTTTAATAACTGTTAAAATGCATTGTGTGGTTTTTGGTAGTAATTCTAATCCCAAAAACAAAGAATAAATTATTTATTCTTATTTAATTATTTTTTATGTAAAGAAAAGATTAAATATGTTTTAATTTTTAAAAATCTCGTAAATGAGGACACCGATGAAGTCAATCTGCGCGAGACGAACGCGTTTTCGTCTGATAAATATTATATCGCTGTTAGTTCTATTATTAAAATAACTCAATACGCAGTAAATTATTTAACTCAATTTGGCAATATTGGCTATGCTGCCAATGTGGTGCAGTCGTGCCACATTATCACCTGATCTACAGTACTGTTACCGGAATGTTTGCGACAGATACCGATACGTCTCGAACTTTCTGGATTGAAAATCCGCGACTATAAAAGCAGCAGCAGCGGCGCCGCTCGTCATAGAAACAAACTTCAAATAGAAAAGGAGCTCAGAGTGTCCATCTGGAATATCAAACCAAACCTGGACAGGCTGTGTACGTTAAAGCAGACACATATTAGTCATTAGATCGATACCTTAGAAATGTTTTATTTTAATTTTAGTTATAATGCATTCGTTGTGATTATATATTTGCAAATTTAAATTTGAAATAAAAATGTAAAAAAATTATTTTGATGTCTTGTTCATTTATTCGACGTCCCCCTTGTACAGCTTCAGAATTTGAGAACCGCTGCCTTACAGCAACAGCAGGGCAGCTCGCCGCCTTTCTGTGCCAGTACGCTCTTAAAAATGCTGGCTCTTTAATGGCACTTTGTAGCTCTCAACTGAGCTGTGTGGTTCTTCGTTGATCTATTCCTTGACCGAGCACGTTACATTCTGGGAAGAGTTTTTTGCATATGAAGTTGGTTTCTTGTGCTTTGAAAAAAAGCGTCCTAATATGTATTAAAAACAGAAATCTTTAAAATATGGTAGAGTAGCAGTACATTAACATATTAAGAAAACCTCGATGTGTTATTGTATGAAGCAAGAGTTCTTTTAAAATCAAGTCCGATTGATTTTTTACAAATCTGTAACCACTTTATAGAGTCTGTTAATGATATAAATAAATAAATAATAAATGGCTGTTTCCGGAACCTTCATGTGTATGGGTCTTTTGGGAACCTACAATGGTTTCCCTATGGCATTGCTCAGTAGAATAACTCTGGCACCTTCATTTTTAAGAGTGTGACTCACTCTCCAGTGTGGGTGCCCATTTTCATTTATGATGCATTGCTAAATAATTAATACTGTGACTCATGATAAAATCGGAAAGAATTCGGCCGCATCCTTAAACCGATTCGCCATAACTTTGATTTTATTATTCAAACACAATATCAGATTCAGACCCTCTCCAGGTCCCAAGGTGCAGGGGCTCGGGTTATGGGTGTCAACTTTCTTTTAATAGTACACAGTTAACGAACATCAATAAAACGTTTTAAAAGGCTTAAGCCTATCCATTTTCTAAACCCGCTTTATCCTAAGCAGGGTCACGGGGAAACCGGAGCCTATCCCAGAAACCATTGAGCTGTTAGTCAGGAGCAGTCCCTGGATAGGTCGCCACTCCATCACATGATAAACACACACGCAGAGAATATGGCCAATTTAGAATCATCGGTCCACCTATCTGCACGTCTTTGGACTGTGGGAGTAAACTTGACCCAGTGTAAAATATTTGTTAGTCCAGCATTTCTGTGTTAATTAGATGGACAAGATTTTCTTCATTCATTTTCTTTATAATAATTACATTTATGTAGAGCTTTTCTCAGTACTCAAAGCACTTTACACAGAAGGGGAACCACTTCAACCACCACCAACGTGTGGCACACATCTGCATGCTGTGACGGCAACCATCATTGAGCCAGTACGCACACCACACATTTAGTGATGAAGGGGTGGGAGAGAGTGAGCTATTTAGAGAGGCGGCCTTAGGGGTGTGCGGGGTCTAGGGATGACGGTTACGTAAAACGCTGTGGACTATATAAACCTGCGCGCGAATTTAATCAAAATAATGTTGACATACAGTACACCGGATTTTCTCATTACAGTATTCAGCTAAATTATTGCAATATAACACGCGGTCCTTATCAAAATATAACTGGAGAATATAACTTGACAAATCCGCTCGAACGGGACACGCGGACCTTATGCGCGGGGCCTGGGGCGGTCATCCCACTTGCCACCAACAAACGCCGCTTTTGATGCCCAGTGATCTTTAATGAGCACAGAGAGTCAGGTCCTCGGTCTCATCCGAATGGTTTTTTTTTTTTCTTGCGCGAACGAGAATATTGAAGAATTATTTGGATAACTTCAACCACACTCTACTGTATAATTAGATAGATAGATAGATAGATAGATAGATAGATAGATAGATAGATAGATAGATAGATAGATAGATAGATAGATATGAAAGGCCCTATATGATAGATAGGTAGGTAGACAGATAGATACTTTATTAATCCCAAGGGGAAATTCACATACTCCAGCAGCGGCATACATAAAGAAAATATTAAATTAAAGAGTGATCCACATAAAAGAAAGTGATAGGAGTGATCAGTCAAATAGAGAAAAGGGTAGACAAATAAAGTTTTACACGGAGCTGCTGGAAAGGCTATTGATAGTTTGAAAGCCCTGACCTCAACCAACGCAAATACATGCATTTCCATGGGTTTACATTTGTTGACAACTTCACTGTGAAAAGTTGGGGTACGATTTTTTTAAAAGTTAGTCGTAGCAAGCACCCAGTTAGCATACATGAACATTACTATAACTTCCACCACCAGCGACAACAGAGTCAACTTGTGGAATTCCAGAGCTCCGCTCCTTTGAGGAGGGTGTCACTTTTACATTATACTTAAGTGATGTTACAACCGGTTATACTGTTAAGATTAGGGTTATGGGAGGATTTATACTGTATGACGCGAGTCAAGTAAACCAAGCGACAAAAACCTGCAATTTAATTGGCTGTCCAGCGGAGTTCTTGAATCGCGAGAGTCTGTGAACTTCCAACGGGACGAAATCGGTCCTCTGATCATTGGCCCCGTATGACAAGCTGTTTCAACATTTAATTCTTTTATATCTGCTTACAAAATGTTGATATCATGAGCTTTAATTTTGATATCAGAACTTACCACATTTTATAACCCCATGCAATATCAAATTTCTATCACGTTTTTAAAATTTGATATCAAGCTTTCGAATTTAGAATAAAGCTTTAGAAATTTGACATGAGAGCTTTAACGCTAATATATATGCATTTTAAACTATTTACATCATATTTTGTCATTTTGAAATCATGTTTATGAAATTTCATATTAGGCTTATAAAATTTGATATCTTGTTTTTATAATTTGATTTTGAGCTTTTGAAATCTGATAGAGTTTTTAAAAATGGATATCAACATCGTAATGTCTGATATCAAACTTTTAAATTTGATGTCGAGCTTTTGAGATTTGATCATTTGAAATTTGATATGAGAGCTTAAATGTTAATATATATGCATTTTAAACTCTCACACCATATTTTGTCATTTGATATCT
Organism: Polypterus senegalus; assembly: GCF_016835505.1. Classification (NCBI taxonomy): domain Eukaryota; kingdom Metazoa; phylum Chordata; class Cladistia; order Polypteriformes; family Polypteridae; genus Polypterus; species Polypterus senegalus. The sequence goes on along the minus strand of NC_053164.1, from coordinate 17,356,889 downwards.
TTTAACATTTAATATCAAGCTTTTAGAAATGATTTCAACATTATAATGTTTGATGTCCAGCTTTTGAATTTTAATATCAAGCTTTGCAAATTTGCTACCATGTTTTTAAAATTCGACATCACACTTTTGAAATGTTGTATAAGAGGTTAAATGCTCATATATACGCATTTTAAACTTTCACTTCATATTTTTCTTTTTGATATCACGTTTATGAAATTTGATTTCATGCTTTTTAAAATTTAATGTCAAGTTTGAGGATGTTGAAATCAAATTTCATAAGCCTGATATTAAATTTAAATTAATAGGAAAATGTATTGAATGTTAAAACAGCCTGTCATAATATATTAGCATTTAGGCTTTGTCTTTTGAAATTAATTTTCAAAAGCACACTATCAGATTTCAAAAACTTTATATCAAATTTCAATAGCGCGATTTCAAGTTTTAAAAGCTCCACAGCAAATTTTATAACCCTGATATCAAATTTAATAAAAGGGAAATTACACACGTATTAACTGTTAATACATAATATTAACAATTTACATAATATATTTTGGGTGGCATGGTGGCGCCGTGGGTAGCGCTACTGCCTCACAGGAGACTCAGGTTTGCTTCCCGGTTCCTCCCTGTGTGGAGTTTGCATGTTCTCCCCATGTCTGTGTGGGTTTCCTCCGGGTACTCTCACAGTCCAAAGACATGCAGGTTAGGTGCATTGGCGATTCTAAATTGTCCCTGGGGTGTGTGTGTGTGTGTGTGCGTGTCCTGCAGTGGGCTGGCGCCCTGCCCGGGGTTTGATTCCTGCCTTGCGCCCTGCGTTGGCTGAGATTGGCTCCGGCAGACCCCCGTGACCCTGTAGTTAGGATATAGCGGGTTGGATAATGGATGGATGGATAATATACTGTATTTTACATAATATATTAGCATTTAAGCTCTCTTTTTTTAATTTAAATTTCAAAAGCGCAGTATCGAATTTCCAAAACTTGATATAAATTTTAAAAGATCAATATAAAATTTTAAAAGCTTGATATCAAATTTAAAACTGATGATATCCTCGTTGTAACTGCTAATTTCAAGGAAAATAGATTAAATGTTACAACAGCCTACTATAAGGGCGGCTGTGTCTGTAACCTCATGGTAATGCTGAGCTACACGTACAGTACTGCCATATTTTTCTCAGTTTCCTGGCATTACTTGGCCGCCCTAAAAATGCCGACAGGCGACTACAATTCCCATCAGTCAGTAGAACTGCGCTTTGGCCGATGGGAGAAGGACTTGACCACCACCAAGTGTAAATTGGAAGGCGGCGGGTGCGGCGTTTTTTTTAAAACACTTTGTACGAGCAAAGAACGTCAAACGTATTCTAGCGCCAGATTCACAAAACTGTCAGTGATGGGAAATTCAGTTGTTTTGCTGACTATTATTCTATTTTGTGATTTATATTTTTATATAATCTACGAAGCGAAGTTTGCACCGTTGGCCAAGGACTGTGTCGGTGTGGTCAACTGTGCATATTGGAATTTTATTGTACTGTTTTAAGATGAGAAATTAAATTAATTGATTTTGCATTTTTGTCAGAGCAAAACTTTGTACTTTGAAAAAATCATCGCTATTGCTCATCTGTTTTTCGTAACTAAAAGTTCGAAATACCAGGAAACGCTCGGCGTTGGTTAGGAGGCTTGTCGTGTGCACACGAGACGGTATATAGGCAACGACTGAGGACGGCGTGTTTAAGTGAGTAAAAGTAACTTGTTTGTTTTACTGTTTTTCGTTAGTAGAGATTGGTTCACATCCATGTATATTGTGGCAGTTCTCATTTTAGCAATTGATGTCAATACACCGTCATTATTAAAAAGGCCGGCTTTCTGCTTCACTCATTCAGTCCGCCGCTTCCGGTAACCTCTGCTGTCGAGTTGCTCCTGCCTACGAGGCGACAAGGAAGCCGTCTCAAAACTATGGAGGAATATTTCGGACAAAATGAAATAAAGAAATAAATAAATGCGTAAATAAATAAAAGTACTGTGAAATGTGAGCATACATAAATAAATGTGTCATGAAATGAGAGCCTTAATAAATAAATATGTCATGAAATGAGAGCATAAATAAATAAATGTGTCACGAAATATGTTTTTCGTTGCTTATTTATTTATTTCATTTTGTCCGTAACATTCCTGCAAACCGTCATGAAATACGACTTGAAATAAAACTGTCACTTTCACTCGTCAAAGTTGAGAGGGTGGGCTCTAACACGCCCTCTAGTTACTGATTGGTGAATCGAAGCACAAGAATTAATTAGAAAAATGCTTACTACTGCCGATGAAATGGTTCTGCCGAAGATATTACGTATTTCAGAGAGAGAATTGAAGATTTATCGGAAGAAATTACAATGTTGGCGGCCCTTTTAGACTCCGATATAGATGAAACTGTTTTTGAAATTATTGAAGAACAGGTGGAACGGACTCGACTACACTCCAGTTCAGGTGACAAAGTTCCTTGCTCTGGACGTCCAACCTTTGACATTCCAGCTGAGTCAATAGAACACCTTCTGTTATGCGGTTTAAAAGTACGACAGATTGCAGATCTATATGGTGTATCGGAGAAGACGATCACAAGGCGAATGAGCCAGTTTGATATACGGTAAGCTGCAACGGCTGTATTAGTTTAGGTACTTTGACATGGAATGCCCAAAGCAGCTCCAACTAATATTTTGAACTGAACAACTTTACCACTGATCAGAGCTGTACAGTTGTTTGAAAAAGTAGATGCGAATATGCAACTGACTTTATACTCGTAAAACAAGGGTCAAATACTCAGTTCTAAAAGGGCCGCCAACATTGTAATTTCTTCCGATAAATCTTCAATTCTCTCTCTGAAATACGTAATATCTTCGGTAGAATCCATTTCATCGGCAGTAGTAAGCATTTTTCTAATTAATTCTTGTGCTATCGATTCACCAATCAGTAACTAGAGGGCGTGTTAGAGCCCACCCTCTCAACTTTGACGAGTGAAAGTGACAGTTTTATTTCAAGCCGTATTTCATGACGGTTTGCAGGAATGTTACGGACAAAATGAAATAAATAAATAACAAACGAAAAACATATTTCGTGACACATTTATTTATGCTCTCATTTCATGACATATTTATTTATTAAGGCTCTCATTTCATGACACGTTTATTTATTTATGCTCACATTTCACAGTACTTTTATTTATTTACGCATTTATTTATTTATTTCATTTTGTCCGAAATATTCCTCCATACAAAACGGGCTTGTGATGGACGGACGGAGCCTCGTAAAATTCTTAAGTTCTATTTTCTGGTTGTGAAAAAGATCCTAAGTGTCGAAACTTTGCAAATGGTGCCCTCTGATGGTGTACAGAAGTCATAGCCATGCCAGGGGTTCTCAGTCTCGGTTCTCGGGGAGAAGGGTCCGGCTGCAGGTCCAGGTCGCAGACTTGGTCTTCCACGCCTCCTGCCTTGCACAGTTCGCCCCACAACCGCCTACAGTCCGTAGAAAGAGAAGGCGAAGAGCTGCTGTAGTTTTTCCAATACGAAAAAGAAAAGGAGCTGAAAACTTTTTCCGACACGAAACAATGGCACAACAAAGCCAGGTATGGACTCACAGAATAAAAAACTCGGTATATATATATATATTTTTATTAATTTTATTACAATCCATACATAGCAATCAAGTTTTTACAAAAAGAAGAATTATGTTAAGAACAGATCGATCCCCACCCCTGAGAGAGAGAGCAAGCCAAACGGCGTAAAATTTAAGGCTTGTAAACATACCTCGGTATATTTAAAGAAACTTTAGATTCATTAAACAAAACTAATGAGATGTACTATTATATATTGTATAACTAATCTAAGTGTTCTCTGTTTATCGTCATTACTGACATATCGTATTTTTAAGCATATCGTTTTAATTATTGTTTACCTCTTGTATTATTTCTTTTTAATATTTGCCATATTATTTAATCTATATTAACTTTTTCACTTATTTATGAGATGTTATGTAGAGAATCTGCAATGTTAGTGTACAATATGAAAGGTATTTGTTTATCGTCGTCATTAACATGTGTTAAATATCTTATTTAACTTGATTTTCTGTAGTTAAGTTAGCTATTTATAAACGCACAATAGCGCTTTCTGCCAATTTAGTATTACTGTACATATTATATTTGTCTTGATTTCCACAGTCACATTTCTCCATAAAGGCAGAGAATATAAAAACAACTTTGATTACATTGATTAAATATCCAAATGAATCCAAGTGCCCTCTTTGTAAAAAGCACAGAGACTACAGCATCCTGCTGCCTGCCTTCAGAGTCATGAAGTCCACATTGTCAAGTATGCAGGTAGTGTGCGTATGTATGCCACGAGTGTGTGCTTGCAAACAATACTGACGTTTAGATTTCTGAACTGGAACTTTTTTTAAATACAGATTGAAAAGCTGAGCATTTTCTGTTGTTTGGCAGGTTTTACTATTTACAGATGTAACACAGGGTGTGTAACAAGTGGGCAATTCCATTGTTTTTGTTTAAAGGGCATTGTCAACAGTTTACTGTATGTCAGTATTTAATATTTTGCTTGATTAATTTTTTTTATCCCTTGTATTAGGGTCTCCCTAGTGTGTGCTTGGTGTGTGTGTGTGCCCTGCAGTGGGCTGGCGCCCTGCCCGTGGTTTGTTTCCTACCATGAGCCACCTGTGTTGGCTGACCCTGTAGTTAGGATATAGCAGGTTGGATAATGGATGGATGGATGTATTAGGGCCTTCCAAGTCAGATGAATTTCCATGTTGATGGTGTGACCATTTCATATTGTAACTATCATTTTTGTATGTCTGTATTTAATGTTGTGTCCAGGTTTCCAAAGGACCATTTAATGGTGTCTCTGTATTTCATCCTCGAGGCCCCCTTGAATGAGGTGGGTCTCAACTTTAGTCCTCTCTTCCTTCATTGTAGTATTTATAGAGGGAGGATTGTATCTGGGTCCTCCCTGCGTGGAGTTTGCATGTTCTCCCCGTGTCTGCGTGGGTTTCCTCCGGGCGCTCCGGTTTCCTCCCACAGTCCAAAGACATGCAGGTTAGGTGGATTGGCGATTCTAAATTGGCCCTAGTGTGTGCTTGGTGTGTTTGTGTGTGTCCTGCGGTGGGTTGGCACCCTGCCCAGGATTGGTTCCTGCCTTGTGCCCTGTGTTGGCTGGGATTGGCTCCAGTAGACCCCCGTGACCCTGTGTTCGGATTCAGCCGGTTGGAAAATGGATGGATGGATGGATTGTATCTGGTTGCTGGTTCTCATTTTTGTCACTTTCTCCAATTTGTGTTGGATATTTGTATTATGTTTAATTTATTAATATTTGATTTTTTTTTTTATTTCAGCATACTGTCCAAAGTGGTTTTGAAGTTCCAGAAATGCCTACCTTTCAAAATCTAGATATTTTAAATGTATGTTTAGAATGGTTTGCATAAATATTTTTGTAACATTAAACTCCTTTTAACAACGTGACTCTGCTCAGTTCTCTTTAGAATGACATGGCGGCTTTGAGGAAGTGCTGGTGTAGAATGTTACCTGAGAACTCCAGCCCCAAGGGGTAAATGACATTTAAATTTCCTTTAATAACTTTTATTCACTTCTGTGGTAATATGGCAAATAAACTTACTAATATTGTAAATCAAAGACAAATAGTCATAATGTTTCCCATTATAAACTTAGTGCTTCTTTTTGAAATCACTGAAGTAACTGCTCACATCGGACTGAGCGAGTAAACTCCCTTCTAAATGAAGGCCAAGAACCAAACAAAAAATTAGAAGGTACAGAAATAATGGACAGCCAGGACAGGGTCATTTATTGTGCTTATTGTTTTGGTTCTTTTTTAACATTTCCTTAGGTAAATATTATTTTCTCTGTTTTCAGTTTTTAGACTTTGTCTTCTCATTAATGGCCCAATAGAATAAAGACTTGGCACTACATCTGAAATAAAAAAAAAAAATGTCTTTCTATTCTGTTCCATAGCACTGCGTTTTGCAGGTTTCAGGTCTTTTCTTTTAGAAGAAACGTCAGCCTCCCTTCTCCAACATCCAGCACAGGGCACTGAAGAGAAGGTACAGGCTCCTCATTTTATAAACTTCCATAAGAAAGATGAATTACATTTTGTTGATGCTGGCTTACAATCCCTATGGTATAGTGAATAAAATGTATAAAAAGACTTCATGCTTGTCTCAGATGCCGACTGTTAATCGTTAACCACTAGGAGTCAAAGCCCAAAAGACTAACAGCCTGTTTTACATCTTCTGACAAACTGGAGTACTAGTACAACTCTTAAAGGCCTTAAACATTTGAAATGCATTGTTTGCTTTTTAATAATAGTGTATGGTAAGAAACAATGAAGACTTGTAGAATCTGTGATCGAAAGCAGTAATGTTAATAATGTATAGCAAATTAAATATACTGTACATTATTTTTTTTTTTACTTTCCTTACATTTCTTGTGAATGTGGAGGAAAAGGCTATAAGCTTTATAATGACCATTTAAAAAAATCTTTCTTTTTTGTTTTTAATTAAACGTATTACAGCAACACAGAATCCTTCAGCATCTTACCGAGGCAGAGAAGTGGTGTGCTGAGAACATTTCAGGGGCACATCTCACTCCCTGCATTACTGTCAATGGGCAAAGACGACATTGAGGAGGCCCTTCAGAAATTTGATTTGCTATCTGAATTTCCAGAAGACGACGAGAGGGAATATGTCCTTAGACCCTTCATCATCCTTTATTTCACATATGGAAGACATGCATCTGTTTTTAGATAATGTGAGAGGAAAAAGGTAAATGACTGTGTTTTGTCAGAAAATTTAACAAACATACATTGTTCAGTTACAACCTACAACTCTTGTTCTATGTTTTATATATTCTTTAACTTTTTGTAATAAATGTTGCAAACCAACTTCATCTTTACAGTCCATTGTCTCAGATCTGCACTTCTTAGTGTTATGTATTAAAATAATGTTTTATAAAGCAGGGCAAAGCAATTTTTATTTTTAAAGCACATTTACATCAGCAGCCAGAACTGAACCAAAGTGCTGTACAAGAAAGGGTAAAGAAGAAGTTCAAATATACCGTATGTACACAGCACAAAACTGCAAGAATAACCAACCATTACATAAAAGATAAACTTTAAATACACATACATACACTCACCTAAAGGATTATTAGGAACACCTGTTCAATTTCTCATTAATGCAATTATCTAATCAACCAATCACATGGCAGTTGCTTCAATGCATTTAGGGGTGTGGTCCTGGTCAAGACAATCTCCTGAACTCCAAACTGAATGTCAGAATGGGAAAGAAAGGGGATTTAAGCAATTTTGAGCGTGGCATGGTTGTTGGTGCCAGACGGGCCGGTCTGAGTGTTTCACAATCTGCTCAGTTACTGGGATTTTCACGCACAACCATTTCTAGGGTTTACAAAGAATGGTGTGAAAAGGGAAAAACATCCATTATGCGGCAGTCCTGTGGGCGAAAATGCCTTGTTGACGCTAGAGGTCAGAGGAGAATGAATGGGCCGACTGATTCAAGCTGATAGAAGAGCAACTTTGACTGAAATAACCACTCGTTACAACCGAGGTATGCAGCAAAGCATTTGTGAAGCCACAACACGCACAACCTTGAGGCGGATGGGCTACAACAGCAGAAGACCCCACCGGGTACCACTCATCTCCACTACAAATAGGAAAAAGAGGCTACAATTTGCACGAGCTCACCAAAATTGGACAGTTGAAGACTGGAAAAATGTTGCCTGGTCTGATGAGTCTCGATTTCTGTTGAGACATTCAAATGGTAGAGTCAGAATTTGGCGTAAACAGAATGAGAACATGGATCCATCATGCCTTGTTACCACTGTGCAGGCTGGTGGTGGTGGTGTAATGGTGTGGGGGATGTTTTCTTGGCACACTTTATGCCCCTTAGTGCCAATTGGGCATCGTTTAAATGCCACGGGCTACCTGAGCATTGTTTCTGACCATGTCCATCCCTTCATGACCACCATGTACCCATCCTCTGATGGCTACTTCCAGCAGGATAATGCACCATGTCACAAAGCTCAAATCATTTCAAATTGGTTTCTTGAACATGACAATGAGTTCACTGTACTAAAATGGCCCCCACAGTCACCAGATCTCAACCCAATAGAGTATCTTTGGGATGTGGTGGAACAGGAGCTTCGTGCCCTGGATGTGCATCCCACAAATCTCCAACAACTGCAAGATGCTATCCTATCAATATGGGCCAACATTTCTAAAGAATGCTTTCAGCACCTTGTTGAATCAATGCCACGTAGAATTAAGGCAGTTCTGAAGGCGAAAGGGGGTCAAACACCGTATTAGTATGGTGGTCCTAATAATCCTTTAGGTTAGTGTATATATAATTATGAATGTACGTGAGCCAACATATACAAACAATGTCAACCTCTTGTAGGGTCAAATGGCAGCAAGAAGAAATAAGACTTTAATGATGACTTAAAAATGGACTGTGCTGGAGCAGACCTAACATAATAAGGTGAGCCATTCCAGAGAAAAGCAGCAGCCACTGCAGAAACCCGATTCCTCCTTTGCTTCAGTCTCGACCTCGGCACAACTAAGAGCATCAGGCTAGTAGACCACAGGGCTCTTGTTGGCACATACAAGTGAAGAGGTTCCAAGAGGCAAGATGGGGCTGATCCATTCAAACATTTGAAAAAAGAAATAAAATTTTAAAATCAATTCTGAAATGAACCAGAAGCCAATGAAGCAAGGTCAGTATTGGTGAAATATGGCCACACTTACAAGAGCCATTCAATAAGTGGACAGCAAAGTTGTGGAATAGCTGTAGGTGTCGTAACAGGGCCTGACCAACACCTACATACAAAGAACTGCAATAGTCCAAATGAGATGTTGTAAAAGCTTGGATGGCCTCATCAAGACCACCGAAAGAAAGAAAAGCCTTTACCTTAAAGTCTCAGCTGGAAAAAGATTCATTTAACCTCACAATTTATCTGTTTGTCAAGTTTGAATGCTCTGTCACAGATCACACCTGAGCTAACTGAAGCTTTATGATACATACTGTATATGGCAAGGGATCCAAGAGCAACATCAGAGACACTCAAACTTTCTTAACTTTTGGAAACCATGATCACAGTTTTATTATCATTTAGCTTAAGAAGATGCATTGCCATCCAAGTTTTTATATCATTCAAGCATGCATGGAGGGTCTGTATTTTCTCACTTTGATTTTAGTGGCAAATATATTTTACTGTCATCAGTATAGAGAAGCCATACTTGTTAACAATGGAGCCTAAAGGTAACATGCCTATCAAAAAGAGAACTGGTCCAAGGATGGAACAGCACAAGTAAGAGGAGCTACAGAGGATGAGAATTCTCACCTAAATGAATAGAAACGCTCCTATTTCTTAGATAAGATTTAAACCATTTCAGGGCATTACCTTGGATGTCTATATACTGTTCAGGGCAGGATACAAGAATCGTAAGGTCCACAATATCAAAAGCTGAGGTAAGATCTAGCAGTACAAGAATGGCAGAATCTCCAGCATTAGTAATTGGGAAGAGGTCACTGTTAACCTTTAACAAGGATGTTTCAGTGCTGCAAGAACATCTGTATCTGGATTGGAATTTTTCCAGAATACTATTTTCATCTAGAAATGTTTGAGTTAGGACAACTTTTTCTAAGACTTTAGATAAAAAAGGCAGTTTAGAAATTGGCCTGAAACTTGGCACATTAGAGGGTCCTTATTTTGTTTTATTATAATACGTTTCTGCACCACAGCAAGAACACAACCAGAAATCAAGTTAGCATTTATTAAGGTAACAATACTTGGTCTGACAGAATCAAAAAAAAACCCTTAACTAATCAAGAGGGGACACTGCTGTTCAGGGGGCAATTTGTAGGATTCTGGCATTGCACCAAATCAGACAACAGAGACGACGACACACGCAGCTCATAGTGGTCAAAGACAGCTGAACGCACTATGGGAAGAGATGAATCCTTAGCAAGCAGTGAAACCGATGACCTAATAACAGTAATCTTATTTACAAAAAAGTATATCACCGTTTGGAGAGTAAGTTGGGGTATGCGACAAATGACAAATTCCTAATGCAGTACAAGAAATGGTATATGGCGATTAAAGGATTTAAAATCACTAAAAAAATGGACTTGTAATTATTGCATCGACCCCAAAAAAATTTTTTAAGTTAAGTTTAAATTCTGTTCGTTCAGTTCCAAAATAAATAAAAAAGACGGTTAATGGAAGTGCAACTTTTCATCATGGAAATGTTTATATATCTTTAGAAAAACAAACGATATAATATCTATTAAGCCATTTAAAAGATTTGCTTGTTTTTATAAGTACATCCTTATAAGTTAGGGTCCCAGGGAGAACAATAATGCGTTAAAATTAAAAAACAGGCAAACGTTTAATAAATCCACTTGAAATGTATCAACATTATAGAAGCAGCGTAGAACAAAATTAAGAAAACACAATTCAAGACAGACAATGGAAATGAAGGTATGAACTGTATAATAAGCTGGATCATTTAAAAAAAAATGTTCAATACAATACAAACAATTTCAAAATTTTCTTTTACTGAGGACTCGAAAGTTTAGACCTTGATTTTCATGCCTGTTGATTGTTATGTTGTGTTATTGATCATCATTTATTTTGTAACATAGACTAATAAACTAATATCATTAACGGAATTTTCCTTTATTAAACGAGGTTCCAGAAATAATGTCAGACATGCCGTTTAGTACAAAAGTACTATAAAATAATATATATATATATATATATATATATATATATATATAATAACATATAATAGAATTCACTATAATAGCAGTTAGAGCAACCACATTCATATTTACTATGGTGTTTCCTTAATCTTAAAATATGTTATGCTCTCTTTCTTTTAACTATATCGAATCCTGACTCAAAAATTATAAAACTGTTTTTGTTTCTAAAAGTAAATACGAGAATAATATCAAAGAGAAACTCGTGATTGCAGGAAGTCATATTAATATCGTCGTTTAGGGTTACAGGGTAAATCAACGTTACTAGTTTTTCAACGAAAGCGATACAACAGAGGACGGACGCGAATGCTGGGGGCGTGGTGTGGAAGGCCGGGGGCGTGGAAGGCCGAGTCTGCGACCTGCAGCGGATACAATTGTTCTCGGGGGGCACACTGTGGCTGCAGGTTTTTGTTCCGACCAACTTCTCTTTTTAATTGGATTCCTGAGCTCATTAAGTGAACTGTTGTTTCCCAGATTCTGTGTTTTGGGAACAATATAGAAATTAGAAAACTAAGTTGGTAAAAAAAAAATTACTCTTTTAAAAATATTTTCATCTTGACTTTCATTCTACTTTTTAAGGTATTCCTGTTTAATTTAATAATTATTTGAGTCATTTACTAAACACTTGCCAATGCTTAAGTAATGGCAGCCTTTTGTCATTCAGTGGCCTTTGCCCGGGTGTCTGCTCAAGATACAATGAAGGGGGGAAACTGCACAGATGAAAGAGCCTATTGTATAATGAAATCAAGAAAAGAGAGTTAAGCATTTAAAACTATAGCAAAAATAGAAACACCATATTTCTAAATGTCTTATAGATGTAAAAATTATGCTCTTGTGTTTTTCTGAATGTGGAATAAGAGAAGATATAAAAATATCTAATTAAAGGAAATCAGTTTCATCATTTACAATACAATGTGATTTATTTCTGTATACCCCAAAATTACACAAGAAGTGCCGCAATGGGCTTTAACAGGCCCTGCCTCTTGACAGCCCCCCAGTCTTGACTCTCTAAGAAGACATTGCATTTTATTCCAAAAAAACATGTAAAAAGTGCTGTAATTGTTTTTGGCATGAAAAATTACATTTTTATTAAATCTCAAAAGTATAATAATGATACAAATAACGATGACTAAAAATAATATGAAATAAACAATAATATCAATTAATAATGTAATAATAATACTACTAATGATGCCAAAACAGTATATAATCTCAAAATGAGTCCTTTATGTGGTAAATCTTAAAGCAGAGTTAAAGACACAATCCAACATCACAGTCAGGGTAATAGTCGCCAGTCAGCTTCAGTCACACCTTACGCATCACAATTTATCTGAGAAATTCCAGTCTTTTTTCCGCACTGGTCATAGTACATAAATGGCACTAACGCAGGTTGTAAATGACATTCTGATATCCTCTGATGAAGGAAACTCCACTGTAATTATGTTGTTAGACTTAAGTGCAGCATTTGACACCATTGACCATTCTATTTTACTGCACAGGCTAGAAAATAATGTTGGGCTTACAGGCCCCGTGCTCGCTTGGTTTAGTTCTTATTTATCAAATCGATTCCAGTATGTACAGAAATGTGCTGACAGTACTCCATCATTATACACAGAAGTTCAATATGGTGTCCCGCAGGGCTCAGTACTGGGACCTTTACTGTTTTCACTTTACATGCTTCCACTGGGATCTCTCATTAGGAAACATAATGTTAATTTTCACTCGTATGCAGATGACACCCAGTTATACCTTTCATTTAAATCAAATGAAGTTTCTCCGATGTTGTCTTTAATTAGTTGTGTTAGTGAATTAAAGGAATGGATGAATGAGAACTACTTGTCTTTAAATACAGATAAAACAGAGATGTTAATTGTTGGAGGGAATGACGCTGATCACAATAATATTCTGTCATCATTTAACTCAGTTGGAATCACCATTAATTTTACTGAATCAGCCCGCAATCTAGGAGTTATCTTTGACTCTAGCATGTCATTTAAAGCACATATTACAAAGTTGTCCAAAACATGTTTCTTCCATCTTAAAAATGTTAGGAAATTAAGGCACTTTCTAAATAAACAGGATTGTGAGAAATTAATTCATGCATTTATCTCTAGTAGGATTGACTACTGCAATGCGACTTCACTGGATGTTCAAACTGTTCTTTATACAGCCTCCAGTTAATCCAAAATGCGGCTGCAAGAATTATTACAAGAACAAGAAAATATGAACACATAACTCCAGTTCTTAAATCCTTACACTGGCTCCCAGTTAAGTTTAGGGCAGATTTCAAAATCCTCCTTTTAACATATAAAGCATTAAATGGCCAAGGTCCGCTTACTTGTCTGAACTTATCATGACTTACAAACCAGAGCGCACATTAAGATCTCAAGATGCCGGTCTGCTTATGATTCCAAGGATTAATAAAATAACAGTGGGAGGTCGAGCTTTTAGTTACAGGGCCCCTAAACTGTGGACTGGTCTGTCTGCTACTATAAGAGATGCCCCTTCAGTCTCAGCCTTTAAATCCCGGCTGAAGACTCACTACTTCAGTTTAGCATATCCTGACTAGAGCTGCTGATTAACTGTACAGACTGCATCTCTGTTGTTAGTCATTAGCACTATAACATAAGTAACATGATAGTTATAATTTGTTACTAATCCTCACCTATTCTGTTTCTCTTCTCGGTGCTCAAATGTGGCACCTGGTGCCACTGCCCACTTGCCAAGTTTTTTGCCTGCCTGTGGTAAAGTCATCCCTGATGGAGGATCACAGGAATCATGAGAAAAAGGGGTCCTTTCATCGGATTGGCTGGCTGAGCACTGTTTCAGCCGTGGTATGGCCAAATGGGGAGGCAGCTTGATGGATGAGGTCTCCAGGACTCTAAAAATATCCAAATCTTATTATGTGATATCATCTACTGTTAAATTTTGCTCCGTACTTCTAAAATTTTTATTATTATGACATATTAAGGATTTGTTCTGTTCTGTGTATTGTATTGTATTGACCAACTTCTTTTGACACCCACTGCACGCCCAACCTACCTGGAAAGGGGTCTCTTTGAACTGCCTTTCCCAAGGTTTCTCCCATTTTTCCCTACAAGTTTTTTTTTGGGAGTTTTTCCTTGTCTTCTCAGAGAGTCAAGGCTGGGGGGCTGTCAAGAGGCAGGGCCTGTTAAAGCCCATTGCAGCACTTCCTGTGTGATTTTGGGCTATACAAAAATAAACTGTAATAGCGGAACCCAACAGGGCTGAACCAAACTCCAACCCCCATGAAGCTCTGCGGGAGTCTGAGGCACTGCTGCAACCCAGGGAGGCTGCCCTCTAGCGTCCAGGGGGAGGTATTGGGTCTCCCATCCTTGCTTCCCCAGAACATATGCTGCATGGGTTTCCTGGCCGGGCATGGGCCCCAGCTGCCTGCCACAGTATACAGTGCACAGTATTCACAGCGCGTCACTTTTTCCACATTTTATGTTACAGCCTTATTCCAAAATGGATTCAATTCATTTTTTCCTCAGAATTCGACACACAACACCCCATAATGACAACATGAAAAAGTTTACTTGAGGTTTTTGCAAATTTATTAAAAATAAAAAAACTGAGAAATCACATGTACATAAGTATTCACAGCCTTTGCCATGAAGCTCCAAATTGAGCTCTGGTGCCTCCTGTTTCCCCTGATCAACCTTGAGATGTTTCTGCAGCTTAATTGGAGTCCACCTGTGGTAAATTCAGTTGATTGGACATGATTTGGAAAGGCACACACCTGTCTATAGAAGGTCCCACAGGTGACAGTTCATGTCAGAGCACAAACCAAGCATGAAGTCAAAGGAATTGTCTGTAGACCTCCGAGACAGGATTGTCTCAAGGCACAAATCCGGGGAAGGTTACAGAAATATTTCTGCTGCTTTGAAGGTCCCAATGAGCACAGTGGCCTCCATCATCCGTAAGTGGAAGAAGTTCGAAACCACCAGGACTCTTCCTAGAGCTGGCCGGCCATCTAAACTGAGTGATCGGGGGAGAAGGGCCTTAGTCAGGGAGGTGACCAAGAACCCGATGGTCACTCTGTCAGAGCTCCAGAGGTCCTCTGTAGAGAGAGGAGAACCTTTCAGAAGGACAACCATCTCTGCAGCAATCCACCAATCAGGCCTGTATGGTAGAGTGGCCAGATGGAAGCCACTCCTTAGTAAAAGGCACATGGCAGCCCGCCTGGAGTTTGTCAAAAGGCACCTGAAGGACTCTCAGACCATGAGAAACAAAATTCTCTGGTCTGATGAGACAAAGATTGAACTCTTTGGTGTGAATGCCAGGCATCATGTTTGGAGGAAACCAGGCACCGCTCATCACCAGGCCAATACCATCCCTACAGTGAAGCATGGTGATGGCAGCATCGTGCTGTGGGGGGCAGGAACTGGGAGACTAGTCAGGATAAAGGGAAAGATGACTGCAGCAATGTACAGAGACACTTGAGAATAAAACATGGCATAGAACAAGTGATGGACTAGCATCTTGCTCAGGGTGAGGTAAACTCCATTCTCTTGTGTCCCAGAACACCATAGATAGAAGGATGGATGACCAGCAGTACAGGCATTTTAGCAGACCATTGCTCTTTTGAAGCTCTCATACTGTTTCTCCGAGTTAAAGCAAGTAGCTAAAAGATGTGCCACATCATTTCTGCTCAATTAGAAAGAAATTTACTGTAATTAGGATGTTGCAGATACAATTTGGCTGTCATTTAAAATATTATACTACTACACCCTACTCGTCAATACAAAAACTGCAATTGATATTTAAGGTAAGTTCAGTATTTGCCAAAAAATATCTTTGACTTGAAAATCATGGTATAATTTAATTTGCCAAAATGAAATAAAGTGAAGCACTTTTTATAAATGAAAAAAAAAAACCTATTCTGCACTTTATAATGGAGGTAAAGGACACTGGGGTCCAACATTAAAACTTGCTCTGCATGTGTTTCGCGCCTACGTTTTTTTGTGTCTTTTGAATTCCAGTTTTCATTTTCTTTAACGGCGGCACGGTGGTGCAGTGGTAGCGCTGCTGCCTCGCAGTTAGGAGACCTGTGTTCGCTTCCTGGGTCCTCCCTGCGTGGAGTTTGCATGTTCTCCCCGTGTCTGCGTGGGTTTCCTCCCACAATCCAAAGACATGCAGGTTAGGTGGATTGGCGATTCTAAATTGTGCTTGGTGTTTGTGTGTGTGCTGCGGTGGGTTGGCACCCTGCCCGAGATTGGTTCCTGCCTTGTGCCCTGTGTTGGCTGGGATTGGCTCCGGCAGACCCCCGTGACCCTGTGTTCAGATTCAGCAGGTTGGACGATGGATGGATGGATTTTCTCTAACCTGCTCTGCATGTGTTTGTCTTCCTTGTTTTTTAACCACTTTATGATGTTTTTCTTTGTTTTCTACTTTGTCTTTTATTTCTGACCTCGCTTTATCCTGCTCTTGTTTCAATGACACCTGGTCCGTGGTGATTACTTTCCCTTTTTTGAGTAATAATTTCTATTTGTTTGCACTCCTGCGATCTTTGCTTTCTTTGTTTTTATACTTTCTAATTTTCCTACTTTCTCCACATGTGTATCACGCCAACTTTTTTTTTTTTTTGAGCCTTTTGAATTCCACTGCTTTCATAATCTCTAACCTGCTCTGCATGTGTGCAGCGCCAACGCCCGGATTGGATGTGCTTTTTTTTTAATTCCACTTGTTGCAGGCTGATAATTACTTTCCTTATTTTCTGAATTTGCATCGAGATTATTCTTTTTTTTTTGTCTCTCCAACGCTTTTGAGTCTCTTTTCTCCACGCTGCTTTCTTCTTCGCTTAGTTGTCTACGTTTCATTTATAACGTATTGTCCTTATATGCTTTATATGCGCTGAGAGCCCTGGATCTGCGTGTGCTCAAATCCAAAACACGACTGAATGTGCTGCTGCCCGTGGTCTTATTTGATTGTAAGTAGGGTGTGTCTTGCTAGAATCTCATTTTCTACATCATCGCGAGACGGTCCTGAGTCAATGTCTTGGCACAAAGTCTCATGTTTAAGGTCCCCGCGAGACGCTCTGTGGCCAATCTCTTTAGTCTCGCGGGTCTTTTAAGTGTCTTCTGTGATCTTCATGTGAAGATCACGTCTTGTCGACCTACTGTTTCTCTCCAGAATTTTTTTTTTATAATAGAGAGATATTTTAAAATAGGCAGAGTGGTAGTGCAGAGCTGTCATTCCTGCCTCACAGTGGCAGGTTTGGTTTGGCATTTGCATGTTCTCCCCCTGTATTTATGAAATGGTTGATATTGGTGAGTTTACTCACTCCAAAGCATTATCCTCTGTTCTTTCATTACCATTCCTCAGGAACAGTGACTTGGCATGTGTATAAAATTCAATAGCATCTGCCCTCCATATCTGCAGAGGATTTGTTCCAGGACCACCGCAGATACAAAAACAAGTAGATGGTCAAATGTTTAAATGTAACTTACGCACATCTTCTCGTACGCGTTAATTCATCTCTAGATTGCTTATAATACCTAAAACTCTGTACAATGTAAATGGCACGTGCACTTCAGAAGAGGTCACTTACCTGAAGCTAAACTTGTTCAGGCCCAGGCCGTACTTGGACGGAAGATCATTCTAGAAGATCTTGGGTTGTTTGCTTGAAGAGGTGTTGGTGAGGTCAGCAGGGTGTTCTTATGTTGTGGACTGTGTGTGAATCTCAATGCCCCAGTGCAGTGAAGGGGATACTTTGCTGTAAAAATGGCACCACCCTTCAGGAGAGACATAAAGCTAAGGTCCTGACTGTCTGTGATCATAAAAGATCTCTAGGCATCCTTTGTAAAGAGTAGGGTGTTTCCCAATGTCCTGGCTAAATTGCCCACCATGGCCTGGTCATTTTGGCCCCCAATCATCCTCTGTTTCTAATTGGCTGTCTCTCTCTCTCATCACTTCTAAATCCTAACATGCGTGGACAGCATGCTGATGCAAAAATGGCTGCTGTCACATCATTCAGGTGGATGCTGCACAATAGTGGTGGTTAAAGTGGCTTTCCATTCACTGTGTAAAGCGCTTTGCGTAGTGAGAAAAGTGCTATATAAATGGAAAGAATTACTGTTATTATTAAATGCTATGCAAATAGTCGTTATACTGTATGTTTATGGAGTAATGACTTTGGCAAGAGACATACCACATTTCGAAAGATCTAAGATTTTTATTTTCTCATTAAGAGACAGACAGATAGATAGATAGATAGATAGATAGATAGATAGATAGATAGATAGATAGATAGATAGATAGATAGATAGATAGATACTTTATTAATCCCAAGGGGAAATTCACATACTCCAGCAGCAGCATACTGACAAAGAACAATATTAAACTAAAGAGTGATAACAATGAAGGTATAGCAGTTATACCTTCATTAACATTTACCCCCCCAGGGTGGAACTGAAGAGTCGCATAGTGTGGTGTCTCCTCAGTCTGTCAGTGGAGCAGGATGGTGTCAGCAGTCTGTTGCTGAAGCTGCTCCTCTGTCTGGAGATGATCCTGTTCAGTGGATGCAGTGGATTCTCCATGATTGACAGGAGTCTGCTCCGCGCCCATCGCTCTGCCACGGATGTCAAACTGTCCAGCTCCGTGCCTACAATAGAGCCTGCCTTCCTTACCAGTTTGTCCAGGCGTGAGGCGTCCTTCATCTTTATGCTGCCTCCCCAGCACACCACCGTGTAGAAGAGGGCACTTTATCTTCCATTTGAGGGATTGCTTTCACTAATTATTTGCTTGTTAGTAGCCATTTTTTTCACAGAAGCAAAGGGTGCACACAATTTGACACCACGGACCTCACAGTGCCTTACAGTCGGGATTGCAGGCTGAAAGAAGAAATGTGGAGCAGCACTTGCTGTTGTAGAGCATGTGTCCCCCGACAATAATAACGGTTTTGTCAATTGAAATTTTAGTATTTAATCTACAATGTACTGATTACCTACAGGCAATACGTGTATGTCCAAGCCGTTTCTAGCCTGCACAGCTTTTTCCACACACATGAATGCATATAGATAACCTTGCCTAAGTTTAAAGCTGGTGTCCTGACCAGGTGTCTGCAGGATGATGAACAGACTCACTTTGATTGGGTTTGGGGGATCGCAGTGGCTTAAGGAAGCCCGATTTCAGATTAACTCTTCAGTTAGTGATTTTTTAGGCTCTGTTTGAGTGTCTCTGTTCCATAATACGTGTGTGTCTCTTGTGTTTTGTTTTAAGAGCTACTGTACTGCGGGAAGTGCAAAGATGGAAACTGTTTCCAACCTTGGCGTTTGGTAGTGCTGTGAAGCTGAGGTAGAATAGGTGAGTGAGAAAGAGCTTACCTTTTATAAAGGCGGCGATGACCGGAGAACAGGGTCCATCAGTCTACAGAGTAGAGTAAGGCGCAATCCCTCCTCTGGTCCTTCCGGGTGTCCCGCTTGCCACAATTCATAAGTTCATCTTAGTGTTTGCATCTTGCCCCTGTGGTGAGGTATTTTCTCACCCACAATGCTCTTCACACATAACTATTTATATATGAGAACAGTTTATGACAGACTGGCTTCTACAGTAGGGCTGGGTATCAGCACTGATCTCCCAATTCGATTCAATATTGATTTTATCGTGTCTCAATTAGCATGCACTGATATATTTGAAGTGCTGGCTTTTTTTTAGAGATTACTTAACCATGGATAAAGAACATGAATATAATGTGAGAAATTTCAGTAACACTTTATTTCAAGTGACTTCACAGCATGTGCATAAGCATGGAATGACATTTAAAAAGCAATACATGATTAGTAACGAACAGTTAACATCGGCATTTGCAAGATGTGGAACAAAATCTTATTGCTCTTAAAAAAATAAAAAATAAATAAAAACACACAAAATCTTTTTCACAGCATTGCACTCATTCAGAATTCACCATAATTTAACTAACAATGGATTCTGCACATCAGAGTCCACACATATTATGGGGCAGCTCCTTGTTTTAATACAATGCAATGACACTACTTTATAAAACATCTGTATCATCTTCAAATAATATTATTATAAAACAATTAAATATTGCTTCTTAAATAATAAATGTTATTCAATAACCTAATTGTGTGTTATGAATCTCCACGTCGACACCCTTGAACTAAACTGTTATCCAAATGTATTCCCCTATTGGACATGTAAAATAATCTTGAATTATTCAAAATTAAAGATACAGCAGGAAGACTTGTGTCTTTTTAGAATTCTTTTGCTCACTTGTAGCAGTCACATTAATAAGTCTCAAAGATGTGTCCTCGCAGTCCAAGCATTTTAAAGTGAGGATCTAGAGCTGTTGCTTCTTGACAACAGCGCTGAATGAGTGGAACATAAAAGAGAAACGGCCATAGTGACTGAGAAGCAGCTGTTATGGAGCTACTTCAAGTCGGCTGCTTTGCACACTCACTCACTCACTCACTCACTCACTCACTTTTGCATGCTGCTGTGAAAATTCCAGCAACTGCCCGCTTGCTTTGTCAGGTGAGGTTTGTTACAAACTTTTTCCACCACAGCAGTACAGCTAACTAACCACATGCTTAAAGAGAAGCAACGTTTATTGGAGTTGACAACACACAAACTTGTGATTGCACATTGTAAATGCTAGAAAGGTTTTTGAAACACCAGTGAATCATCTCAGCAGCTCTGTATATAGGCAGTGAGGTTTGTAAAACATGTCCGCCACAGGTGCCCGTTCATTTTTAATGTATGATTGTCACGTAGGAATCTCCTGCCCTGGATGTTCAGCTGTCCACATATCTGATTTAAGTGTTGAAGACGCTGATTTCAGTTAAAGAGGACACACCAATTTATGCAAGACAGTAAAGTGCTTTTTCCTTAGAAAGACATAACAGGCACATTAGTACCATCTACTGGATCAAATAGCAAAAACGAAAATTAGCAAAAATCTAGACTTAATAATTGAAGAGGATAGAGATTCATGCGATTGACCTTAAAACTTTAAGAATTGATACTTTAAACAAAAAAATAACAATCAGAAAATCAATATTTTTACCCAGGCCTACTGGCTTCCCATCCAGGGATTTTATCAGCCGGGACAGACTTAGGCATGGCATAATAAGGAAAGCTTTACAAACAAAGACTTAATTAAAACAAGCCCACTTCTCCACATGTCCACCATCTCTTCAAGAACCCCACCCAATTTGTTCTTCCAGTTAAATTCCAGGCAAGAAAGTGTTCATCTCTTTGCCCAGGGTGCCATGGTCCTTATTTTTCTTAACTGGCTGAGGGCACTGTGGGGCACACCAGTAATCTTTGGGAGGCCGTGACTGCCCTGGTGGACACCCCAAGGCACGGCGCAGGGCAAAGCGGAAGCTGCGCAGCCGAAACACATAGAGTGCTGGGTTGACTACAGAGTTGGCATGTGACAGGATTATGGCAATCTTAGTTATGTAGCCTGGCACTGTGTAGCAGTCTGTAAAGAGCTCATAGCAGTTAATAGCATAAAGGGGCAGCCAGCAGATGCAGAATGCCAAGATGAGCAGCCCCAGAGAAAACGCTGTGCGCACCTCCTTCCTCAGCGTCACAGGGCGCAGCTTATCCCTGCACTCAGGTGCTACTTCTGGACTTTTCACAGCCCAGCGCCTGATTTGCTGGCGGGCCTCCCAGAATATCTGCCCATACAGCACCAGCATGATGAGAAGTGGCACCAGTATGAAGCACAGAAAGTTGAAGTAGACTATGTAAGTATCCTTGATGACCTGTTTGAACATGCAGGGGGTACTGTCACATTTTGGCTTCTTGTTCCATCCCATCATTGGAACCAGTCCCACCGCAAACGCTAGCACCCAGGAGCCACAAATCATCTGACATACCCTGGCAGGCCGCAAGAAGACATTGTAACTGAGCGGTTGCATGACTGCGATGAATCTTTCCACGGAGATCAGCAGCAGACCGAAGATGGAAGCCTGTGTGAGGACCAGCAAGGAGCAGGTCATGGGTACACAGATTGGAGAGGTCCTCAGAGGTATCCCAAGATCAGAAAGGATGGCACTTGGTACCACCACGACTCCCACCAGTATGTCCGCTACTGCCAGGCTCACCAGGAAGCTGTTTGTGACTGTGCGGAGCTTTCCAGACCTCAGGACCGAGCCACACACTAAACCATTACTGAACAAGGCCAGCACAGCAATGAGCACCTCGACCGTAATGTAGGGAATATCCATATTGGCGGGGATACTGCACAAGCTTGGACAGCTGTCATTGGTCCAGTTCCTCTTCCACAAGCAACTGTTACTTGTGGGGACCATTGCTCATTATTTCCTTCTGACAAGTAGCTGCTTCACTTCACATGGGCCTCAGTTTTTATTCTCTTCCCAAATTTTCTCAAACTTTCTCTCTTCACTTCTGGCCATCCTTGTCTCAGGAAATCACTGCTTTCTTCTCCATACTACACTTCCCATGTCACTACTCTACTCCACTCCCAGAACTCATGCATCACAGCCAGTTGTTTTCTTGCATTTGGGTTTCTTCAACCTGTGGAGGAGAAAAAAAAAAACACGAGTAAAAAAGTGAGAATCACTGCCCTCTAGTGGCTAGGCAGCATCAGACATTTTTTTGATTCAGCTATTTGCTTTTAGGTGTCACCCACGTGTGTTTGGGAGTCAACAAAGGGACCAGAAGATGCCAATTCCACGGCAGGACAGGGGGCGGCGAGTTGCACTATATCTCTCTCTTTTCTATCCACAGATCACACACGAGAAATCCTGCCTGTCTCTGATTACAGTCCGACAACAGACGTCACTTCCTGTCCCGGCCCCCGAGGACATCACTTCCGGTTCAGCCCCGATGACAGAGCCTCCCTTGAACCGCCTTAAGAGCCCTCCATACTTGAGCAGTTCTGTTTTAGACTCTAGCCTGTACACATTGTACACGAATTTAAGCCTTTTGCAGCCAGGGAAACTATACGGGTGGCTGCCCCAAACTTTCATTGTGTGTCCGGCTATTTCTTTCACAGAGGTCTTCATTTCTTTATTTATTCATTGTACACTCCCACTTTATCCAATGCAGGATCAACATGGGCTGAATCCCTCTTTGCAGGCATAGGGTGCAAGGCAGGGAGCAAACCTGGACAGAGCAAGATGCCAGTCCATAATACATACATTTCTTAATTCAATTCAGTGGGCGGAAGGCCAGAGCTTACACTGACAATAGTGGGCACGAGGCCAGTTCATTTTACTCCAAATCAGAGGTGATGTGTGACCTGATGGGAATGCCTTTTACCTGCTTATCTTATTCACTGAGTATTCTGGAAATAACTATTTGCAGTAATTTACCCCCAAAAAATCCATGCATTTTTATGTGAGAATTTGTTTTTCTTTTCAATGGACATTTTTCACATTGTTTGCGGTTTTAGAGAACAAGTTACCATTATGTTCCATTATATCATTAATTTTTTTTTGTTCTGCATGAACATTAGAACACTCAAGACGAGAACAGGACATTTATCCCAACAAAGCTTGCCAGTCCTATCCACTTATTTCTTCCAAAAAAACATCAAGTCGAGTTTTGAAAGTCCCTAACATCTTACTGTCTACCACACTACTTGGTCGCTTATTCCAAGTGTCTATCGTTCTTTGTGTAAAGAAAAACTTCTTAATGTTTGTGTGAAATTTACCCTTAACAAGTTTCTAACTGTGTCCACGTGTTCTTGATGAACTCATTTTAAAGTCAATGTTTCGATCCACTGGACTTATTACCTCATGATTTTAAACACTTCAATCAGGTCACCTCTAAATCTTCTTTGTTTTAAACTAAAAAGGCTCGGCTCTTTTAATCTTTCCTCATAAACTCATTCCCTGTAGCCCTGGAATCATCCTAGTCGCTCTTCTCTTTTACATACAGTTCGTACGGTCTGGAACGGATTAATCGTATTTACATACAATCCTAAGGGGGAAATTACTTCGGTTCACGACCAAATGAGGTTACGACCAGAGTTTTGGAACAAATTATACTCTGATACCACTGTACTCTGATTTCCTTCCCACATCCCAAACAATTCAAATTAAGTGGAAATGCCACTTTAAGGTGACATACTATGCATGCACATCACCTGTCCAGGGCTGCACTCAAACACTGCTCCCTGTCACTTGCTTTAGAAGAAAGATGGATAAACATTTGCGCCTGTAATATTGCTGTGTTTACGTGCTCGCAGACAGACGATCAATCCAAATTGCCAAGTCGGAAATACCACGTGCAGTTCGCATACCAGGAGAAGGTGGGAGCGGAGGATGCCATCATCTATATGCTTCATCGATCCCTCTCCCACCTGGACAGAGGCAGTGGTGCTGTAAGAATTATGTTTTTGGACTTCTCTAGCGCCTTCAACACCATCCAACCTCTGCTCCTTAGGGATAAGCTGACTGAGATGGGAGTAGATTCACAACTTGTGGCATGGATTGTGGACTATCTTACAGACAGACCTCAATATGTGCGTCTTGGGAACTGCAGGTCTGACATACAGGGGCACCGCAGGGGACTGTACTTTCTCCGGTCCTGTTCAATCTATATACATTAGACTTCCAATATGACTCGGAGTCCTGCCACGTGCAAAAGTTCGCTGATGACACTACTATTGTGGGCTGCATCAGGAGTGGGCAGGAGGAGGAGTACAGAAAGTTAATCAAAGACTTTGTTAAATGGTGCGACTCAAACCACTTACACCTTAACACCAGCAAGACCAAGGAGCTGGTGGTGGATTTTAGGAGGCCCAGGCTCCTCCTGGACCCTGTGATCATCAGAGGTGACTGTGCAGAGGGTGCAGACCTTTAAATATCTGGGAGTGCAGCCGGATGACAAATTGGACTGGACTGCCAACACTGATGCTCTATGTAAGAAAGGTCAAAGCAGACTTTACTTTCTGAAAAGGTTGGCATCCTTCAACATCTGCAGTAAGATCCTGCAGATGTTCTACCAGACGGTTGTGGCGAGTGCCCTCTTCTACGTGGTGGTGTGCTGGGGTGGCAGCATAAAGATGAAAGACGCCTCACGCCTGGACAAACTTGTTAAGAAGGCAGGCTCCATTGTAGGATTAAAGTTGGACAGTTTAACATCTGTGGCAGAGCGACGGGCATTAAGCAAACTCCTGTCAATCATGAAGAATCCACTGCATCCACTGAACAGTGTCATCTCCAGGCAGAGGAGCAGCTTCAGTGACAGACTTTTGTCACCGTCCTGCTCCACTGACAGAGTGAGGAGACCCCACACTATGCGACTCTTCAATTCCACCCAGGGGAGTAAATGCGAACATTAATTTTATTTTAATTCTTTTCATTTTTATTACTATTTAATTTAATATTGTTTCTTTGTATCAGTATACTGCTGCTGGATTATGTGAATTTCCCCTTGGGATTAATAAAGTATCTATCTATCTATCTATCTATCAAACTACAATTTGGGCAAAACATAGCTACCCAAATTATTCAAGTTGTGACATAACACTGATCTTTCACCTCAGTCGATTGTTTAAAATAAAACATTTAACTTGGTCAGCCATAAATGCCATTTTTGGATGGAATTCATTTGGAGCAAATTGATAACAGATTTAATGCATGTATTTTACTCTTCCATTCCCACAAAAAATGCTGTTTATCTTTCCATAGGCCATATGCAGTTTTTCAGATAGTCTGACCACAAGCCCGCATGAACGTGGTGAAGTGAAAAGGTGAAACATCACAAGTTGGTGCTCCGATTGGTCCAAGAGTATGTGAACGCAGCATATCAGCCAGATTGTCTAATGCAGTGCATTGTGATCTTCACAGCAGCTGGTTCTGACCCCTTGTGATAGATGGGCAGGAACCCTGCCTCTCCAGGATGCCTGGAGGAAGGAGGAACCGGGAGAGTGGCGCTTCTTTTCCCTGGGCACTCGGCCGGTCCTTGCTTCCTGGAGGACAGCACTTCCAGGACACCAGGAGGTGCTGACAGACCAGGGATGGTTTATGCCCGGAGTGTTCCCGGGTGCAAGGGCAGCACTTCCGCCACACTGGGGAGTGCTGCCAAAAGTACATTGTCAGGCACCTGGAGCACATCCAGGATGAGAAAATAGGGTCCGCCTCACTCCAATCAGGGAAGACGGACAGAGCTTGCGTGGCAGGAGTGGAGGCGGCCAAGAGAAAACCGAGGACTGTGAACTGTAAATAGTTGTATATATTTGTGTAAAATAAACGTGTGTGTGGTGGACACTGCATTGTCATGTCTGTCTGTGGCCGGGCTAGCTTTTACACCATGTAGAAGTCATTTCACATGCCTGTGCTGCAAGTAAAAGGAAATATTTAAATGTAATTCGCTGCATTATACTGTAGGTTGAACAGCACTTTGAGAAGCTTTGGACTGTAGAAAGGCGCTATATAAACTAAATATGTTGGAGAGGAGTAGAGAAGGTGAGGCAAGTGTTTGGGGGGATTGTTTAGCTACAGTTAGTCTACTGAATGACCTCGTTTGTCATATTTCTTATGTTCTTACTTACGTACAGTGCATCCGGAAAGTATTCACAGCGCATCACTTTTTCCACATTTTGTTACGTTACAGCCTTATTCCAAAATGGATTAAATTCATTTGTTTCCTCAGAATTCTACACACAACACCCCATAATGACAACGTGAAAAAAGTTTACTGTAGGTTTTTGCAAATTTATTAAAAATAAAAAAACTGAGAAAGCACATGTACATAAGTATTCACAGCCTTTGCCATGAAGCTCCAAACTGAGCTCTGGTGCATCCTGTTTCCCCTGATCATCCTTGAGATGTTTCTGCAGCTTCATTGGAGTCCACCTGTGGTCAATTCAGTTGATTGGACCTGATTTGGAAAGGCACATACCTGTCTATAGAAGGTCCCACAGGTGACAGTTCAGGTCAGAGCACAAACCAAGCATGAAGTCCAAGGAATTGTCTGTAGACCTCCAAGACAGGATTGTCTCAAGGCACAAATCTGGGGAAGGTTACAGAAAAATGTCTGCTGCTTTGAAGGTCCCAATGAGCACAGTGGTCTCCATCATCCGTAAGTTGAAGAAGTTTGAAACCACCAGGACTCTTCTTAGAGCTGGCCAGCCATCTAAACTGAGCGATTGGGGCAGAAGGAGGGGAGGGAGGTGACCAAGAACCTGATGGTCACTCTGTCAGAGCTCCAGAGGTCCTCTGTGGAGAGAGGAGAACCTTCCAGAAGGACAACCATCTCTGCAGCAATCCACCAATCAGGCCTGTATGTTAGAGTGGCCAGACGGAAGCCACTCCTTAGTAAAAGGCACATGGCAGCCCACCTGGAGTTTGCCAAAAGGCACCTGAAGGACTCTCAGACCATGAGAAACAAACTTCTCTGGTCTGATGAGACAAAGATTGAACTCTTTGGTGTGAATGCCAGGCGTCACGTTTGGAGGACACCAGGCACCGCTCATCACCAGGCCAATACCATCCCTACAGTAAGGCATTGTGGTGGCAGCATCATGCTGTGGGGATGTTTTTTAGCGGCAGGAACTGGGAGACTAGTCAGGATAAAGGGAAAGATGACTGCAGCAATGTACAGAGACATCCTGGATGAAAACCTGCTCCAGAGCGCTCTTGACCTCAGACTGGGGTGACGGTTCATCTTTCAGCAGGACAACGACCCTAAGCA
Organism: Polypterus senegalus; assembly: GCF_016835505.1. Lineage (NCBI taxonomy): Eukaryota > Metazoa > Chordata > Cladistia > Polypteriformes > Polypteridae > Polypterus > Polypterus senegalus. The sequence goes on along the minus strand of NC_053164.1, from coordinate 17,329,392 downwards.
CACAGCCAAGATATCAAAGGAGTGGCTTCAGGACAACTCTGTGAATGTCCTTGAGTGGCCCAGCCAGAGCCCAGACTTGAATCTGATTGAACATCTCTGGAGAGATCTTAAAATGGCTGTGCACCGACGCTCCCTGTCCAACCTGATGGAGCTTCAGAGGTGCTGCAAAGAGGAATGGGCGAAACTGGCCAAGGATAGGTGTGCCAAGCTTGTGGCATCATATTCAAAAAGACTTGAGGCTGGAATTGCTGCCAAAGGTAGATCGACAAAGTATTGAGCAAAGGCTGTGTTATACTTATGTACATAGGATTTCTCAGTTGTTTTATTTTTAATAAATTTGCAAAAACCTACAGTAAACGTTTTTCACGTTGTCATTATGGGGTGTTGTGTGTAGAATTCTGAGGAAACAAATGAATTTAATCCATTTTGGAATAAGGCTGTAACGTAACAAAATGTGGAAAAAGTGATGCGCTGTGAATACTTTCCGGATGCACTGTATATGCACTTTGAAGTGGACAAGAAGGTGAGGCTCCCTACCAAATAAAAATAAGCAAAGACCAGGGTGTAGTCAGGCCCTGTGACATAGAATGGCTTGTGTTCATTTTGTACATTCATGATTTCGCCCTTTATTCCTCCCTTCGTGATATTTTAGTATATATAATTAGTGTTTTTCGATTACTGATTAAAAGTCCATCCATCCATCCATCCATTCATGTTATGTCTCCACCTTTTCCAGCGCAGGGTTGTGAGTAGCTGGAGCGTATCTCGATATCATAATATCCAATGGCATTAATGGATTCTGGATAGAACACCAGCATGTGGCAGGACATTGTGACTCACACTGGGCACATTTATCTAATGGCTTCCCTTCAAAGCGTTAGACGAGTCACACATGGGGAGAGCATTCAGACTCCACACAGCAGGCATCCCAGATTGCAACCTGTTCCTGAAGTTTTGGATTCATCATGTATGCTGTAAGCTCAACCCAGGTGGCTGACAACAAAGAGAACTGCAGTGTCCTTAACACAGGTATTATTCTTTTTTTCTTCTTCCTTTTTTTTTTTGAAGGCATCGCTCTTCTCCAGCCATGCAGAATGGCGGCACAATGAGTGTCAAGGCAGTGTCAATATTTTGGCACCGTTTGACGCTGCCATAGTTACTTGTGTTGGGCTGTGCTTTAAATAGGTGGCTCGTTTGTTCAGTCTTGTTAACCAGGAACCATGGGGTGCAGACAGCGCCCGTTCTGTGCGTAAGCAGGTGTACCCAGACAGTGGCTGTGCTGTTGCTGCTCAGTCATCCTCTAAAATGGGAACAAAGAGCTGGCAGCAAAGGTAACCACAGGGCAAAGAGCCAGTGGCAGCTTCCGAGCAAAGCCCAGACCTCGGTACACAAGGAGGGGTTTTTCCCAGCCTTTTACTGTCTCTCACGTAATGTTGTTTTACTTGTGACTGTGTTCCAAACAAAGGCCAAGAATGGAAAAATGTTCGTAATAAAATGCATTGACTGGAAACATCAGCATCACCCGGCGTTAAAGTCAGCTTTTTATTTACAGTACCTATAAAAAGTATTCACCCCTCTGGAAGTTTGTCATTTTCTAACCCACTTATGGGTCGTGGGGGGAGGCGGCATGGTGGCGCAGTGGGTAGCGCTGCTGCCTCGCAGTTAGGAGACCTGAGGTTCACTTCCCGGGTCCTCCCTGTGTGGTGTTTGCATGTTCTCCCCGAGTCTGCATGGGTTTCCTCCCACAGTCCAAAGACATGCTGGTTAGGTACATTGGCGATCCTAAATTGTCCCTAGTGTGTGTGTGCCCTGTGGTGGGTTGGCACCCTGCCTGGGGTTTGTTTCCTGCCTTGCGCCCTATGTTGGCTGGGATTGGCTCCAGCAGACCCCCGTGACCCTGTAGTTAGGACATAGCAGGTTGGATAATGGATGGATGGCTGGGTCGTGGGTAGGGGTGCTGGATCCTATCCCAGCTAGCATAGGGTGTAAGAAGGAAGAAACCCTGGGCAGGGCGCCAGTCCATCACATGGTAAAAACTCTCACACACACACACACACACACGGGTCAGTTTAGCTTCATCAATTCACCTAAACTGCATGTCTTTGGACATTGGGAGACGACGTGGGTAGAACATGCAAACTCCATGCAGGAAGGACCCCTTTAGAAATGTTCGCATTTTATTGCTATATAGCATTTTATCACAGTGGATGTAATTTGGCTTTTTTGACTGAATAACTTTAATTTCAAAGTGACAACAGAACTCTGCAAAGTGATCTTAATGAATTACAAATATAAAACACAAAATCCTATAAGTGTTCATCCCCTTTTATTTGACACCCCTAAATCCTCACTGGCACAGTCAGTTGGCTTTAGAAGTCACAGAAATAGTTCAGTGGAGGTCACCTGTCTGATGTTTCAATTGACTGAAGTCAAAATGCACCTGATAGATCAAAAAGGCACAACTTTTGGTGGACTAAGCTACACAATAAAGACAAAAGAACACACCAAGCAACTCGATGAAAAGCACAAGTCAGGGGATGGACTCAAGAAAACATCTACGTCGCTGAATATCCAGTCAAACCAATCATGAAGAAATGGAAAAAGTGTGTCAGAGCTGTAAATCTGCAAAAACTGAAGAAGATGAGTGAGGGAGGCCATGAAGAGGACACTGAGGATGCTGAAGGAGTTACAAGCTACAGTGTCTAAGATTGCAGAGACTGCACAGACCACGTCTGCTTCACCAGTCACAGCTTTATGGGAGAGTGGCAATGAGGAAAAACCACACAGGACATCTTGGCAGAAGACAAATGGGAGAGCAAGGTTACTAGGTCCTGCAAAACGTTTCAGCACAATGGCAGCGAAAATCCAATTAACGGTTCTGTAATACAGCCCAGAGAATCACGGATGTTCCCTTAAGATCAGGGATAGGCAATGTCGGCGGTCCTGGATGCTCACAGCCACTGCAGGTTTTTGTTCCAACCCTGTTTCTTAATGAGAGGTCAAAGATTGCTGAAGAAGCACTTATTGCTCAAGTGACATTCAGCGGTCTCGCTTGTTAAGGTTCCTTACCCTTAAATGTTAATTTAAGTCATAAACAGCTGCATTCTCTGTTTTTAATGGCTCCTTATTAACAAGAAGATGCAAATGACAAAGGAGCCAGCAGTTCTCCATCTAACTTGTTTCCATTTACACCTCTGTGGATTCTTCACACACTAATCAGTTTAATAAAACACTTAAGAGAAAAATGTGTCGCAGTCAAAATGATCTGTTTTAGGCTTCAAATCATTTAGATGATATCTTTGGAAAGGAAATAAATTCATGATATAAGAACCTGACATTGCAGACTAACAGACTAACAAGCCATAAAATGAAATGAGATTGTTAATGTTAACATTATACAAAGTTACTGTCTGTTATACCTGCATTGTTATCACTCTTTAATTTAATATTGTTCTTTATCAGTATGCTGCTGCTGGAGTATGTGAATTTCCCCTTGGGATGAATAAAGTATCTATCTATCTATCTATCTATCTATCTATCTATCTATCTATCTATCTATCTATCTATCTATCTATCTATCGGCAAGGATTAAGGATCGTTTCTAATTAAGCAAGTGGGTTGGAACGAAATCCTGCAGCCACTGCGGCCCCCCAGGACTGATGTTGCCTACAAACCCCAAGGCAGGGCCGTTCTTAGCAGTTTGGGGGCCCTACGTGGTTCAGAAATGTGCAGGCCCCAGATGGGTGGGGTCCAGGGGGGCAGAGCCCCCCCCCAAAGCTCAGGAAGGTGTTCTAATAAAACATCCAGAAAAGAGCGATAAAATTTAGGATGAGGAGGGTATCGTGACACACGACGTGAGAGACTGGCACAGATGGCTGCAGTGCCAGGGGCATGAAAAAAAAAAATTGTAAGTCACGGTTTGGGGCCCTACGTAGATGCGTAGTTCGCGTATGCCTAAGGATGTCCCTGCCGGAGGTTTTGAGGGCATTGAAGAGTAAGCCCACCCACCTTTAGAGAACAAAAGGTGATAGAACCACACAAAAGAAACATACCACCAAATCAATATTTTTACCATCACAGCTAGAAACACTGGCTGGCCTGGATGAAGTTTCCGTGGTCTAATGAGACCGATATTGAGCTCTTTGTCCATTAGACCAAGTGCCATGTTTGAACACTGCAGATTATCAAAAACACGCCTTCCCCACCGCCAAGCATAATAATGAAGGCAGCATTAGGCTATGGGGATGCTTCTCTGCATTGTCCTTAAAGATAGATAGATAGATAGATAGATAGATAGATAGATAGATAGATAGATAGATAGATAGATAGATAAGAGATACTAAATAATAAGATAGATAGATAGATAGATAGATAGATAGATAGATAGATAGATAGATAGATAGATAGATAGATAGATAAGAGATACTAAATAATAAGATAGATAGATAGATAGATAGATAGATAGATAGATAGATAGATACTTTATCAATCCCAAGGGTAAATTTATATACTCCAGCAGCAGCATACTGATAAAGAACAATATTAAATTAAAGAGTGATAACAATGCAGGTATAACAGACAATAACTTTGTATAATATTAATGTTTACCCCCCCGGGTGGAATTGAAGAGTCACTTAGTGCGGGGTCTCCTCAGTCTGTCAGTTGAGCAGGATGGTGTCAGCAGTCTGTGATGAAGCTGCTCCTCTGTCTGGAGATGATCCTGTTCAGTGGATGGCAGTGGATTCTCCATGATTGACAGGAGTCTGCTCTGCGCCCGTCGCTCTGCCACGGATGTCAAACTGTCCAGCTCTGTGCCTACAATAGAAACTGCCTTCCTCACCAGTTTGTTCAGGCGTGAGGCATCCCTCTTCTTTATTCTGCCTCCCCAGCACACCACTGCGTAGAAGAGGGCGCTCGCCACAACCATCTGATAGAACATCTGTAGCATCTTATTGCAGATGTTGAAGGACGCCAATCTTCTAAGGAAGTATAGTCGGCTCTGTCCTCTCTTACACAGAGCATCAGTATTGGCAGTCCAGTCCAGTTTATCATCCAGCTGCACTCCCAGGTATTTATAGGTCTGTACCCTCTGCACAGTCACCTCTGATGATCATAGGGTCCATGAAGGGCGCGGGCCTCCTAAAATCCACCACCAGTTCCTTGGTACAGTGAACCTGTTTTTGCCAGTGTCCATTAATATATTTGGTATGTACTGTATATCGGAATAGCTTCATGTACAAACACAGTCGTTTTAAATACAATACACAGGTTAGGAATACTTTTAATAAACTAAATCAGGTTCTGCACACAAGGCAGACATAACACCTTGAATACGTTCAGTACAACCAGAGTTACAACAAGCACTGTATCACAAAAATGACAACTGGCCTGGCAAATCTATACAAGAAAGTTAGACGGAGCGATTTGTCTGTGCCGGGTCTGTTTTTGTACTGACTCAGGAGGAGACAGTTGGATATTTTATTGACAGAGGACTAGGAGATAAGACAAAGTCAAAGGTTTAAAGGGGACAGATGTTACTGTCACAGTATGGATTCTTTTATAAAATATTTTTTTTACTGTATTGGAAGTATTCAATAAATAATTGATCTCAGAAAAACAAAGAGTCAAAATAATTGGCTGTCAAATCCAATTCACCAACCAAGAATCAAAGATCCAAACAAAAAAGCTAAGTTCTTAAATGAAAATATTCAAATGTAAGAACGCCCCAGCAACACAGAATTATCCTTAATCTTCAAGGATCCAGAAAAGCATACTTTGATCTTTATGTAGTCACTCTGCTGACACCACATGGCACAAAATTAAGGGAAGGGCATTTAGAAATGAAGCCATGAAACACTTCTTTACTCCAAAGAGTTGTGTGAATTTGGAACAAACTACCAAGCTATGTCATTAAAGGAGAAACCTTGACAGCCTTTAAGAAGTATCTAGATGAAATATTGGGACGGCTTAGCTATTAGCTAAACAAATAGGCTTGATAGACTGAATGATCTCCTCTTGTTTGTCAAATTTCTGATGTTCTCCTCTAACAACAGCTAATGTGATTGCTCTAAAATTGGGGAATAACACTAATGTCATAATTGGAGTGCCATACCATATCAGCACAATAAGTTCCAACAGCACTTCTAAAAAATGCCCACTAGACGGGATACATCTAGATATATCTGCCAAACCCTGACTAGTAATAAGGGCGAGCACCAAATCTTTATAAAATAAAAAACACGATTCACAAAAAAGTATTCCAATCACAATGAAGCTCAAGTGGAGCACAAGGGCAAAATGAAAATGCCCGTAACAAGAAGGCAATTTAAATAGAGCAAAATCCAAATCTTGAATCCAAAAAAGTGAGGTCACAGTCCTGGAAGGGATCATATTGGACAGGCTTGCTACCAAACAGTCGGTTGGTGTACCAATAAGCTTGGCCTAGGGTGCAAAATAACGTAGAACCGGCAACTCCTTATTAATATTACTGCCCGTGGTTTTAGAATAGGATCTCCAACAAGCTTGTATAGGTGTAATGGTCAGGTGTCCACAAATATTTGGCCGTATAGTGTAATTGACATATCTGTGGGAATGCTGGTGAAAACCCATGTGCAGACATGCACCAGACTGGTACCCATTAGTCACTGGATTGAAACCTGAATTTGTAAGTCACCAGTGGCACCCACAATGGTGCCCTGTGTGACAGTCACAGAATATAAGGAGGAACAATTTGTTCTTCAATGGCTGTGGGGTGATCTTTTCTTACAGTTAAGATTTTGCATATTGAAGTGCAGAGAGAATGACTGCCTAAATGGAAAATATGAACAATACTGGGCTGAATCATCTGCCAAAAAAGCAACAAAATTTGTCTGTCCTGATGTTTATCACAACGCAATCACCAAGTGAGAAGAAGAGTAAGTATCCAAAAGCTACAGTTTTGGTGATTGATAAAAAAATGAAAATGCATTAACATGACTCACAAAATTAAGGAAAACCCTAAAACAGTAAACTCTATTTTAATTTGAAAAAAAAAAAAAAAATTGTATATCAAGGTTGTGAGAAATGTGGCCACAGATGAGATCATGAAATAAAAATCATTCCAGATTCTGACAAAGCCTTCAGCTATCCAACACAAGTTTTAAATACACTCAATCCACACGTATTGCTTGTCCAATTATACATTTTGAGAAACCTCAATGCTCCAAAATTATGGAATGGAACTCGAATTGTGAATAACAGCTCTTCTTCTTCAATTGAAGTTACTAACTAATCTGACCAGCACTGGAAAGGGAGAGGATGTTTTCATTCCACGTATACCTATGATTTCCAATGAACTTCCTTTCCAATTCAAATGACTTAAATTTCCAGTATGTCTTGCTTGCATTTGCAATGTCCATAAATAAAGAGCAAGGACAATCACTTAAAATCACAGGAGTTTACCTCAAAGAACCGTGCTTTTCACACAGTCAGCTATACGTCGCCTGTTCCGGAGTATGATCAGGTAAGAATTTACAGTATATGTTGTGGCGAGTGGCTGGGGCGCCCACCTCCAGACCATGGAGGGGTCGACTGCCCTGGTGGATTGGGGGACAACGGGAACAGAGCTTGGAAGCTCAACCCTATAGGGGCCCATGGTCACTGCCGGGGGGCGCCCCAATGCCTGAGGGGCCTTGGACCTCAGCACTTCCGCCACACCCAGAGTGCTTCCGGGTGCACAGCAGGTACTTCCGCCACACTGGGAAGTGCTGCCGGAAGATTGTCGGGAGGCAACTGGAGCTCGTCCAGGTGAGGATAAAAGGGGCCGCCGTCCTCCATTCGGGGGCTGGAGTCGGGAGGACAAGAGACGAGGTCTTGGTGGAGAGGAGTGGAGGTGGCCTGAAGGAAGAAGAGGCATTGTTTGAGGGCCTGGACTTTTGGGGAGTTTGGGGGTTGTGTGTGCACTATTGTAAATATTAGTTGTATAATAAATGTGTGGTAGTGCTTTAAACATGTCTACCTGTCTGTGTCTGGGCCATCTCCCACAACGTTCTTCCTCCTAATTGCAAAACAAAAAATGTTGTGTATCATAAGGCACTCTAAAAGATTCATCGCAACTATAATCCATTATTCGTTAATAATAGCAGTTTGACTTTTGAACAATAATTGAATAATAAATTAATTGTCAAATAATAAATGGAAACTGTTTATTTTTTCCCAACCCGACTGACAGCCTGGCATCCCCGCTAGTTGCTAGATAAACACTTATTTGAAATCTCATGTGGCCAGTGCCAGTTCTAGAATTGTTACTGCCCTAGGCGAAGTTGTAAATAGGCGCCCCACCACCCCCTTTGCTTTGACAGACATCAGCACTCCCAGACCTGTACATTGAGACCTGGAGACCAGACTGGGGACTGTGGTGTTATGGGTCCACAGCTCGCTGAGCAAAGGCCGTTTTTTATATACTATACTTTCTGAGGAGGTTGGCATCCTTCAACATCTGCAGTAAGATGCTGCAGATGTCCTACCAGACGGTTGTGGCGAGTGCCCTCTTCTACGCGGTGATGTGCTGGGGTGGCAGCATAAAGATGAAAGACACCTCACGCCTGGACAAACTTGTTAAGAAGGCAGGCTCTATTGTAGGATTAAAGTTGGACAGTTTAACATCTGTGGCAGAGCGACGGGCATTAAGCAAACTCCTGTCAATCATGAAGAATCCACTGCATCCACTGAACAGGATCATCTCCAGACAGAGGAGTAGCTTCAGTGACAGACTTTTGTCACTGTCCTGCTCCACTGACAGACTGAGGAGACCCCACACTATGCGACTCTTCTAAGTAAGGGAGTAAATGCTAACATTATGCAAAGTTATTGTCTGCTTTTTTTATTTTTATTTTTTTCATTTTTTCATTTTTATTACTATTTAATTTAATATTGTTTCTTTGTATCAGTATACTGCTGCTGGATTATGTGAATTTCCCCTTGAGATTAATAAAGTATCTATCTATCTATCTATCTATCTATCTATCTATCTATCTATCTATCTATCTATCATATAGTGCCTCTATCTATCTATCTATCTATCTATCTATTATATAGTACCTTTCATTTCTATCTATCTATCTATCTATTATATAGTGCCTTTCACATCTACAGTATCTATCATTATTGTGTTTTACCCTCTCTCTCTATTATATAGTGCCATATCTATCTATCTATCTATCTATCTTGGCAAGCGGCTAAGGGTGGCACCCAGCCAGGATGCCAAGAAGGACCAGAGGAGTGTTTATGCCTCCTCCAGACCACGAGGGGGCAGCCGCCCTGGTGGCTTTGGGGAAAACGGGAACAGAGCTTAGAAGCTCAACCTTATAGGGGCCTGTGGTCATTGCCAGGGGGTGCCTGGATGTCTGAGGAGTGCTGGGGGGAAAAAGACCAGAGACACCCAGAATGCTTCCGGGTGCACAGCCAGCACTTCCACCACACCTGGGAGGGCTGGCAGAAGGTTATCAGGAGACACCTGGAGCTCGTCTAGGTGAGCATAAAAGGGGCCGCCTCCCTCCATTCAATGGCAGGAGTTGGAAGCGCAGAAGGACGAGCTCGGAGGAAAGGAGTGGAGGTGGTGAAGAAGGCATTGGTTGAGAGGCCTAGACTTTGGGGGTGTTTTGGGTTGTGTGCTGTGTGTTTCCACTGAAAGTGTATAATAAACGTGTGATCTATCTATCTATCTATTTTTTAAATGAATAATCACCGCACTCGCGGCTTAGTGAGGGGCGTTGGGCCATAGCAAGCCACGGGGCGATCTGCGTTGTGGGCGTTTCTCACCGAGTGCACAGGTGAGGAACTGCCCACATCCGTGATTGCTCCCGTGGCTAATGTGCTGTAGCTGCTATGGCCCCTAGCTGTATAAAAGAAGCGCGAGTCGTTTGGAAGGGAGAATCAGAAAGATCAGGAGAAAAAAATGAAAAGAAAAGAACGAGAGAAAAAAGGAAAAGAGGACGGAGGTTATACAGAGCGAGGAAGCAAGTCGGTGCGAGAGAGAGACAAAGAGCGTATGGGTGAGCGAGCGAACAAGCACTCGTGGGCAGCTGCGAGGAAGCCTGGGTGTTGGGCCCACACCCAGGAGTTAGAGTTGGAAGTTGCTCCCGCTGAGCGAGCAGGTAGAAGGAGTGACCAAGGAAAGGCGACTGGCCGCAGAAGACTGGAAAGGCAGCGGGAGTCGCAAAACTTGGTGTTGCAGTCCTTGGTGTGGGCGTCCTGGAGACCAAGGAGTCCAAGTCTCAGACCTGGGATGAGTGCCAGACCGAAGCCAGGATCGGGAGGTCTCCAGACCTGTGTGTGTGTATGAGTTGAAGAGGGCAGCTACAGAGAGAGTCTCGCCTGCTGCAAAGCCCAACTGGGAGAAGAAGGTGAGACGCTAACAGAAAAGAAGCACCAGGCTTGTCGTTGTTGTTTTGTTTTTTAAAGACTGCTTCCTGTTTGAACGGTTTAACCTCATTTTTAAAGGATTGTTTTTTTCTATTTTTACCTCCACGTGTTTTTATGGATTATTTATTTATTGAAGAATTTTGAATGAACTGCACTATTTATTGAACACTGTTTTTGTTGACTATTTTAATAAATGCACTTTGCACATTTGAACCATCCCCTTGCTCAATTGTTTATTGCCTCAACTGTCTAGCTCAACTCGGTTATATCTATCGACGGTGTTGGGTTCAAGGGCTTCTGAACAGTGATAGGAGCGTGGAGCCAAACCCGCATCGTCACAGGGACAGAGAAGCATCAGGACTTGGAATTCACAATTTGAGAATGTTGAGTTAAAGCAACGTCTGTTTACAAGACTGCCTCAGAAAAATACGTCCTTTTGGGGTTGCCATTTCAGAAAATAAGTATGAATCAGGCTGTATTAGTAGTCTTTATTTACTACTTTTAAGGTTTCTCTAAAGAAAACTTAGAAACCACCGGCTAAACTTGTACCTTTTGACAATGGTGACATTATATATATTTCATTTTTTCAACTGAGACATTACCGTAACATATACATGTCATTTAAATTAATAAGCTAAATTGAAAACTTTGCATAATGACAGTATTCAATGAAATTCAGAAAATAATGATTATCTTTAAATAGGAATCTTTACTCGCAGTTCCTATTTACCATACGCTAGTGTATGCAAATAATGCAATCTGCCTATCCAAGAAAACGTGCAACTGCTTTAGAGTGCCCAGAGCGATTCTTATAAATGGTGGTGAGCAACAGAGGATGATATTTGTTACATTTTAACACAAGTTTTACTGTAAGTCCATTACAACAACAACAACATTTATTTATATAGCACATTTTCATACAAAAAGTAGCTCAAAGTGTTTTACATAATGAAGAATAGAAAAATAAAAGACACAGTAAGAAAATAAAATAAGTCAACATTAATTAACATAGAATAAGAGTAAGGTCTAATGGCCAGGGTGGACAGAAAAAAAAAAAACTCCAGACGGCTGGAGAAAAAAATAAAATCTGTACGTATTCCAGACCATGAGACCGCCCAGTCCCCTCCATTAGGGAGGCAATCATAGTTTGGGTTAAATCAGCTTTTAGCAGTTTACTCAAGAGCTATAGTCCTGTTGCCATTTTGATCGTTTAATTTAATTTTGCCTTGTCTGTCTTTTCTTTGTTACAGTTTGAGGATTATTACTATTGGCATCATCATCATCATCATTGTTGCTATTGTTGGACTGTGTAGGTTGTCCAACGTTAAGACCAAAGATCACTACTATTGGAAAATTATATAAAACAACTATGGGGCTCTGTCCCCTGTTCGCTTTGCTTGCCAACCCCCGGGTGGACACTACATGCTAGCCAATTTGTGGATCTGCTGCTCGCGTATGGGAAGCGGATTTACAATTTAAACAGATTGTTATTTTCATGGGAATTGTTACATATATGCATAATATAACTAACTATTTTACATTACAGCAAGTAATTAACCGTAGTAAAAAATAGTAAAACGTAATAAATTGAAAGAAAATTATGCTTCATGTTGCGTTAGAGGTATTTGTTGCATTATACATTTTCGTTCTGCTTGGCTTTGAAATTAACACGTAATTATTTTTTAAATTTACACTTTTACTGTAAACCTTCAGTAAAGCAATTTTTTGAATGAACTTTTCATCAATATCTCATTGAATTTTGATTCCGTGTTTGGACTTATATTGTGACAACGCAACGTATGACTGCCCGTGATCAGGGCCGCATTAAAGTGGGTGCTATTGATGCTGCAGCATTAGGCCCATTCCTGAAATAGGCCCAGATGAAAACAAACAAGAATTTTCCGGAACAGTTTTCCTTTGCTATATTAACCTCAAAATAATTCTTAGAATAAAATTTGGAGTCCGACTTTCGGACGCCTAGACACACCGTTACTTATTATACAGTTACTATTGTTCTTTGCTTTGTGACGTAACTATAACGTCGTGGTGTTTATTGTTAACCGAAGATTTCAAGTTAATGCTATCAATTTTACATTAAACAGTTTACTTAATAATTTAGCTGCGGTTTTTGCAATATCTTGGGGATTCTTTCCACTTTATTATTGTTCGGTAAGTGCCATGTAGTAAATTTTTCACCTTGAAACTTAGTTGTACAGTAAAAATCGATGGCTATTTAAATGGTTATCTCTAAAGGTAAAACTAAAAGCTGGCCCGTGGGCCTGGCATGGATGTTTAGAATTTTTAAAATCCTCAACAGGATTCTGGTCTATTATGAAATTGAAATCGTGGACAAATTTTTACCCTCAAAAGCCTGAACTGAGTCACTTTGACCCGATGTCTTTGCAAATTCATTTTTTCTTACTCTGTTTCTTGAGAGAATTGCGAAATAATGTGTACAGTAATCCCTCCTCGATCGCAGGGGTTGTGTTCCAGAACCCCCCGCGATAGATGAAAATCCGCGAAGTAGAAACCATATGTTTGTGTAGTTATTTTTAGATATTTTAAGCCCTTATAAACTCTCCCACACTGTTAACATTATTAGAGCCCTCTAGACATGAAATAACACATTTTAGTCAAAAGTTTAAACTGTGCTCCATGACAAGACAGCATATCTTCCTCTTCAAAGAATGCATGTCAGGAGCAGAGAATGTCAGAGAGAGTGAGCGAGAAAAGCAAACAATCAAAAAATCAATACGTGCTTTTGGGCTTTTACGTATGCCGAAGCACCGCGACAAAGCGGCATTTTTTACAGGAGCGTCCGTATCCTCTGTGCAAACAGCCCCTCTGTCAGGCACAGAGAGTCAGAGAGACAGAGAAAAGCAAACAATCAAGCACCGCGCGGGAAGCACATCGTATATCATTGAGGAGTTTTAGTTAATATTTAATACATGCTCTGATTGGGTAGCTTCTCAGCCATCTACCAATAGCGTCCCTTGTATGAAATCAACTGGGAAAACAAACTGAGGAAGCATGTACCATAAATTAAAAGACCCATTGTCCGCAGAAATCCATGAACCAGCGAAAAATCTGTGATATATATTTAGATACGCTTACATTTAAAATCTGCGATGGAGTGAAGCCGCGAAAGTCAAAGCGCGATATAGCGAGGGATTACTGTATTTCATTGTTAGCTTTTCTGCATTAAGTGCACTTTTCAGACAATTGCTATTGAATGTTGATGTTACATAGTTTGATGTTAATCTCGAGTTGTTGCAATACTACGTCGTTATTATTATTCATGCTCAATAAAGGCAAGCAATTAAGGCTCCTTGGTTGGTCTGAGTGCGCATGTACGGTGAGTGTCGAATGCACCAATGGCAAGAACAAATAGGCCTTTTTGCGCTGCAGCATCAAGCCCAATTTCGTCTTAATCCGGCCCTGCCCATGATTGAATTTCATTTCTTTTTCTCTAATAAATAAACCGACTTTTTCGAATGTTTGTCCCTGTGATTTGTTAATTTTCATAGCAAAAGCTATTGTAACGGGAACTGTAAACATTTTAATAACGTTTGGTGTCTAATGTTATCTGTGAAAGATGTACTACATTACCTTTCTTGTCGCCTTTTAAAATTTTACATGTCAGAATTGTTCGACAGCATAGTCTATTGATATGCATTTAACCAATTTGCTGTGTAACCGATCGACAATTTCCGCGTTAATTTGTTTGACTTCATCGTTTCTCCATGCTAGGATTGCCCATGGACTCATTTTTTTCTGTCTTTTTTTCCATTAGATTTGGGCATAATAAGTCTTCTTAAATTGGGAACTTAAAGTGAGGAAAACGTAAAAATTTATAAGAGCTGAGAGGAACTGTGTCTGACAAAAGCATTCACACAAATGAGAGGTGACAGGACTGTAGTTGAAAATGGTTGAGAGGAGGACGGGACTTGAAATAATCTCTTGGCAATAGTCTCGTCTCAAGATTTTCTTTTATAATAGAGAGATATAATTGGGCATTCGCTTTGAGTCTGGGTGTTCATTGGTCTGTGTTGTTTAAAACAATGTTACATTGTCAGTGCATTTCTGGACCACAGATTGTGCTGTGCGGAGTGCAGACAGTGCAGGCGCTACTACGGCACACAACAGAAACATTTCAGAATGAAAACCTGCAGCCACTGCGGCCCACCAGGACTGGAGTTGGACACCCCTGCTGTAGACCATAACTGCACCCAGTACTCCAGATGAGGCCTCACCAGTGTGTTATAAAGCTTCAGCATCACCTACTTGGACTTGTACTCCATACATCAAGGCGCTATATAACCTGACATTCTGTTAGCCTTTGTAATGGCTTCTGAACACTATCCTGCAGTTGATAGGGTCAAGTCCACTATGACTCCTTTTTATGAGGATTTACATCTAAGATGATGTACCGACCTCTTCATGTAAAGCATTGGACTTGGGAATTGTTTGGACCTTCTGCCCGTTAAGCACGGAAGGGCAGCGTCCACATTTCTCAGAATAATTTTTCTATTAAATCACAGGCACGTAGTGCAAGGTTGTCAAGCAGGTAGTTTACCCGAAACCACTGCAGTAGTACTCAATGTATCTTTACTTCTTAAATGTTAATGTTTTACTGTTTAATAATTTATACGCTTCTTATATGTTCTTCAAATTCTTTTATAAAAATGTTTTACTACTTAATAACTCATTTTATAAATACTACATTTAATTTTTTTTCCCTTGCACTCAGTGAGCGAAGCCACTGGGTAATCAGCTAGTGACAACTAAAAACGAGCAGAGCAGACACGCATGCGATCAACACTGAATAATCAAAGGCTGCAACTACTTTAGCATCAGACCCACTGATTAGTAAATAATGGATTAATTAAACCATTAGAACACCTAGAAAAGTAGAATGAAAATCAAGATGAAAATATTGTTAAAAAGAAAAAAAAATGAATCCCGGTAAGAAGCGCACAGAAAAAAGCACACAGTCATATAAGCGCACGGGAAATAACAGCACGTGGATGCGGAAAAAAGCACACGGCGGTGACATATAACTATTCCAAATATAAAACACTAGCCAACCCGTGGCGTAGCATACGCCGCATCATCAGGCCGGTTTTTTAATGATTTTTAAGCACAGGGAGAAAATTAACATTTGAAAAATCAATAATGTAATAAATCAGCAAGAAAAGCAACATTGTAACAATGCACAGAACGAATCAACACACAATCGTCCGTGACTGAAAACCGGCGGACCGCCATCGCTCATGTGCCCACCTCCAACTCGTCACTTGAGTCGTTGTCGTCTTTGCACAGTCCTGATGCACCTGTGACTCACGTAGACTTTCCGTATTCCTGCAGGAGCATCTAAGAAGACGCATGTTTGTCGCGGATGCGAATTGCTGTATGTAGCGTGTAAAACAGTTTGCTCTGGTGCATGTGGTCATGCGTCGTAACCGAAAACTTGGTTTTTAAAGACTGGTTACTTCATTGTGTTTTAACCTCAGTTGTAAAGGATTGTTTTAAGGATGCCATGGGACACTCCTCGTAAACCGTTTTACACACTGCATATGGCGACTCACCTCCGGCGTGGCTCCTTCCTGCGTGCACCATAGGTGTCTTACTTGTCGGCGGCTTAGTGAATCCACGCCCCTTCCGGCATGCTTTCCATGGGTGTCTTACCTTAGTGAATTATACAGTGGTGTGAAAAACTATTTGCCCCCTTCCTGATTTCTTATTCTTTTGCATGTTTGTCACACAAAATGTTTCTGATCATCAAACACATTTAACCATTAGTCAAATATAACACAAGTAAACACAAAATGCAGTTTTTAAATGACGGTTTTTATTATTTAGGGAGAAAAAATCCAAACCTACATGGCCCTGTGTGAAAAGTAATTGCCCCTTGTTAAAAATCACCTAACTGTGGTTTATCACACCTGAGTTCAATTTCCGTAGCCACCCCAGGCCTGATTACTGCCACACCTGTTTCAATCAAGAAATCACTTAAATAGGAGCTGCCTGACACAGAGAAGTAGACCAAAAGCACCTCAAAAGCTAGACATCATGCCAAGATCCAAAGAAATTCAGGAACAAATGAGAACAGAAGTCATTGAGATCTATCAGTCTGGTAAAGGTTATAAAGCCATTTCTAAAGCTTTGGGACTCCAGCGAACCACAGTGAGAGCCATTATCCACAAATGGCAAAAACATGGAACAGTGGTGAACCTTCCCAGGAGTGGCCGGCCGACCAAAATTACCCCAAGAGTGCAGAGACGACTCATCCTAGAGGTCACAAAGACCCCAGGACAACGTCTAAAGAACTGCAGGCCTCACTTGCCTCAATTAAGGTCAGTGTTCACGACTCCACCATAAGAAAGAGACTGGGCAAAACGGCCTGCATGGCAGATTTCCAAGGCGCAAACCACTGTTAAGCAAAAAGAACATTAGGGCTCGTCTCAATTTTGCTAAGAAACATCTCAATGATTGCCAAGACTTTTGGGAAAATACCTTGTGGACTGATGAGACAAAAGTTGAACTTTTGGAAGGCAAATGTCCCGTTACATCTGGCGTAAAAGGAACACAGCATTTCATTAAAAGAACATCATACCAACAGTAAAATATGGTGGTGGTAGTGTGATGGTCTGGGGTTGTTTTGCTGCTTCAGGACCTGGAAGGCTTGCTGTGATAGATGGAACCATGAATTCTACTGTCTACCAAAAAATAATGAAGGAGAATGTCCGGCCATCTGTTCGTCAACTCAAGCTGAAGCGATCTTGGGTGCTGCAACAGGACAATGACCCAAAACACACCAGCAAATCCACCTCTGAATGGCTGAAGAAAAACAAAATGAAGACTTTGGAGTGGCCTAGTCAAAGTCCTGACCTGAATCCAATTGAGATGCTATGGCATGACCTTAAAAAGGCGGTTCATGCTAGAAAACCCTCAAATAAAGCTGAATTACAACAATTCTGCAAAGATGAGTGGGCCAAAATTCCTCCAGAGCGCTGTAAAAGACTCATTGCAAGTTATCGCAAACGCTTGATTGCAGTTATTGCTGCTAAGGGTGGCCCAACCAGTTATTAGGTTCAGGGGGCAATTACTTTTTCACACAGGGCCATGTAGGTTTGGATTTTTTCTCCCTAAATAATAAAAACCATCATTTAAAAACTGCATTTTGTGTTTACTTGTGTTATATTTGACTAATGGTTAAATGTGTTTGATGATCAGAAACATTTTGTGTGACAAACATGCAAAAGAATAAGAAATCAGGAAGGGGGCAAGTAGTTTTTCACACCACTGTATATATATATACTCCACCTATAGTGCTAGACAATTTTTATTCTATAAAAACAATGACTGGTTTGCTCTTGTACAATGTCTCCGTTCTTCGTTTTCATTAAGGAATGGCACTTTGTTGATCACCTCCAAGTATCTATTCCATTTGTTGTGCGAAAATGCAGATATTCAAATCCCTTGTAACCGAGAATTTGCTTGCCTTTCTGACTGGTCGAAAATTCCAAAAAAAAAAATATAAAGTCAACTTGCCTTGCTCGAAAATTAGGGAAGATTAAAGAAAACTCTAACTGTGTGGCCTATTTATTGGACGACCTTTGCTTACTTTGCCTACTTGTGGAATAAGAAGGTATAATATAAATTCTGAAAACTATGGTAAAGAATAATCATTTTCTAAAAATGGTAATTTAGGGACAACAATGACAGTAATAAAAGGATTAATGACTATTTTATTTTATGGACCATTCAACAGTCCACTACCCCAGTTAGCACAAATTAAAACATACAAGCTTAGAAATACATTTAGTGAACAACTATACAATTTAGTTTATTGCAATGTACTGTATAATATAATTTTTTTTTTCTTCTTTGCATATACGCCTTTGCAGTATGCGCATTTATCCACGTGTGGTTTTTCCCGTGTGCGGTTATTTCCCACACGTTTATATGACTGTGCGCTTTTTTCTGTGCGCTTCTTTCCGGTCACCATTTCCCATTTCTCTTCCCTATTCACGTGCTTTCCCTATTATCTAATACCATTTGATTATGTGATACTTTTATGTAATATATACTTTATATCTATTATGTGGCACCTTCCTTATTTATCTGTATGTTACATCATGCTTTGTGAATCTGTTGTATCGAATCTTTCATATTTCTCCATTATACAGTATGTTGCCTTTCTTGTTTATCTCCTGGTAATGTTATTTTTTTAGGAGCTGACTAATCTACTATACTGTATGATGTCTCTTAGCCTGAACTGTGAGAAACATTTTCACTGAACTTCAGATGAGTTTTTCCTTTAAAAAAATCCCAACTGAATTTATTTGCAACCCAGTATGACATTGGGGCACACTTAGTTACATCTCCAGGCTGCTGTGTTTGAACCCCAGCCTGCGTGTATGGATGGCGCAGGTTCTCCTGGTGTCTACGTGGTGGTGTTGTGTTTTCCTGTGTGTGAAGGTAATCGCTAGCCCTAACTGGACTAGAGTGAATGGGTGTGGGTGTCCATGTCCCCTCACTCTGGGCTTGTTTCCGTTTTGCAGACAATACTGCAGGATGATCTCCACCTCCTCAAGTCCCTGACCTGGACATGTGTGTTAGAAAGTGAGTGGGTATGAGCGCTCACACACACACACACACACACACACACACACACACAAAGCCACTTATTTCTAGTGACAAGTGAGTCTATTGAGGTGTTGATGAACTAAAAGAAGCAAATGGAAGCAGAGGCTCCACAGCTCAGATGAGCAGGACAGCAGCGTCTTGGTGTCTCCACCATCTGATTAATTCTTGCAGGTAGAAGGAGTGTCAAATGGTGTACCAGTTTTCATTTCCTTTTGCAATTAATTTCTATTTCCCTCTCACAAATGGTTATCTTGCTTTCAGTCACCCTCTTTTTAAATATTTGTACATATTTAAGTTTTCAATGTCCTCGGAGTGTTATCAGATTTTCTACCCCATAGTGATAACTGATGTTGGGACCTGAAAAGAATGAAACCAAACAAGCTGCTCTGGTATTTTCCTAAATGCAAAAATTTTCTTTTCTTTCTTTCTTTTATTTTTTTAATTTTTTTTTTTTGCTTTCCAAAGCTGTCATTGTGGTCAGGGAGCAATGGCTTCTAGTCAAACAATAGGCTTCATTTGTTTGGCACCAGTGGTGTGGGAATTTCTTTCATAATCTGTTTTGTCTGGAATTTACATAACATGAAATTTTGTATGTAGCTAAGCAAATCCTTCTCTGTCTGCCTTTCTTGTTATAAATATGATCAAGCAAATGTTACAGAGACATGCTATTATTGTATATTTTATATTATCACATTTGGTAAAGTATGCAAATCTAGAAATCAGAAGCAAAATGGCAATGGCAAAATACAGCCATGAAAGATCACTAATAATGTGGAGAAATATGAAGGGCACTATATAAGAGATAGATACACCAGTCAGCCACAACATCCAGACCACCTGTCTAATATTGCATAGGTCGCCCTTGTGCCACCAACACAGCTCTGATCTGTTCAGGTGTGGCCTCCACAAGCCCTCTGAAGGTCTCCTGTGGTCTCTGGCACCACGACATTAGCAGCCGATCCTTGATGTCCTGTAAGTTGCGAGGTGAAGCCTCCATGGATCTGTCTTGTTTTTCCAGCACATCCCACAGATGCTCGATCGGATTGAGATCTGTGGAATTAGGAGGCCACGTCAACACCTTGAACTCTTTGTTATGTTCCTCAAACCATTCCAGAACAACTTCTGCAGTGTGGCAGGCGCATTATCCTGCTCAAGTCAAAGTAATGAACAAAGACCAAAGCGTTAATGTTGGCAGTGGGCCATCTGTTGGCATTTATTTTGTAATGCACGTAGTAATAAAACACATCACTACAAATGTTTGTGATGTGGTATCTGTCTCTGTTAGGCGCCATTTGGTATGAGATTTGTAAGAGCACTGTTAATGTTTGTGATGTGTTATCTATTGGAATGACAAATGCAATGCATTTTAATACTAAAATGCTTGTAATGTGCCATCTGTTGGAATGAGAGAGACATAGCAACCAGACGGACACACAGACAGACACAGAGAAATCTATCTTTTTATTAAGGGGCTTTACATTTTGTAACACATAGATAGATAAATAAGATATGCACTATATAATACATAGATGAAAGGTATCCGTCCATCCATCCATTTTCCAACCCGCTGAATCCGAACACAGGGTCATGGGGGTCTGCTGGAGCCAATCCCAGCCAACACAGGGCACAAGGCAGGAACCAATCCCAGTCAGGGTGCCAACCCACCACATAGATGAAAGGTATTATAGATATAAAACATATAAAATACACAGGAGAAGCCTCAAAAGACAAATAAACATGACAATATATAGTAGTGAGAAAAAAAGAGTATATCATTCATAAATAAAAAAGGCACTGTATAATAGATATAAAGCACAAAATATTAAATAGAAGCAGTATTTAAAATATATGTAAAAATGGTATTATGTAATACCTAGATAAAGCACTATATAATAGGTAAATAAGGAAGACACTATATACTAGTTAGATATAAAAGACATTATAAAACAAATAATAATGTAACAGATAGACAGATAAGAAATGAACTGTATAACACATAGATAAAAAGGGCAATATGTAATAGGAAATATACTACATAATCGATATAAAACACATAATACGATAGAAGAAGCAGTGTTATAAAGAAATACAAAAGCAGAATTAGAAAAAGCATGATGTAATAGATTAATAAGAAAGATACATAGAAGTAGCAATATTTAAAAAATATAGGAAATGGCATTATCTAATAGAAAAAGCACTATACCATAGTGAGATGACTATTACGACCGGCTGACGGTCTGGTAAGAAGGTGCCACAGACAATTGGGGCAACACATAAGAGAGCACCAGAAGAGAGACGAGAGGTGGTCCAAATGTCATTAGACGCGTCGGTCGAGCAGGTCGGCAGTCCTCAAAGGTAAGAATGGTAGACCTGCCATTTGATAAGATAGATAGATAGATAGATAGATAGATAGATAGATAGATAGATAGATAGATAGATAGATAGATAGATAAGACACTATATAACAGATAGATAGATAGATAGATAGATAGATAGATAGATAGATAGATAGATAGATAGATAGATAGATAAGACACTATATAACAGATAGATAGATAGATAGATAGATAGATAGATAGATAGATAGATAGATAGATAGATAGATAGATAGATAGATAGATAGATAGATAGATAGATAGATAGATAGATAGATACTTTATTAATCCCAAGGGGAAATTCACATAATCCAGCAGCATTATACTGATACAAAGAAACAATATTAAATTAAATAGTAATAAAAATGAAAAGAATTAAAATAAAATTAATGTTCGCATTTACTCCCCCGGGTGGAACTGAAGAGTCGCATAGTGTGGGGGAGGAACGATCTCCTCAGTCTGTCACTGAAGCTACTCCTCTGCCTGGAGATGATAAGATGGCTTGGAAGCCTTTAAAGGCTTTGAAAATATCCCAACAGTACAGCTAGAGGAGCATGTTGAAAGTACAGGGTACAAAAACAACCATTCGCATGAATAGAGTGCTAAAGGTGACAACAAATCAAATTCTGACCAATCCAAAGCTGAAGTAGAGATCACTAGAACAGCTAAAAGCAAATGGGAGTGGAGGAATGCGGTTAGAACTCACTAATATTATGGATACCATGAAACAAAAGAACGCCACAAGGTAGAATTTAAGAAAACAACTGACAGCATTAAAAAGACCAAATCTTAGCCAGTGGATACATTTCCCTAATTTTAGTATTATATGCAAATTTCACAAGATTAATAACTCTACTGAAATCTGTCATTAATATAAATCAGAAAAAGTAACAGTCCAAGGATAGACCCCTGAGGTACTCCTCTAATGACCTCACACCATTCTCTTCTTATCTGTACTCCTTATCTCCTGATGGTTGACCAATTAAAGATCCAGTTTTGTGGCTTACCTCTGATTTCAGAATTCATCTTTTGTGTGGGATGACTGAGTGAAAGGCTTTCTGAGAGTCCAAGTAAATTATGTTGTACTAGACATTAAGCCCGTTACAATAACAGGCGCTAGAACAATAGTGCATAAACATTAGTAGGAACGGTCTATATTAAATGACAAGGGACCTTGTATGTGGCTGTAATATGCGTCACTGTATTGTGTGCCTTTAAGTTTCTCTCGCAGTAATACTGGTTTGTATTTCTGTAAAATGCCTATTATTGGCTAACTAAAAAGATTACAATACTCAAGCTTTTGAGGCAACTCAGGCCCCTTCTTCAGGCAAGATGTAATGTAATGTATTGATGAAGAAGGGGCCTGAGTTGCCTCAAAAGCTTGAGTATTGTAATCTTTTTAGTTAGACAATAAAAGGTGTTATTTTGCTTAGCTCTTCTCTACATTCATAATGGCTAACACGGTACAACACCCTAGTACTACATAAAATGCCTGTAATTTTCTCTGACAGTAATACAGTGGAACCCTGGTTCACAACCATAATTTGTTCCAAAACTCAATTTGGTCGTGAACCAAATTAATTTCTCCCATAGGATTGTATGTAAATGCAATTAATATGTTCCAGATCGTGCGAACTGTATGTAAATATATATTTTTTTAAGTTTTTAAGCACAAATATAGTTAATTATACCACTGAATGCACAGCGTAATAGTAAACTAAATGTAAAAACATTGAATAACACTAAGAAAACCTTGAACAACACAGAAAACTAACACTGCAAGAGCTACAAACCGTTTGCTAAAAACACTTTTTTTTTAATGCGTTTTAAGCACAGGGAAAAAAATGAACATTTGAAAAATCCGTAATTTAATAAACCACCAAGAAAAGTAACATTGCAACAATGCACGCGCGCGCCTGTGTGTGTGTGTCTCTCTTGTGGGCCTGTGTGTGTCTCTCACTCGCCCCTGTGTGTGTGTGTGTGTCTCTCTCGCCGCCTGTGTGTGTGTGTGTGTGTGTGTGTGTGTGTCTCTCTCTCTCGGCCTGTGTGTGTCTCTCACTCGCCCCTGTGTGTGTGTGTCTCTCGCTTGCCCATGTGTGTGTGTCTCTCTCTCTCTTGCACGTGCGCCAGTGTGTGTCTCTCTCTCGCTCACCTGTGTCTCTCTCTCTCTCTCTCTCTGCACAGGAAGAGACTGAGCACGTGCCGTGTGGCCCCGCACATGCTCACTTCACCAGAAGACACACACACACGGACACCTGGATGCACACAGGGGTTTTATTAAAGAGGATGCTTTGCTTTTGTCAAATATTGCAGTTGCCTAAAAGATTGGTTTGGCGAGATCTTCCTTCTTCTAAATGAGTGTTGGCTGTTATTTAAGTGTATTAATTTTATACAAGTAGTTTTCTACATTATTTCTTATTTTAATTTCCATAATTCTAAATAGTACAAAAGGAAGACTTATTGGTCTACAATTAATGTTCTAGTTCGCAGACACTTCTCTTTTCCCAAGAGACTGCTCAGATGTGCCTAAAAAGCTTTCATCGAGAAGCACTTTCATTTTTTTCCAGTACAACTGATAAAGTCCCATCAGCTCTGGGGGTTTTATTAGTCTTCAACGTATGGAGGGCTTGAAGCACATCTGACTGTTCTTTAAAATCCATGAATTCAGAGTCCATTTTTACTTCTGCATTTCATTTCATTCGTGTCTTCCTTTACAAAACTTGAGTGAAATATTTGTTCAGTTCATTTTCTATCTTCTTCTTGTTTTCAATGATTTCTACTTTTGTGTCCCTGAAAGTTCTTCTTCCAATAAGACATTTAAAAAAGATGACACCATTTATGTCCATATTACTGGACTTTTAAAAATTCTTTTTTTAAAGTGAGTGTTTTTTTATGTAACGGTAATAAAAGCAACATTAGACCCACTCATAAAACCTTCATGTTTGTCTGGGTGTCCATCCAGTGGCTGTGTCTCTGTAATTCAAACGTATGGCGCATCACAAATATTTTCAGTAATAAAATGCATTGCATTCTAAAATGTTTTTTAAAATAATGTGCATTTAACAGTAAGAAAAACAACATTAAACCCATTTGTGAATCAACACTAATAAAAAGATACGTGTCTTTATGTCCATCTGTTTGCTATTCCTCTGTCATTCCAACAGATGGTGCATCACAAATATTTTCAGTAATAAAGAACATTGCATTCTAAAATGCTTTTTAAATTAATGTGTATTTAACAGTAATAAAAATAACATTAGACCAACTTGTGAATCTGTATTAATAAAAAGATATGTCCATATGTCTGGTTGCTATTCCTCTGTCATTCCAATAGATCATAACATCATAAACATTTTCAGTAATAAAGTGCATTGCGTTCTTAAATGCTTTTTAAATTAATGTGCATTTAACAGTAATAAAGATAATATTAAACCCACTTGTGAATCCACCCTAATGAAAAGATAAGTGTCTCTGTCCATCTGGTTGCTATTCCTCTGTCATTCCAACAGATGGTCCATCACAAATATTTTCAGTAATAAAGTGCATTGCATTCTAAAATGCTTTTTAAATTAATGTGTATTTAACAGTAATAAAAATAACATTAGACCAACTTGTGAATCTGCATTAATAAAAAGATAAGTGTCTGTATGTCCATATGATTGCTATTCCTCTGCCATTCCAACAGATGGTGCATCATAAACATTTTCAGTAATAAAGTGCATTGCATTCTAAAATTCTTTTTAAATTAATGTGCATTTAACAGTAAGAAAAACAACATTAGACCAACTTGTGAATCCACCCTAATGAAAAGATAAGTGTCTCTATGTCCATCTGGTTGCTATTTCTCTGTTATTCCAACAGATGGCGCATCACAAATGTTTTCAGCAATAAAGTGCATTGCATTCTAAAATGCTTTTTAAATTAATGTGTACTTAGTGGTAATAATAGCAACATTAGACCCACTTGTGAATCCACCTCAATAAACAGTGTCTCTGTGTCCGTCTGGTTGCTGTTCTTCTGTCATTCCATCATAAACTGAGCACGTCGCCCTGGGCAGCGCAAAATCTCATACCACAACGTCACTTGTGGTGTCCCACAGGGCTCTGTGCTAGGCCCCATCCTTTTCACCATCTACATGCTCCCCCTTGGGAATGTCATTAGCAGACATGGTTTATCTTTTCATTGCTATGCTGATGACACTCGGCTTTACCTCAGGACTACCCCCACCTCCTCTACTGCTCCTCTGCCAATATCTACATTGACTACCTGCCTGGAGGAGATAGAGGGATGGATGAGGCTCAACTTCCTTCAGCTGAACAGATCCAAAACAGAAGCCATCTTAGTTGGCACATCACACCATCTCCGCTCTTCTACCATCACCAGTATCACTTTCGCTGGCCAAAACATTCCCCTTTCTACTTCTGTCACCAATTTGG
Source organism: Polypterus senegalus (assembly GCF_016835505.1). Lineage (NCBI taxonomy): Eukaryota > Metazoa > Chordata > Cladistia > Polypteriformes > Polypteridae > Polypterus > Polypterus senegalus. Next base: position 17,303,528 of record NC_053164.1, on the reverse strand, counting down.
GTGTTAAAATGGACCCTCGACTCACCTTTGACGCCCACATCCAACACCTCTGTAAGTCTTCCTTCTATCACCTCAAGAATATCGCTAAACTCCAACCAACTCTCACCCTGGAAGATGCCGTGAAGCTTGTCCATGCCTTTGTCTCCTCCAGGTTGGATTACTGTAATGCGCTCCTCATCGGGATTCCTGGCAAGAGTATTCAGAGACTCCAGTATATTCAGAATTGCGCTGCCAGGATCCTGATGAGGGTGTGAAAGCATGACCATATCACCCCAATCCTGAAAACCCTTCACTGGCTCCCTGTCCCACTCAGAATTGAGTACGAGGTCGTTCTCCTCACCCAGCTCCACCACCACAGATCAGTACAACGCCTGCAAAATCAGCTCTTGCAACCACAGTCAACGTGTCGACTTCTCATTCCCTTTTACCATCGTTCGAAACCGGAGCTCCACCACTAAGGGTGGCAGACCCCCCTCACCTGGAGAGAGCAATCCACTCCTTTCTCAGAGTTAACCATGACCTCAGACTTGCCGCTTCACGTTTGTCCCTGCTAGAAGCTGAAGCAGAGTTTCGTATTTTACCCAAAATATATGAAAAACCATTTAAGAATCACTTGTTAACCTAATCTGTGTGACTTTAGGGGAATGAGAGGAAAACCAGAGTACCCACAGGAAATCTGCAAAGACCCTCAGAAAACAATAAGGTGCTGTGCCTGCCTACTAAACTAACTGAGAGGGTTGAAAGCAATAAGAGCAACAAAATGGTAAAGTGTTTCTTTTTTATTTTTATTTTGAATATATAGATAGATGGCGGCACGGTGGCGCAGTGGTAGCGCTGCTGCCTTGCAGTTAGGAGACCCAGGTTTGCTTCCCGCGTCGTCCCTGCGTGGAGTTTGCATGATAGAAATGAAAGGCACTATATAATAGATAGATAAGGAAGAAAGACAGTATATGATAGATAGATAGATAGATAGATAGATAGATAGATAGATAGATAGATAGATAGATAGATAGATAAGGCACTATATGATAGACAGATAGATACTGTAGATAGATAGATATGTAGCAGCAGCCATATCACCTGCACTTCAGAACAGGTCATCCTCCTGAAGCTAAACATGTTCAAGCCCAGCCAGTACGTGGATGGAACACCAACCAGGAAAAAGCTTGGGATGCTGCTAGAAGAGGTGTTGGTGAGGCCAGCATGAATCATGTACCCTGTGGTCTCTGTGTGCAATGACGGGGACACTGTGCTGTAAACATGGCAACCTTCCTTCGGATGAAATGCAAAACCGAGGTCCTGACTCTCTGTGGTCATTGAAGATCCATGGGCATCCTTCATAAAGACTAGGGGTTATCCCAATGTGCTGGTTAAATTGTCCACCACAGTCTGGTCATTGTGGCCCCCTAATTATCCTCTGTCTCTGATTGACTATCTCTCACCCCTATACCACCTAACAGCTAATGTGTGGTGAGCGTACTGGCACAAAATGGCTGCCGTTGCATCATCCAGGTGGGTGCTGCACATTAATGGTGGTTGAAGTGGCTCACCACTCACTGTGTAAAACCCTTTGAGTACTATGAAAAGTGCTATATAAATGTAAATTGTTATTATTAGTATTATTATGTTATGTTATTATTATAGATGGATAGATAGATAGGCAGGCAGACTTTAATTTTAGTATAGTTAGCAAGATAGATAGACACACTTTGATCTGAACACACACCTGAATGACTATAAAGCAAGAAAATAATTTAATTAAATATAAAACTGCAATAGCTGTACAAATGTTTAGTGTTCTGCCTTGTGATAAAGTGAGAGATATTTATTTGTTGTCCTTAATTATATTTAGACCTCCATTAGCTAATCTGTAAAAATACCGTAGTTGCATTACGTTATTGTCAGAGACAGGTAGGGAGACATGCCAGCCTCCCTTTTGGTGATAATATTTTATCAATTAGTTTACATACACATAGCTATGAAAAACTTCATTTCGTGACAATCAGTATTTATTACATAGGAGATAACAGCTAACAAAGCTACTGTGCACAATATCAAAATATAAAAAGATAACGCGTTCAGTTTAATTTATTCTTGCAAAGCACCCTTTCACTTCCATGACCAGCCTGCCTGATGCTATTTGCAAATCCATCTTTCCATCATCAAAATTGCTCTTGTACTTTGTGATGTTGGTCAAAGTAGGAGCCAATACTTAGGAATTTTAACAACCTGGGGTTGCGAGAGATGGATTAATGGACTTAGCAAGGCTGGTGGTAGCCTGGCTATTAAAAGGCTGATGCCTTCATGGTTGAGCGTTGACATGATTTGGAAAGGCACACACCTGTCTATAGAAGGTCCTACAGTTGACAGTTCATGTCAGATCACAAACCAAGCATGAAGTCAAAGGAATTGTCTGTAGACCTCCGAGACAGGATTGGCTTGAGGCACAAATCTGGGGAAGGTTACAGAAATATTTCTGCTGCTTTGAAAGTCCCAATAAGCACAGTGGCCTCCATCATCTGTAAGTGGAAGAAGTTCAAAACCACCAGGACTCTTCCAAGAGCTGGCTGGCCATCTAAACTGAGCAATCGGGGGAGAAGGGCCTTAGTCAGGGAGGTGACCAAGAACCCGATGGTCACTCTGTCAGAGCTCCAGAGGTCCTCTGTGGAGAGAGGAGAACCTTCCAGAAGGACAACCATCTCTGCATCAATCCACCAATCAGGCCTGTATGGTAGAGTGGCCAGATGGAAGCCACTCCTTAGTAAAAGGCACATGGCAGCCTGCCTGGAGTTTGCCAAAAGGCACCTGAAGGACTCTCAGACCATGAGAAACAAAATACTCTGGTGTGATGAGACAAAGATTGAACACTTTGGTGTGAATGCCAGGCGTCACGTTTGGAGGACACCAGGCACCGCTCATCACCAGGCCAATACCATCCCTACAGTGAAGCATGGTGGTGGCAGCATCATGCTGTGGGGATTTTCAGCAGCAGGAACTGGGAGACTAGTCAAGATAAAGGGAAAGATGACTGCAGCAATGTACAGAGACATCCTGGATGAAAACCTGCTCCAGAGCGCTCTTGACCTCAGACTGGGGCGACGGGTCATCTTTCAGCAGGACAACGGCCCTAAGCACACAGCCATGATATCAAACGAGTGGCTTCAGGACAACTCTGTGAATGTCCTCGAGTGGCCCAGACTTGAATCTGATTGAACATCTCTGGAGAGATCTTAAAATGGCTGTGCACCGACGCTTCTCATCCAACCTGATGGAGCTTGAGAGGTGCTGCAAAGAGGAATGGGCGAAACTGGCCAAGGATAGGTGTGCCAAGCTTGTGGCATCAGATTCAAAAAGACGAGGCTGTAATTGCTGCCAAAGGTGCATCGACAAAGTATTGAGCAAAGGCTGTGAATACTTATGTACATGTGATTTCTCAGTTTTTTATTTTTAATAAATTTGCAAAAACCTCAAGTAAACTTTTTCACGTTGTCATTATGGGGTGTTGTGTGTAGAATTCTGAGGAAAAAAATTAATTTAATCCATTTTGGAATAAGGCTGTAACATAACAAAATGTGAAAAAAGCGATGCGCTGTGAATTCTTTCCAGATGCACTGTACTTACTAAATTCTTTCCATATCTGAGGTATTTTCCTGTGCTTTACTCCCATTCTTTGCTATTTATTATGTTGATTACTTCTAATTATAAAATAGCCTTTGTTTTCTTTGCCTTTGTCAGTTTCTGTTCTATTGATGGTTGGTGTTTTTTCCTTGCTGTCATTTATCAGCCAGGATGGGGTTCAAATATATAATTTTTGTCTGTTTTGTTCATTTTTAAGGTTATCGATGTGATTTATTTAGTTCTGTACCTTCTGCTGTATTTCTTAAGTTTTGCAGGTGGTCGGCCCCCGTGGTGAGGCCAACTACCCTCAGTCCTATAAAGGCTAAAGAAATTCCCCAGTCCCTTGCGGTTCATTGTGAATGTGCTCATGGTGGTGTTGACTTCTCCTGTGTATATGTATTTTTGTTTTTTGATTACTTGTGAATTGCTGGGTTTTTGACCTAATGCTCTGTTTTTATTTCACTTTCTGGATTTGTGATTGGGACTTGTTTGCTTTAGATTGCCTTTACCTTTGTGCTCCTCACAGTGTATTTTTCATGCTAATCTTTTCTCGCTGTTAGGAAACTCGGGTTTGCTTCCCGGGTCCTCCCTGCGTGGAGTTTGCATGTTCTCCCCGTGTCTGCGTTTCCTCCCACAGTCCAAAGACATGCAGGTTAGGTGCATTGGCGATTCTAAATTGCCCCTAGTATGTGCTTGGTGTGTGTGGGTGTGTGTGCCCTGTGGTGGGCTGGCGCCCTGCCCAGGGTTGTTTTCCTGCCTTGCACCCTGTGTTGGCTGGGATTGGCTCCAGCAGACCCCCGTGACCCTATAGTTAGATATAGTGCGTTGGATAATGGATGGATGAAGATTCAATGTTTTCTCTTGTTTCAACTAGCCAGGGTTTAACGGTTTTCTTCCCCACTGGACATTTTGATTAATTTTTGGTACACTCTGTGCTTAGGAACTATAACTCAACACTTATATTTCCAGTATTGTCCATTACTGTGATATGCTGGATTTTCCTATTGTGAATTATATTGTTTTAGAAAAATGTGATGAACAGAAGGTGTTTTCAGATTCTGCATTTTATAATCGTGCAGGTTGCCCTGTCCCTTCCAACTGTCCTTGGCCACCTGAGAAGCATGTCCCTCTAAGGTTGGATATCAACTCGGGTTATTTCCCTGGCTTTTGTTTAGTTTCCTGTTGTGCGACTTCTTCATTTATTTTAAAGTATTTTTCAAATGTTTATTGTAATTTTTTGTTACTATTGTCCTATTTACATGCTATTAGCTTTTTATACATTTTTGTACAGTTCTTATAAGTTCTAGGGTGGAATCCCAAGAGGCGGGGCCACTTGTAGCCTCCAAAGACACGCCCCTAGAGATACAAGGGCAGCCCTAGCAACCAGATAACATAAAGAAGCCAGTCAAATCTACACAATATGATGACAAGAAAGGTAAAGAGAAAAATAACAAAGTAAAGTTAAGGCGTAGTTGCAAAACCTAATGGTAGATTCTTTACCTACAGCCCTCAAAATTCCCATTAGCACTGTATAAAGCAGCCAAAGGACTACAGTGGCTCTGGTTTTGTCATGGCTGGACTACTGTAATTCTCTGCTGGCAGGAACACCAGCATGTGTCACCAACCAGCCAAGGTGGGCACATGTCCCTCCTCTTCTTAGATCATTACATTGGCCAGGGGCGGCTGTAGGCTCGTGGTGTCCCTGGGCGTAGAAAGAATCGGTGGCCCCTTCGCCCGCCAATGTCAATATGGTATCTTATGCACGGCGGATGGCCACGTCCGTTGCGGACACTGCATTGCCACCTCGTGCTCATGACACAAGCATTTAACATTTGCCTCTGCGTTTTTAGCTGTGTCGTTATTTTCTCTTTCTATTTTATATTCAATATATATTGGCTTGGCGGCCCCTGGGATTTGGCGGCCCTGTGCAGGTGCACAGTTTGCACATGCCTAAGGCCGCCCCTGCATTGGCTCCCTGTAGAAACACACACTAATTTCAAATCCTTGATGTTTGCCCACGGAGTAGTCAGTGGGTCAGCGCCTGTGTATATGGAGACACTTGTGAGGTCCGATTCTCCATCCCGACCAGTCAGATTTGCTGATTAACAGCGTCTGGTGATGCCACCTCTGCGTGGTATCTAATCTCAGTCCAGATTCTTCTCATGTGTAGCTCCCGACTGGTGGAATGAGCTGTCTACATCCATCCAAAGCTCTGACTCTCTCAGTTTGTCCAAGAAGGGTTTAAAGACTCTCTAGTTTAGTGAATTTCTGTCTTACTGATAATGGTTGTTAGGTTTTGTAAATCTTGGACTCATTCAGCTGTTCGCTTGGGATGATCAATTTTGTGCCCTTGTCCTATTGCACTTGCCCCCAAGCATTCCCCAGACAAATGTTACTTGATTATGTTGACCTCTTTTCTAAGTTGCTTTAGATAAAAAGCATCTTCTAAGCACATTAATGTAATTGTAACCCTTTTAAGGATGGAAATATGATGTTCATTACAAAAATAGGTTGTCGCGATTCTCAAGTGTAATTGATGACCAGAAAGGCTTATTAGAGTAACTAAAGCATTTGTTAAGGTCTTGTTGTATTGATAGATGAAGCCCCCTTTGTAAAATCTTGCCTCTTTGTACCTCTCGGTATAGTTATGAACTTGGAGTTCAAAGCATTAAAGAGGTCCAAAAATACTTCCACAAATACCCACTCTGAGGGGGTGTTAGGGGATTTGTCATCTAACCTTGGATAGATGAAGGGGCAAACGCAGGATCATTATAAAATAAAAACCTAATTTTCACAAAAATGCTCAGATTCACAAAAGAAAGCTCCATGGAGCACAAAAGGCAGAAGGAATTGCCTGTAACAATAGAGACAATCACATGTGAACAAAGCCCCAATTTGAAATCCAGGACAAAGGGTTCACCGACAGAAGCGCGATAGACATATGAGCCCCGACAAAACCGCGACGGACAAACTTGCTAACTGGTTTTCGACAAATGCGCGCCGACAAAATCACGAGAGAGTCTGAGAGAGTGGGACGCGTACGTGCGCATTATGTACACATTATGTGCTAGGTTATAACTGTATTCAAAGATGCTAATTGCACCGAGTTTCGTTCCTCCGGAAGATGTTGGGTCTACTTTCGATGAACTGAGAGAGAGTAGACCAGACAATCTCTAGAATTTTTATGATTACTGGGAGGACAATCACGTTGGTCGATTGAGACGCAATCGTATACAAAGCGGAATTACCAGCAGTCAGGCAGCCAGCACGTCTAAATACGCTCAACTAATATCTATCTATCTATCTATCTATCTATCTATCTATCTATCTATCTATCTATCTATCTATCTATCTATCAAGACGTCTTGCTGCAATTCTTCCTACATATGCAGGGCGTGATCGTAAGGACTATCTGTGTGCCGTGTCTCATAATATTGACTTCTAAAATAAACATTATTATATATGCTTTAAACTAGTAATTCATATCTAATGAAACTTTCACAATTTTGTGTGCGCGATTTTGGCCTTGCGTTTAATGGCGCTATTTTGTCACCGCTCATATGTCTATCGCGCAAATGTCAGGTCACTGGACAAAGTCACGAAACGGAGCAGAATGGTCAAAACTCCAGAAAATCACAATATGCACGAGACACAGCAAATTCTCAAGCAACGCTCAACTCTCCCCGGTACATTCGAATGGGCCGCAAGGAATTCTGGGATACCCTGTGCTATTATAGGGTTCCAGGCAATCCCTGGTGGATCTCCCACAAAACACATGGAACATAACACTTGCATATAAGACAAAGCAAATGATTAACAAAAGTGACCTTAACATAAATAAATAACAAATACATAAAAAAGATCTCAAAACAAGGAAATGAACTCCAGCCAGGCAAAGAACCCTGGCTGAAATATAACAGGCGTACAGTACGTGTATCTCCGGCTCACTAACAGCTTCTCTTTGTTTTACTGAAAACTTGAACTTATCCCTCATTAACATAATTCCTTGATACAGGAAAATGCAGTATGTAAATAAATATCAGCTTTCATTGGCTCAGTTCGATTACAATCTCACTGAATATATAAACCTGAATATGTATTTGTTCAGCATGCAAATCCAGATTGATCTTCAGCAAACTGCACAGAGGTTTCCAGTTTGGACAGGTAAACACCATAGATTGTGGTTTATTCCGCAATTTAATAATATCTCCCACCCCAGGCAGCACTGGGTACCTCAGCTTGCATTTGTCTAATATTCTAATATTTAAATCCACACTGCTGAGCCTTTCTACACCAAAATGTGTACAGATTACCCAGTTTGTACAGAGGAACACCTTAGGCCCGCTTATTCAAATGGCAGGCCATGGGCCACATACGGCCCAGAAGAAACCTCCGAGCGGCCCAAATGCAGAAAAAAACTAAAAGCAACACATTTCTACCTCCAGAAAAAAAAAGGCTTTTCTGTCTCTTCCTGTTCTTTTACCATTCGCTCCCCTCTCACCCTGAGCCCTCACAATGTGCTTTCTCCCAAACAATAGTAGCGCTGCTGCCTCGCAGTCAAGAGATCAAGGGTTTGCGTCCCGGGTCTTCACTGCATGGAGTGCAAAGCATTTTGAGTAGTGAGAAAAGCACTATTTGAATGTAAAGAATTATTATTATCATATGACCAAAATCTTTAATTTATTTGAAAAGGGATGTTATTGCTAATATTATGCACTATTTTGTTTTAGGTCAGATATAATAAAAATGTTTATTTTATTTCAAAAGTGAAAAAAAATTATTACTACTACCTCAGATTCTATTCGATTCTAGATTTTTTTATTGTTCTTTTATGTGCCTGTGTTAAATGTAACACAATTTAGAAGGGAAACAATGAATAAACATTTGTGTTGGTTTAAAATTGGTCATCTCCTGCTGCTTACCGGCCCCTGGTAATGTCTGGCCCAGCTAAATTTCTTGGTTTGAAAGTCAGGCCCAACTGCATTTGTAATTGAAAAATTGAATTTAGTTGGTGCTCCCACTCCAAAGCAGCACCAGGTACCCCTACTAGATTAAAATAAATTCTAAATAATCTTAATGGGACGAATAGTAATGATGCATACACACATTCTCTTTGTCCAAAATAATCTCCTCCAGAGTAGAAAAGAGCAGTCAGACATATTAGAGTCACGATGATTATTAGCAACACACAAGCTGACCGAAAGAGCACATCAGCAAAAGTCAGGCCTTTGTTAAAAAAATGGAAGAGCAGAATTTGTACAATAGATAGATATGAAAGGCACTATATAATACATAGATAGATAGATAGATAGATAGATAGATAGATAGATAGATAGATAGATAGATAGATAGATAGATAGATAGATAGATAGATAGATAGACAGACATGAAAGGCACCATTAGATAGATAGATAGATAGATAGATAGATAGATAGATAGATAGATAGATAGATAGATAGATAGATAGATAGATAGACATGAAAGGCACCATGTTAATAGAAAGATAGACAGAAATGAAAGGCGCCATTAGATAGATAGATAGATAGATAGATAGATAGATAGATAGATAGATAGATAGATAGATAGATAGATAGAAATGAAAGGCACTATACAATACATAGATAGATAGACATGAAAGGCACTATATAATAGATAGATGTGAATGGCACTATACAATAGATAGATAGATAGACATGAAAGGCACTATCCAATAGATAGATAGGTAGATAGATAGACATGAAAGGCACTATATAATAGATAGATGTGAATGGCACTATACAATAGATAGATAGATAGAAATGAAAGGCACTATACAATAGATAGATAGATAGATAGATAGATAGATAGATAGATAGATAGATAGATAGATAGATAGACATGAAAGGCACTATATAATAGATAGATGTGAACAGCACTATACAATAGACAGACAGATAGCACCGTCCCACTTAATAGATTCAAATTTGCTTCCTCTACTGTATAAGCAGACTGAATGCCAGACCAAATTTCAATGGAAAACCATAGATAGATGATAGGGAAGATGCTATATGCAATACAGAAAAATCCAAATAGATATACATACATATAATGAAATAAAAGGTCTTTGATGTAAAACAACTTATTGATCAAATAAGCACGTCTGATGGCTACATTCCTGGTTGTCTGTCTCTATCCCATATAATCGATTCATTTCCAAGCTAAAACAAAGTTCAGTGGCCAGTTGTAGCTTGTTAAGATAATAAAACGTTTACTTCTAAATGAGTATGCAGAGTTACTCACCATTTAAGTATTCACATCAGAGCTGCCAGGTGCTCGTGTCCCAGGAGTAGACAAGTGAGGAGTGTGGGAAGAGGTAAATGTGCATTAGAGAGGGGAGCCATGAAGTGTGAGTCAACAAATGAATGTGAATGACAAAGCGAGCAAACATTAATCTCTTGCTCTCGCTTGTTCTCTCTTTCAGGCTCCTCCCTATTTTTTTTTTTTTCCTTCCATTGCTCTCTGCACACCTTCTGTTTTCCTGGCTTTTTTTTTATCATTTTGCAGAGCCTGCTTATTTGTCTGAGATAAAGAGCAAAAAGGCTTACTACAGAAAGAAGAAAAGATTAATAAGCACATTGTGTCCTGGCATTAGAAGAGGAGGCAAACAAATGTGAAGCAGATTCTTGTGGCTGGCAAAGTGCTTATGAAAAAGGCCTAATTTCCTGAAGAGACCCCCAGCACCTCCTTATGTCTCACTGCCATCTTCACCTGCCTAAAAGTGAGCTCACCTCAGACTGTGTATTGTGACCACACTCTAAAAAACAGCAAACATAAAACCAAGGCCAAGTAGATAAGGTGTCAGTCCACATAACCCAAGGTCACAGGTTCAACTGCCACCACTTTGGCTGCTGGAATAAATAACCTACAGTGCCACCAAAAACTTGAACTTTTCACATTTTATTGATACAACTTTGAATCCCAGTGGATTGAATTTGGAAGGGAAAGCCTATAATGGCAGCACTGGACACAGGGCAGGAGCCCACCCTAGACAAATTCTGGATTCTGTCAACCCTGCAATGAATAAATTGCCTGGATGTTTGATGGGTGGATGGTTGAGTGTGCTCTCTGGAGATGGGGGATTCTTCTCAGGGTCGGTTCCTTCCTTCTTTTCACTTGTTAGTGGTGAGAGTCCTATGAAACTTTACTGGGTAAGCAAATTCATGAAACAGTAAGATGGATGTACAGATGGGCCATCCTATGGTTTATTCAATGCAACTCAATATGGTGTCTATTAAATGTCCTCGCCCCCTTGGACGTTTTCACATTTTCTTGTTATAAAACTTTGAATCCCAGTGGATTTCATTTGGCTTTTTTGACACTGATGAACAGAAGAAGTCTCATCCCATTAATGGCAAATATAATCCATTATATACAAAAGGGTAACAGGGCCGATCCATTCAACTATAGGCCAGTAAGCTTAACATGCATCACAGGAAAATTAATGGAAGGAATTATTAAGGATAAGATTGAGCAACACATGGCAAGGACAGGAGTTATTAGGAACAGTCAGCATGGGGTCAGAAGAGGGAGGTCGTGTTTTACTAACATGCTGGAATTCTATGAGGAGGCAGCAAAAGGATACGATCAAAGTGGAGCTTATGATATTATTTATCTGGACTTTCAGAAAGCATTTGATAAGGTGCCACATGAGAGGTTGGGCATCAAGTTAAAAGAAGTGGGAGTTCAGGGTGATGTTTTCAGATGGGTGCAGAATTGGCTCAGACACAGGAAGCAGAGGGTGATGGTGTGAGGAACCTCATCAGAACTGGCCGATGTTAAGAGTGTTGACCAGCAGGGGTCAGTGCTAGGGCCGCAACTATTTTTAATAAATATAAATGATTTAGATAGGAATATAAGTAACAAGCTGGTTAAGTTTGCAGATGATACCAAGATAGGTGGATTAGCAGATCATTTGGAATCCATTATATCATCACAGAAGGACTTGGACAGCATACAGGCTTGGGCAGATTTGTGGCAGATGAAATTTAATGTCAGTAAATGTAAAAAATTACACATAGGAAGTAAAAATGTTAGGTCTGAATACACAATGGGCGGTCGGAAAATCGAGAGTACACCTTATGAGAAGGATTTAGGAGTCGTAGTGGACTCTAAGTTATCAACTGCCAGACGGTGTTCAGAAGCCATTAAGAAGGCTAACAGAATGTCAGGTTATATAGCGCCTTGATGTGTGAAGTACAAGTCACAGGAGGTTCTGCTCAAACTTTATAACACACTGGTGAGGCCTCATCTGGAGAACTGGGTGCAGTTTTGGTCTCCAGGCTACAAAAAGGACATAACAGCATAAGAAAAGGTCCAGAGAAGAGCGACTAGGCTGATTCAGGGCTACAGGGGTTGAATTATAAGGAAATATTAAAAGAGCTGAGCCTTTACAGTTTAAACAAAAGAAGATTTAGAGATGACATGATTGAAGTGTTTAAAATTATGAAGTGAATTAGTGCAGTGGATCAAGACTGTGACTTTAAAATGAGTTCATCAATAACACGGGGACACAGTTGGAAACTTGTTAAAGGTACATTTCGCACAAACATTAGGAAGTTTTTCTTTACACAAAGAACGACAGAAACTTGGAATAAGCGACCAAGTAGTGTGGTAGACAGTAAGACGTTAGGGACTTTCAAAACTCAACTTGATGTTTTTTTTGAAGAAATAGGTGGATATGATTGCCGACCTATCTATCGGTCTATTACATGATGAGTGTTCTAATGTCAAAGTGAAGACAGACAGAATTAATTACAGACTAGGGGGCTCGCCCACCCACCGGGTTTGGTTAACCGGAAATACAATTTAAAGAGATTGTTATTTTCATTAGAATTGTTACATACTCTTTCAATACTATGTTGCATCGCTTCTCTGTGATCATATATATACGCCTGACCGAATCGCAGTTTCTTCAAAATTACATTTATCGTAGCTTTAATTGTTGCGGAACCACAGATTCTCATAGCTTATGGTCCATTATTGCGTAAATCTACATTTTTAGCATTGAATGATACAAATGTGAAAAGATTATTGTAGACTCGGATATTTTGCCCGTAGTGTTTGTGGATTTCACTTTCACCAAACAGCAAATCTTTTAACTCTCGTGAATACACCTCTTCATTGGGAAGAAACACTACTTTTCCCTGATGGCAACATGAATTAGTCGATCTACAAGTCTCCGACTTAAACTTTAAAGCTGACCAATATCTACATACTTCTGACATATCACCTATGTTCATATATTCGATCTCTTTTTGCTGTTCCGTTATTTCACCGAGTAATAATTTCCATTTGTTTGTGCTAATGCAATCTTTACTTTCTTTTTTTTTTTGATACTTTCGAATATTACTACTTTCATATTCCTTAACCTACTCTGCGTGTGTATCGCACCGTTTTTGAACGTCTTTATGAAGTCTTTTATTTCTGACCCTGATTGAACCTACGAGGTTTTCAATTCCACTCTGTCCAGGCTGATTATTAATTTCCTTATTGTCAGAATTTGCACATAGATTATTTTCTCTCCAACGCTTTTGGGTCTGTTTTCGACACCCTGCTCTTTCTTCTTCGGCTAGTCGTTCACATGCCATCTAGAATGTATAAAATTTTTAAGAGCTGAGAGCACATGAAGTGTGTCTGCCAAAAGCATCCTGACAACTGAGAGGTTTGATGTCCGTGATCTTGTCTTAAATTGGTTGTTCTCGCGGGACGTCAAAGTTTCTTTCCGAGAAGGTCACGTCATGACCCAAGATTATTATATATAATAGAGAGATATAAAACACAAGAGAATTGGTCACCAGAAAAGCGCATTGTTTAAGGGCAAGATGATATAATATCTCAAACCCACCCAGTCCAGTTCAAGGATCCAGGGGACCAGAGCCTATTTCCAGTATCACTGGATGCAAAGAACCAACTTTGGATGAAGTGCCAATCCATCATCACGGTGTCCACTCATTCACACACTTCAGCTAACCCAGCGTTTCTCAACTTTTAAGTATTTGCGACCCGAGTTTTCATAACAGTTTTAATCGTGCCTTCCTAACATTTTTTTTGAAATGTAGATGCATATTTTATTATACCTACTTAACTTTTTTCGACATTTATGTAACTCTATATTTACTGTTCTAGTATCAGAATGTAATTTAAGTTAATTTGTTTTGGTTTCAACAGATGGTTTTTTTTTCATATTTTTGATTCTTGTTTTCTTTTTTTCACATCTTCGCACCCCCCTTTTTGTTACTTCGCGCCCCCCTAGGGGGGCCTGCCCCACAGGTTGAGAACCACTGAGCTAACCTAAAATGGACATGTTTGGGAATTTGGGAGGAAACCCCACTGGGGTATAAGGAAAACATGAGCAATTTATTTCCATAACACGTTTTCATACTAAATGATGGAGCTCAAAGTGCTTTACAAGATGAAGAAAGAAAAAATATAAAAATAAGACTAGGCAATACTAAATAACAAAGAATAAAGTAAGGTCCGGTGGGCGGGAGGACAGATAAAACAAACAAAAAACACTCCAGATGGCTGGAGAAAAAAAAAACAAAATCTGTGGGGGTTCCGAGTCCCGAGACCACCCAGCCCCCTCTAGACAGTCTACCTCACATCAATGACCTCAATCAGTCCTCATGGTATTCAGGGTTCACATGGAAGAATTAGATGATGATGGTCATGTGGACCTCTGGCCTTCAATCCATCAATGTAGGGACATCACGGTGCTTTGATCGGGTGGTGGTGGTGCAGATCAACACCACAGAAAACCAGAAAAAGAACAGAAAAGAAAATAGGGGTTAGTATGGATTGTGAAGCCACCAAGAATAATAATGATAATTAATTGAATATACAGAGCATCAGGGTTACACTAAAATGAAGCTCTAAAGCTCCATGTTACAATAATGTGTTTTTAGCAGTTTTTTTTAAAGTTCTCCACTGTATTAGTCTGGCGAATTTCTATCGGTCAGCTATTCCAGATTTTAGGTGCATAACAGCAGAAGGCCACCCGCCTCACCACTTCTTTTAAGTTTAGCTCTTGGAATTCTAAGCAGACACTCATTTGAAGAGCTAAGGTTACGATTTGGAGTGTAAGGTGAGAGACATTCTGAAATATAAGATGGAGCAGATTGTTTAAAGCTTTGTAAACCATAAGCAGTATTTCAAAGTCAATTATAAATGACACAGGTAACCAGTGTAGTGACATCAGAACTGGAGAGATGAGCTCGGATTTTCATTTCCAAGTTAAGATTCTGGCAGCTTCATTCTGCAGGAGTTGCAGTCGATTGATGTCTTTCTTGGGTGGTCCTCAAAGGAGTGCGTTACAGTAGTCTGGTCGACTGAAAACAAAAGCGTAAACTAATTTTTTAGCATCTTACAAAGTTATAAGGGATCTAACTTGAAAGCTTCACCCAGTCAATGGCTGGAGTTTGTGACCCGACATTTGCGCGATAGACATATGAGCGCCGATTAAAACGCGGCGTCAAAATCGTGCAGACAAAATCGCGAAAGTTTCATTAAATATGAAGTACTAGTTTAAATCATATATAATAACGTTTATTTTAGAAGTCAATATTATGAGACGCGGCATGCCATCAGCACGGCACACAGATAGTAGTCCTTAAGATCACGCCCTGCATATGTAGAAAGAATTGCAGCAAGACG
The DNA here is from genome assembly GCF_016835505.1 of Polypterus senegalus. Classification (NCBI taxonomy): domain Eukaryota; kingdom Metazoa; phylum Chordata; class Cladistia; order Polypteriformes; family Polypteridae; genus Polypterus; species Polypterus senegalus. Next base: position 17,288,219 of record NC_053164.1, on the reverse strand, counting down.
TCTTGATAGTTGAGCGTATTTAGACTTGCTGGCTGCCTGACTGCTGGTAATTCCGCTTTGTATACGCGTTATGCCAACCCTCGACTGAGTTATTTGTTCGCGGCATGCCATCAGCAGTTATAACAGTTATAACCTAACACATAATGTGTACATAATGCGCACGTACGCGTCCCACTCTCTTGGCCTCTTTCGTGATTTTGTCGCCGCTCATTTGTCCGTCGCGGTTTTGTCAGGGCGCATATGTCTATCGCGCTTTTGTCGGTGAACCCTGGAGCTTGAATTCAAACCCAGGGTTGGGAGTATACGCTGATGGCCACACCCACCACATGACGGACCACCTGGATTGGGACCCAAGTTTAGCAGGTGACACCTCAGCACCACACTGGAACAAACCCAGAATGCTGGATTTATGAGAATGCAGCTTAAGCCATTGTGTCACCTGTAGTTGTAGCAACAATTCTCATAGTGATAGAACAACTGAAGCTTGACTTAAGCTAGGAAATGAACTGAGGGAATCAAATTTCAGTTTATATAGCGCCTTTCACAGCAAATTATATAGTGGAGGCAACTGAAGGGGAAAACTGAGCAAGATTTCAAACTAGACGGACAACAGACATTATGTTACAGCACATCTGGTGCCTCTTCAGACCCCTTCACTTTTCAAACATTTTCTAATGTTGCAGTCTTGTGCTACATTCATTCAAAATCATAAATTCAACATTCCAGAATAACGAAGCAAATAAACGATATAGGGAATTTATGCAAATTTATTTAGTATAAAAAAGTCAAATACCATATTGGCCCCAGTATTCTGACCCTTTACTTTGACTCAGGCACATCCCATTCTGCTGCTCACAACTGAGATATTTCTACACCTTGTGTGGAGTCCATCTGTGGTGAAATCAGTTGACCTGACCTGACCTGACTATAGAAGATCCCCACATTTGAATAAAAACCCAGCCATGAGGTTGAAGGAACCGCCTGCAGAATGTAGAGACAGGATTGTATCTGGGGGCCAGATCTGGAGAAGGCTACTTAAAAATGTCTGCAGCATTGAAGGTTCCCAAGAGCACAATGGCCTCCATAATTATTAAATGGAAGAAGTTTAGAACAACCGCGACTCTTCCTAGCCAAACTGAGCAATCATGGAAGAAAGGCCTTGCTGTAAAAAAGAGAGGTGACCAAGAACTTGATGGTTACTCTGGCTGAGCTCCAGTGAACTTGAGTTGAGATGGGAGAAACTTCCAGAAATGACAACCACCACTGCAAAATTCCACTTCTCAATAAAAGACTAATGGAAGCCCGCTTGGACTGGTGTTATGTCTAGAGAAAACCATTCATCGCCTGGGCAATGTATGATGGTGGCAGCATCCAGGTCTGGGAGACTAGACAGTGTTGAAGGAAAGCTGATGAAGAAAAGTATGGAGATATCCTTCATGAAAACCTGGAGGACCTCAGACAGAGCCAAAGGTTCCCCTTCCAGCAGGATGATGACCCAAAGCACAAAGATAACACAAGAGAGACTTAAGGTCACCTCTATGAATGCTCTTGAGTGGCCCAGTCTGAGCCCAGACTTGAAAACCTGAAAGCAGCTGTCCACTGATGGTCTCCATCCAGCCTAACTGAGTATGAGAGGATCTGCAGAGAAGAATGGCAGCAATTCCCCAAATCCAGGTGTGTGAACCTTGTCATTGTCGGACCCAAGAAAATTCCTGGAATCTCTGCAATAGGGTCTTCAAGAAAGTACTGAGTGAAGGGTCTGGATAATTGTGTCAATGGGATATTTTAGTTTTTATTTTATAATTACATTTTCAAAAACTTTGAAAATCTTGTTTCACTTTGTCATTCTATGATGTGGAAAAAAATGAATTTAAATGATTTTAGCAAAAGGTTGGAACATAACAAAAGGTGTAACTGTATATAACTGTATATCTTATATATAAACGTCTACGCATGGAAGTGTGTGTGTCTGTCTGTCCGGCCTGGAAGTGAGAGGTGGAGTCGGGGTAAGGGCTCCGCCTCCGAGGAAACAGGAACTCGCTTAGCCGTTAATACACAAGTGAAACAAAGCACGTCACCAAAACGGTATCCCTTTTACTTTTCTTCCCGTGGCTAACACACAAACGAGGCGAGCACGTCGGCAAAAAGAAACCTCCTAGGTGAGAGAGATGCCCAGAATAGTTCCTTTCAATTACTTGACATCTCTACATTTCAATTTTGTTTCTGATGATTTCAATAGTTTCTAGGACCCCGGGGTTGTTAAACAAAGGGCTTACACAGCTAGTCTTATATATAAACATCTACGCGCGTGTGTGTGTGACTGTTCAGCCCGGAAGTGAGAGGTGGAGTCGGGGTAATGGCTCCACCTCCGAGGAAACAGAAACTCGCTTAGCTGCTAATACAGAAGTGAGGCAAGCGCATCAGCAAAATGAAACCTCCAAAGAAAGACAAAGTCGCCTAGCCGCTAATGCACAAGTGTTGTGAGCACGTTGGCAAAACAAAACCTCCTAGGAGAAAGGGGCCCAGAGTAGTTCCTTTCAATTACCTGACATCTCTACATTTCAATTTTGTTTCCGATGATTTCAATAGTTTCTAGGACCCCGGGCTTTTTACAGTTATTACTGTATATAACACCAAGACACATCAAAGGCACACCATGCATCCATCCACTCATTCATCAATTTTTGAACTTGCTTGATGCAACATCCAGAGAGTGTCAGGATTGCTCGTCTGTTTCTACACTTGTGGCATCTGCAAGTTATTTGAATCGCTCAGGGTTCCAAACTGAAATTTATTACTGGAAAGAGATCAGCGCAGCTTATTAAAAGTCATGGCATTAAGTGGGCAGACAACAAAAAATACTTAGAAATGGCACACGTTGCTTCACTTCTGGGGGCAATCTAGACATCTTTGAGGATCTTGAAGAAAAAAAACAGAGTAAAGCAGACCAGGGGCCTCATGCGTAATGCCGTGCATAGAACTCACACTATAACATGGCGTACGGTCAAAAGCAAGAATTGTGCATACGCACAAAAAAATCCAGAGGCATAGATCTGTGCATTCGCCAACTTCCATGTTCTTCCGCTACATAAGTCCCGGTCAGTGTGAAAAGTAGTGCACATGTACGTGCCTGCATTCCCACCCCAACTCCTCCCAGAATTACGCCTCTTTAAATATGCAAATCAATATAAATAGCCCTTAAGCTCAGCCTTCTGTGAAAAGGCAATGGCAAAAGCACGGGGGGAAATAGAAAAATTTCAGCGAATACCAAGTGGAGGCAAAGGAAAAATGCACTATTTGTTGGTTTAAACAGTGATATAAACAACAAAAGGAAGTTGATCGAGTGACATAGAGTGTCAGAGAAACTCGAAAGCTCAAGTTCACAAAGTCGCACAGTACTCGAAATAAAAAAGAAGTTGTCAGATATCAAAGTCGCTGTGAAAAGGCGAGTCGTAGCCCACCATCTGAGCGTCATATGAAAGCTTATTAGGGTAAAGAAAAAAAAAAATAGGGATACAGTGAGGAAAAAGGTCAAAATGTCAACTTTAATCTCAATTTCCACTTTACATCACGTAGTTTATTTTGTCATTAAAGTAGAACATCACAAACTTCATCTTAAAATCGTTTAATTTGCTAGTTTCTCAAATCCCATCGTAACTAAAGTAGCACGTTAAATGCTTTGTTTTATATTTGATCTTCTATGTGCTCTATGTGTATGAATCACTACGTGCTTCCGGGCTTTCTCTTCCTTTGACAGGACACAGAATCCATTCCATTCGTGATACCACAGCTCTCTGAATAACTAAAATACTGAGATGTATACGTGATATCATTTTCATGATGATAGGAGTTAAATCATGTTATTACAGTAAACATGGGAACACGGTGGCGCAGTGATAGTGACGAGCTGGTGTCCTGTCCAGTGATTGTTCATGTCTCACGCAAGATGCTTGCTGCGCCGTCCGCAACCTTTGATGAAATAATTTATTGCAGCAATACTGTCTCTTTCAAACGTACTAATCTCCAATTCCTGCCCTTCCTTTTCTATCTCCAAGTAACCGATCGCCACACAATCTGCTCTGTAATAGACGTTAGGCCATCTGTAAGCTTAGAAAGCCCATTCTTGAAAACTTTTAATGAACATTGAAATATCTTTGTAGTACGTGTTTAGTTATTCTATCCTTCCAGTGTCACACCACCCCCTACAAGAATACAGCGCAAGGCAGGAACAATCCATGAACTAGCTAGCGCTGTGCCTATATTTTGCTGCATTTCATCTTAAAAATAATATCGTCATCATATGTAAATGCACGCTTTATAAAGTGGTTCAATATTATAACTGTAGTGCAAGTTTACAGTGAGGTGATTGTACTAATAAGTCCAAACAGTTCTCCAAGGAATACTTGATGGACTGATTGATTGCGTTTAGAGCTCTTGGGATGAAACTTTTTCTGAGCCACGAGGTCTGTACTGGAAAGGCTCTGAAGCGTTTGCCGTATGACAACAGTTCAGTAGACAGCATGGCTGAGGCAGCGTGTGCTTGATGCTGTTTACTGATAATTCTCTTTCCAATCAGCTGCTGTTGAGCTGTGATTCACACTCAGACACAGTGATATAAATACTCTGAGTGGTGCAGTGAGAGTGATATGGAAAAAGATGATCCGCTGTGGCAACCCTAAATGGGAGCAGCTGAAAGAAGAAGAAGAAGGTGCAGTGAGAGTAACAACGCTAAAGCAGTTATGGTATTTAGAATAGTGTGGCCATTCCGTGGTCCATTATATTGTTACTGGTTAATTACAATCGTTAAACTAATAAACAATATGCAGTTAGTTTCAGTGTATTTATAAAGCCGTGTCAGGGATGTGGATCTAAAAAAGAAAGGGAAACCACACAGGAACAAAAGCACTGCTTTGACACTGGGTGCTGCCAGTTTGCAAAAATGAGCGGAGAACTTGCGTACGACAGGGTATGAGCTACCGTGGAAATGTGTGTGGCTTTACGCCAAGTTTAGGTTTTATATATCGCGATTTGAACATGGAAATGGGAGTGCACAACATTTTTCTGCGTAAGCATCGTTTCTACAAGAGGCACCTGGTGCTTATGGTGCCACCTTGAGGATATTCTAGTTAAGGCTGCTAAAAAGCTAAAATATCTAAAATATTGGGTATATTTAACATGATAAGGGAGTAGGACAAATGGATTTGGTGACCAAGGCCGAAATATCTGAAAGAAAAGCCTGGAAAATAAGTATTGAACGTGTCAACGTTTTTCTCAGTAAAGAAATTTCTGATGGGGCTATGGACATGAAATGTTCACCAAGTAATCCACAAAACAAATAAGTCCATAAATTAAGTTATGTGTAATAAAGTGGAATGACACAGGGAATAAGTATTGAACACACTTACTGAAATGTATTTCATACTTAGTAGAGAAGCCTTTGTTGGTAATGACAGCTTCAAGACGCCTCCTGTATGGAGAAATGAGTCGCATGCATTGCTCAGGTGTGATTTTTGGCCCGTTCTTCCACACCAATTGTCTTCAGATCTTGAAGGTTCCAGGGCCTCTTCTATAAACTCTGATCTTCAGTTCTTTCCATAGATTTTCAATTTTTATTCAAGTCGGCTGATTGACTGGGCCATTCTAGCAGCTTTATTGCCTTTCTCTGAAACTAAATGAGAGTTTCCTTGGCTGTGTGTTTGAGATCCTTGTCTTGCCTCGTTTCATCTTCAGTATCCTGGTAGATAGAAGCAGATTCTTTTCAAGAATGTCCGGGTACATTTCTCCATTCATCCTTCCCTCAATTCTATGAAGTCTGCCAACCCCACACCATGATGTTCCCACCTCCAAACTTCACTGTTGGTGTGGTGTTTTTGGGGTGATGTGCAGTGCCATATTCCCTCCAAGCATAGTGTGTTCAATGATATCCAGGTTAATTTTGGTCTCATCTGACCAGCAAACTTTAAACAAGTTTCAAAATGCTTTTTCTTCAGCAGTGGAGTCTTCCGCAGTGAGTATGTATCGAGGCCATAGCAGCTGAGTGCAATACTTCTTGTTTTCTTTGAAACAATTGTATCTGCTAATTGCAGGTCTTTCTGAAGCTCACTGTGAGTGGTCCTTGGCTCTTAGACAACTCTTCTGATTATTCTTTTGACTCCTCTGTCAGAAATCTTGTGAGGAGCACCTGGTCGTGGCTGGTTTATAGTGTAATGATGTTCTTTAAACTATTCTGATTATAACCCCAACGGTGCTCACTGGAACATTCATAAGATTAGAAATACGTCTGTCACCGATACCATCAGTATGTTTTGCAACAGTAAGGTTGTGAAGGTCTTGAGAGAGCTCTTTGCTTTTACCCATCATGAGATGCTTCTTGTGTGACATCTTGGTAATGAGAAACCTTTTTATAGGCCATCAGTTAGGACTCAACCAGCTGATATTCATTTGCACTGATAGGGGGCCATCAGGATTGCTTTCTAAATACTCACTGAAGGTTTTCATACTCACGGAGTAGCTGTTGCTGTGGCAGATCGGCTCCTTCCGATGGTGTCCATGGTCAAATCTTTCAATGATTGCATTATGAGACTCAGATTAAGGCACTCTCTGGGTGCATTGTTTGTTGTCTCAGTGTATGTTCTGACTGCGATGAGTTGATGGGTGCCTGCGAGATGACACTCACCTGGTCATGTGTGACTTCAGTGCAACCAATGGCACTGACAGGGCTTGCTATGAGGACTGTGTCGATCCCCCTGGGTCTGGCAACTGTGGTGAGAGTCTCCATTTAACTGCTGGTGGCTGTGGATCACTTGATCTTGATTCCGTCGCTGTAAGCCACATTGTTGGACTTTGTAGGACTTAATTGGACTTAGTTCCCAAATACTGATGATGCAGTAAACGAAACTGATCACATCCTCATGGGCAGACACTGGAGACTCCTGCAGAACTGTGGGGTCTACAGAAGTGCCCAGTTTGTGAATTATGACCACAGACGTGTTGCTACTCTGAAGATCCAGTGTAGGTCCAGTAGGCTTCCACCTACTAGGAGAATGAGGCTCGACTTGGCCAGACTCCAAGATCAGGCTGTTCCTAATGAGTTTGCACACATTTTGTGTGAGGAACTTGCAGACTTGAGTGCAACTGCAGATCTGTGACAAGACCCTGAAGGTCGCTCAGGATTATGTTGGTGTTACCGGTGTTCCGAGAAGGAGGTGTTTCATCTTGCAGGGCACCCTGGATATCATCGAGAGGGGCTGTAACTCTGTTCTGTACTGGGGAACTGAGAAGGATGGCTGCAAGGGCTCTGAGAGCAGATAAGTTTGTTAGAAGAATCTGTGAATAAGTGACACACCATCTATGGTCTAGCGACCCACATACTGCTTACAGAGGAATCGAAGCATTAGGAACATCAGAATCTGTTTCTCAGAGAGTCACAATCAGGGCTGGTGATGGAACGGTCCTTACAGATGACACTGCAATTGTGACATTCTGGGCTGGCTACTTTGAGCAGCTGTTTAAAGTTGATCCACCGGCTAGGACATTCTCTCTCTTCTCTTAACAGTCATTTTGAGATCTCTCCATAAGTGTTCAATCGGATTTAGATCAGGACTCATTGCTGGCCACTTCAGAACTCTCCAGCGCTTTGTCTTCAACCATTTCTGGGTGCTTTTAGAGGTGTGTTTGGGGTCCTTGTTCTGCTGGAACACACATGACCTCTGACGCAGACCCAGCTTTCTGACACTGGGCCCTACATTGCACCCCAATATCTTTTGGTAGTCTTCAGATTTCATGATGCCTTGCACACAGTCAAGCCATCCAGTGCCAGAGGCAGCAAAACATCCCCAAAATATCTTAGAACCTCCACCATGTTTGACTGTAGGTACTGTGTTGATCTTTTCTTCGTAGGCCTCATTCCGTTTTCTGTAAACAGTAGAATGATGAGCTTTACCAAGAAGCTCTACCTTGGTCTCATCTGTCCACAAGACATTCGCCCAGAAGGATTTTGGCTTCCTCAAGAACATTTTGGCAAACTCCAGTCTGGCTTTTTTATGTTTCTGTGTCAGCAGTGGGGTCCTTCTGGCTCTCCTGCTATAGCGTTTAATTTTGTTCAGATGTCGACGGATAGTTCGAGCTGATACTGTTGCACCCTGGGTCTGCACAACAACGTGAATACATTTTGAACTTGATTGAGGCTGTTTATCCACCATTCGGACTGTCCTTCATTGCAGTCTTTGATCAGTTTTTCTCTTCCGTCCACGTCCAGGGAGATTAGCTACAGTGCCATGTGTTGTGAACTTCTTGATTATGTTGGGCACAGTGGACAGAGGAACATGAAGGTCTCTGGAGATGGACTTGTAGCCTTGAGATTGTTGATATTTTTCCACAATTTTTGTTCTCAAGTCCTCAGACAATTCTCTGCTCTTCTTTCTGTTCTCCATGCTTACAGTAGTGTGGCACACTCAGACACACAACACAAAGGTTGAGTCAACTTGTCTCCATTTTAACTGACTTCAGGTGTGATTGCTATGTGGCCAGCACCTGTTTCTTGGCACAGGTGAGTTCAAACGAGCACCATACGCTTGAAATAAAACGACGTACCCACAATTTTGAAAAGGTGCCAATAATTTTGTCCGGCCCGTTTTTGGAGTTCTGTGT